>NC_143176.1:1270000-1895000 GCF_047325235.1 Durio zibethinus | reverse complement strand
CTATAATAATTTGAAATAGGTAATTGTTCAAACAGGAACAAGTTCGGTAAACAGATTTATTTTTTAAATCTCCTACTTATAAATGTTTGAAATATTAATAAATTAGTATTATTTTATTTCAAATAGGTGTGTATGATAAAAACAATTGTTTTATGACAAAACAAAATTTTCATAACAATTTGAAATAAATAATTGTTCAAATAGCCATACTTATTTGAACCAATTTGACAAACTGACTTATTTTGTAAATCTCTAACTTATCAATTTTTGAAATATTAATAAAGTAATATTATTTTATTTCAAAAAAGCTTTTATGAATTGGAATAATAGTTTTATGATAAAACAAAAGGTCATATTTATTTTAAATAGATAATTGTTCAAACAATCATAACTATTTGAACTTATTCGATAAACAGATTTATTTTTTCAATTTCTTATGTATTAATTTTCTAAATGTTAATAAATTAGCATTATTTTATTTCAAATAAGCATATATGAACTAAAAAAAATTTATTTTATGACTAAATAAAAGGTTAGAACAATTCAAAATAGATAATTGTTCTGATAGTCTTAACTATTTGAATTGGTTTGTCAAACACATTTATATTTTAATCTCTTATTAATTTTTAAAATATTATTAATTTACCAATATTTTACTCTAAATAAGCTTGTATGAATAGAAACAATTGCTTTATGACAAAACAAAGATCATAATAATTTGAATTGGTTCAATAAATAGATTAGTTTTTGAATCTCTTATTAAATTTTGAAATATTAAAAAATTAGTATTTTTTTATTTTGAATAATTTTGTATGAATCAACAATTGTTTTATGACAAAACAAAATGTCATAACAATTTGAAACAAATGATAGTTCAAATGGATATAACTATTTGAACTTATTTGATTAACAGATTTATTTTTCAATCTCCAACTTATTAATTTTTAGAATATTAATAAATTAATATTATTTTATTTCAAATAAAATTGTATGAGTAGAAACAATTGTTTTATGACAAAATAAAAGATTATAACGATTTAAAATAAATAATTATTCAAATAGTCATAACTATTTAAACTCTTTCAGTAAACAAATTTATTTTTTAAATCTTTTATTTAATAATTTTTGAAATTTTAATAAATTAGTATAATTTTATTCCGAATAAGCTTTTATGAACAAAAAAAATTGATTTATGACAAAACAAAAGGTCATAATGATTTGAAATAGATAATTCTCCAAATAGTCATAATTATTTGAACGTGTTTAGAAAACATATTTATTTTTTAAATTTTTGCTTATTAATTTTTGAAATATTAATAAATTTATATTATTTTATTCAAAATAAGCTTGCATGAACGTAACCAATTATTTTATGGAAAAACAAAAGGTAATAATGTTTTGAAATAGATAATTGTTCAGATAGTCATAACTATTTGAACATATTCAATAAATAAATTCATTTTTTAATTCTCTTACTCATTAATTTTTGGAATATTTATAAATTAGTATTATTTTATTTCAAATAAACATATATGAACTGAAACAATTGTTTTATTATAAAACAAAGGGTTACAATGATTTGAAATACATAATTATTCAAATAGTCATGACTATTTGAACTTGTTCGAAAAATATATTTATTTTTTAAATCTTTTACTTATTAATTGTTGAAATATTAATAAATTATATTATTTTATTTCAAATAAGCTTGTATGAACAAAACAATTATTTTATGACAAAACAAAGAGTCATAACAATTTGAAATAAATAATTGTTCAAATAATCATAAAGATTTGAACTTGTTTGGTAAACATATTTATTTTTTAAATCTTTTGCTTATTAATTGTCTTAATATTAATAAACTAGTATGATTTTATTTGAAATAAGCTTCTATGAACAGAAAAAATCATTTTACGACAAAACAAATGGTTATAGTAGTTTCAAATAAATAAATTGTTGAAATAGTTATAATTATTTAAACTTGTTTAGTAAACAATTCATTTTTCAAATCTCTTAATTATTAATTTTTGGAATATTAATAACTTAATATTATATTATTTTGAATAAGCTTATATGAACTGAAATAATTTTTTTATGACAAAACAAAAGGTCATAACTATTTGAAATAGATATGTATTCAAATAATCATGACTGTTTGATCTAGTTCGATAAACATATTTATTTTAAAAATTTTTTAGTTATTAATTATTGAAATATTAATAAATTAGTGTTATTTTAATCCGAACAAGCTTGTATGAATAAAAACTGTTATTTTATAACAAAAAAAGTCATAACAATTTGAAAGAAATAATTGTTGAAATTGTCATAACTATTTGAAGTGGTTCGATAAATAGATTTATTTCTTTAAACCTCTTATTAATTTTTGAATATTAGTATATTAGTATTTTTTTTCCAAACAAACTTATATGAATAAAAACATTTGTTTTATGACAAAACAAAAGGTCATAACGATTTGAAATAGATAATTGTTCAAATATTCATAATTATTTGAACTAGTTAAGTAAACAAAATTATTTTTTAAATCCTTTACATATTAATTTCTAAAATATTAATAAATTCATTTTATTTTATTATGAATAAGCTAGTATGAATTGAAAAATTGTTTTATGACAAAATAAAAGTGATTTGAAATAGATAACTATTCATATAGTCTTAACTATTGGAATTAGTTTGGCAAATAAATTTATTTTTTAAATCTCTTAGTTATTAATTTTTAGAATATTATTATATTAGTATTATTTTATTTGAATAAACTTGTATGAACAAAAATAATTGTTTTATGACAGAACACAATGTTAGAATGATTTGAAGTATACAATTATTCAAATAGTTATAATTATTTACTGATTTGATAAATAGATTTATTTGTTAAATCTTATACTTATTAAATTTTTAAAGATTAATAAATTAGTATTATTTTATTATGAATAAACTTGTACGATAAAAAATAATTGTTACATGACAAACAAAACGTAATAACAATTTTTGAAATAGATAATTGTTGAAATGGCCATAATTATTTCAACTAATTTGGTAAAGGATTTATTTTTTAAATCACTTATTATTTTTTAGAATATTAATAATTAGTATTATTTAATTTTGAACAAGCTTGTATGAACTGAAACAATTGTTTTATGACAAAACAAAAAGTCATACTGATTTGAAATAGATAATTGTTCATATACTCTTAATTGTTTAAACTGCTTCGACAAACAGATTTATTTTTTAAATCTCTTAGTTATTAATTTTTGAAATATTATTAAATTAGTATTATTTTATTCTGAATATGCTTATATGAACTGAAAAATTATTTTATAATAGAATAAAATGTTATAACGATTTGAAATAGATAATGTTCAAATAGGAACTAATATAGTAAATAGATTTATTTTTTAAATCTCTTGCAAATTACATTTTGAATATTAATAAATTAGTATTATTTTATTTTGAATAGGCTTATATGATGAAAACTAATTGTTTTATGACAAACGAAAGTTTGTAATGATTTGAAATAGATAATTATTTGAAAGGCAATAGTTATTTGAATCGATTTGATAAATTGACTTATTTTTTAAATTTCTAACTTATCAATTTTTGAACTATTAATAAAGTAGTATTATTTTATTTTAGATAAACTTTTATGAACTGAAACAATTTTTTTATGATAAAACAAAAGGTATATTTATTTTAAACAGATAATTATTCAAAAAGTCATAACTATTTAAACTTACTCTGTAAACAGATTTATTTTTTAAAATTTCTTGTGTATTAATTTTCTGAATGTTAATAAATTAGTATTATTTTATTTCAAATAAGCTTGTATGAACTAAAAAAAAGTATTTTATGACTAAACAAAAGGTCATAACAATTTATTTTGACAATAATCCTTCCACAAGTTCACCTATAAAAACCTTGTTACGACTTCTCTTTCCTCTAAATGATAAGGTTCAATGGACTTCTCACAGCATCATGGATAACAAATTGTCCACATTGCCACGATCTGAACACTTCACTAGACCATTCAATTGGAATGAGTGATAGTGGTATGTACAAGGGTAGGGATGTAGTCAATGTGAGCTGATGACTCGCACTTATTAGGAATTCCTTGTTGAAGACCAATAATTGCAATGATCTATCCCTATCATGATGAAATTTCAAAGATTAACTAGGCCTATCGACCAAGGCTATAAACTTATTGAATACATCAATGTAGTGCACGTGAGGCCCAGAACATCTAAAGGCATCATAGACTTGTACCTCAAACTTCCTTGGCCTAAATGGCCATAGTCCCCCTAAGAAGCTAGCCATGAAGGATCATCTCTGCATAGCTAATTAGCAGGTTGAGGTCTTGTTTGTTAAAGAATTATCTAAACAAATCACTCTATCAACTAAGAACAACCATGCACCACCACCCATAGAATCAAGAAAGAGCTCTCAGTCTTTCAATCCTTACTAGGTCTAGAATTAGTAAGTTTCCCCATGTTGAAACAAATTAAGCTGCAGGCTCCACCCCTATTGGTGCCCCTCCATCAATTCATTTAAGTTTCAGCCTTACGACCATACTTGTGCTAGAACCTAAAGACTTTGATTTCTCATAAGGTGCTAGCAAAATCCTAAAAGTAACATCCATCGATCCCCGGTAGGCATCATTTATGGTTGAGACTAGAATGGTATCTAATCATCTTTGAGCCCTCAACTTTCATTCTTGATTAATGAAAACATCCTTGGCAAATGCTTTCACAGTTGTTCATGTTTCATAAATCATATAATTTCACCTCTGACTATGAAATAAGAATGTCCCTGATTATTCTTGTTAATCATTACTCCAATCCTAAAAGCCAACATGATAGGACCGAAATCCTATGATGTTATCCCATGCTAATGTATGCAAGTATAGACTTGCATTGGGCATTTTAATTTCTTCAAAGTAACAGCATTGAAGGAATGACCTAGCGACTTAAGGCTAGGAGTACATCACCGATAGTAGGGATAAATAGATGGTTGCCCATAGTGAGGTGGACCAAATGACCCAACCTTAGTTCTAACTATGAACTTTTAAATTGCAACAACTTAAATATGTGCTATTGGAGCTGAAATTACCACAATTGTTGGCACCAGACTTGCCCTCTAATGGATTTTTGTTAAGGGATTTAGATAGTACTCATTCCAATTACCAAACTCTTAGAGCCCAATATTGTTATTTATTGTCACTAACTCCCCATGCTAGGATTAGGTAATTTGCATGCCTGTTGCCTTGGATGTGGTTGCCTTTTCTCAAGCTCCCTTTCTAGAATCAAACCCTAAGTCACCACCATAGTAGGCCACTATCCTATCATTGAAAGTTAATAGGGCAGAAATTTGAATGATGCATCGTTGGCACAAAGCTTGTGCAATCCATCAAGTTATCATCAATCATAAGAGCAATGAACCAAGCCTATGTCAAACTTTTATCTATTAAATGCATCCCTTCTAGAAGGTGTGGTTTGTTGTAAGTATTAACACTATAATTACTATGGTTATCCGAGTAATAGATACCATCAAACAAACTATAACTAATTTAATGAGCCATTCACAATTTCATAGTGTGAATTATTTCATTCTTACACATGCATGGCTTAATCTTTAAGACAAGCATATGACTACTAGTAGGATCAACTAGGTAACTTTCTTTCGAGATGTTGGCACTACATGGACCTTAACGCATCAATTGAGTAGTAGATAGGGCCAACACAGAGCACAAGTGTCATGCATGTTGAGCACATAAAATGCATAGCATCAAACAAATAAGGGTCAAAAGCTAGTGCCCACAAAACATTTTACATTCGAGAGCATGATCGAACACTAGTGCACCAAGGCAGCCATGGAGGTTTGGGTGTCACTCTTGGGACACGGGGCACAATTGAGGTTCAACCCATAGCCTCTAAGGACACGAGATGGATGAGGGATGGCAAGACATCTAGTTTCCATCAATTTAGGCATGAAGCATAAGATCCTAATTATGCCCTCACAGTATGATGACCACTTGGATGGGAAGATTGAAAAGGATGATAGGTCAACAGTTCAATGCATCAAGCATAGAGCCTGCTAACATGCACAACCATAGTACCACTCATATGTCCATTGCGTACAAGTAGCAGCATCCATGCATATCAATGCACAACCCACCCATTTAATTACTTAAAGAGTGAGCATAAGAAATGAAGTAAGAGGCTTTGCCACAATCGCCTGGCAAAGGAAAAACACAAGCAAGGATCATGAGACTGCCTCTACCATCCAACAAGCAATAACAGCATGACAACACCAATGCTTGATCTACTTAGGGCTGTACACAAAAACTCCACTATCACCACCCCAGGGTGACATTTCTCGATTCAAAAACTTGTTCCTGGGGTCTTGGTAGCATCAACTATTTGCACGGTCTTGGCCAAGCCAAGGTATTTTTCTAATTGATGATAAGGGACCACAAGACTACCAAATACTTCAGGGACTTGGCCAAACCAAGCCTATGACCACAGCTTCTACTTGCACCAACCTAGGGAGCTATTGCTTGATTTAAGGATTTGGTTTAAGGTATGGGGTAGCATCAGCAGTAGGTGTCATTTTACAGGGGCTTAAGCCTAGCACCCATACAGCTTTAAGGTAAAAACAACCATCCATGTGCCTAAGTTAGCCTCTTTTCCAACTCTATGCTGAATGCTTGTGTCGTGCATTCCATTGGCTTAATTTTGTGATCCACCTTTCTCTTTGGTCATAGCCTCTTGGGCAATTTAATGGGCATCATGTTTTTGAATGACTCTAGCACCTCTAGTACTTCCAAGGGGTAGTCAACACCGTTCTGATTAGACTTTTCCATCTTCAAGGCTATAAGAAAAATGTCTTTTTTTTCTACTCACTCCTCTAGGCAATTGTATGGCAAATAGCATCTTGGTCCTTGACCTTGATCTTGTCTCATTAGCTTGATGCATGGGTATTAACTATCCAATACGTAAATACAAATGGCAAAAGACACCACAGTGCACTAATATGGTCAAGAAATTCTAAACCAACAACAAGATCATAATCATCTAAAGGAATTTCTCGATTGATTCCTTGTCTTTCCACTCGCTAAGTTATAGCTTCACTCCATGTGCTATGTCAATTGTTGGATATTTTTAGAGTTAATTATTTTGTCATAATAGCCCTTTTTTGTACCTTTAGGTTTAACTTTTGGGTTGTATCTCCAGATATAAACAAATGAGATACTCTTGTGTCTATAAGTGCATTTAGTTTCTTGCTTTTAATTATCATGTCTACAAACATCAATCCTTTCTACTTGCGATACCTTTTAGCCTAGATTGAATTTATCACTGTCAGGCTAAGCTTCATGGTTTCCTTCCTTACCTCATCACCATCCTCCTTGTTGATGGTAGATAGCTTGGTTTTCTTAGGGTAACTCTTGACAAGTGCGGACCTTCACAAATGTAACAAGTCAATGGCTCACGATCCTTGTTGTTCCACTGTCTTGGCTTTCACTTTCCATTTGGTGGCTTGCTTTGACCATTCTTGGTCTTTTGACCTTTGTCCCCATCCTTGGACTATTGGTCTTTGTCTTTCTCTTTGACTATTGGTCTCTGCCATCACATTTTGGCTTGAATGACTCAAACTTCTTTTATGGCCAAATCTCTACCAAGGATTTAGTAGCTATCATGGCTTTGGCCAGATCTTTGACACCCTTTCATTGTAACTCATTCTTGGCCCATGATTTGAGTCCATCCATGAAACAAAAGAGACCTTCCTCTTCTCTAAGGTTTGAAATTTGAAGCATTATTTCTAAAAACTCTCAAACATACTTCCATACCTTACCTATTTTACTAAGCTTATAAATTTTCACCTTTGACTCATCATTAGCATACTCAGGGTAGAACTACTACTTAAACTTTGCCTTGAACTCCTCCTAAGTCTAGACAACAGTATCTCTATAGCTTGCATCATTACACCTACATCTCTACCACAACAATGCAATGTCAACCAAATATATAGAGGTTATACTTACCTTAGTGGCATCCTCATCAATGCCCATGGCTTGAAAACATTACTCAATTCCCTATAGAATGTTTTCCATATCTTTTATGGACCTAGCTCTCTTACACTCCTTTGGCTTAGGAATTGCCACTTAAGCCTTAGTTGTTACAGCTAACACACCATTCCCAATGGCTGCCTTGCATGTTGTGAGCTCTTCATTGAGCTCATTCATCTTTTTGTACATCACCTTAACCATGAACTCTAAGGATTCATTCTTTTGGGTGAACATGTTGATGGTTTTGTTGAGCTCACCATGAAATCCTTCTTCTATCTCCTTTTTAGTTTCCTCGAACCTTTCCCTAAGGTTTGACACTATCACCTTCAACTTGGCTAAATGGCCAATCATGGTTGACATCATGTCTTTCAAGGTAGCTTTTTTACCCTTTCCATAGGTTGGCTCTTAGACCTCTAGTTGTTAGCTACCAACATATCTTTGAGATGCCATTTTCTTGAACACTTTGAGTGTGAACTAAACACAACCTTGAAGTAAATCTTGCTTTAATATCAACTATCTTGGGTTAAGACTCATGCTTTGACTCGTGCAACTCTAAGACTCGAGAATGGACTCATTCGGTGTCTTAGATTAGCCTTTAATTGAACTAATGCACAAACACTCAATACTCTAGGGCCAACCACCCAAGTTACTGCTAGACAAAGCTACACATAAGGTGTTTAATGGAAAGTTAAAGAGAACAATAGAGATAGAAAAGAGAAAACTTATATTATTCAAGTTATGGTGTATATATCAAATGAGGGTGGGAAGGCCCTCTATTTCTAGTTGAAGCCCCTATGAATCAATGGCTAGGATTGACTTAATCCAATGGCTATTATAAAGTCCAAGATTACAAAGAGATTACATGAGATATATATCAAGAGTTCAAATTGTACAGGGAACTATACTATCCTTAGTAGTCTCCAAATCCTTTTAAAAAATTCTATCTGTTATGTCTGTTTGGGCCAATGCTCTGTTGGGTCTACTAGGGATTTCATCACTCGGCTAAATCAGTTGCAGTGGAGAACACCATTCATCCCTAACCCCAAAAGTGTGTGGTGTAAAAAAATCAAGTGAGAGGACTTTGATGGGTGTGATAGGAGGAGGAATGAATTGAAGTGACAAAAGGTTGAATCTTAGTGGATTGTGGTAGCAAGGCCACTCTACCCCTTACAATACCCCGTTACATATTTAAGTCATTTGCAAAGGATTTTACCCATTGCTTGATGGGAATTGAGCTCAAAGAGTCCTACATGGCCTGTATGCCATGAGGGCTGCACCTACAACATTTGTTCTTTGGTCCATGGGCCCTTACTATAGGTTGGCAATTGAGTGATGGGCATGTGCATTGCTTCTAGCCTAGATTCTTACTTAGAAGCATTTAGTCATAATCCAAAGCTTGGTAGCTTCATGCCATTAGCTTTTCAATCGAGTGCGATGACCAATTGTGTGAATCAATGGTTCTTCTCATACTAGGTTGAATTACTATTATGACACTACCATCAATAAGGTAAAACTAACCTATCTCATGACAATCTAAACCCAACTTATGTTCCTTATTGTTGTGTGAACAATCTAATATTTGGTGAATTATGCTTCATAATGATAAGAAGAGCAGACATCGAAGGATCAAAAAGCAATGTCGCTATGAACACTTGGCTACCACAAGCTAGTTATGCCTGTGTTAACTTTTTTGACACCTCTAGCTTCAAATTTCAAATGATTGATAGGCCATGTTTTCATAGTTTATATTCATACTGGAAATTAGAATCAAACAAGCTTTTACCCTTTTGTTCCATATGAGATTTCTATTCTCATTAAGTTTATTTTAGGACATTTGCATTATCTTTTAATAAATGTGCTACCCCAGCCAATCTACCCACCTAACATTGGATACAATTGCTTGCACCAACCAAGGGCCAGATATTGTCGATGGTATTTAAGGTAACAACCTGGACCAAGGGCTAGGGTGTGCCGATGGAGTTCAAGGCAAGTGCTCGCACCAAGGGCAAGCCCATCACTGTAAGAAATACCAAGGGCATTTAGTTGTCATGTACTTGATGCTCAAGGGAGGAATGTCATCACCTGACTAAATCAATTGCAATGGAAAACACCATTCATCCCTAACATTAGAGAGGTATGGTGTAAAAGAATCAAGTGGGAGGATTTTAATAAGTGTCTTGGGGGGAGGGATGAATGAAAGTGACAAAGGGTTGAATCTCAATGGATTGTGGTTGCAAGGCCACTTGGTTGCTTACAACACCCTATCACATATTTAAGTCATTTGCAAAAACCACACTTTCTGTTCTAGTTGAGTTCATCTTAGGGCACTTGCGTTATCTTTTAACAAATGTGCCACCCTAGCCAAACTCTCCACCTGACAATGTCTTTTGCTCGTATTGATTGATTGAGGCTGACCTTGGGTCTAAAAGAAAAGGTTGTGCCTAGCCTTCGATTCATGAAATATGTAAAATAACATTAAAAGTAGTTGTATTTCAATTTTTCCTAAGGGATCCCGATTATACTACACCTTTTAAGTCATTCAGAAAGTCAGATTAAAGTCAAGCTCAACATGGTCTTTTCTTCCAGTAGATTTTGCCAAGCCCATTCCATTGGCTATGGTTTTACTAGATAGTAGATAGGGATAGTGGGAATCTTGTTAATCCATTCATGTACATCACTAATTAGATGACAAGGCATTTGGCTACTTTAAGAGAGTCATAGTTACTCCTACCATTTAGCCGCATTTGGTTGAATTTCTTTGCTTTAACATTCATAATATTGGGTAGAAATTACATTTTGTGAGCATCTGTAGGGACTATCACAATGCTTTATTTTAATAAAATAGTTAGATTCCCCTTACCTGTAATAGTTCTGAGTCGATTGTTTGTCACTCGATGAGTAGCTCAAGTAGTGCACCAGTAGTCATTGGGTTTGAGACTAGGACCCCTATGCCTAGCCGTCAGACCTAATCTTTTTCCCAAGGTTATGAATCCATTTTGCTAACTTCCCTTGCCTACATTGTTTTAAATACCAAAGGTTGTTCACCTTGGAGACCTGATGCTGTTATGAGTATGATAGGGCATGAACGACACTTACTCCTCTAAATTTTCATGGGCCACCAATGGTGTACTAGATACCACATGATGTGCGGTGCTCTTTCAGCTACTAGACCTTACCTTTGGTTGAGCTATTTTAAGGGTAGGTCATTAAATAAAAAAGATAACTCTTGCCAAGGCCTCTATCAACATCTTTAGACTTTTTAACATTGTTGTAAGCTGTTGTGTCCCAATTCAAAAATTTTAACCTAATTCCCTTTCGAAGCTTGCACTGGACACACTATCATATGGGCTTTCCCCATCTTTTAGGTTTGACTAACCCATGTGCAAGTGTTGTTCACTTGGAACCTTTCCCCTTTTTGGCCTACAAAGTTGTCATTTGAATATTGACTACTACCACCAAGATTTGCACTGATGGCTATTCCATCTATGCTCACACCTCGGGTTTTGTGATAGTTTTACTGTCTTAACAACTAACACCCTTTGTGGATTCTAGGTTAGCATGCAATTAGGCACCATAACCTGGCTTTCGATTAATCCTGCATCACCAATTTTGCTTACCAAAATTGGCTCCCTTTGAGCTCTCGATTTCATGGCATGGCTCAACGAAGCAGCTGTGCTATTCTACTATTTAAAGTTTGAGAATATGTCAAGGGCATTCTGCACTTGATGCCTCTAATAATTGGTTTTTCCTAATAGAATTCACCAAGGGCTCCAGCTATCTTGAAGGAAACTTTGGAAGGAAATAACTACTAGATAGTTTGATTAGTCTTTTGTCCCTATACTCAAGTTAGCTGAACAATTTACACGTTAGTATCACTATAGGCCTCCATTAGAGTTTCCTTTGGCTTTGTCTTACTCAAGCATAGTTCACCATATTTTGGGTCTTAACAGGCATGTTCACACTCAAACCTTTCTCTGAAGATCAAGGTCAATTGGTAGGGCACCCGTAAGGGATCTTGCCAATCAACTTTCTTTGCCTTATAGGTTTTCTAGCCCATTGACCCACACACATATCAGACTCGTTGGCTTGTGTTTCAAGATGGGCTAGATGGGAAGCTCGTAGGCCAATGTCAAGAGCACATAAGTGATGAGGTATGTCAAGATGGCGCATGTTGCATTCCATGATCGTAGTGATATTGTCTTTGTGGGCATATCGAAACTCTGAGCTTAGGCCACCATCGTGACTTGCATTAGTTCATACCTAGAGCCAATCAGTGGACCAGCTCTTACCTTTCCACATCTAATTAGGGTGCATCATTGGCTCTTATCCATTTCCCTTATAACAATTTCAAGCACTCTTTGACTTTTTTTTCAAAGTCCTTTTCATCTTTCCCTAATAGTACTTGTTTGCTATCGATCTCTCACCAATATTTAGCCTTGGATAAAATTTACTGCTTGATTGGGGTTGCATTCTTAAATAACCTAACTCATTGATAGTGCCTTTTGGTACGATAACGTCTAGGCACAACGGGGCTTTCACCATCTCTGACATCCCTTTCTAAAAGACTTGGGCCTAGTCCACTGGTGAGAATGCTTCTCTAGACTACAATTCGGATGTCATGAGTACCTAATTCTTAAGCTGGTCTTTTCCTAATTTGTTCATCATTTCTAGGAGAATCTTGGTAGGTTTCTTTTCATAAACTTATTGATATGCTTAAACTTACTGTGTAATCCTGTTTAACCTAGGGTCACGATACAAGCATTGATCGAAAGATGTAGGGGGTCTGATGGGGTCAAATGGACAAGAAGCACACATCACCAGAGACGAGGCACCTCAAGAGCTTTACCATCAATGGTCACAGTGCTATCATAGTTGGGGACTTACTTTTAGGCCAACTATGACCAATGAGATCACGGAAGGCTATTTTTCACCCCTCTCACCAAAGCTTGTTGGGTGAGGGGCTGGAAGGGGAGACGATGCATGACACCCAGGCAAACATGCCTTCAGCCTGATGGCTCGAGTGCAACTTGTGTTCAAAGACTTGATGGTTTATAAGATTCTACAATTAATCACATTTTGTTACATTTTTCCTCAATACAAAAGCTAAGATATCCATTGTAGACACCTTATTTTATCTAGGGTTCTTTGTCAATCGAGAATAATCTAAGCTTAATTGTAGGGAATTTTATTCATTTTTATTTTAGATTTTTTTTATTTTTGTATTTATCATTTTTATTTTTTTTGGCTATCTAATATTTAATTTTTTTTTCTTTCTCCATTATCTAATTAATATTAAAAAAAAGAAAAGCTAAAAGAATGAGATTAGGATTGGTGCTAATTTTTAGCTTTGGGTGATAATCAGAATTGCACTAAAACTCAATCACATAGTTTTATAAATGATTGCAATTTACAACAAGAAGGACGGCAACAACAACAGGGGAATAATGAGGGTTAAGTGACCAAAGAAGAAACCTAAACACAAACCAAGAAAAAAAAAAGGTATGAGTGAAAAAAATTTGGAAGAATGGGATGCGAGTTTCCTAGAAGAACTTATCCAAATTGAAAAAATCACTCTTTCTTGTTCTTCTGTTAACTAAAACAACCCTCATTCTTCCTTTTATTTACCATCTTTGCCACGGCCACCACCACCAACATCGTCACATCATAAACACCTACATTTTTTGTCGTCATCTCGCATTGATTCCCTTAATTCCTCGCCTCTCAGAGAACTCTCCCAGAGAATCATCGATTTCAATGGGGCCCTGAATTCCAATGGCATTTTTGCTAAATGCGCTACTCTTTTGACTCTTGTGCGGCTAGTTTACAATTTTAAAAATGCTAAGAATCTCAAAATTGAGTACTTAAGGAAAGAGCTGGGACACATTTCAAAGCAGCTAGCAGACCTGGAATGAGAGTGTTCATAGCTTAAGAAGGAAAAAAATAAGGAGGATTAGCTTGCATTTATGGATTCAAAGAATGAGGTGAACATTGCTAATTTTCATGGGTCGAGGATTGCAAACTTAGAACATGGAATCCCTATTATAGCTCATCATGAGGTTATCCAAGAATTTCCAAATACAAAAGCTTTTACTGATCAGGTGGCCTAAATACAGCCAAGTCAAGTTGTAAGGAAATTGGAGTTCAAATAGATCTAAGTGCTTATCTTAATCTTTCTAAGAAGTTGCATGACATCTAGGATTTGCCAAGTGACCAAAAGTTTAGAAGAAATCTGATAGCCAAGTTGTTTGCAATTTGTTCCATAGATATTGACATCCTATTTGGGTTCATTAATATAAGCTCACCTTCCAAAACAATGGAACCACTGGTATTCAAGTGCTCTTTCAATAAGGCTTTGCAGAGCTCTGTGCATCGTATTCTTAGTTCTGAAGCTATAAAAGTATCTTGTTTCTACTCTTTTCTGACTAAGATCAGTAATGGAATGCTACAATTAAACGCTCTATTTGAGTCGTTGTTTAATCTTTGTAGTGTTGAAAATGCAGTTATTACTTATAGATCGCTCCATATACTACATGTCTTGCTAAAACATCTTTTGACTTTTGAAAGGAATCTCGAAGCAAGCAATAAAAAAAATGGGAACAAGAGTACAAAGATTAGGGAAGGATCACAGGAATAAAAAAATTGAAATCCACAGCACCACCAATTCCCACCAAGCTAATTTTGCTATCGTATCCACCTTGCCATCCTTTCATCATTGACAATTCACCCTAAAATGGTTCATTTCATCTTCTAACCAATCTCTTTTCGTTGAATGGTATTAAGATCTTGAATCCATATGGCTCGTAAGAAGATCAGAGAGTATGATTCCAAGAGACTTTTGAAAGAGCACCTTAAATGCCTAGCTAATATTCATCTCTAGATTTGCTATGCCCAAATGACACAATCCATTAATTTCACTTAGTTTGCAAACCAAGAACCATGGTTTCCATCCACCAAATTGGTTGTCAAGCCAGATATGTTGTTTGGGAAACGTGGAAAGAGTGGCTTGGTTGCTCTTAATTTAGATCTTGCTCAAGTTGCTAAATTCGTCAAAGCACGCCTTGGCGTTAAAGTTGAGATGGGTGGTTGTGAAGCTCTTATAACCACTTTCATTGTTAACCCTTTTGTCCCCCATGAACAAGAGTATTACCTTTCAATAGTCTCTGAAAGGCTTGGCTCAACCATTAGCTTTTCAGAATGTGGAGGCATCGAAATTGAAAAGAACTGGGATAAGGTTAAGACCATTTTCCTTTCATCTAAGAAACCTATGACCCTCGAGATGTGCATGCCATTGATAGCTACATTCTCTTTTGAAGTTTGAGGGAAGATTGGTGACTTCATCATGGTTGTCTTTTCTGTCTTTCAAGATCTCAATTTCAGCTTTCTGGAGATGAATCCATTTACGTTGGTGAATGGAGAACCATACCCACTAGATATGAGGGGAGAATTGGATGACACTGCTACATTCAAGAACTTCTATAAGTGGGGTAACATAGAGTTTCCTCTGCCTTTTGAAAGAGCCTTGAGCCCAACAGAAAGCTTCATTCATTCATTCATTGGATGAAAAGATGAGTGCATCGCTGAAATTCACTATTTTGAATCCAAAAGGGCATATCTGGACAATGGTTGCTGGAGGTGGGGCTAGTATCATATATGCTGGCACTTTGAGCTACCGAGTCAAGCTGAGCCATATCTACAAAGCCGTTCCTTTCAGTTGATTTATGTGTTTGGAGCTGAGCCACGTCAACCCTCAACCGAACCATTTCAATTTTTTTGGTATTTTTTTTATTTATGTGTTTGTTTATTTTTTTGGAATATTTTTTGCATGAATAAATAAAAAAAAGAATAAAAAAATATAAAATAAAATTTTCAAGAATAATATTTTTGAGAAAAAGTTGGAAGTATCAATTTTTTTTGTACAAAAGCATTGAGTTTTTGAAGAGAAAAGGATTTATATCAAAGATTGAATCATTTTATTTATTTCTTTCTTTTCTTGAATTTTTTTTGTTAAATAATCCAATGATAGAGCCTCTGCTAGTGAAACAATAGTCTCCTTGTATACTTTGAGGTGAGGGAATTTTTTGAATTTTCTGCTAAAAGTATTAGAGCCAATTGAGAATAATTTTCAATAATTAATTACTTGATAAATTTCTAAGGCTTATTGGATAACACAAAATTAAGTTGGTACCATCTTTTGATGGGTGTTGTGAGGGTGCTATAACTTTCCTCACACGTAACCGTACTCCCAAACCCTGTTCTGGCCAACAGACCTGAATCTATTCTTTTAGGGACCCTTACGTTTAGGTGTTCCTTGGAAGGATAGATTCTTTAGGTGGCAAATCCCACCTAAATAAAAAAGATTGGTGGCGACTCCTTCAAGTCAATGTCTAGCGATAGATCCTTGGATTTATATGTTATGACAGTTTGGCGACTTCGCTGAGGATGTCTGAGAGTCAAGCTAGCAAAATAATTTGTGTTATCCAAAAGCCTAATAAAATTAAACCTTTTGTATAGATTTTTTAATTCATTCATGTTTATTTACTTTATTAGTTATGTCATTCATATGCATATGCATAACATGAGCTCTATACCCAAGCTTCGTCCCTTTAAGAAGGAGTAAAGTACCTATTGCTTTCATGAGGTTTAATGCCTCCGTAGTGGCTAGCGAAATAATCCCACTTAAATTGAACCTTTTTTGCTTGTAACCTATAATGGGTGAAGATTGGGGTGCCTTACTAGTCTGTGACGCACAATGATGTAAAGAGCAATTTGAAAACCTTTAGACTTTAGCCTTGAATGACATACAGTGTACACTTAAGAAGCCGACCTAAGATAGAGCGCTTCTTACCCAATGATAGATATACCCTGAAACTAGGACACAAGAAGAATGTTTATCTAATTATTTTGATTGTTTGACTTTGTGCATCATTTTCATTATCATATGTAACATTATGCATTGGTATCACTTTCATTTCATTTGTGAAACTAACCATGTTGCTTGTCTGATTTTGTGCATCTGTATTATTTTCATGATCATGTTTTAACATTATCATTTGCATCCATTTCATATTAGATTTCATCCATGAAAATGTACATTTCATTCATGCATCAACATATCATACATAAAGCATAGCATAACATTTCTAATCATAATTGTGGCATTAAGGTTCAAGGATAGCTCCACCAAGCAACCTCACCCACCGATATAACACAAGAGCTAGAGCTAGACAAATGAGCAAGAAAACTCTCATTGATTTGAAAAATTGGAAAAAGCATAGGAAAAGATTGAGAATGAATTAAGCAAGATTCTGGATGCTTTCAATAAGCTAAACAAGGGAAAAAGAATAGAAGAAAATACAAGCCAACAAGGCCCCCCATCACAAGAAATGACTGACCCTCTATATCCTTTAGGTTTTAATCCACAACAAGCCCAGTCCACACAGGATATACCACCACAGCAGTTCATATATCCTGTATACCCTAGAATGCTATCAGTTTCAAATGCAGAGCATTACCATAGCTATGTAAATCTTATCTTTACTGAAAAGGTAATAGAACCAATCTAAGCTCCTGATCTAGATGACTTGAAAGAGAAAGAGAAAGAAAAGGTAAAGTTGGTGGAACCTCAAAAAGATTAAAAAATTAGTATGCTTGAACAAAGGTTACAAGTAGTGGAAGGAGTGGGTTTTTATGGTTTTGTTGATGCTGCTAGACTTTGTTTAGTCCCAGATGTGGTTATCCCTCTAAAGTTTAAAGTACCAAAGTTCAAGAAATATGATGGTACAAAATGTTCAAAGACTCAAATTACTATGTACTATCAAAAAATGGCTACCTATGCCAATAATGAAAAGCTCTTGATGCATGTCTTTCAAGACAACCTCACTTGCTCTGCTAAAAGGTGGTATGTCCAGCTGGACAGAAATCGTATTCGTTCTTGGAGTGATATGGCCCATGACTTTATCATTTAATATCGGCATATCATAGACTTAGCTCCTGATCGCCTTTTGTTGCAAAATATGGAAAAGAAGGTGATTGAAACATTCAAAGAATATGCCTAGAGGTGGAGGAACATAGCTACTCAGGTGCAACCTCTTTTGATTGAAAAGGAGACCACTGTATTTTTTGTCAGTACTTTGAAATCCCCCTATTATGAAAAAATGATAGGAAATGCCACAAAGAATTTCACTGACATGGTAATTTCAAGCGAAATCATAAAAAATGCCATTAAAAATGGCAAGCTGAAAGGAGGAGAAACTAAGAAGGTACCCAAGAAGAAAGAGACTGAAGCTCAAGCTATAGGTTTTAACAAACAGTTCAGGGGATATCAACCCTATCCACCCTAAGGTTACTCTCTATACTATCCTGCTGTGAACAATGCTTCATCTTATCCATACCAACCAGCCCCACAACTACCTAATCCATCCACATACCAACCTATTTTTATCCCCTAAGCTCCCACATATAGCCTTAACATTCAAACTCCTGCAAAACCCCAAATTGATCCTGTTAGCCTGGTAAGTGGTTTACGAAAGCAACAAATTACTTGAGAAAAACCCATATTCGATCTAATTTCCAAGACTTATACGGAGTTATATCGAGAGCTCTATAACAGCCATTTGATTGCCTCTAGCCATGTGAAGCCATTCAAGCCACCCTATCCTAAGTGGTATGATCCTACAGCTCACTATGACTACCACTATGGAATTGCTGGCCATTCCACTAAAAATTGCACTGCTCTAAAGCATAAGGTGCAACAGTTAATCAAAGATGGAATGGTAAGTTTTGATCAAGAAAGAGCAACAATAGCTAATGTTAGTGGCAATCCATTGCCAAATCACAATGTCAATGGTCTAAGCGAGAATCAAGAACATGTTGATCTGAAAAGGCTTGGAGAGTTGTAGTGAATTAAGAGGTAAAATGTCAATAAAGATCCTTCACCTACACAAGGGCATAATTTTGGGAGAGTGATGATAAGGCTGGCTGAAAGTTTCTTATTATTTTAGGATTTGTTATAAAATAATGTTAGGATTTCTTTTATGCAATAGGATTTTATCTGCTATCATTTTAATAAAAGGCAAGGATAATGCATTTCATTACATTTTCTTTTTCATTCAACCATTGTTCCATACTTTGTCACCTTTCATAAGTTTTCATTCCCATTCTTATTCTCAATGATAAATGTTTAGACAGTGATGTTAACAATAATTCTGGGATTTAATTTTGAGAACTTTATCCACATTAATATGAGGAGATGATTGGAGCAAAAAAGTAAACTATTACTAGAGGTGAAATAGATATGTCTTGAAGATGTGCAATCTTTTACACAGGTACATGAGCTTTGTTCAATAGATGATGTTCAAGAACAGTATTCATAATTAAGATGAAAAATGGACATCTTTCTTTTACCATTCGAAAAACCATTTATTGCTACCCTTTTAAGCCTATTATGATTTCTTTTTCTAAAGAACACAACCAAGGATCACCCTCTATACTGGTGGGCAATTTTTGAAAAAACAAAATCATAAAAGGTCTCAAAGTTGGAAAGAGAAAGAAAAGCAAAAGAAAAAAAAATGCCACACATGATTTGGGGCAAAATAATAAGAATCCTTTGTGTGAGGAAAGAAAAAAGTAGTGAAATGATGTGGGGGCAAAATGCCAAGTTGCATCAAATGATCCTTTGCTTTTGAGCCTATTATATCTATTTCTTTTATGACCCCTCTCCTTGACCTACAGTACAACCTTGAAAAGTCTATTTGGATCAAATGTGAATGCTCAAATTGAAATATCATATGTTAGGCAAAGGCATGCTCATGATGGAACAATGGGATCATGCTACATTGCTCTAAAGTTTGATGTGTGGAAGATATCAACAATGGATGAAAAATGAGAAAAAAGAGAAAAAGATGATGAAAAAAAATAGAGGAAAAAAAATAAGCAAAAAGAAAAAATGAAAAAATGAAAAAATGAAAAAAAAAATTCAAATTGAAAACCTGAAAGGGTGATTTGGGAAGAAAAAGATCTAGGTCAAATGGTTCACATGGATGGAAGATCAAAGACATCTGAAGATCCCTCAAAGACTGGGGCAAAGTTCACCAAGCTAAAAATGACTTCAACAGTAAATGGAATGAGTTTTTGAAAAAGAATCCTAGATTAATGTTCAGAATTGTTTGAATATTCATCGTTTGGACATACCATCATCCCAATGACATGTATCCAATTTATTTCCTTTCTCATTTATTTTGTACCAAAATAGATCTTCATTGATTATCTTTACCATAATTCACCTTGTGTTCTCTTATTGTTACATTCCTATAATAAATTAAGAAAATGTATGAGCACATTATATTTGTCAAGAATTGAAACGATGATGAATGAATGACAATGTGCATAAAAAAGGTCTTGCATTCGTTTAAAGAGAAATCTAAGATGATGGTGGTAACAAAATGAAAAAATGGTAGAAACCTAAAAGAGATGATTTGAAAGGACATATAATGTGACCAAATGGAGAATATGATGATGGATTGGACAATAAAATGAAGATGGGGCAAATCTTGAAAAGTGGTATAATCAAATGATGAATATAGGGATGTATTGGTTGATATAACCTACGAGTTATGATTAAATGATGAAAATGATATGGGGCAATAGACGAAACTGGTGTTGAGAAGCTTATGAACGATGACCAAGTGACAAATGATGAAATTTGTTTTGAAATGGCTAGTATTGAGAAGCTTATGAATGATGACCAAGTGATAGAAGATGGAATTTATTTTGAAATGGTTAGTGCTGATAAGCTTGGCATGTGAGGTAGAAGGTAAAATTTGTTGGTGCTGAGAAACTCTAGATGGTGATCAAGTAATGGAAACAATGATGATCAATTGATGAAGCTTGTTCCAAAATGTTGAGAAGCTAAATAAGGGGAGAATATGAGATGATAGGGTCTTGAGGACCATATTCCACAATTATTTAGGATTTCATGACATTATTGGCATTCGCATTACATGCAACATGTTGGCATCATTGCTTAAATAGTACATTCACATAATTTGATGTTTGGACATGCATGGCATTATAAGAATCTAGGTTATTGCATTTGCATCATTAAGAAGGCATATGCATCTTTGATCATAACATTCATTCATGCAAAATTTTGGGTCATTTGGAAAGAAATTATGAACCTTTTGATTAAAATTTTTAAATTTCAAATAAGAATCTTTGAATTTTAAAGAAAAATCTTAAAGTTTTAAGTTCCAAAGGAAAATCTTTAATATGTGAAACTCCAAGGTTTCTTGAACGTGAATCTTTAAACTCGAATGAAAATCCTTGAGTTTCAAATGAGAATCTAGGTTGTTGCATTTGCATCATTAAGAAGGTATTTGCATATTTGATCATGACATTCATTCATGCAAAATTTTTGGTCACCTGAAAGAAAATTGTGAACCTTTTGATGAGAATCTTTGAATTTCAAATGAGAATCTTTGAATTTCAAAGAAAAATCTTGGAGCTTTAAGTTTTAAATGAGAATCTTTGAGATATGAAACTTTAAGGTTTATTGAATGAGAACTTTTGAGCTTGAATGAAAAGCTTTGAATTTTTGGATGAAAATCTCCAAAATTCAAATAAGAATCTTTAGAATGTAGATGCGAGTCTTATAATTTGCAACAACAAATCTTAAGATCTTGCAAATTTGAATTCTTATGAAACTAAAATTTTGAGAATCAAATTTCAGTGAATTCTTGTGAAGCTGAAAGGTTCTTGCAAATCTGAACCTTTGATTTGCAAACTCAAATTATAAATCTTTAAGTTTCCATCAGATATGATTTATGACTCCTTCATAAATGATTTTCAATGAGCCATTTATTTTTTCGAAAGTTCTGTTGCCTCTGTTTAGAAGAGCAATTTATTTTTTAAAGTTGTGGTGCCTCTGTTTAGAGGAGCATTTATTTTTCAAAGTTGTTAAGCCTCTATTTAGAGGAGCTTTGTTTATTGTCCAAAGTTGTTGAGCCTCTATTCAAAGGAGCTTTATTTATTTTTCCAAAAGTTGTTGAGCCTCTGATTAGAGGAGCCATTTATTTTTCAAAGTCGTTAAGTCTCTGATTAGAAGAGCTATTTATTTTCCAAAAGTTATTGAGCCTCTGATTAGAAGAACCATTTATTCCAAAGTCATTGAGCCTCTGATTAGGGGAGCCATTTATTTTCCAAAGTCGTTAAGCCTCTGATTAGGGGAGCTATTTATTTTCAAGGTTGTGGGGCCTCTGTTTAGAGAAGCTTTGTTTATTTTTCAAAGTCATTGAGCCTCTGTTTAGAGGAGCTTTATTTATTTTTCCAAAGTTGTTGAGCCTCTATTTAAAGGAGCTTTGTTTATTTTTTTAAAGTTGTTAAGCCTCTGCTTAGAGGAGCCTTTGTTTATTTTTCCAAAGTTGTTGAGTCTCTATCATTGAGCCTCTACTTAGAAGAGCTTTGATCAAAATTTTAACAAAAAAAAGAAAAAAAAGCAAAAACCAAATGTCAAGTTGAGTATTAAATGGGTGTCTACGTCTTTACACAATTCCTGTTTCATAAAAAATATGCAAAGAAGGGCAGCTGTAGACACCCTATTATGTCTGGGGTTCTTTGTCAATCGAGACTAATCTAAGCTTGGTTGTAGGGATTTTTATTCATTTTTATTTTAGATTTTTTTATTTTTGTATTTACTTTTTTTATTTTTTTATGGTCTATCTATTGTTTAATTTATTTTTCTTTCTCCATTATCTGATTAATTTAAAAAAAAAAAAAAAGAAAAGCTGAAAGAATGAGATTAGGATTAGTTCTAATTTTTAGCTTTGGGTGATAATCAGAATTGCACTAAAACTCAATCACATAGTTTTATAAATGATTGCAATTTATAGCAAGAAGGACGGCAACAGCAACAGAGGAGAGATAAGGGTTAAGTGACTAAAGAAGAAACCCAAACATAAACCAAGAAAAAAAAAAGGTATGGACGAAGAAAATTTGGAAGAATGGGACGCGAGTTTCTTGGAGGAACTTATCTAAGTTGAAGAAATTGCTCTTTCTTGTTCTTCTGTTAACCAAAACAACCCTCATTCTTCCTTCTATTTACCACCTTTGCCACGGCTGCCACCACCAACATCATCACATCATCAACACCTACATTTTTTGTCGTCATCTCGCACTAATTCCCTCAGTTACTCGCCTCTCAAAAAATTGTCGATTTTGGTGGGGCCTTGAATTCTAATGGCAGTTTTGCTAAATGTGCTACTTTTTCGACTCCTATGCGGCTAGTTTGTGGTTCTAAAAATGCTAAGATTCTTAAGATTGAGTGCTTAAAGAATGAGCTATGACACATTTGAAAGCAACTAACGGACCTAGAAAAAGAGTGTTCACAGTTTAAGAAGGAAAGAAATAAGGAGGATTAGCTTGCTTTTGTGGATTCAAAGAATGAGGTGAACATTGCTAATTTTCATGGGTCAAGGATTGCAAACTTAGAACATGGAATCCCTATTACAGCTCATCATGATGCTATCCAAGAATTTTCAAATGCTAAAAGCTTTTGATGGTTAGATTGGCCTGAATATAGCTAAGTCAAGTTGTAAGGAAATTAGAGTTCAGACAGATCTAAGTGCTTGTCTAGATCTTTCTAAGAAGTTGCATGGCATCTGGGATTTGTCAAGTGACCAAAAGTTGAGAAAAAATCTGATAGCCAAGTTGTTTGTAGTTTGTTCCATAGATATTGATATCCTATTTGGGTTCATTAATATGAGCTCACCTTCTAAAACAATGGAACCATTGGTATTTAAGAGCTCTTTTAATAAGGCTTTACAGAGCTTTGTGCATCCTGTTCTTAGTTCTGAAGCTATAAAAGTATCTTTTTTCTACCCTTCTTTGACTAAGATCAGTAGTGGACTGTTGCAATTGAAGGCTCTATTTGAGTCATTGTTTGATCTCTGTAGTGTTGAAAATGCAGTTATTGCTTATAGATCGCTCCATATACTACATGTCTTACTGAAGCATCTTTTGACTTTTGAAAGGAATCTTGAAGCAAGCAAGAAAAAGATGGCAACAAGAGTACAGAGATTAGGGAATGATCATCGAAATAAAAAAAAACTAAAATCCACGGCACCACCAGTTCTCACCAAGCTAATTTTGTTGTCGTCTCCACCTTACCATCCTTCCATCATTGACAATTCACCTTTAAGTGGTTCATTTCATCTCCTAACCAATCTCTTTTCTTTAAATGGTATTAAGATCTTCAATCCAAATGGCTTGTAAGAAGATCAGAGAGTACGATTCCAAGAGACTTTTGAAAGAGCACCTCAAATGCCTAGCTAATATTCATCTCCAGATTTGCTCTGCCTAGGTGACACAATCCGTTGATTTCACTCAGTTAGCAAACCAAGAACCATGGTTTCCATCCACCATATTGGTTGTCAAGCCAGATATGTTGTTTGGGAAATGTGGAAAGAGTGGCTTGGTTGCTCTCAAGTTAGATCTTGCTAAAGTTGTTGAATTCGTCAAAGCACGCCTTGGCATTGAAGTTGAGATGGGTGGTTGCAAAGCTCTTATAACCACCTTCATTGTTGAGCCTTTTGTCCCCCATGAACAAGAGTATTACCTTTCAATAGTCTCTGAAAGGCTTGGCTCAACCATTAGCTTTTCAAAATGTGGAGGCATCAAAATTGAAGAGAATTGGGATAAGGTTAAGACCATTTTCCTTTCATTTGAGAAACCTATGACCTTCGAGACGTGCGCATCATTGATAGATACATTCCCTTTTGAAGTTTGAGGGAATATTGGTGACTTCATCATGGTTGTCTTTTCTGTCTTTCAAGATCTTGATTTTAGCTTTCTGGAGATAAATCCATTTACGTTGGTGAATGGAGAACCATACCCACTGGATATGAGGAGAGAGTTGGATGACACTACTGCATTCAAGAACTTCAATAAGTGGGGTAACATAGAGTTTCATCTACCTTTTGGAAGAGCCTTGAGCCCAACAGAAAGTTTCATTCATTCATTGGATGAAAAGATGAGTGCATCCCTGAAATTCATTATTTTGAATCCAAAAAGGCGTATCTGGACAATGGTTGCTGAATGTGGCGCTAGTATCATATATGCTCTGACACTTTGAGCTACCAAGCCGAGCTGAGCCGCATCCTCTAAGCTATTCCTTTCAGTTGATTTTTGTGTTTGGAGCTGAGTCGCGTCAACCCTCCAACCGAACCGTTTCAATTTTTTTGGTATTTTTTTTATTTTTATTTTCTTTTTTTTGTAGTTTTTTTATTTTTTTTATTTATGTGTTTGTTTATTTTTTTGGAATATTTTTTGCATGACTAAATAAAATAAAATAATATAAAATAAAATTTTTAAGAATAATATTTTTAAGGAAAAGTTGAAAGTATCAATTTTCCTTGTACAAAAGCACTGAGTTTTTGAAGAGAAAAGGATTTATATCAAAGATTGAATCATTATTCTTTTTTTTATTTATTTCTTTTTTTCTTGAATTTTTTTTGTTAAATAATCCGACGATAGAGCCTTTACATGTGAAACAGTAGTCTCCTTACATACTCTTGAGGTGAGAAAATTTTCTCAATTTTTTGCTAAACGTATTAGAGTCAATTGAGAATAATTTTCAATAATTATTTACTTGATAAATTTTTAAGGCTTGTTGGATAACACAAAATTAAGCTAGTACCATCTTTCGATGGGCGTTGTGAGAGTGCTATAACCTTTCTCACACATAATCGTACTCCCAAACCTTGCTCTGATCAACAGATCTGAATTTATTCTTTTAGGGACCCTTATGTTTAGGTATTCCTTGGAATGATAGATTCTTTAGGTGGCCAATCGCACCTAAATAAAAAAGATTGGTGGTGACTCCTTCAAGTCAATGTCTAGCGATAGATCCCCAGATGTATATGTTATGACATCCATTACTGAAAGTCATTTTGGTTTTTTAGGACAAAAGGAGTCATGGTGTCACCTACACACACATTATGAATAGGATGTTGATGGCACATGCTCTCTTTTTTGTTTCAATTTCATGGTAAGATTCATGTTAGGGGTTTGTTATTTAGCTACAAGTGATGATACTAATCATTTCACCTTCCTAGGAGGCTAAACAAATCAATCTTCATGCATGCCCAGGGTCAAAAGGGGTTCAAGGCACAAAAGCACCCTCGCCCCTTTAGTATTTTGTTAACGTATTTGTGGGTTGTTCATTGAGCAAGTTTATACAATGATCTTTCTACAGGTTCACCTAAAGAAACCTTGTTATGACTTCTCCTTCCTCTAAATGATAAGGTTCAGTAGACTTCTTATAACATTATGAGCAATGAACCATCCACATTGCCACGATCCAAACACTTCACTGAACCATTCAATTAGTAAGAGCAATGGGTGATGTGTACAAAGGGTAAAGACATAGTCAACATGAGCTAGTGACTTATGCTTACTAAGAATTCCTTGTTCAGACCAACAATTACAATGATCTATCCCCATCATGATGAAATTTCAAAGATTACCTCTCATTGAATACATCAGTCTAGCGTGCATGCAGCCCAAAACATCTAAGGGCATCACAAACCTATTATTGCCTCAAACTTCCTTGGCCTAAGTGGCTATAGTCATTCTAAGAAGCTATCCACAAAAGATCACCTCTGTGTAGCTAGTTAGCAAGTTGAAGTTTCATTCATTAATAGAATTAACAAGACAAATCACTCTACCAACTAAGAATGGCCATGTAACACCACCCATAAAATTAAGAAAGATCTTTCGATCTATCAATCCTTGCTATGTATGGACCTAGTAAGTTTCCTTGTGTTGAGTCAAATTAAGCTACAAGCTCCACTTTTGGTGGTGCCCTTCCATCAATTCCTTTAAGTTTCAGCCTTGCAACCGTACTCCTTTCGAAACCCAAAGACTTTGATTTTTCATAAGGTGTCGGTAGAGTCCTAAAAGTAACATCCATCGATCCATAGTCAGCATCATTTATGGTTGACACTAGAATGGTATTTGATCATCTTCAAGCTCCCAACTTTAATTCTTTATTAATGAAAACATCATTGGCAAATGCTTTCATAGTTGTTTGTCTTTCATAAATCCAAGAATTTCACCTCTGACTGTGAAATATGAATGCCCTTGACTGTCCCTATTAATCATTACTCCGATCTCAAAGGCCAACACAATATGATTAAAATCCTATGATGTTACCCTATGCTAATGTATACAAGTGTAGGCTTACTTGAGCACTTTGAGTTTTTTCAAAGTAACAGCGCCAAAGGAATGACTCAATCAAATAAGGCCAAGATCACATTATTGATAATAGGGATGAGTAAATCATTGCTCATCGTGACCGAGCTAGATGACCCAATCCTCATTCCAACTATGAGCTTTTTAACTACAACAACTTAAATATACACTATTGGAGCTAGAATTACCATAGCTACTGGCACTAGACTTGCCTTCCCACAGATCCTCACTAAGGGATTTAGGTTATACTCATTCTAATTGCCAAACTCATAGAGCCTAGTATTGTTATTTATTGTCACTACTTCCCTATTTTTGAACACTTTACCAGAACATTCAGTTGGTAGGAGCAATGAGTGATGTGTACAAAGGGTAGGGATATAATCAATGCAAGGTGATGACTCATGCTCACTAGGAAATTTTAAATCTCTTACATATTAATTTTTTAGTATGAATAAATTCATTTTATTTTATTCCAAATAAGTTAATGTGAATTGAAAAAATTGTTTTATGACAAAACAAAAATGATTTAAAATAAATAAAGGTTCATATAGTCTTAACTATTTCAACTAGTTTAGCAAACAAATTTATTTTCTAAATCTCTCAGTTATTAATTTTTGGAATATTTTTATATTAGTATTATTTTATTTTGAATAAGCTTGTATAAACAGAAATAATTGTTTTATGACAGAACAAAAGGTTATAACTATTTGAAGTATACATTTATTCAAATAGTTAACTATTTAAACTGGTTCAGTAAATAAATTTATTTTTTAAATCTCTTATTAATTTTTGAGAGATTAATAAATTACTATTATTTTATTATGAATAAACCTTGTATAATAAAAAAAAATTGTTATATAACCAAACAAAATGTTATAACGATTTAAAATAGATAATTGTTGATATAGCCATAATTATTTGAACTAATTTGGTAAACCAATTTACTTTTTAAATCGCTTACTTATTAATTTTTGAAATATTAGTAAATTAGTATTATTTTTATTTTGAATAAGCTTTTATGAATTGAAACAATTGTTTTATGATAAAACAAAAGGTCATAATGATTTTAAATAGACAATTGTTCAAATAAGCATAACTATTTGAATTTGTTTGGTAAACTAATTTATTTTTTTAAACTATTGCTTATTAATTTTGAAATATTAAGAAATTAGTATTCTTTTATTTTGGATAAGCTTTTATAAACTAAAATAATTGTTTTATATCAAAACAAAAGGTCATAATGATTTTAAATAAATAATTGTTCAAATAGTAATCACTATGTGAACTTGTTTGATAAACAGATTTATTTTTTCAAACTTTTCGTTATTAATTTTTCAAATGTTAATAAATTTGGATTATTTTATTTCAAATAATATTGTAAGATATGAAACAAATATTTTCTAACTAAACAAAAGGTTAGAATGATTTAAAATATATAATTATTTTAATAGTTTTAACTATTTGAACTGGTTCAACAAACACATTTATTTTTTAAATCTCTTACTTATTAATTTTTGAAATATTATTAAATTAGTATTATTTTTAACTAAATAAGCTTTATGATTAGAAACAATTGTTTTATGACAAAACAAAGATCTTAACGAATTGGATTGATAATTGCTTAAATAGTCATAATTATTTGAACTAATTCGATAAACAGATTTATTTTTTAAATCTCTTACTTATTAATTTTTGAAATATTAATAAATTAGTATTATTTTATTTTGAATAAGCTTGTATGATAAAAAACAATTGTTTTATGACAAAACAAAAGGTCATAATGATTTGAAATAGATAATCATTCATATAGTCTTACTATTTGAAATGGTTTAGCAATTTGATTTATTTTTTAATTTTCTTGGTTATTAAGTGTCAAAATATTGTTAAATTAGTATTATTTTATTTTGACTAATAGTATGAATAGAACCAATTGTTTGATGACAAAATAAATGGTTATAATGAATTGGAATAGATAATTATTCAAATAGTCAAAACTATTTGAAAAGGTTTGGTAAATAGTTTTACTTTTTAAATCTCTTACTGATTAATTTTCTAAATATTAATAAAAGGTTAGAATAATTTGAAATAGATAATTATTTTAATGGTCTTAACTATTTGAACTAGTTCGGCAAATACATTTATTTTTTTAAATCTTTCACTAATTTTTGGAATATTATTAAATTAATATTATTTTTTATTCAAATAAGCTTGTATGATCAGAAACAATTATTTTATGAGAAAACAAAAATCATAAAGATTTGAGAATGATATTTGTTCAAATAGTCATAACTATTTGAACTAGTTCAGAAAATAACTTTAGTTTTAAATCTCTTACTTATTAATTTTTGAAATATTAATAAAGTAGTATTATTTTATTTTGAATAAGTTTTTATGAAATGAAACAATTGTTTTATTACAAAACAAAAAGGTTATAACAACTTTAAATAGATAATTGTTCAAATAGTCAAATTTATTTGAACTTGTTTGATAAATAGATTTATTTTTTTTAAATCTCTTGCTCATTAATTTTTCAAATATTAATAAATTACAATTATTTTATTCTGAATAAGCTTGAATGAACTGAAATAATTGTTTCATGAATAAACAAAAGGTAAGAATGATTTGAAATAGATAATTGTTCTAATAGTCTTAACTATTTGAATTGGTTCAATTAACACATTTATTTTTTAAAGCTCTTATTAATTTTTGGAATATTATTAATTTAGCAATATTTTACTCATAATAAGTTTGTATGAACAGAAGCATTTGTTTTATTACAAAACAAATATCATAATAATTTGAGATGGATAATTGTTCAAATAGCCATAAGTATTTGAATTGGTTCGATAAACAGATTTAACTCTTAAATTTCTTATTAATTTTTGAAATATTATTTTATTCTGAATAATTTTGTATGAATAGAAACAATCATTTTATGACAAAACAAAATGTCATAAAGATTTGAAATAGATAATAATTCAAATAGACATGACTATTTGAACTTGTTCAGTAAACATATTTATTTTTTAAATCTCCAACTTATTAATTTTAGAATATTAATAAATTAATATTATTTTATTTTAAATAAAGTTGTATGAATAGAAACAATTGTTTTATGACAAAACTAAAGATCAAAATTATTTGAAATAAATAATTATTTAAATGGTCATAACTATTCGAACTCGCTCAGTAAACAAATTTATTTTTTAAATCTTTTACTTATTAATTTTTTGAATTGTCATAAATTAGTATTATTTTGTTCTGAATAAGCTTTTATGAATGAAACAATTGGCTTATGAAAAAAGTAAAGGTCATAACAATTTGAACGTGTTCAGAAAACATATTTATTTTTTAAATTTTTACTTATTAATTTTTAGAATATTAATAAATTTATATTATTTTATTCAAAATAAGCTTGGACGAACAGAACCAATTGTTTTATGGCAAAACAAAAGGTCATAATGTTTTGAAATAGATAATTGTTCAGATAATCATAACTATTTGAACATGATTGGTAAATAGATTAATTTTTTAATCTCTTACTCATTAATTTTTAGAATATTAATAAATTAGTATTATTTTATTTCAAATAAGCTTATATAAATTGAAACAATTGTTTTATTACAAAACAAAAGGTCACAATGATTTGAAATAATTAATTATTTAAATACTCATGACCATTTGAACTTGTTCGATAAACATATTTATCTTTTAAATCTTTTACTTATTACTTGTCAAAATATTAATAAATTAATATTTTTTAATTCAAATAAGCTTGTATGAACATAAATAATTGTTTTATGATAAAACAAAAGATCATAACAATTTGAAATAAATAATTGTTCAAATAGTCATAAAGATTTGAGCTTGGTTGGGTAGATTTATTAGATCTTTTACTTATTAATTGTCTTAATATTAATAAATTTGTATTATTTTATTCAAAATAAGCTTGTATGAATAGAAAAAAAATCATTTTATGACAAAACAAAAGGTTATAATGATTTCAAATAGATAATTATTCAAATAGTCATAATTATTTAAACTTGTTCATTAAACAAATTCATTTTTTAAATCTCTTAATTATTAATTTTTACAATATTGATAACTTAATATTATTTTATTTTGAATAAGCTTATATGAACCAAAATGATTTTTTTATTACAAAACAAAAGGTCATAATGATTTGAAATAGATAATTATTCAAATAGTCATGACTATTTGATCTAGTTCGGTAAGAATATTTATGTTTTAAATTTTTTAGTTATTAATTGTTGAAATATTAATAAATTGGTATTATTTTAATCCAAATAAGCTTGTATGAATAGAAACTATTGTTTTATAACATAATAAAAAGTCAACAATTTGAAATAAATAAATGCTCAAATAGTCATAACTATTTGAACTGGTTTGATAAATATTAATAAATTAATATTATTTTATTTTGAACAAACTTATATTAACAAAAAAAATATTATTTTATTACAAAATAAAAAGTAATAATGATTTGAAATAGATAATTGTTTAAACAGTTATAATTATTTGAATTGGTTCTGTAATATAGAATTATTTTCTAAATCTCTTATAAATTTGTGAAATATTAATAAATTAGTTTTACTCTATTCCGAATAAATTTCTACAAGCTAAAATAATTATTTTATGATAAAACAAAAGGTCATAACAATTTGAGTTAAATAATTGTTCATATAGTCTTAACTGTTTGAATTGGTTCAGCAAACATATTTATTTTTTAAATTTCTTAGTTATTTTCATAATATTACTAAATTAGTGTTATTTTTTTCGAATAAGCTTGTATGAATAGAAACAACTGTTTTATTATAGAATAAAATGTTATAACAATATGAAATAGATAATTGTTCAAATAGTTATAACTATTTGAACTGGTTTGGTAAAAAGATTTATTTTTTAAAAACAATTGTTTTATGACAGACAAAAGGTAATAATAATTTGAAATAAATAGTTGTTTAAATGGCCATAATTATTTGAACTTATTTAGTCAACTGATTTATTTTTTAAATCTCTTAGTTATTAACTTTGGAAATAATAATAAAGTAGTACTATTTTCTTTTGGATAAGCTTTTATGAACTAAAACAATTGTTTATGACAAAACAAAATGTCATAATGATTTTAAATTGATAATTGTTCAAATAGTCATAACTCTTTGAACTTATTCGATAAACACATTTATCTTTTCGAATCTCTTGCTTATTAATTTTTGGAATGTTAATAAATTAGTATTATTTTATTCCGAATAAGCATGTATAAACTGAAACAATTATTATAGGACTAAATAAAAGGTTAGAATGATTTGAAATAGATAATTATTCTAATAGTCTTAACTATTTGAACTAGTTCAACAAATATATTTATTTTTAAAATCTCTCACTAATTTTTGGAATATTATTAAATTAGTATTATTTTGTCCATATAACCTTGTATGATCAAAAAAGATTGTTTTATGAAAAAACAAAGATCATAATGATTTGAGATTAATATTTGTTCAAATATTCATAACTATTTGAACTAGTTCCAAAAAACAACTTTAGTTTTAAATCTTTTGTTTATTAATTTTTTAAATATTAATAAAGTAGTATTATTTTATTTCAAATAAGTTTTTATGAAATGAAACAATTGTTTTGTGACAAAAAAAAAGGTCATAATGACTTTAAATATACAATTGTTCAAATAGTCAAATATATTTGAACTTGTTTCATAAATAAATTTATATTTTTTAAATCTCTTGCTCATTAATTTTTCAAATGTTAATAAATTACAATTATTTTATTCTGAATAAGTTTGTATGAACTGAAATAATTGTTTTATAACTAAACAAAATGTCATAACGATTTGAAATAGATAATTGTTATAATAGTCTTAACTATTTAAACCGGTTCAACAAACACATTTACTTTTCAAAGCTCTTATTAATTTTTGGAATATTATTAAATTAGTATTATTTTAATCAGAATAAGCTTGTATGAAAAGAAACAATTGTTTTATGACAAAATAAACATCATAACGATTTGAGATAGATAATTATTCAAATAGTAATAACTATTTAAACTATTTTGGTAAATAGATTTAGTATTTAAATCTTTTATTAATTTTCAAAATATTAATAAATTAGTATTATTTTATTTTGAATAATTTTGCATGAATAGAAACAATTATTTTATGAAAAAACAAAAGGTCATAACATTTTGAAGTAGATAATTATTTATATAGATATGACTATTTGAACTTATTCGATAAACAAATTTATTTTTTAAATCTCCTACCTATTAATTTTCAAAATATTAATAAATTAGTATTATTTTATTTTGAATAAACTTTCATGAATAGAAACAATTGTTTTATGATAAAACAGAAGATCATAACTATTTGAAATAAATAATTGTTCAAACAAGCATAACTATTTGAACTTGCTCGATAAATAGATTTATTTTTAAATCTTTTACTTATTAATTTTGGAATATTAATAAACTAGCAGTACTTATTTTAAATACACTTGTATGAATAGAAACAATTAGTTTATAACAAAACAAAAGGTCATAATTATTTAAAATAGATAATAATTCAGATAAACATAACTATTTGAATAACATATTTTATTTTTTAAAATTTTACTTATTAATTTTTGGAATATTAACAAATTTATATTATTTTATTTGAAATAAGCTTATATGAACAGAAATAATTATTTTATGATAAAACAAAATATCATAATGATTTGAAATAGAAAATTATTCATATAGCCATAACAATTGGAACTTGTTTGGTAAATAAATTTATTAAATCTCTTACTCATTAATTTTTGAAATATTAATAAATTAGTATTATTTTATTTTGAATTAGCCTATATGAACTGATATAATTGTTTTATGATGAAATAAAAGGTCATAACAATTTGAAATAGATAATTATTCAAATAGTTATGACTATTGAAACTTGTTCAATAAACATATTTATTTTAAAAATCTGTTACTTATTAATTGTCAAAATATTAATAAATTAATATTATTTTAATTCGAATAAGCTTGTATGAAAAAAAATTTATTTTATGACAAAACAAAAAAGTCATAATGATTTGAAATAAATAATTGTTCAAATAGTCACAACTATTGGAATTTATTCGAAAAACATAGTTATTTTTTAAATCTTTTATTTATTAATTATCTGAATATTAATAAATTTGTATTATTTTAATTGAAATAAGGTTGTATGAATAGAAAAAATTATTTTATGACAAAACAAAAGGTTATAGCGATTTGAAATAGGTAATTGTTCAAATAATCATAATTGTTTGAACTTGTTCGATAAATAGATTTAGTTTTTAAATCTCTTACTTATTAATTTTTGAAATATTAATAAATTAGAACTATGCTATTCTGAATAAGCTTGTATGAATAAAAAAAATTGTTTTGTGACAAAATAGAAGGTCATAACAATTTGAAATAGATAATTATTCAAACAAATATAACTATTTGCATTGTTTAAGCTAACAGATTCATTTTTTAAATCTGTTACTTATTAATTTTTAGAATATTAATAAAGTAGCATTATTTTATTCTAAATAAAATTGTATCAATAGAAATAATTATTTTGTGACAAAACAAATGGTCATAACGATTTAAAATAAATAATTATTCAAATTGTTATATCTAATTGAACTAGTTTGGTGAACAGATTTATATTTTAAATCTCTTAATAATTTTCAAAATATTAATAAATTAATATTATTTTATTCCAAACAAACTTATATGAACAAAAACATTTGTTTTATGACAAAAAAAAAGGTCATAACGATTCGAAATAGATAATTATTCATACAACCTTTATTATTTGAACTGGTTTGGCAAACAATTTTTTTTTTAAATCTCTTACTTATTAATTTTCATAATATTATTAGATTAGTATTATTTTATTTTGAATAAGCTTGTATGAACATAAATAATTGTTATATAACAAAAGAAAAGGTTATAATGATTTGAAATATATAATTGTTCATATAGTTATAACTATTTGAACTAGTTCGCTTAACAGATTTATTTTTTAAATCTTTTACTCATTAATTTTTGAAATATTAATAAATTAGTATTATTTCATTCTGAATAGGCTTATATGATGAAAAACAATTGTTTTATGACAAAATAAAAGTTCATAACAGTTTGAAATAGATAATTGTTCAAATGGCCACAATTATTAGAATTGATTCGATAAATTGATTCATTTTTTAAACCTCCAACTTCTCAATTTTTAAAATATTAATAAAGTAATATTATTTTATTTTGGATAAGCTTTTATGAATTGAAACAAATGTTTTATTATAAAACAAAAGGCCATAATGATTTTAAATTGATAATTGTTTAAATAGTCATAACTATTTGAATTTGTTCAGCAAACATATTTATTTTCTTAATTTTTCGCTTATTAACTTTTCGAATGTTAATAAAATAATATTATTTTATTTCGAAGAAGCATGTATGAACTAAAACAATTATTTTATGACTAAACAAAAGGTCAGAATGATAATAGATAATTGTTCCAATATTCTTAACTATTTGAACTGGTTCGACAAACACATTTACTTTTTAAATCTATTGCTTATTAATTTTAGAATATTATTAGTTTAGCAATATTTTACTTCAAATAAGCTTGTATGGATAGAAACAATTGTTTTATAACAAAACAAAGATCATAATGATTTGGGATAGATAATTATTCAAATAGTCATAATAATTTGAACTAGTTTAGTTAACAGATTTAGTTTTTAAATCTCTTATTAATTTTTAAAATATTAATAAATTAGTATTATTTTATTCTGAATAATATTGTATGAATAAAAAAAATTGTTTTACGACCAAACAAAGTGTTATAATGATTTGAAATAGATAATAGTTCAAATGGATGTGACTATTTGAACTTATTCGGTAAACATATTAATTTTTTAAGTCTCCAACTCATTAATTTTATCATATTAACAAATTAGTATTATTTTATTCCGAATAAACTTGTATGAATAGAAACAATTATTTTATGACAAATGTAGACACCCAATTTGGTCCAGGCCCGGATCAATTGGGCCTGGTCCAAATAGGTAAGTCTATGCTTTTTTTTTTCTTCTTTATTTTATTTTTATTTTTATTTTTTTTGTATTTTACATTTTTTTTGTATTTTTATTATTATTATTGTTTTTATATATATATTTCTTTTATTTTTATCTTAGGTATTTACTTATTTATTAATATGTATATATCTTTACTATTATTTTTTTTTCTTCCCTGTTAATATTTATGTATATCAGATTATGTATTATCTGTTATTTAATTTTAATTTATCTGTTAATTTTCTTGATTTATCTGATTTATTTTCATTTGATTTTTTTTATTTTTTTGATTTATCTGACTGGAAATTGGATTGGGATTCAATCAGAAGAGTCCATGTTGGATTCAATGATTGAATCCCGATCCAAAGAGGAATTAGGATTGATCAGAAACTCTTTTGATCAATCCCTATAAAAGGGATCCTCTGGAACAGAAAAATACACAAAAAAAAAACAGTGAGGAAAGAAGCTACTGGTTGAGAGAAAATGGCATATAGAAAATTTTTGAAGGCTAAGAAAAGGTTTAGAAGTGTTAGAACAGTTGTAGGAATCGAAACAATTTTTTGGAAAGTTTTGGCGAAATTTTTTTCTAGAAAGTTTTGGAAAATTTCCAGATTCCAGTGAACCTTTTGGCGAAAGTTAAATTTTTCGACGACAATTTCAGCCAAGTTTGAAGTTTTCAACCAACTACCCAGTTTTCGATGAAGATTCCCAGAAATCGACCAACTTTTCGGTGAACTTTCGACGAAAAACCCAGATTTCGATGAAAATTCCAGAATCTGGTGAATATTCAATCGGAGTTTTTCGACCGTTTTAGAGAGAAGGGAAAGAAAAGAAAGGAAGAGAGAGAGAGGGGAGAAGGTTTCTACCAAAAAATGAAGGAAACAGCCTGATATACCCTCCCAAAATGATGTCATTTTTACGTTAAATAACCTAGAGGATCCGTACGTTTTGCCAAGATCCGACCCGACCCGAGCGTCGACCCGCTTTTCAACCCGCGCATGTTCTGCTCCCCGAGCCATTAGTCGAGCCGAGCCGAGCCGACGTCTCGAGTCACTTCTTCGAGCCGTTTTTCTTCCTTGAGTCAAGTCAAGCCGAGCCAAGCCGTGAACCGAGCCGCTCTAAGCTTTTTTTTAATTAATTAATTAATTAATTAATTTGTTTATTTTTTTTATTATTAGATTAGGTTTATTTAATATTCTTTTATCTTTATTTTATTTTTATTTTTGTTTTACTTTTCTTTATTTTTTTTATTATTCTCACTTTTATTTTGTTTTATTTTCTTTAAATAAAAATCAAAAAAAATATTTTTGGGGAAAAGTTAAAAGTATCAATTTTCCTTAAAAATAAATTTTTAAAAAAGATTTTTGAGGAAAAGTTGAAAGTATCAATTTTTCTCGAAAATAAAAGTTTTCAAAAAATATTTTTAGGGAAAAGTTGAAAGTATCAATTTTCCTCGAAAATAAAAGTTTCCAAAAAATATTTTTGGGGAAAAGTTGAAAGTATCAATTTTCCTTAAAAATAAATTTAAAAAAAAATATTTTTGAGGAAAAGTTGAAAGTATCAATTTTCTTCGAAAATAAAAGTTTCCAAAAAATATTTTTGGGAAAAAGTTGAAAATATCAATTGTCCTTAAAAATAAATTTTTTAAAAAAAAGATTTTTGAGGAAAAGTTGAAAATATCAATTTTCCTTAAAAATAAATTTTCAAAAAAATATTTTTGGGGAAAATTTGAAAGTATCAATTTTCCTCAAAAATAAATTTTCAAAAAATAAATTTTTAAGGAAAAGTCGAAAGTATCAATTTTCCTCAAAATTAAAGTTTCAAAAGAATATTTTTGGGAAAGTTGAAAGTATCAATTTTCCCTGCACAAAAACAATCATTCTTTTCTTCCTTTTTATTTATTTATTTATTTTTTTAAATAGTACGACGATGGAGCCTTTGCAAGTGAAATAGTAGTTTTCTTGCATACTCCTAAGGTGAGGGAATTTTCTCAATTTTCTGCTAAAAGTATTAGAGTCAATTGAGAATAATTTCCAATAATTAATTACTTGGTAAAATTTTAAGGCTCATTGGATAACACAAATTTAAGCAGGTACCATCTTTTGATGGGTGTTATGAGGGTGCTATAACCTTCCTCACACGTAACCTAACTCCCAAACTCTGTTCTGGTTAGTAGACCTGAACCTATTCTTTTAGGGACCCTTAAACTTAGGTGTTCCTTGAAATGACAGATTCCTTAGATGGCCAATCACACCTAGATAAAAAAAGATTGGTGGCGACTCCCTAAAGTCAATGTCTAGTGATAGATCCCCGGATTTAGACGTTGTGACAGCTTGGTGACTCCACTAGGGACTTTGAGAGTCAGGCCAGCAAATAATTTGTGTTATCCAAAAGCCTAATAAAATTGAACCTTTTTGTATATATGTGTTATTATTCATTCATGTTTATTTACCTTGTTAATTATGTCATTCATATGCATGTGCATAACATGAGCTCTACACCTGAGCTCCGTCCCTCTAGGAGGGAGTAAAGTACCTATTGCTTTCGTGAGGTCTAATGCCTCCGTAGAGGCTAGCGAAATACTCCCACTCAAATTGAACTTCGCTTGTAGCTTGTAATGGGTGAAGATTAGGGTGCCTTACTGGTCTATGATGGACAAAGATGTAAGGAGCAATTTAAGGACCTTTAGACTTTGACCTTAAAACCGCATATAGTGAACCTTAAGAGCGCCTAACCTATAGATAGAGCCATCACTCTTCCCTTTTAGAATTGACCAAAAGCATAGGATTCATCCTTTTTACTCTATGTGATGGTTAAATTTACTTAGTTATTTATTCTTTTTCTGGGTATACTAACCTTTTTCTTATTCTTTTGCATTGGTTCATACGCATATCATAAAGTTGCATAAAGAACATTTGCTTAAAAAACGGTCTTTAACAAATTTTTTCATGGACTCCATTGAACGACTAGTTTGTTCTTCATCCGTATTAGCACCTTGTGGGACACCCAACGAAGTACTTCATTGAAGAAGCCAAGGCCCAGTATGAACAGATCAAACAATTTTATGGCTATAATTCTAGGATGATAAACTCAATGTAGATAAAAGTTTTTTTTTTTGGAATAAATGAAATCTTTTAGTTGAATACCGTTTTTAAGGCAAATGTTCTTTGCATACATGCATTTTTCATTCATTGCATTCTCATTCATTACACTTAACAAAGTAACCATGTGATAGTCATACAAATTTACTAATTCTAAGATATGGTACTCAAGGTTCAAGGATAGCTCCATCTAGCGAGAACCCTGCCCATTGATACAACACAAGATCCAGAGCAAAGCAAATTGAGCAGAAAAATTCTCATAGATTTGAAAAGATAGAAAAGGCACAGGAGAAGATTGAAAGTGAGTTGAGCAAGATTCTGGATGCTCTCAATAGCCTGAATAAAGGAAAGGGAGTTGAAAAAAAATACAAGCCAACAAGTTCCCCCATTACAAGAAATGGCTGACCCTTTATATCCTCCAGGTTTTGGCCCACCTCAAGCCCAGTCTGCTCAAGAGGTCCCACCACAACACTTCACATATCCAACATATCCTAGAATACCATCAGCTTCCAACCCAAGGCATTTTAATAGCTATGTAAACCCTGTCTTTACTGAGAAAGCAGTAGAACCAATTCCTGATCTAGATGATTTAAAAGAGAAGGAGAAAGAAAAGATAAGAGTGGAAACTCAGGAAAGCTCCAAGATTAGTATGCTAGAGCAAAGGCTACGGGCTGTGGAAGGATTTAGTTTTTATGGGTCAGTTGATACTGCTGGGCTCTGCCTAGTCCCTGATGTGGTTATTCCTCATAAGTTCAAATACCAAAATTTGAAAAATATGATGGTACAAAGTACCCCAAAACTCACATCACAATGTATTGCCAGAAGATGGCAGCTCATGCTCATGATGAAAAACTTTTAATGCATGTTTTTCAGGATAGCCTTACAGGCTCTACTGCCAGGTGGTATATTCAGCTGGACAGAACCCGCATTCGCTCTTGGAGTGATATGGCACATGACTTCATCTGTCAATATCGATATATTATCGATTTGGCCCCTGATCATTTGTCTTTACAGAATCTGAAAAAAAAGGCAAACGAGTCTTTTAAAGAATATGCCCAGAGGTGGAGGGATATTACTTCTCAAGTACAACCTCTTTTGACTGAGAAAGAGACTACGATGCTATTTGTTAGTACTTTAAAACCTCCTTATTATGAAAAGATGATAGGGAATGCAACGAAAAACTTTACTGATATGGTAATTTTGGGAGAAATTATTGAGAGTGCCATCAAGAATGGCAAGCTAGAAGGAAATGAAGCATCTAGCAAGAGAGTCTCGAAGAAGAAAGAAACTGAAGCTTAGGCTGTGAGTTTTAATAGACAGCAATTTGAAGGCTATCCACCCTACTCACCACCAGAATATCTACTATATTATCTTACTGTAAATAACACTTCCCTTCACCCATACCAACCATTTGTACAATCACTATACTCCCAAACATATCAAACCCCTCACAGGCCTCAAAACACCATGTACAGTCCTAACACTCAACCTACCCAAAGACCTCAAAATCGCCTAACTAACCTTGTTGGTGGCTCGCGGGAGTAACGACTACCCGCGAGAAACCTGTGTTTGATCCGATTCTAATGACTTTTATAGAATTATATAAGGAGCTTTACAATAGTCATTTAATTGCTCCAAGTAAATTGGAACCCCTCAAGCCACTTTACCCTAAGTGTTACGATCCCACAGCCCACTGCGACTACCATTATGGGATTGCTGGTCACTCCACCAAAAATTACACCACCCTGAAACACAAAGTGCAACGGTTGATCAAGGATGGGATGATTTGCTTTGATACGGGAGGGATGACTGCATCGAATGTTAGTGGCAATCCTTTATCGAATCATAATGTGAATGCTATAAGTGAAGAACAGGAGAGCCATGTGAAGAAAAGAGTGGTAGATATTAAAACACCTCTTAGCCAATTGTTCGATGTTTTACAGAGAGCTGACATGATACGACTAGTAAGTCCTCATAGCTATCATGGAGCATATACAGCCAGTACTAGTTGTAAGTATCATAATGGGGCAATAGGTCATTCCATTGAGACTTGTGAGCAGTTTCACCAAGAGGTGCAAAAACTCTTGGATTCACATTAGATAGAGGTCTATAAAGAAATAGAAGACTTAAAGAATGTTGAGGTGTCCATGATTGATAAGCCTGTAAAGTTGTTTCCAAAACTAGTGACAATTCAATGTGGGAACAAACCGAAGTCAATCATAGACAAACTCATCCCTAGGCCGGTAACTTTTAAAGTCCTAACTTCTTTCTTGTACAAGGATGATAAAGCTGTACCCTGGAGATATGGCTGTGACACTGTAGTTCAGGGGTAAAAAGAAGATGTCTCCAAAGTCGACGCTTCCAATATAACTGGTGTAGGAGGCATTACTCGAAGTGGGAGGTGTTACACTCTAGAAATGCTAGAGAAGGCTAGAAGGAGAAAGATGAAATAATCCTGAAATAAAACTTGAAAAAGATCATCCAAAGCCAGTATCAGAAAGAGAGGTTTGTGAATTCCTGAAGCTAGTAAAACATAATGAGTATTCAGTTGTGAAATAGTTGAATAAAATGCCTGCTCGAATCTCATTATTATCACTGCTGTTGAACTCAGAGTCATACCGAAACATCCTGCTAAAAGTGTTGAATCAGGCATACGTGGCACATAACGTATCTGTTGAATATGTGAACCACCTGGCTGGAAATCTAGTCATCCCAAATCACATTTCATTCAGCAATGATGAGATTGCTTTGGATGGAAAAGGAAATGCTAAGGCTCTGCATATCACAGTTAAGTGCAGGAGCCATATCATAGCCAAGGTCCTTATCGATAATGGCTCTGCTATCAATGTCATACCTATGTCAACTTTGGCAAGGCTACCCATTGATTACTCTCATATGAAGGATAGTCAGATGATTGTGAGAGTCTTTGATGGGACCAAAAGAGAAGTCTTGAGGGATATCGATATGCCCTTACAAATTGGGCCATGCACCTTCAATGTAAAGTTTTAAGTGATAGATATCTCTCTATCTTACAGCTATTTATTAGGAAGACCATGGATTCACATGGCAGGAGTTGTGCCCTCTACTTTGCACCAGAAGATCAAGGTCAATGTAAAAGGTCAATTAGTAGTGGTAGTTGGGGAGGAAGACATGCTAGTGACCCAACCATTGAACACTCCATATGTAGAGGCTGTCGAAGAAGCATTGGAATGCTCCTATTGATCTTTTGAATTGGTTAATTCTGTAGGTGAAAGATTTCAAAATCAACCTTTTTCAAAGATAGTGATGAGCCAAGTCATCAACAAGGGCTGGTATCCAGGACTAGGGCTAGGCAAAAACTTGTAGGGAATAAAAGAACCTCTAACAATAATAGACAATAACGACAGGGTAGGCCTAGGCTATGAGATAGCAGAATGGAAGGTCAAAAGAAGGCCATTAGGAAAGACAGCAAGACTAATGGTTATCCCGTACCTGTATGAAACTTTCAGACCTGAAGGATTCATGTACCCAGATACAAGAAAAAGTGTGGAAGATGCTTTTGCCTAGTTAGCCATTAATGCTGTTGAAGATGAAGTGGGGCTTAATCAAAAGGAGTGGGTTCGTCTTTGTCCACCAAATTATGAGCTGAATAATTGGAGTGCCATCAAGATGCCTTTAACTTTTGATTTTGATACAATGTAATTGTAACATCTCAATAGCTATTGCCCAAGGCATTGGGGTGATCTTTTTTGTTTGGGCCATTTGTCTTTTATTATTTTTTAATAAAAATAAGAAGGATGCATTTTCATTCATTTCTTCTTGTGTCTTCATTATTTCCATCTTTCCAAGCACATCTTGCCAACATATCCCATTTCATTCAATTTCAAGTCTTTAAATGAACATGAAGATAATCATGATAACAATCAAGAGGTTAGCTTTGAGAATTCAATTAACACTGATGAACTTGACAATGAAGAGAATTCTGAAGAATATGTTATGCCTCTAGACCTAATGAGATTGATTGAACAAGAAAATAAGCCAATTGAGCCTCATCAGGAGGTAGTGGACTTAGTGAATCTGAAAGATGAAGAGAATAAGAAAGAGGTCAAAATGGGCACTTCACTTTCATTTGGAGATAGGCAACGATTGGCAGACCTACTTTGAGAATTTGTAGATATATTTGCTTGGTCTTACCAAGATATGCCAAGGCTGAGCATAGAGATAGTGGAGCACAGATTGCCCCTAAAGCTAAAATGTAAGCCAGTTCAGCAGAAACTGAGACGGATGAAGCCCGAAATACTACTAAAGATTAAAGAAGAGGTAAAAAAATAATTTGATGCAGATTTTCTATAAGTGGCTAAGTATCCAGAGTGGGTAGCCAATATAGTCTCAGTTCCTAAGAAAAATGGGAAGGTATAAATATGTGTAGACTATCGAGACTTGAATAAGGCTAGCCCAAAGGATAACTTTCCTTTACCTCATATCGACACACTGGTAGATAACACGGCTAAGCATTCAATTTTCTCTTTTATGGATGGTTTCTTAGGGTATAATCAGATAAAAATGGCTACAGATGATATGGAAAAGACTATTTTTGTGACTATGTGAGGAACCTTTTGCTACAAAGTCATGCCTTTTGGGTTAAAAAATCTTGGGGATGGTAACACTCTTCCATGACATGATGCACAAAGAGATCGAGGTGTATGTAGACGATATGATTGCAAAATCTTGTGAGGATAAAGATCATGTCACTAGCTTCAGAAAGTTATTTGAGAGGTTGAGAAAATTTCAGCTCAAATTAAACCCAGCCAAGTGCACCTTTGGGGTAAAGTCAGGGAAGTTGCTAGGCTTTGTGGTCAGTGAAAGAGGAATTGAAGTCAATCCAGATAAGATACAGGCCATTCAAAATCTGTCACCTCCCAGCACACTCAAGGAAGTTTGAGGCTTTTTGGGGAGATTGAACTACATTTCTTGGTTTATCTCTCAGCTTACTTACAAATGTGATCTCATATTTAAGCTTCTCCGTAAGAATAATCCTGGGAAATGGAATAAAGAATGTTAAGAGGCGTTTGATAAATTTAAGCAATATTTATCGAACCCTCAAGTATTGGTGCCACCTGTTCTAGGGAAACCTTTAATTTTATACTTAACTGTATGTGAAAATTCAATGGGATGTGTGCTGGGGCAACAAGATGAGGCTAGCCAAAAGAAGAGAACTATTTACTATCTGAGTAAAAAGTTCATAGAATATGAATCCAAGTATTCTTCGTTGGAGAAAATGTGTTGTGCATTAGCGTGGACTGCCAAAAGACTCAAACAGTATATGCTCTATCATACTACATGGCTTATAGCGAAACTGGATCCAATTAAGTACATCTTCGAGAAGCCTTCTTTGTCTGAAAGAATTGCTAGATGGCAAGTAATGCTCTCGAAATATGATATTATATACGTGAGCCAAAAACCAATAAAAGGGGGCACTATAGCAAAATTTCTTACAGATCGTGCTACTAAAGAGTATGAGCCAATGAAGCTAAAATTCCCTGATGAAGACCTAATGACTATTTCCCAACTAGAGGAAGGGGAACATGGTGAAAAATGTTGGAGAATGTACTTTGATGGAGCTGCTAATGCCTTGAGGCATGGAATTGGGGTAATTTTGATCTCTCCAGAAGAACAATACTACCCTGTAATAGCAAGGTTAAATTTCAATTGCACAAATAACATCGCTGAATATGAGGCATGTGTCATGGGCTTACAAGCTGCTATAGATAGAAAAGTGAAAGCACTGAAAGTGTTTGGAGACTTAGCTCTAGTTATATATCAGTTGAAAGGAGAATGAGAGACGAGAGATTTAAAACTCGTTCCATATCATAAGTATATTTTAGAGTTGATGAAATAATTTAAAGATATCCAGTTTGACCACTTACCTTGAAAAGAGAATTTGATTGCTGATGCATTGGCTACTCTAGCTGTAATGATTTGAATTAATGACAATACTGACATTTAGCCCATCAAGCTAGATGTTAAGGATATACCATCTTATTGCTCTAATGTAGAGGAAGAAAAAGATGGAAAGCCTTGGTATTATGCATCTTACGGTATATTAAAGATCAGCAGTACCCAGTGCAAGCAACAGAAAATGATAAAAGGCTCATCCGAAGATTGGCTATGAGCTTTTTCCTGGATGGGAATGTCCTGTACAAAAGAAGTAGAGATCAAGTATTATTGAGATGCATAAATAAAACTGAAGCGAGAAAAATCATTGAAGAGGTGCATGATGGAATATGTGGGGCACATACCAGTGGACATATGATGGTGAGACAGATCATGAAAATAGGATATTACTGGTCGACGATAGAGAATGATTGCATTGACTATGCTCGTAAATGCCATAAATGCTAGATATATGCTGATAAGATCCATGCTCTACCATCTACTTTACATGTTATAGCACCACCATGGCCATTCTCAATGTGGGGCATGGATGTCATCGGTCCAATCACTCCAAAGGCTTTTAACGGGCACAGATTCATTTTTGTGATGATAGATTACTTCATAAAATGGGTAGAGGTAGCATCATATGCAAGTGTGAGACGATCTATGGTTTACAAATTCATAAAGAGAAAGATCATCTATAGATATAGGCTTTCAAAGAGAATTATTTCAGACAATGCCAAGAATCAAAATAGTAAGATGATGCAAGAAATATGTGCTCAATACAAGATCAAGCATCATAACTCGGCATCATATCGTCCGAAAATGAATAGGGTAGTTGAGGTAGCCAATAAGAACATAAAAAGGATTTTGGAGAAGATGATCGAGACTTACAAAGATTGGCATGAGAAGTTACCATTTGCATTACTTGTATATCGAACATCAGTTCACACCTCTACTAGGGCAACCTCATTTTCTTTGGTTTATGGGATGGAAGCTGTACTACCAGTGGAAGTAGAGATCCCCTCTTTAAGAGTTCTAAAAGAAGTTGAGTTGGAAGAAGCTGAATGGATTCGAGAACGTTATGAGCAGTTAAATTTCATAGAAGAAAAGAGATTGACTGCACTATGCCATAGGCAGCTATATCAAATAAGAATGATGAGGGCTCATGATAAGAAGATTCGACCCCGTTGCTTTCAAGAAGGAGAGTTGGTCTTGAAAAGAATTCTCTCAATCCAGCACGATAGTAGAGGAAAATGGACTTTGAATTGTGAAGGGTCGTATGTGGTGAAATGAGCTTTTCAGGTGAAACGCTGATACTGACTAAGATGGATGGAAATGATTTACCCCATCCTATAAATTCTGATGCTGTGAAGAAATACTATGCTTAAAAAAATAAAAAAATGAAAAAATAAAAAATGAAAAAAGAAAAAAAGTGAATGAAAAAAGAGGACTCAAGGTGAAAACCTTAAAAGGGCGGTTGAGTCATAGGGGGTTTGTCTAAGTTGAAAACCTGCAAAGGCAACTTAGATAAGGAGAATACAGCATCGAATTTAAAAGTTCACTGACATGAAAGCTAGCAAATTCAAAAGAGTTCCAAGTTGTTAAATACACAGAGGGTTGGGCTTTCAGAAAAAACTTTGAGAGGTGTTATCATGATTATCTGATTGTTTATTTTAGGCTTTATCCCCATACTTATCCTTGTAATTCTCCCTTGGTCAAAATTAGCCAACATTTTGCTAATAAGAGACATTCTATTTCATTCTTTATGTCTTTTTTTTTATGACTGTTTCTCAACCATTCGTATTCCTTTCTTCTTAATACCCCACCATGGAAGAAATGTGCAAATGCATTCTTACTTTTTGAGTTTGAAATAATGATTGATGAATGAATAACAACATGAAAGATTTTTACATTACATTGAATAAATCAAGAGTGATAAAGGCAGAATCGAGATGTTCAGCTCCTGATTAGGACATTGAATTTGGGAAGAGATTTCTTACAGAAAGAATGTGAATGAAAAAGACAATTAAGAGCTACACTGGCTCGATCTTAAAAGAGCAGTGTATTTGGATCTTTGAAGAATCAAAAGGCTTGATGCCCAAGAAAAAAGCTTGAGAAACTTGAGTACCATACATTGAATAGGAATTAATTAGCCAACATTTGCGTAGCATGCATTGAAATTCATATGCATTGCATAGCATACACTGCTTTTAGAAAAGTATAGTGTACAAATTCAAGAAGCAGGAGTGTTCCAAGATCCCATATAAAAAAGATAGATGTGAAGACATTTTCAAAATTTAAAAAAAAAGCTTGTCAGGTAAGTTCCTAATCCTTGAAATAGGATGTTTTTTGATATCAGGGTTGATTTATAAGACCTTTGGGCATAATCTCCTAAAATTCCTTCAAACACAACTTTCAACTCCTTTGGACATGATTGTCAAGGAGCAATTTACTTTTCAAACTTGTGGTGCCTCTGTTTAGAGGAGCAATTTACTTTCCAAAGTCGTGGGCCTCTGTTTAGAAGAGCAATTTACTTTTCAAAGTCGTGGCACCTCTGTTTAGAGGAGCAATTTATTTTTCAAAGTCGTGGTGCCTCTGTTGAGAGAAGCAATTTACTTTTCAAAGTCGTAGTGCCTCTGTTTAGAGGAGCAATTTACTTTCCAAAAGTCGTGGTGCCTCTGTTTAGAGGAGCAATTTATTTTTCTAAAGTTGTTGAGCCTCTAATTAGAGGAGCCATTTATTTTTCCAAAGTCGTTGAGCCTCCGATTAGAGGAGCCATTTATGTTTCTCATAGTCGTTGAGCCTCTGTTTAGAGGAGCTTTAATCAAAAACAGAAAAAAAAATAGAAAACAAAAAAACAAAAAGTAAAAAGATCGAGTTGAGTCTTGATTGGGTGTTGACGTCTTTGCGTAATTTTTGTTTCACAGAAAATGTGCAAAGAGGGGTAGCTGTAGACACCCAATTTGGTCTAGGCTCGGATCAATTGGGCTTGGTCCAAATAGGTAAGTCTATGCTTTTTTTTTTTCTTCATTTTATTTATTTATTTTTTTTGTATTTTATTTTTATTTTTATTTTTATTATTGTTTTTATATTTTTTTTCTTTTATTTTTATCTTAGGTATTTACTTATTTATTAATATGTATATATCTTTACTATTATTTTTTTTCTTCCCTGTTAATATTTATGTATATCGGATTATGTATTATCTATTATTTAATTTTAATTTATCTATTAATTTTCTTGATTTATTTGATTTTTTTATTTTTTTATTTATTTGACTGGAAATTGGATTGGGATTCAATAAGAAGAGTTCATGTTGGATTCAATGATTGAATCCCGATCCAAAGAGGAATTGGGATTGATCAGAAACTCTTCTGATCAATCCCTATAAAAGGGATCCTCTGGAACAGAAGAATACACAGAAAAAAACAGTGAGGAAAGAAGCTACTGGTTGAGAGAAAAGGGCATATAGAAGATTTTTGAATGCTAAGAAAAGGTTTAGAAGTGTTAGAACAGCTGTAAAATCGAAAAAAAAATTTGGAGATTTTTGGCAAAATTTTTTTCTGAAAATTTTTGGAAAATTTCTAGATTTCAATGAACTTTCCGACGAAAGTTAAATTTTTCGGTGACAATTCCGGCCAAGTTTGAAGTTTTCGGCTAGCTGCCTAGTTTTTGGTGAAGATTCCCAAAAACCGACCAACTTTTCGACGAACTTTCGTAAAAAACTCAAATTTTGACAAAAATTCTGGAATCCGATGAATATTCAACCGGAGTTTTTCGATCGTTTTAGAGAGAAGGGAGAGAAAAGGAAGGAAGAGAGAGAGAGAGAAAAAGGTTTCTGCCAAAAAAACAAAGGAAACAGCCTTATATACCATCCCAAAATGATGCCATTTTTACGTTAAATAACTCGGAGGATCCGCATGTTTTGCTAAGATCCAACCCAACCCGAGCGTCGACCTGTTTTTTGACCCGCGTGTGTTCTGCTCCCCGAGCCATTAGTCGAGCCGAGCCGACATCCTGAGCCATTTTTCTTCCTTGAACCGAGTCGAGCCGAGCGTGAACCGAGTTGCTCCAGGCTTTTTTTTTTTAAATTAATTAATTAATTAATTTTTTTATTATTAGATTAGGTTTATTTAATATTCTTTTATCTTTATTTTATTTTTATTTTTGTTTTACTTTTCTTTATTTTTTTTTATTATTCTCACTTTTATTTTGTTTTATTTTCTTTAAATAAAAATCAAAAAAAATATTTTTGGGAAAAAGTTGAAAGTATCAATTTTCCTTAAAAATAAATTTTTAAAAAAGATTTTTGAGGAAAAGTTGAAAGTACCAATTTTCCTTAAAAATAAATTTTTGAAGAAAAGACTTTTGAGGAAAAGTTGAAAGTATCAATTTTCCTCAAAAAGTATAAATTTTCCTCGAAAGTAAAAGTTTCCAAAAAATATTTTTAGGGAAAAGTTGAAAGTATCAATTTTCCTCGAAAATAAAAGTTTCCAAAAAATATTTTTGGGGAAAAGTTGAAAGTATCAATTTTCCTTAAAAATAAATTTAAAAAAAAATATTTTTGGAGAAAAGTTGAAAGTATCAATTTTCCTTAAAAATAAATTAAAAAAAAAAGATTTTTGAGGAAAAGTTGAAAGTATCAATTTTCCTCGAAAATAAAAGTTTCTAAAAAATATTTTTGGGAAAAAGTTGAAAATATCAATTTTCTTTAAAAATAAATTTTAAAAAAAATAGATTTTTGAGGAAAAGTTGAAAGTATCAATTTTCCTTAAAAATAAATTTTCAAAAAAATATTTTTAGTGAAAAGTTGAAAGTATCAATTTTCCTTAAAAATAAATTTTTAAAAAATAAATTTTTAAGGAAAAGTCGAAAGTATCAATTTTCCCTACACAAAAATAATCATTCTTTTCTTTCTTTTTATTTTTTTTATTTTTTATTTTTTTAATGTTAAATAATCTGATGATGGAGCCTCTGCAAGTGAAACAGTAGTTTTCTTGTATACTCCTGAGGTGAGGGAATTTTCTCAATTTTTTGCTAAAAGTATTAGAGTCAATTGAGAATAATTTCCAATAATTAATTACTTGGTAAAATTTTAAGGCTCATTGGATAACACAAATTTAAGCTGGTACCATCTTTTGATGGGCGTTGTGAGGGTGCTATAACCTTCCTCACACGTAACCAAACTCCCGAACTCTGTTCTAGTTAGTAGACCTGAACCTATTCTTTTAGGGACCTTTAAACTTGGTGTTCCCTGAAAGGACAGATTTTTTAGGTGACCAATCGCACCTAGATAAAAAAAGATTGGTGGCGACTCCCTCAAGTCAATGTCTAGCGATAGATCCCCAGATCTAGACGTTATGACAACAAAAACAAAAGTTTATAATGATTTGAAATAAATAACTGTTCAAATAGTTATAACTATTTAAACTTCTCTGGTAAACAAATTTATTTTTAAAATTTTTTACTTATTAACTTTTGAAATTTTAATAAATTAATATTATTTTATTATGAATAAGCTTGTATGAATAGAAACAATTGGTTTATGACAAAACAAAGGGTCATAACAATTTGAAATAAATAATTATTTAAAAAGTCATAAATTTTTAAACAAGTTAAGAAAATAGATTTATTTTTAAAATTTTAACTGATTAATTTCTAAAATATTAATAAATTTATATTATTTTATCGAAATAAGCTTACATGAATAGAACCAATTGTTTTAAAATAAAACAAAAGGCCATAATGTTTTGAAATAGGTAATTGTTTAGATAATCATAACTATTTGATCTTATTTGATAAACAGATTCCTTTTTCAATTTTCTTACTCATTAATTTTAAAAATATTAATAAATCAATATTATTTTACTTCAAATAAGCTCATATGAACTAAAACAATTATTTTATTACAAAAGAAAAGGTCATAATGATTTGAAATAGATAATTATTCAAATAGTCATGACTATTTAAACTTGTTCGATAAACATATTTATTTTTTAAATCTTTTACTTACTAATTGTCAAAATATTAATAAATTAAAATTATTTTAATCTGAATAAGTTTGAATGAATGGAAACAATTATTTTATGATAAAACAAAAAGTCATAATAAGTTGAAATAAATAATTGCTCAAATAGTCATAATGATTTGAACTTATTCGATAAACATATTTATTTTTTAAATCTTTGACTAATTAATTATCTTAATATTAATAAATTTATATTATTTTATTCGAAATAAGCTTGTATTAACAGAAAAATTGTTTTATGGCAAGTCAAAAGGTTTTAAAGCTTCTAAATAGGCAATCGTTCAAATTGTAATAACTATTTGAACTTTTTTGATAAATAGATTTATTTTTTAAATCTCTTTCTTATTAATTTTTTGAATGTTAATAAATTAGTATTAATTTATTCTAAATAAGCTTATATAAATTGTAACAATTGTTTTATTACTAAACAAAAGATCAAAACAATTTGAAATAGATAATTATTGTAATAGTCTTAACCATTTGAGCTAATTTGGTAAACAAATTTATTTTTTAAATCTCTTATTTATTTTTGAACTATTATTAAATTATTATTATTTTAATCCGAATTAGCTTGTACAAACAAAATAATTATTTTACGAGAAACCAAAAGGTCATAATGATTTGAAATAAATAATCATTCATTTAGTCTTAACTATTTGAACATGTTTGGCTATTAGATTATTTTTTAATTTTCTTGGTTATTAAGTTTCAAAATATTATTAAATTATTATTATTTTATTTCAAATAAAATAGTATCAACAAAACCAATTGTTTGTTGACAAAATAAAAGGTTATAATGATTTGGAATAAATAATTATTCAAATAGTTAAAACTATTTAAAATGGTTTGGTAAATAGATTTACTTTTTAAATCTCTTATTGATTAATTTTCTAAATATTAACAAATTAGTAATAGTGATTTGAAATTGATAATTGTTCAAATAGTCATAATCATTTGAACTGGTTCAGTAAATAAAATTATTTTCTAAATCTCTTACAAAATTTTGAACAATTAATAAATTAGTTTTATTCTATTTTGAATAAGCTTGTATAAGCTGAAATAATTGCTTTATGACAACAAAAGGTCATAACAATTTGAAATAAATAATTGTACATATAGTCTTAACTGTTTGAACTAGTTTGGCAAATAGATTTATTTTTTAAAATCTCTTAGTTATTAATTTTTAGCATACTACTAAATTAGTATTATTTTATTTCGAAGAAGCCTATAGGAACAGAAATAATTGTTTTATGATAGAACAAAAGGTTATAACAATTTGAAATAGATAATTATTCAAATAGTCAAAACTATTTGAACTTGTTTGGTAAATAGATTTACTTTTTAAATCTCTTATTAATTCTTGAAATATTAATAAATTAGTTTTATTTTATTTTGAATAAGCTTGAACATTGAAAAACAATTGTTTTAAGATAAAACAAAAGGTAATAACAATTCGAAATAGGTAGTTGTTCAAATGGCCATACTTATTTGAACTATTTCGGTAAACTGATTTATTTTTTAAAACCCTTGTTAACTTTTGAAATATTAATAAAGTAATATTATTTTTTTGGGGATAAGCTTATATGAGCTTAAATAATTATTTTATAATAAAGCAAAAGGTCATAACAATTTGAAATAAATAATTGTTTATATAGTCTTAATTGTTTGAACTCATTGGGTAAATAGATTTATTTTTAAATCTCTTACTTATTAATTTTATGAATATTACTAAATTAGTATCATTTTATTCTAAATAAGTCTGTATAAATAGAAATAATTATTTTATGATAAAACAATAGGTTATAACAATTTGAAATAGATAATTGTTCAAATAGTCATAACTATTTAAACTAGTTCGGTAAATAGATTTATTTTTTAAATCTTTTATTAATTAGTGAAATATTAATAAATTAGTTTTATTTTATTTCAAATAAGATTGTATATTGAAAAACAATTTTTTTAAGACAAAATAAAAAGCAATAACGATTTGAAATAGGTAGTTGTTCAAATGGCCATAATTATTTGAATTATTTTGGTAAATTGATTTATTTTTTAAATCTCTTATTAACTTTTAAAATATTAATAAAATATTGTTATTTTATTTTGGATAAGCTTTTATGAACTAAAACAATGGTTTTATGACAAAATAAAAAGGTCATAATGATTTTAAATAGATAATTGTTTAAATAGTCATAACTATTTAAACTTGTTTAGTAAACAGATTTAATTTTTAAAATTTTTTGCCTATTAATTTTTTGAATATTAATAAATTAGTATTATTTTATTTCAATTAAGCTTGTATAAACTGAAGTATTTATTATATGACTAAACCAAAGGCAAAACGATTTGAAATAGATAATTATTCTAGTAGTCTTAACTATTTGAACTGGTTCGACAAACATATTTTTTTTTAATCTCTTATTAATTTTTGGAATATTATTAAATTAATATTATTTTTATCTAAAACACCTTATATGATTAGAAACAATTGTTTATGACAAAATAAGGATCATAACTATTTAAGATTGATATTTGTTCAAATAGTCATAACTATTTGAATTGCTGTGAAAAATAGCTTTAGTTTTTAAATCTCTTGCTTACTAATTTTCAAAATATTAGTGAAGTAGTATTATTTGATTTTGGATAAGTTTTTTTTGAACTGAAACAAATGTTTTATGACAAAACAAAAGGTCATAATGACTTTAAATAGACAATTGTTTAAATAGTCAAATCTATTTCAACTTGTTTGATAAACATTTTTTTTAATCTCTTACTCATTAATTTTTCAAATGTTAATAAATTGCTATTATTTTGTTTTGAATAAGCTTGTATGAACTGAAATAATTATTTTATGACTAAACAAAAGGTCATAATAGTTTGAAATAAATAATTGTTGTAATAGTCTTAACTATTTGAGTTGGTTCGACATGCACATTTATTTTTTAAATCTTTCATTAATTTTTGGAATATTATTAAATTAATATTATTTTAATCTGAATAAGCTTGTATAAAAAGAAACAAACTATTTTAAGACAAAACAAAGATCAAAATTATTTAAGATAATAATTGTTTAAATAATCATAATTGTTTGAACTGTTTCCATAAACATATTTAGTTTTTAAATCTCTTATTATTTTTTAAAATATTAATATATTAGTATTATTTTATTCTAAATAATTGCGCACAAATAGAAACAATTTGTTTATGACAAAACAAAAGATCATAATGATTTTAAATAGATAATTGATCAAATGGACATAATTATTTGAACTTGTTCAGTAAACATATTTATTTTTTAAATCTTCTACCTATTAATTTTTAGAATATTAATAAATTAGTATTTTTTTTATTCCTAATAAACTTGTATGAATAGAAATAATTGTTAACGAAAGAACATAACTATTTTAAATAAACAATCATTCAAACAATAATAACTATTTGAAGTTGCTCGATAAACAAATTTATTTTTTAAATCTTTTACTTATCAATTTTTGGAATATTAATAAACTAGTATTATTTTATTTCAAATAGGCTTGTATGAACAGAAACAATTGGTTTCTAACAAAATAAAAGGTCATAGCTATTTGAAATAGATAATTAATCAAATAATCATAACTAATTGAATGTGTTCAAAAAACGTTTTTTTAATTTTTACTCATTAATTTTTGGAATATTAAAAAAATTGTATTATTTTATTTAAAATAAGCTTGTATGAATAAAAAATTTCTTTTATAACAAAACAAAATGTTATAGCAATTTGATATCGATAATTGTTCAAACAATCATAACTATTTGAATTTGTTCAGTAAAAAAATTCATTTTTTAAATCTCTTGCTTATTAATTTTTGGAATATTAATAAATTAAAATTATCTTACTTTAGATAAGCTTGTACGAATAGAAACAATTGTTTTGCAATAAAAAAAATGGTCATAACAATTTGAAATAAATAATTGTTCAAACAGTCATAACTATTTGCACTCGTCAAGCTAACAAATTCATTTTTTAAATCTATTACTTTTTAATTTTTAGAATGTTAATAAATTTGCATTACTTTATTTCGAATAAGACTATATGAATAGAAACAATTTTTTTTTATGACAAAACAAATAGTCATCACGATTTAAAGTAAATAATGGTTCAAATAGTTATAACTAATTGAACTGGTTTAGTAAACAAATTTATTTTTTAAATCTCTTACTTCTTAATTTTTAAAATATTAATAAATTAATATTATTTTATTCCAAATAAACTTATATGAACAAAAGCATTTGTTTTATGACAAAATAAAATGTAATAATGATTTGAAATAGATAATTGTTCAAATAGTCATAATTATTTGAATTCATTCGGCAAACATAATTATTTTTTAAATCTTTTACTAATATTTAAAAATTAATAAATTTGTTTTTTTTACTTTGAATAAGTTACTAAAAATTGAAAAAATTGTTTTACGATAAAACAAAAAGTCCTAATGATTTAAAATAAAGAATTGGTCATATAGTCTTAATTATTTGAACTGATTTGGTAAATACATTTATTTTTTAAATCTCTTAGTTGTTAATTTTTTGAATATTATTACATTAGTATTATTTTATTTTAAATAAACTTTTATAAACAAAAATAATTGTTTTATGATATAACAAAAGCTTATAACAATTTGAAATATATTTTTGTTCAAATAGTCATAACTATTTGAATTGGTTCAGTAAACAGATCAATTTTTTACATCTCTTACTTATTAATTTTTAAAATATTAGTAAATTAGTATTATTTTATACCAAATAGGCTTGTATGATGAAAAATAATTATTTTATGATAAAACAAAAATTCATAATGATTTAAAATAGATAATTATTCAAATGGCCAACATTATTTGAATTGATTCTATAAACTAATTTATTTTTTAAATCTCTAACTTATCAAATTTTGAAATATTAATAAGTAATATTATTTTATTTTGGATAAGCTTTTATGTACTGAAACAATTGTTTTACAATAAAAATAAAAGGTCATAATAATTTTAAATAGACAATTGTTCAAATAGTCATAACTATTTAAACTTTTTGGTAAACATATTTATTTTTTTAATTTCTTACTTATTAATTTTCTAAATGTTAATAAGTTAGTATTATTTTATTTCGAATAAGCATGTATACATTAAAACAATTATCTTATGACTAAACAAAAGGTCAGAATGATTTGAAATAGATAATTGTTCTCATAGGCTTAATTATTTGAACTAGTTTAGTAAACGCATTTATTTTTTAAATCCTTATTAATTTTTGAAATAGTAATAAATTAGTATTATTTTATTCTAAATAATTTTGTATGAATGCCAATTATTTTGAATAATTGATATTATTTTATGATAAAACAAAATGTCATAACAGTTCGAAATAGATGATAGTTCAAATAGGCATGACTATTTGAACTTCTTCGGTAAACAAATTTATTCTTTAAATCTCTAACTTATTAATTTTTATAATATTAATAAATTAATATTATTTTATTCCAAATATACTTTTATGAATAGAAACAATTGTTTTATGATAAACCAAAAGATCATAATTATTTGAAATAAATAATTATTCAAATAATCATAACTATTTGAACTCGCTTGGTAAAAAGATTTATTTTTTAAATCTTTTGCTTGTTAATTTTTAGAATTTTAATAAATTAGTATTATTTTATTCCAAATAAGCTGCATGAATAGAAACAATTGGTTTATGACAAAAAAATGGTCATAACGATTTGAAATAAATAACTGTTCAAATAGTCATAACTATTTGAATGTGTTCAATAAAAAATTCATTTTTCAAATTTTTTCTTATTAACTTTTGAAATATTAATTAATTTATATTATTTTATTTGAAATAAGCTTGGATGAACAAAACCAATTGTTTTCTGACAAAACAAAAGGTCATAATATTTTTAAATATATAATTGTTCAGATAGTTATAACTCTTTGAACTTGTTTAGTAAACAGATTCATTTTTCTAGTTCTCTTGCTCATTAATTTTTGGAATATTAATAAATTAGTATTATTTTACTTCAAATAAGCTTATGTTAACTGAAACAATTATTTTATTACAAAACAAAAGGTCACAATGATTTGAAATGGATAATTATTCAAATAGTCATGACTATTTGAAATTGTTTGGTAAACATATTTATGTTTTAAATCTTTTGCTTATTAATTGTCAAAATATTAATAAATTAATATTATTTTAATTTGAATAAGCTTGTATGAACAAAAATAATTATTTTATGACAATAAAAAGTTATAATAATTTGTTGTTCAAATAGTCATAACGATTTGAACTTTTGTGATGAACAGATTTATTTTTTAAATCTTTTACTTATTAATTATCTTGTTAGTAAAAAATTTGAATTATTTTATCTAAAATAGGCTTTGTATAAATAGATGAAATCTTTTTATGACAAAACAAAAGGTTATAGCAATTCCAAATAGATAATTGTTTAAATAGTCATAATTATTTAAACTTGTTTAGTAAATAGTTTTATTTTTTAAATCTCTTAATTATTAATTTTTGGAATATTAACAACTTAGTATTATTTTATTTTGAATAACCTTATATGAACTGAAATAATTTTCTTATGACAAAACAAAAGTCATAATAATTTGAAATAGATAATTATTCAAATAGTCATGATAATTTGATCTAGTTTGGTAAACATATTTATGTTTTAAATTTTTTAATTATTAATTATCAAAATAATAATAAATTAGTATTATTTTAATCTAAATAAGCTTGTATGAATAGAAACTATTATTTTATAACGGAACAAAAAGTCAAAATGATTTGAAATAATTAATTGCTCAAATAGTTATAACTATTTGAACTAGTTTGATAAAAAGATTTATTTTTAAAATCTCTTATGAATTTTTGTAATATTAATAGATTTCTATTATTTTATTCTAAACAAACTTATATTAACAAAAGCATATTTTATGACAAAACAAAAGGTTATAACATTTTGAAATAGATAATTATTCAAATAGTCATAATTATTAGAACTAGCTACGTAAACATAATTTTTTTTAAATCTCTTATTAATTTTTGCAATATTAATAAATTCATTGTATTTTATTTCAAATAAGCTAGTATGAATTGAAAAAATTGTTGTATAACAAAACAAAAAGTCATAACAATTTGAAATAGATAATTGTTTATATAGTCTTAACAAATTGAACTAGTTTGACAAACAAATTTAATTTTTAAATCTTTTAGTTATTAATTTTTGAAATAAGATTAGTATTATTTTATTTTGAATAAGCATGTATCAACATAAATAAATATTTTATAACAGAATAAAAGGTTTATTTTGTAAATAATTGATTTGAAGTATACAATTCTTCAAATAGTCAAAACTATTTGAACTGATTCAATAAACAAAATTTTATTAAATCTCTTACTTATTAATTTTTGAAAGAGTAGGAAATTAGTATTATTTTATTCTGAATAAGCTTCTATGATATAAAAGAATTATTATATGACCAAACAAAACGTAACAATGATTTGAAATAGATAATTATTGAAATGGCAATAATTATTTGAACTAATTTGGTAAACATATTCACTTTTAAAATCACTTATTAATTTTTAGAATATTAATAAATTAGTATTATTTTATTTCAAATAAGCTTATAGGAACTGATGCAATTGTTTTATGATAAAACAAAAGGTCATAATGATTTTAAATAGATAATTGTTTAAATATTCATAACTATTTGAATTTGTTCGGTAAACAAATTTATTTTTTAAAACTCTTACTTATTAATTTTTAAAATATTGAGAAATTATTATTATTTTATTTTGGATATGCTTTTATGAATTGAAACAATTGTTATATGTCAAAACAAAATGTCAAAACAATTTTAAATAAATAATTGTTCAAATAATTATAACTATTTGAGCTTATTCAGTAAATAGATTTATTTTTTCAAATCTTTTGCTTTTTAATTTTCCAAATGTTAATAAATTTGGATTATGTTATTTCGAATAAGCTTGTAAGATATGAAATAAATATTTTTTGACTTAACAAAATATCAAAACAATCTATAATAGATAATTATTCTAATGGTTTTAATTATTTAAACTGGTGCCGCAATCACATTTAACTTTTAAATCTCTTAATAATTTTTGGAATATTATTAAATTAGTATCATTTTTAATTGAATAAGCTTTTATGATAAAAAAAACTTGTTTAATGACAAAATGAAGATCTTAATAATTTGAGATTGAAAATTGTTCAAATTGTCATAACTATTTGAACTGGTTTGGTAAACAGATTTACTTTTTTAAATCTCTTACTTATTAATTTTTCAAAATTAATAAATTATTGTTATTTTATTTCGAATAAGCTTGTATGATTAAAAACAATTGTTTTATGACAAAACAAAAGCTCATAACGATTTCAAATAGATAATCTTTAAAATGGCCATAATTATTTTTTACCAATTCAGTAAACAAATTTATTTTTTAAATTTTTACTTATTAATTTCAAAAATATTAATAAATTAATATTATTTTATTCTGTTTAAATTTGTGCTAACGAAAACAATTGTTTTTATGACAAATCAAGTGGTTATAACGATTTTAAATAAATAATTACTCAAATAGTAATTACTATTTTAACTTGTTTGGTAAACAGATTTATTTTTTTGAATCTCCTTTTGTAATTAATTTTTTGAATGTTAATAAATTAGTATTAATTTATTTTGAATAAGCTTGTATGAGCTGAAACAATTGTTTTATAACTAAACAAAATGTCATAACGATTTGAAATGGATAATTATTCTAATAGTCTTAACCATTTAAACTTATTCAATAAACAAATATATTTTTTAAATCTTACTTATTAATTTTTAAAACATTATTGAATTAGTATTATTTAAATCCTAATAAGCTTGTATGAATAAAACAATCGTTTTATGAGAAAACAAAAGGTTATAACAATTTGACATAGATAATCATTCTTGTAGTCTTAACTATTTGAATCTGTTCAGCAATTAGATTTATTTTTTAATTTTCTTGATTATTAAGTTTTGAAATATTATTAAATTAATATTATTTTATTCTATATAAAATAGTATGAATAGAACCAATTGTTTGATGACAAACTAAAATGTTATAATGATTAGAAATAGATAATTATTCAAATAGTCAAAACCATTTGAAATGGTTTGATAAGCAAATTTACTTTTTAATTCTCTTACTGATTAATTTTTTAAATAGTAATAAATTACTGTTATTTTCTTTCAAATAAACTTATATTAACAAAAACAATTATTTTATGACAAAACATAAAGTAGTAATGATTTGAAATAAATAATTACTCAAATAGTTTTAATTATTCAAACTAATTTGGTAAACAAAATTATTTTCTAAATCCCTTACTTATAAATTTTTGAAATATTAAAAATTAGTTTTATTCTATTTCGAATAATATTGTATGAGCTAAACTAATTGTTTTATGACAAAACAAATGGTCATAATAATTTGAAATAAATAACTATTCATATAGTTTTAACTGTTTAAACTAGTTCAACAAACAAATTTATTTTTTAAATATCTTAGTTATTAATTTTTAGAATATTACTAAATTAGTATTATTTTATTCTGAATAAGCTTGTATGGATAGAAACAATTGCTTTATGATAGAACAAAAGGTTATAACAATTTAAAATATGTAATTATTCATATAGTCATAACTATTTGAACTGGTTTGGTGAACATATATATTTTTTAAATCTCTTATTAATTCTTGAAATAATAATGAATTAGTATTATTTTATTTTAAATAAACTTGTATGTTGAAAACAATTGTTTTATGACAAAACAAAAGGTAATAATGATTTGAAATAGATAGTTGTTCAAATGGCCATAATTATTTGAACTGATTCGGTAAACTAATTTATTTCTTAAATCTTTTACTTATTAACTTTTGAAATATTAATAAAGTAGTATTATTTTATTTGGATATGATTTTATGAACTAAAACAACTATTTTATGATAAAACAAATGGTCAAATGATTTTAAATAAATAATTGTTTAAATAGACATAACTATTGGAACTTGTTTGGTAAATAAATTTATATTTTCAAATCTCATGTGTATTAATTTTTTGAATGTTAATAAATTAGTATTATTTTATTCCAAATAAGCTTGTATGAATTGAAACAATTATTGTATAACTAAACAAAAGGTCAAAGCAATTTGAAATAGATAATTATTCTAATAGTCTTAACTATTTGAACTAGTTTGGTAAACACATTAATTTTTTAAATCTCTTATTAATTTTTGAAATATTATTAAATTGATAAGTAGAAACAATTGTTTTATAAGAAGACAAAAAATCATAACGATTTGAAATAAATAATTGTTCAAATAGTCATAACTATTCAAACCCGCTAGTAAACATATTTTATTTTTTAAAATCTTTTACTTATTAATTTTTGAAATTAAAATAAATTAGTATTATTTTGTAGCAAATAAGCTTTTATGAACAAAAACAATTGGTTTATGACAAAACAAAAGATCATAACAATTTGAAATGGATAACTGTTCAAATAGATATAATTATTTGAATGTGTGTAGAAAATAGATTTATTTTTTAAAATTTTACTTATCAATTTTTGTAATATTAATCAATTTATATTATTTTATTTGAAATAAGCTTGCATGAACAGAACCAATTGTTTTATAACAAAACAAAAGTTCATAATGTTTTCAAATAGATAACTATTTAGATAGTCATAGCTATTTAACCTTATTCGGTAAAAAAATTTATTTTTTAAGTCTCTTACTCATTAATTTAAGTAATATTAATAAATTAGTATTATTTTATTTGAAATAAGCTTATTTGATTTGAAACCGTTGTTTTATTACAAAACAAAAGGTCATAATGATTTGAAATATTTAATTATTCAAATAATCATGATTATTTCAATTTGTTCGGTAAACATATTTATTTTTTTTAAATCTTTTACTTATTAATTGTCAAAATATTAATAATTAGTATTATTTTAATCTGAATAACCTTGAATGAACATAAACAATTGTTTTATGACAAAACAAAGAGTCATAACAATTTGAAATAAATAATTATTCAAATAGTCATAACATTTGAACTTGTTTGATAAACATATTTATTTTTTAAATCTTTTACTTATTAATTGTCTTAATATTAATAATTTTGTATTATTTTATTCGAAATAAACTTGTATGAACAGAAAATATTATTTTATGCCAAAACAAAATGTTATAGCGATTTCAAATAAATAATTGTTCAAATAGACATAATCATTTAAACTTATTTGATAAACAGATTCTTTTTTAAATCTCTTAATTATTAATTTTTGAAATATTAATAAACTGGTATTATTTTATTTTGAATAAACTTATATGATCGGAAACAAATCTTTTATGATAAAAGAAAGGGTCATAACGATTTGAAATAGATAATTGTTCAAATAATCATGACCATTTGATCTAGTTCGATAAACATATTTATTTTTTAAAATTTTTACTTATTAATTGTTGAAATATTAATAAATTAATATTATTTTAATCTGAATAAGCATGTATGAAAAGAAACAAATGTTTTATAATCAGACAAAAAGTCAGAATGATTTGAAATAAATAATTTATCAAATAGTCATAACTATTTGAACTAGTTTAATAAATAGATTTATTTTTTAAATCTCTTATTAATTTTTGAAATATTAATAGATTAGTATTACTTTATTATGAACAAACTTATATGAACAAAAACATTTGTTTTATGACAAAACAAAAGGTTATAAGGATTTGAAATGGATAATTGTTCTAATAGTCATAATTATTTGAATTGGTTAGGTAAACAGAAATATTTTTTTAAATATCTTACTTATTAATTTTTGCAATATTAATAAATTCATTTTATTTTATTTCAAATCAGCTAGTATGAATTGAAAATTTGTTTTATGACAAAGCAAAAGGTCATAACATTTTGAAATAGATAATTGTTTATATAGTCTTAAATATTTAAACTGGTTTGTCAAACAAATTTATTTTTAATTCTCTTAGTTATTAATTTTTAGAATATTATTATATTTGTATTATTTTATTCCAAATAAGCTTGTATGAATAGAAATAATTGTTTTGTGACAAAACAAAATGTTATAACAATTTGAAGTATACAATTGTTCAAATAGTCATAATTATTTGAACTAGTTTGATGAACATATTTATTTTTTAAATCGCTTACTTATTAATTTTTGAAAGATTAATAAATTAGTATTATTGATTCTGAGTAAGCTTGAATGATAAAAAACACTTGTTATATGACCATACAAAAGGTAATAATGGTTTGAACTAGATAAAGGATGAAATGGCCATAATTATTTGAAATGATTCAGTAAATAGATTCACTTTTTAAATCACTTATTAATTTTTTGAATGTTAATAAATTTGTGTTATTTTATCTCAAATAAACTTCTATGAACTAAAACAATTGTTTTATGACAAAACAAAATTTCATAACAATTTGAAATAGATAATTATTCGTATTGCCTTAACAATTTAAACTGCTTCGACAAACAAATTTTATTTTTTAAATCCCTTAGTTATTAATTTTCATAATATTTTTAAATTAGTATTATTTTATTTCAAATAAGCTTGTATGAACTGAAACAATTATTTAGAATAGAATAAAAGTTATGATGATTTGAAATAGGTAATTATTCAAATAAGAACTGCTACGATAAATAGATTTATTTTTTAAATCTTTTACTTATAAATTTTTGAAATATTAATAAATTAGTATTATTTTATTCCAAATAGGCTTGTATGATGAAAAACAATTGTTTTATGACAAAAAAATGTTCATAATGATTTGAAATAGATAATTATTGAAATAGCCATAATTATTTGAATTGATTTGGTAAACAGATTCACTTTTTAAATCACTTACTTATTAATTTTTGAAATATTAATAAATTATTGTTATTTTATTTCAAATAAGCTTTAATGAATTGAAACAATTGTTTTATGATAAAACAAAATATCATAATGATTTTAAATATACAATTGTTCAAATAGTCACAGCTATTTGAATTTATTCAGAAAACACATTTATTTTTTTAAATCTCTTGCTTTTTAAATTTTAAAATATTAAAAAATTGGTATTATTTTATTTTGGATAACCTTTTATGAACTGAAGCAATTGTTTTATGACAAAACAAAAGATCATAACGATTTTAAATATTAATATTTCATATAGTCATACCTACTTGAGCTTATTCGGTAAACAAATTTATTTTTTCAAATCTCCTGCTTATTAATTTTTCAAATGTTAATATATTAGGATTATTTTGTTCTAAATAAGCTTGTATGATATGAAACAAATATTTTATGACTAAAAATAGGCTAGAACAATTTAAAATAGATAATTATTCTTGTAGTTTTAACTATTTGAACTAGTTTGACAAGCACATTTATTTTTTAAATCTCTTACTTATTAATTTTTGAAATATTAATAAATTAATATTATTTTATTTTGAATAAGCTTGTATGATAAAAAAATAATTATTTTATAACAAAACAAATGGTTATAGCAATTTGAATTAGATAATTGTTTAAATTACCATAATTATTTAACTAATTTGATAAATAAATTTATTTTTTAAATCTCTTACTTATTAATAAATTTGTATTAACTGAAACAATTGTTTTATGAAAAAACAAAAGGTCATAGCAATTTTAAATAGACAATTGTTCAAATAGTTATAACTATTTGAACCTTTTCAGTAAATAGATTTATTTTCTTAAATCTCTTTCTTCTTAATTTTTTGAATGTTAATAAATTAGTATTAATTTATTTCGAGTAAGCTTGTATAAACTGAAACAATTGCTTTTATGACAAAACAAAAGGTCAAAATGATTTCAAATAGATAATTGTTCTAATAGTCTTAACTATTTAAACTAGATTAGCAAAACACATTTATTTTTTATTATTAAATTTTTATTATCTTAATCGAAATAAGCTTATATGAAAAGAAACAATTGTTTTATGACAAAATAAAGATCATAACGATTTGAGATAGATAATTGTTCAAGTAGCCATAACTATTTGAATTGATTCAGTAAACAGATTTAATTTTTAAATCTCTAATTAATTTTTAAAACATTAATAAAGTAGTATTATTTTATTCTAAATAATTTTGTATGAAGAGAAACAATTGTTTTATGAAAAAAAAAATTCTCATAATGATTTGAAATAGATAATTATTCAAAGGGACATAACTATTTGAACTTGTTGGTAAATAGATTTATTTTTTAAATCTCCAACCTATTAATTTTTAGAATATTAATAAATTAGTATTATTTTATTTCAAATGAAATTGTATGAATAGAAACAATTATTTTATGACAAAACAAAATATCATAACTATTTGAAATAAATAATTATTCAAACAATCATAACTATTTAAGTTTGCTCAATAAACATATTTATTTTTTAAATCTTTTACTTGTTAATTTTTGGAATACTAATAAATTAGTATTATTTTGTTTCAAATAAGCTTGTATGAATAGAAACAATTGGTTTATGACAAAACAAAAGGTCATAACTAATTGAAATAAATAATTATTCAAATAGTCATAACTATTTGAACGTGTTTAGAAAATAGATTTATTTTTTAAATTTCCACTTATTAATTTTTTAAATATTAATAAGTTTATATTATATTATTTGGAATAACCGTATATGAACAGAAACAATTGTTTTATGACAAACAAAAGGTCAAAACAATTTGAAATAGATAATTGTTCAAATAGCAAGAACTATTTAAACTTGTTTGGTAAACTAATTCATTTTTTAAATCTCTTACTCATTAATTTTAGGAATATTAACAAATTAGTATTATTTTATTTCAAATAAGCCTCTATGAACTGATACAATTATTTTAAAATCAAACAAAAGGCCATAACAATTTGAAATAGATAATTATTCAAATAGTTATGGCTATTTGGACTTTTTGGGCAAACATATTTATTTTAAAAATTTTTTACTTATTATTTTAGGAAATAATAATAAATTAATATTATTTTAATCTAAATAAGGTTGTATGAACAAAAACAATTTTTTATAAAAAAAAGTCGTAATGGTTTAAAATAAATAATTATTCAGTAGTCATAACTATTTAAACTTATTCGATAAACAGATTTATTTTTTAAATCTTTTATTTTTTTAATTGTTTAAATATTAATAAATTTGTGTTATTTTATTTGAAATAAGATTGTATGAATAGCAAAAATTGTTTTAAGACAAAACAAAAGGTTATGGCGATTTGAAATTGATAATTGATAAATAGTCATAACTATTTTAACTTGTTTAACAAATAGATTCATTTTTTAAATCTCTTACTTATTAATTTTTTGAATATTAATAAACTAGAATTATGTTATTTCAAATAAACTTGTATGAATAGAAATAATTGATTTGTGATAGCACAAAAGATTATAACGATTTGAAATAGATAATTATTCAAACAATCATAAATATTTGCACTAGGCAAGCTAACAACTTCATTTTTGAAATTCATTAGTTATTAATTTTTAGAATATTAATAAATTAGCATTATTTTATTTTGAATAATGCTGTATGACTAGAAACATTTATTTTATGATAAAACAAATTGTCATAACAATTTGAAATAAATAATTGTTCAAATAGTTAAACTAATTGAACTGGTTTAATAAACAAATTTATTTTTTTAACTCTCTTACTTATTAATTTTCAAAATATTAATAAATTAATATTATTTTATTTTGAGCAAACTTATTTGAAAGAAAACATTTGTTTTATGACAAAACAAAAGGTTATAACGATATGAAATCGATAATTATTTAAATAGTCATAATTTTTTGAACTGGTTCGACAAACAAAATTATTTTTTAAATCTCTTGCTGATTATTTTTGAAATATTAATAGATTTGTTTTATTTTATTTCGAATAAGTTACTAAGAACTAAAAAAATTGTTTTGTGATAAAACAAAAGGTCATAACGATTTGAAATAAAGAATTGTTCATATAGCCTTGACTATTTGAACTGGTTCAAATAAATTTATTGGAATCTCTTAGTTATTAATTTTCATAATATTATTACATTAGTATTATTTTATTCTAAATAAGCTTGTAGAAATAGAAATAATTATTTTATGACAGAACACAAGGTTATAACAATTTGAAATATATAATTGCTCAAATAGTCATAACCTTTTGAACTAATTCGGTAAACAAATTTATTTTTAAATCTCCTACTTATTAATTTTTAAAATATTAATAAATTACTATTATTTTATTTTAAATAGGTTTGTATGATGAAAAAAATTATTTTGTGACAAAACAAAAGTTCATAACATTTAAAATAGATAATTATTCAAATGGCCATAATTATTTGAACTGATTCGATAAATTGATTTATTTTTTAAATCTCCAACTTATCAATTTTTAAAATATTAATAAAGTAATATTATTTTATTTTGGATAAGCTTTTATAAGCTAAAACAATTATTTTATGATAAAATAAAATGTCATAACAGTTTTGAACTTGTTTGATAAACACATTTATTTTTTTAATTTCTTACTTATTAATTTTTTGAATGTTAATAAAATAGTATTATTTTATTTTGAATAAGCATATATGAACTGAAATAATTATTTTATGACTAAACAAAAGGTCAGAACGATTTGAAATAGATAATTGTTCTAATAGTCTTAACTATTTGAACTGTTCGGCAAACACATCTTTTTTTTTAAATCCTTATTAATTTTTAGAATATTATTAATTTAGTAGTATTTTATTTTGAACAAGCATCTATGAATAGAAATAAATGTTTTAGGATAAAACAAAGATCATACCAATTTTAGATAAATAATTCTTCAAATAGTTATAACTATTTGAACTGATTCGGTAAAGAGATTTAGTTTTTAAATCTCTTATTAATTTTTGAAATAGTAATAGATTAATATTATTTTTTTGTGAATAATTTGTATGAATAAAAATAATTGTTTTACAACAAAATAAAATATCATAACAATTTCAAATAGATAATAGTTCAAATAGACATGACTATTTGAACTTGTTCTGTAAATAGATTAATTTTTTAAATCTTCAACTTATTAATTTTTAAAACATTAATAAATTAGTATTATTATATTCTGAATAAACTTGTATGAATAGAAACAATTGTTTTATGATAAAACAAAAGAGCATAATGATTTGAAATAAATAATTGTTTAAATAGACATAACAATTTAAACTCACTTGGTAAACAAATTTATTTTTAAAAGTTTTACTTATTAATTTTGGAATATTAATAAATTAGTATTATTTTATTCAAAATAAGCTTGTTTGAAAAGAAAAAATTCATTAATGACAAAACAAATGGTCATAATGATTTGAAATAGATAATTGTTCAAATAGTCATAATTATTTACACATGTTCAAAAAATTGATTTATTTTTAAAATTTTTAATTATTAATTTTTGGAATATTAATAAATTTATATTATTTTATTTGAAATAAGCTTGCATGAACAAAACCAATTGTTTTACAACAAGACAAAATGTCATAATATTTTGAAATAGATAATTGTTTAGATAGTCATAACTATTTGAACTTGTTTAGTAAATAGATTCATTTTTTTAGTTCTCTTACTCTTTGATTTTTGGAATATTAATAAATTAGTATTATTTTATTTAAAATAAGTTTATATGAATTGAAACAATTATTTTATTACAAAACAAAAAGTCACAATGATTTGAAATCGATAATTATTCAAATAATCATGACTATTTGAACTTTTTCGATAAACATATTTATTTTTTAAATCTTGTACTTATTATTTGTTGAAATATTAATAAATTAATATTATTTTAATCTAAATAAGCTTGTATGAATCAAAATAATTATTTTATGACAAAACAAAAATATCACAACAATTTGAAATAAATAATTGTTCAAATAGTCATAATGATTCAAACTTGTTCGATAAATAGATTTATTTTTTAAATCTTTTACTTATTAATTATTTCAATATTAATAATTTTATATTATTTTATTTAAAATAAGCTTGTATGAACAAAAAAGTCATTTTATAACAAAACAAACAATTATAGTGATTCCAAATAAATAATTGTTTAAATAGTCATAATTACTTAAACTTGTTCGATAAACAGATTCATTTTTGAAATCTCTTAATTATTAATTTTCATAATATTAATAACATAGTATTATTTTATTTCAAATAAGTTCATATGAAGTGAAATAATTTTTTGACAAAACAAAAGGTCATAATAATTTAAAATAGATAATTATTCAAATAGTCATTACAATTTGATGTAGTTCGGTAAACATATTTATTTTTTAAGATTTTTACTTATTAATTTTTAAAATTTTAATAAATTAATATTATTTTAATCTGAATAAGCTTGTATGAATAGAAACTATTGTTTTATAGCAAAACAAAAATCCATAATGATTTGAAATAAATAATTATTTAGATAGTCATAACTATTTGAACAACTTTGATAAATAGATTTATTTTTGAAATCTCTTATTAATTTATGAAATATTAATAGATTAGTATTATTTTGTTTTGAACAAACTTATTGAACATAAACCTTTGTTTTATGACAAAACAAAAGTTTATAACAATTTGAAATAGATAATTGTTCACATAGTCATAATTATTTGAACTGATTAGGTAAATAGAATTATTTTTTTAATCTTTTACTTATTAATTTTTTAAATATTAATAAATTCATTTTATTTTATTCTTAATAAGCTACTATGAATTGAAAATTATTGTTTTATGACAAGACAAAAGGTCATAACAATTTGAAATAGATAATTGTTCATATAGTCTTAACTATTTAATGGGTTCAGTAAAAAAAATTTTGGAATATTATTAAATTAGTATTATTTTATTTTGTATAAGCTTGTATGAATATAAATAATTGTTTTATGACAGAACAAAAGGTTATAACGATTTGAAGTATACAATTATTCAAATAATCATAACTATTTGAATTGGTTCGGTAAACATATTTATTTTTTAAATCTCTTATTAAATTTTGAAAGATTAATAAATTAGTATTATTTTATTCGGAATAAGCTTGTATGATAAAAAAATAATTGTTATATGACCAAACAAAAGGTAATAACAATTTGAAATGGATAATTGTTGAAATGGCCAGAATTATTTAAATTGATTTTATAAATAGATTCATTTTTTAAATCACTTATTAATTTTTGGAATATTAATAAATTAGCATTACTTTATTTCAAGTAAGCTTATATGAACTAAAACAATTGTTTTATGACAAAATAAAAGGTCATAACAATTTTAAATAGATAATTGTTCAAATAGTCATAACTATTTGAATTTGTTCGGTAAACAAATTTATTTTTTTAAACTCTTACTTATTAATTTTTGAAATATTAAGAAATTAGTATTATTTTAATTTGGATAACCTTTAATGAATTGGAATAATTGTTTTATGTCAAAACAAAATGTCATAACAATTTTAAATAAATAATTGTCTAGGTAGTCATAACTATTTGAACTTATTCGGTAAGCAGATTTATTTTTTCAAACTTTTGCTTCGTAATTTTCTGAATGTCAATAAATTTAGATTATTTTATTCCAAATAAGCTTGTAAGATATAAAACAAATATTTTAAGACTAAACAAAAGGTCAAAATAATTTGAAATAAATAATTATTCTAATAGTTTTAACTATTTGAACTAGTTTGGCAAACACATTTATTTTCTAAATCTCTTACTTATTAATTTTTCAAATATTATTATATTAGTATTATTTTTAACCAAATAAGCTTTTATAATTAGAACCAACTGTTTTATGACAAAATAAAGGTTTTAATGATTTGAGATTGACAATTATTCAAATGGTCATAACTATTTAAACTGGTTCGATAAATAGATTTATTGTTTAAATCTGTTACTTATTAATTTTTGAAATATTAATCAATTAGTATTATTTTATTTTGAATAACCTTGTATAATAAAAAACAATTGTTTTATGACAAGACAAAAGGTCATAATAATTTGAAATAGATAATCATTCAAATGGCCATAATTATTTTAACTAATTCGGTAAACTGGTTTATTTTTTAAATTTCTTGCTTATTAATTTAGGAAATATTAATAAATTAGTATTATTTTATTCTTTCTAAGCTTGTATTAATTGAAACAATTGTTTTATGACTAATCAAAAGGTTATAATGATTTTAAATAGATGATTCTTAAAATAATAATAATTATTTGAACTTATTCAGCAAATAGATTTATTTTTTTAATCACTTTCTTATTAATTTTCCAAATGTTAATAAATTAGTATTAATTTATTCTAAATAAGCTTGTATAAACTGAAACAATTGTTTTGACTCAATAAAAGGTCAAAACGATTTGAAATAGATAATTATTTTAATAGTCTTAACAATTTGAACTAATTCGATAAACAAGTTTATTTTTAAATCTTGTACTTAATAATTTTTAAATTTTTTTTAAATTAGTATTATTTTAATTTGAATAAGCTTGTATAAACAAAACAATTGTTTTACGACAAAGAAAAGGTCATAATGATTTGAAATAGATAATCGTTCATATAGTCTTAACTATTTGAACTAGTTGGGCGATTAGATTTATTTTTTAATTTTCTTGGTTATTAAGTTTTGAAATATTATTAAATTAGTATTATTTTATTTCGAATAAAATAGTATGAATAGAACTAATTGTTTGCTAACAAAATAAAAGGTTATAATGATTTGAATAGATAATTATTCAAATAGTCAAAACTATTTGAAATAGTTTGGCAAGTAGATTTGCTTAAATCTCTTACTGATTAATTTTCTAAATATTAATAAATTAGTACAATTTTATTTCAAACAAATTTATATTAACAAAAACAATTGTTTTATGACAAAACAAAAAGGTAATAATGATTTGAAATAAATAATTGTTCAAATAGTTATAATCATTTGAACTAGTTCAGTAAATAGAATTATTTTATAAATCTCTTATAAATTTTAGAAATATTAATAAATTAATTTTATTCTATTTCAAATATTTTATGATAAAACAAAAGGTCATAAATCTTAGTTATTAATTTTTAGAATATTATTAAATTAAGATTATTTTATTCTGAATAAGCTTTTATGAACAACAACAAATTTTTATAATAGAAAAAAAGAGTTATAACAATTTGAAATAGATAATTGTTCAAATAGTCATAACTATTTAAACTAGTTTAGCAAATAGATTTATTTTTTAAATGTCTTATTAATTCTTGAAATATTAATAAATTAGTATTATTTTATTTCAAAAAAGCTTGTATGTTGAAATAAATAATTGCTCAAATAGGTAAAACTATTTGAATTAGTTTGATAAATAGATTTAATTTTTAAATCACTTATTAATTTTTGAAATATTAATATATTAGTATTACTTTATTCTGAACAAACTTATATGAACAAAAACATTTATTTTATGACAAAAGAAAAGTTAATAACGATTTGAAATAGATAATTATTCAATTAGTCATAATTATTTGAACTGGTTACGTAAACATAATTATTTTTTAAATCTCTTACTTATTAATTTTTGAAATATTAATAAATTCATTTTATTTTATTCTAAATAATCTAGTATGAATTAAAAAAAACTTATTTTATGACAAAACAAAAGGTCATAATGATTTGAAATAAATAATTATTTTATAGTTTTAAATATTTGAATTGGTTCGACAAAGAAATTTTTTTTTTAATTCTCTTAGTTATTAATTTTTGGAATATTATTAGATCAGTGTTATTTTATTCCAAATAAACTTGTATGAATAAAAATAATTATTTTATGAAAAAATAAAATGTTATAATGATTTCAAGTTTATAATTGTTCAAATAGTCAAAACTATTTGAACTAAATCAGTAAACAGATTTATTTTTTAAATCTCTTACTTATTAATTTTTGAAAGATTAGTAAATTAGTATTATTTTATTCTAAATAAGATTGAACTTTCAAATAAAATTGTTATATGATGAAGCAAAAGGTAATAATGATTTGAAATAGATAATTATTGACATGGCCATAATTATTTGAATAGATTCGACAAAAAAATTCACCTTTTAAATCACTTACTTATTAAATTTTAAAATATTAATAAATTAGTTTTATTTTATTTCAAATAAGCTTGTATGAACTGAAACAATTGTTCTATGACAAAACCAAAGGTCATAACAATTTGAAACAGATAATTGTTCATATAGTCCTAACTGTTAGAACCACTTCAGCAAACGAATTTATTTTTTAAATCTTTTAGTTATTAATTTTTAGAATATTATTAAATTAGTATTATTTTATTTTGAATATGCTTATATAAACTAAAACATTATTTTATAACATAACAACAGGTTATAGCAATTGAAATAGATAATTATTCAAATAGAAACTGATTTAGTAAATGAATTTATTTTTTAAATCTCCTATTTATTAATTTTTGAAATATTAATAAATTAGTATTATTTTATCCCGAATAGGCCTATATGATAAAAAACAATTGTTTTATGACAAAAGAAAAGTTTATAACGATTTGAAATAGATAATTATTCAAATGGCTACAATTATTTGAATCAATTTGATAAACTGACTTAATTTTTAAATATCTAACTCATCAATTTTTGAAATTTTAATAAAATAATATTATTTTATCTCAAATAAGCTTTTTCAAACTGAAACAATTGTTTTATGATAAAACAAAAGGTTATATTTATTTTAAATAGATAATTGTTTAAATCGTCATTACTATTTAAACTTGTTTGATAAATAGATTTATTTTTTTAAAATTTCTTGTGTTTTGATGTTCTACATGTTAATAAATTAGTATCATTTTATTTCAAATAAGCATGTATGAGCTAAAAAAATTATTTTATGACTAAACAAAAGGTTAGAATGGTTTGAAATAGATAATTGTTCTAATAGTCTTAACTATTTAAACTGGTTCTATAAGTGTATTTATTTTTTAAATCTCTTATTAATATTTAGAATATTATTAATTTAGCAATATTTTACTCCAAATAAGCTAGTGTGAATAGAAACAATTGTTTTATGACCAAATGAAGATCATAATGTTTTGAGATAGATAATTGTTCAAATACTCATAACTATTTGAATTGGTTCGATAAATAGATTTTGTTTTTAAATCTCTTATTAATTTTTGAAATATTAATAATTAGTATTATTTTATTCTGAATAGTTTTGTATGAATAGAAACAATTGTTTGATGATAAAACAAAGTGTCATAACTATTTGAGATAGATAATAGTTCAAATGGATATGACCATTTGAACTTGTTTTGTGAACAAATTTAGTTTTTAAATCTCCAACTTATTAATTTTTAGAATATTAATAAATTAGTATTATTTTATTTTGCATAAATTTGTATTAATGGAAACAACTGTTTTATGACAAAACAAAATATCATAACAATTCGAAATAAATAATTATTCAAATAGTCATAACTATTTGAACCCCTAGGTAAACAAATTTATTTTTTAAATCTATTACTTATTAATTTTTGGTCTTTTAAGAAATTAGTATTATTTTATTTCGAATAAGCTTTTATGAACAGAACCAATTGATTTATGACAAAACAAAAGGACATAAAAAGGTTATAACGATTTGAAATAGATAATTATCCAAATAGTTAAAACTATTTGAAATGGTTTGGTAAACAGATTCACTTTTTAAATCTCTTACTAATTAATTTCTAAATATTAATAAATTAGTATTATTTTATTTTGAACAAACTTATATTAACAAAAACAATTGTTTTATGACCAAAAAAAGTATTAATGATTTGAAATAGATAATTGTTCAAATAGTTATAATTATTTGAACTGGTTTGGTAATAGAATTATTTTCTAAATCTCTTACTTATAAAATTTTGAAATATTAATAAATTAGTTTTATTCTATTCCGAATGCGCTTGTATGAGCTGAAATAAAAGTCATAGCACTTTGAATAAATAATTGTTCATATAGTCTTAACTATTTGAACAAAAAGTTATAACTATTTGAAATAAATAAATGCTAATAAATTAGTATTATTTTATTTCGAATAAGTTTGTATGAACTAAAACAATTATTATATGATTAAACAAATGATTAAAATGATTTGAAATAGATAATTATTCTAATAGTCTTAATTATTCGAACTGGTTCAGTAAACATATTTATTTTTTAAATCTCTTTTTAATTTTTAAAATATTATTAAATTATTATTATTTTATCCAAATAAGCATGATCAGAAACAATTATTTTAAGAGAAAACAAAGATCATAATGATTTGAGAATGATATTTATTTAAATAGTCATAACTATTTAAATTGATTCGAAAAATAGTTTTAGTTTTTAAATCTCTTACTTATTAATTTTTGAAATATTAGTAAAGTAGTATTATTTTATTTTGGATAAGTTTCTATGAGCTGAAACATTATTTTATAATGGAAGAAAAGGTCATAATGACTTTAAATAGTTAGATTGATTGTTCAAATAGTCCAATCTATTTAAATTTGTTCAATAAATAGATTTTATCTTTTTAAATCTCTTGCTTATTAATTTTTTGAATGTTAATAAATTAGTATTATTTTGTTCTAAATAAACTTGTATGAATTGAAATAATTGCTTTATGATTAAACAAAAGGTCAGAACAATTTGAAATAGATAATTGTTCTAATAGTGTTAACTATTTGAATTGTTTTAGCAAACATATTTATTTTTTAAATCTTTTACTTATTAATTTTTGTAATATTATTAAATTAGTATTATTTTAATTTGAATAAGGTTGTATTAAAGGAAACAATTGTTTTATAAAAAAATAAAGATCATAACGATTTGAGATAGATAATAGTTCAAATAGTCATAACTATTTGAATTGTTTCAAAAAATAGATTAAGTTTTAAATCTCTTATTAATTTTCAAAAAACTAATAGATAAATATTATTTTATTCTAAAATAATTTTGTATAAATAGAAATAATTGTTTTATAACAAAACAAAAGGTCATAACAACTTGAAATACATAATTGTTCAAATGGACATGACTATTTGAACTTGTTTGATAAACAAATTTATTTTGTAAATCTCCTACCTATTAATTTTTAGAATATTAATAAATTAGTATTCTTTTATTCCAAATAAACTTGTATGAATAGAAATAATTGTTTTATGACAAAACAAAAGATCACAACTATTTGAAATAAATACTTGTTCATCCAGTCATAACTATTTGAACTTGCTCAGTAAATAGATTTATTTTTTTAAAATCTTTTACTTATTAATTTTTGGAATATGAATAAACTAGCATTATTTTATTTTGAATACACATGTTTGAACAGAAACAATTGGTTTATGACAAAACAAAAGGTCATAACTACTTGAAATAAATAATTGTTTAACTAATAATAACTATTTGAATGTGTTTTATGACAAAATAGTCTTAACTATTTGAGCTAGTTTGGCAAACACATTTATTTTTTAAATCTCTTACTTATTAATTTTTGAAATATTATTAAATTAGTATTATTTTAATCTAAATAAGCTGGTACAAAAAGAAACAATTGTTTTATGACAAAATGAAAAGCATAACGATTTAAGATAGATAATTATTCAAATAGTCATAACTATTTGAACTGTTTCAGTAAATAGATTTAGTTTTTAAATCTGTTATTAATTTTCAAAATATTAGTAGATTAGTAATTATTTTATTTTGAATAATTTTGCAAGAACAGAAACAATTGTTTTATGACAAAACAAAAGGTGATAACAATTATAAACAAATAATTATTCAAACGGACATGATTATTTGAACTTGTTAGGTAAGCAAATTTATTTTTTAAATCTCCTACCTATTAATTTTTAGAATATTAATAAATTAGTATTATTTTATTTTGAATAAACTTATGTGAATAGAAACAATTGCTTTATGACAAAACAAAAGATCATAACTATTTGAAATAAATGATTGTTCAAATAGTTATAACTATTTGAACTTACGCAGTAAATAGATTTATTTTTTAAATATTTTACTTATTAATTTTTTGGAATATTAATAAAATAGCATTATTTTATTTCAAATATGCTTGTATGAACAAAAACAATTGGTTTATGATAAAACAAAAGGTTATGACAATTTGAAATAGATAATTGTTTAAATAGTCATAATTATTTGAATGTGTTCAAAAAATAGATTTATTTTTTAAATTTTTACTTATTAATTTTTGGAATATTAATAAATTTATATTATTTTATTCAATATAAGCTTGTGTGAACAAAAACAATTATTTTATGACAAAACAAAAAGTCATAATGATTTGAAATAGATAAATTTTTAAATAGTCATAACTATTTCAACTTGTTCAATAAATAGATTCATTTTTTAAATCTCTTTCTCGTTAATTTTTAGAGTATTAATAAATTAGTATGATTTTATTTTAGATAAGCCTATATGAAATGATACAATTGTTTATGATGAAACAAAAGGTCATAGCAATTTGAAATAGATTATTATTCAAATAATTATAACTATTTAAACTTATTCAGTAAACATATTTATTTTTAAAATCTTTTACTTATTAACTATCAAAATATTAATAAACTAATATTATTTTAATCCGAATAAGCTTGTATGAACAAAAACAATTGTTTTATGGCAAAACAAAAAGGTCATAATATTTGAAATAGGTAATTATTCAAATAGTCATAACTATTTGAACTTATTTGGTAAACAGATTTATTTTTTAAATCTTTTTCTTTTTAATTGTCTGAATGATAATAACCTTGTATTATTTTAATTGAAATAAGCTTATAAGAATAGCAAAAATTATTTTATGATAAAATAAAAGGTTATGGCGATTTGAAATAGGTAATTATTCAAATAGTCATAACTATTTAAACTTGTTTGATAAACAAATTCAATTTTTAAATCTCTTATTTATTAATTTTTAGAATATTAATAAATTAGAATTTTGTTATTCTAAATAAGCTTGTATGAACAAAAATAATTGTTTTATGACAAAATAAAAAGGTCATAATGATTTGAAATAGATAATTATTCAAACAGTCATAACTATTTGCACTAGTCAAGCCAACAGATTCATTATTTAAATCTGTTACTTATTAATTTTTAGAATATTAATAAATTAGCATTACTTTATTCCAAATAAGACTGTATCAATAGAAATAATTATTTTATGACAAAACAAATGGTCATAACGATATGAAATAAATAATTGTTTAAATTGTTATAACTAATTGAACTAGTTTGGTAAACAAATTTATTTTTTAAATCTCATTAATTTTCAAAATATTAATAACTTAATATTATTTTATTCTAAACAAACTTATATGAACAAAAACATTTGTTTTATGACAAAACAAAAGTACATAATTATTTGAAATGGATAATTATTCATATAGCTTTAACTATTTGAACTGGTTCAACAAACAAATTTATTTTCAAATCTCATAATTATTAACTTTCATAATATTATTAGATTAATATTATTTTATTTCGAATAAGCTTGTATGAACATAAAAAATTATTTTATGACAAAAAAAAAGTTATAATGACTTGAAATATATAATTGTTCAAATAGTCATAATTATTTGAACTAGTTTAGCAAACAAATAATCTCCTACATATTAATTTTTGAAATATTAATAAATTGGTATTTTTTTATTCTAAATAGGCTTGTATGATGAAAAACAATTGTTTTATGACAAAACAAAAGTTCAAAATGATTTGAAATAGATAATTGTTCAAATGGCTATAACTATTTAAATTGATTGAATAAATTGATTTCTGTTTTAAATTTCCAAATTTTCAATTTTTGTAATATTAATAAAGTAATATTATTTTATTTTGGATAAGGTTTTATGAAATGAAACAATTATTTTATGATAAAACAAAAGGTCATAACGATTTTAAAATGATAATTGTTCAAACAGTCATAATTATTTTAACTTGTTTGGTTAACAGATTTATGTTTTTAAATTTCTTGCTTATTAATTTTCTGAATGTTAATAAAATAATATTATTTTATTTCAAATAAGTATGTATGAATTGAAACAATTATTTTATGACTAAACAAAAGGTCAAAACGATTTGAAATAGATAATTGTTCTAATAGTCTTAACTATTTGAACTAATTCGACAAATATATTTATTTTTTAAATTTCTTACTTATAAATTTTTAAAATATTATTAGTTTGACAATATTTTACTCCGAATAAGTTTGTATAGATAGAAACAATTATTTAATGACAAAACAAAGATCATACCAATTTGAGATAGATAATTATTCAAATACTCATAACTATTTAAATTGTCTAGTAAACATATTTAGTTTTTAAATCTCTTATTAATTTTCAAAATATTAATAAATTAGTGTTATTTTATTCTGAATAATTTTGTATAAATAGAAACAATTGTTTTATGACAAAATAAAAGATCATAACGATTTAAAACAAATAATTATTTAAATATTCATAACTATTTGAACTCACTAGTTAAACAAATTTATTTTTTAATCTTTTACTTATTAATTTTTGGAATTTTAATAAATTATTATTTTATTTTGATAAGCTTTTACAAATAAAACAATTGTTTTCTGGTAAAACAAAAAGTCATCATGATTTGTAATAGATAATTGTTTAAATAGCCATAACTATTTCAACGTGTTCAAAAAATATATTTATTTTTTATATTTTTACTTATTAATCTTTGGAATATTAGTAAATTCATATTATTTTATTTGAAATAAGCTTGTATGAATAGAAACAATTATTTTATGGCAAAACAAAAGGACATAATGATTTGAAATAGATAATTGTTCAAATAGTCATAACTATTGAACTTCTTTAGTAAACAGATTCATTTTTTAAATCTCTTACTCATTAATTTTTGAAATAGTAATAAGTTAGTATTATTTTATTTCGAATAAGCCTATATGAATTGATACAATTATTTTATGACAAAACAAAAGGTCATAATGACTTGAAATAGATAATTATTCAAATAGTTATTACTATTTGAACTTTTTCGGTAAACATATTTATTTTTTTATATCTTTTACTTATTAATTTTTAAAATATTAACAAATTAATATTATTTTAATTTGAATAAGCTAGTGTGAACAAAAATAATTGTTTTATGACAAAACAAAAGGTCATAACAATTTGAAATAAATAATTGTTCAAATAATCATAACTATTTGAAATTATTCAGTAAATAGATTTGAGATAAGCTTGTATGAATAGACAAAATTGTTTTATGACAATACAAAAGGTTATAGCAAATTGAAATAGATATTTGTTCAAATAGCCATAACTATTTGAACTTGTTCAATAAACAGATTCATTTTTTAAATCTCTTATTAATTTTTGCAATATTAATAAATTCGAATAATGTTATTCCAAATAAGCTTGTATGAACAGAAACAATTATTTTGTGACAAAACAAAAGGTCATTATGATTTGAAATAGATAATTGCTCAAACAATCATAATTATTTTCACTGGTCAGGCCAACAGATACATTTTCTAAATCCGTTACTTATTAATTTTCAAAATATTAATAAATTACCATTACTTTATTTGAATAAGACTGTATGAACAGAAACAATTGTTTTATGATAAAACAAATAATCATAACGATTTGAAATAAATAATTATTCAAATAGTTATAACTAATCGAATTGGTTTGGCAAGCAGATTTATTTTTTAAATCTCTTACGTATTAATTTTTGAAATATTAATAAATTAATATTATTTTATTCTGAACAAACTTATATGAACAAAAACATTTGTTTTATGAAAAAACAAAGGGTAATAACAATTTGAAATAGATAATTATTCAAATAGTCATAATTATTTGAAATAGTTTTGCAAACAGAATTGCTATGATTTTTTGTTTTGTCATAAAACAATTGTTTTTGTTCATACAAACTTATTCAAATTAAAATAATATTAATTTATTAATATTTTGACAATTAATAAGTAAAAGATTTAAAAAAATAAATATGTTTATTTAACAAGTTCAAATAATCATGACTATTTGAATAATTATCTATTTCAAATCATTGTAACCTTTTATTTTGTATTAAACAATTGTTTTAGTTAATATAAGCATGAGTAAGAGAATTTAAAAAATAAATTTGTTTACCAAAAAAGTTCAATTAGTTATGACTATCAAAATAATTATCTATTTCAAAACAATATAACCATTTGTTTTGTCATAAAATAATTGGTTTTGTTCATGCAAGCTTATTTCGAATAAAATAATATAAATTTATTAAAATTCTAAAAATTAATAAGTAAAAATTTAAAACATAAATACATTTTCTAAACATGTTCAAATAGTTATGACTATTTGAACAATTATCTATTTCAAATCGTTAAAACAATTTATTTAGTTATAAACCAATTGTTTCTATTCATACAAGCTTATTTAGAATAAAATAATGCTAATTTATTAATATTTCTAAAATTAATAAATAAAAGATTTAAATAATAAATCTATTTATTGAGCAAGTTCAAATAGTTAAGACTATTTGAATAGTTATATATTTTAAATTGTTATGATCTTTTGTTTTATCATAAAACAATTGTTTTTATTCATACAAGTTTATGTGGAATAAAATAATACTAATTTATTATTATTCTAAAAATTAATAAGTTAGAGATTTAAAAAATAAATTTATTTATCAAACAAGTTCAAATAGTCATGTCCATTTGAACTGTTATCTATTTCAAATTGTTATGACATTTTGTTTTGTCGTAAAATAATTTTTTCTATTTATACAGAATTATTCAGAATAAAATAATACCAATTTATAACTATTTTGAAAATCAATGGGGATTTAAAAATAAATGTGTTGTCCAAACCATTTCAAATAGATAAGACTATTAGAACAGCTATCTATTCCAAATTGTTTTGATCTTTTGTTTAGTCAAAAAATAATTGTTTCAATTCATACATGCTTATTCAAAATAGAATAATACTAATTTATTAACATTAATAAAATTAATAAGAAATTTGAAAAAATTTATTTATCGAATAAGTTCAAATAGGTAAGACTATTTACATAATTATCTATTTAAAATCGTTATGACATTTTGTTTTATCCGATATAAAATAATATTACTATCTAAAATAACTATTCAGTACACAAAAGTTTATCCGATATAAAATAATATTACTTTATTAATATTTCAAAAATTGATAAGTTAGAGATTTAAAAAATAAATCAATTTATCAAATTAGTTTAAATAATTATGGCCATTTGAACAATTATCTATTTCAAATCATTAAGAACTTTTGTTTTGTCATAAAACAATTGTTTTTGATCATACAAGCTTATTCAGAATAAAATAATACTAATTTACTAATATTTCAAAAATTAATAAGTAAGAGATTTAAAAAGTTAATCTGTTTACCGAACTAATTCAAATAGTTATGACTATTTGAATAATTATATATTTCAAATTGTTATAACCTTTTGTTATCTCATAAAATGATTATTTTTGTTCACACAAGTTTATTCGAAATAAAATAATACTAATGTAATAATATTCTGAAAATTAATAACTAAAAGACTTAAAAAATAAATTTGTTTGCTAAACTAGTTCAAATAGTTAAGGCTATATGAACATTTCTTTATTTCAAATCATTATGACCTTTTATTTTGTCGTAAATTTTTTTTTTCAATTCTTAGTGATTTATTTAAAATAAAATAAAATAATTTATTAATATTTCAAATCTCAATAAGTAAGAGATTTAAAAAACAATTATGTTTGCATAACTAGTTCAAATAATTATGACTATTTAAACAATTATCTATTTCAAATCTTTATGACCTTTTGTTTTGTCATAAAACAAATGTTTTTGTTCATATAAGTTTGTTTGGAATAAAATAATATTAATTTATTAATATTTTGTAAATTAAGAAGTAAGAAATTTAAAAAATAAATCTGTTTACTAAACCAGTTTAGTTAGTTATAACTATTTCAACAATTATTTATTTCAAATCATTATGATAATTTGTTTTGTGATAAAACAATTATTTTTGTTTATATAGTCTTATTAGAAATAAAGTAATGCTAATTTATTAATATTTTGAAAGCTAATAAGTAACGGATTTGAGGAATGAAACTGTTGGCTTGATTAGTGCAAATAGTTATGATTGTTTGAACAATTATCTATTTTAAATCATTATAACCTTCTGTTTTATCACAAAACAATTGATTCTATTCATACAAGCTTATTTGAATAACATAATTCTATTTTATTAATATTCTAAAAATTAATAAGTAAGAGATTTAAAAAATGAATTTGTTTACTGAACAAGTATAAATAATTATGGCTATTTGAATAATTATCTATTTCAAATTGCTATAACCTTTTATTTTGTCATAAAACAAATTTTCTATTCATACAAGCTTATTTCAAATAAAATTACATAAATTTATTAATATGTAGACACATAATAAGTAAAAGATTTAAAAAATAAATATGTTTATCAAATAAGTTCAAATAGTTTGACTATTTGAGCAATTATTTATTTCAAATAGTTATGACTTTTTGTTTTGTCATGAAACAATTGTTTTTCTTCATACAAGCCTGTTCAGATTAAAATAATATTAATTTATTAATATTTTAAAAATTAATAAGTAAAAGATTTTAAAATAAATATGTTTACTGAATAAGTTCAAATAGTCATAGCTATTTGAATAATTATCTATTTCAAATCGTTATGACCTTTTGTTTTGTCATAAAATAATTGCATCAATTCATATAAGCTTATTCAAAAAAAAAATCACTAATTTATTAATATTTTGAAAATTAATTGGTAAGAGATTTAAAAAAATGAATCTGTTTATTGAACAAGTTTAAATAGTTATGACTATTTGAATAATTATCTATTTCAAATTGCTATGACCTTTTGTTTTGTCATAAGATAATTGTTTGTTCATACAAGCTTATTTTGAATAAAACAATTAAATTTATTAATATTCCAAAATTTAATAAGTAAAAATTTAAAAAATAAATTTATTTTCTGGACACATTCAAATAGTTCTAACTATTTGAATAATTATCTATTTCAAATATTTATGACTTGTTGTTTGTGATAAACCAATTGTTTCTATCCATACAAGCTTATTCGAAATAAAATAATACTAATTTATTAAAATTCCAAATATTACTAAGTAAAAGATTTAAAAAATAAATCTGTTTATTGAGTAAGCTCAAATAGGTATTATTGTTTAAACAATTTTTTATTTCAAATAGTTATGATCTTTTGTTTTATCATAAAATAATTGTTTCTATTCATACAAGTTTATTCAGAATAAAATAATACTACTTTATTAATATTTTGCAAATTAATAGGTAGGAGATTTAAAAAATAAATTTATTTACCAAACAACTTCAAATAGTCTTGTCTATTTGAACAATTATCTATTTCAAATCATTATGACCTTTTGTTTTGTCATAAAACAATTATTTCTATTCATATAGAATTATTCAAAATAAAATAATATTGATTTATTAATATTTTGAAAATTAATAAGAGATTTAAAAAGTAAATCTGTTTACTGAACCAATTCATACAATTATGACTATTTGAACAATTATCTATCTCAAATTGTAATGATCTTTATTTTGTCATACAATAATTGTTTCTTTTCACATAAGCTTATTCAATTAAAATGATACTAATTTAATAATTTTTGAAAATTAATAAGTAAGAGATTTAAAAAATAAATATGTTTGTCAAACTAGTTCAAATAGTTAAGACTATTAGAACAATTATCTATTTCAAATCATTTTAACATTTTTTTAGTCATAAAATAATTATTTCAGTTCATACAAGCTTATTTGAAATAAATAATACTATATTAACATTCGAAAAATTAATAAAGCAACATATTTAAAAAAAATAAATCTGTTTATTAAACAATTTCAATTAGATATGACTATTTGAATAATTATCTATATAAAATTGTTTTGACCTTTTATTTTGTCATAAAACAATGTATTTGCTAAACCAATCAAATAGTTAAGACTATTAGAATAATTATCTATTTCAAATCGTTCTAATCTTTTGTTTAGTCATAAAATAATTGTTTTAGTTCATACATATTTATTTGAAATAAAATAATAATATTTTGTTAACATTTAGAAATTTAAAAAGCAAGGAATTTACAAAAATAAATTTGTTTACCGAATAAGTTCAAATAATTAAGACTATTTGAATAATTATCTATTTAAAATCATTATGACCTTTTGTTTTATCATAAAACAATTGTTTCATTCCATAAAAATTTATCCAAAATAAAATAATATTACATTATTAATATTTCAAAAATTGAGAAGTTGGAGACTTAAAAAATAAAGCCAGTTTATTGAATTAGTTCGAATAGTTATGGCCATTTAAACAATTATCTATTTCAAATCATTATGAACTTTTGTTCTATCATAAAACAATTGTTTTTCATCATACAAGCCAATTCAAAATAAAATAATAGTAATTTATTAATATTTCAAAAATTAATAAGTAGAAGATTATTTGTTTACCGAACTAATTCAAATAATTATGACTATTTGAACAATTATATATTTCAAGTTGTTATAACCTTTTGTTTTGTCATAAAATAATTATTTATGTTCATTCAAGCTTATTCAAAATAAAATAATGCTAATCTAATAATATCATGAAAATCAATAACTTAGAGATTTAAAAAATAAATTTGTTTGTCGAACTAGTTCAAATAGGTAAGGCTATATAAATAATTATTTATTTCAAATCATTATGTTCTTTTGTTTTGTCATAATCTATTAATATTTCAAAATTAATATGAGATTTAAAAATTAAATCTGTTTATTAAACTAGTTTAAATAGTTATGACTATTAGAGTAATTATTTATTTTAAATTGTTATGATTTTTTGTTCTATTATAAAACAATAGTTTATGTTCATATAAGCTCATTTGGATTAAAATTATAGTAATTTATTAAAATTTCAATAGTTAATAAATAAAAAATTTTAAAAATAAATATGTTTACCAAACTAGATCAAATAGTTATGACTTTTTGAATAAATATCTATTTCAAATCATTATGACCTTTTGTTTTGCCATAAAAAAATTATTTCAGTTAATATAAAATTATTCAAAATAAAATAATACTAAGCCATTAATATTCTAAAAATTAATAATTAAGAGATTTAAAAAATGAATCTATTTACCGAACAAGTTTAAATAATTATGACTATTTGAACAATTATCTATTTGAAATTGTTATAACCTTTTGTTTTGTCAATAAATGATTTTTTTGTTCATACAAGCTTATTTCAATTAAAATAATATAAATATATTAATATTAAGACAATTAATAAGTAAAAGATTTCAAAAATAAATATTTTTATCGAATAAGTTCAAATCTTTTATGACTATTTGTATAATTATTTATTTTAAATTGTTATGACTTTTTATTTTGTCATAAAGCAATTGTTTCTATTTAAACAAGCTTATTTGGATTAAAATAATATTACTTGATTAATATTTCTACAAATAATGAGTAAAAGATTTTAAAAAATAAATATGTTTGCTAAACAAGTTCAAATAGTCATGACTATTTGAATAATTATCTATTTCAAATCATTGTGACCTTTTGTTTTGTAATAAAACAACTGTTTTCGTTCATATAAGCTTATTTGAAATAAAATAATACTAATTTATTAATAATGTGAAAATTAATGAGTAAGAGAATTAAAAAATGAATCTATTTACCAAATATGTTCAAATAGTTATAACTATTTGAACAATTATCTATTTCAAAACATTATGACCTTTTCTTTTGTCATAAAGCTATTGGTTCTATTCATGAAAGATTATTTCGAATAAAAAGATATAAATTTATTAATATTCCAAAAATTAATAAGTAAAAATTTAAAAAATAATATGTTTTTTGAACACGTTCAAATATTAATGACTATTTGAACAATTATATATTTTAGATCGTTATGACCTTTTGTTTTGTCATAAACCAATTGTTTCTGTTCATAACAACTTATTTGGAATAAAATAATAGTAATTTATTAAAATTCCAAAAATTAATAAGTAAAAGATTTAAAAAATAAATATGTTTGCCGAACCAATTCAAATAGTAAAGATTATTAGAGTAAATCGTTATGACCTTTTGTTTAGTCATAAAATAATTTTTTTAGTTCATACAAGCTTATTTGAAATAAAATAATACTAATTTATTAACATTCAAAAAATTAATACACAAGAAATTTAAAAAAAAAAATCAATTTACGGAGTAAGTTTAAATAGTTATGACTTTTTGAATAATTATCTATTTAAAATAAATATACCTTTTGTTTTATCATAAAACAATTGTTTCAGTTCATAAAAGTTTATCTGAAATAAAATAATACTACTTTATTAATAGTTCAAAAATTGATAAGTTAGAAATTTAAAAAATAAGTCAATTTATCAAATCGATTCAAATAACTATTACCTTTCAAATAATTATCTCTTTCAAATCATTACAAACTTTTGTTTGTCATAAAACAATTAGTTTTCGTCATATAAGCCTATTCAGAATAAAATAATACTAATTTATTAATATTCAAAAAGTAATTTGTTGGAGATTTAAAAAATAAATCTATTTACTATATTAGTTCCTATTTGAACATTATCTATTTCAAATCGTTATAACCTTTTATTCTATTATAAAATAATTATTCAGTTCATATAAGCATATTCAGAATAAAATAATACTAATTTAATAATATTTCAAAAATTAATAACTAAGAGATTTAAAAAATAAATCTATTTGTTGAAGTAGTTTAAACAATTAAGACTATATGAAAAATTATCTATTTCAAATCATTATGACTTTTTGTTTTGTCATAAAACAATTATTTCAGTTCATACAAGCTTGTTCAAAATTAAATAATACTAATTATTAATATTCTGAAAATTAACAAGTAAGTGATTTAAAAAATAAATCCGTTTATCAAATCCGTTTAAATAATTATGGCCATTTCAACAATAATCTATTTCAAAAATTGTTATTACGTTTTGTTTGTCATGTAACAATTTTTTTATCATACAAGTTTATTTGGAATAAAATAATACTAATTTATTAATCTTTAAAAATTTAATAAGTAAAAGATTTAATAAATAAATCTATTTATCAAATCAGTTTAAATAATTATAACTATTTGAATAATTGTATACTTTAAATCATTCTAACCTTGTGTTTTGTCATAAAACCACTATTTTTGTTCATACAAGTTTATTCAAATAAAATAATACTAATATAATAATATTCTAAAGATTAATAACTACGAGATTTAAAAAATAAATTTGTTTGCCAAACTAATTCCAATAGTTAAGACTATATGAACAATTATCTATTTCAAATCACTTTTATTTTGTCATAAAACAATTTTTCAATTCAACTAGCTTATTCATAATAAAATAAAATGAATTTATTAATATTTTAGAAATTAATATGTAAAGGATTTAAAAAATAATTTTGTTTACTTAACTAGTTCAAATAATTATGAATATTTGAACAATTACCTATCTCAAATCGTTATGACCTTTTGTTTTGTCATAAAACAAATGTTTTTCATATAAGTTTGTTTGGAAAAAAAAATACTAATCTAATAATATTCAAAAATTAATAAGAGGTTTAAAGAAATAAATCTATTTATCGAACCACTTCAAATAGTTATGACCATTTCAGCAATTATTTCTTTCAAATTGTTATGAATTTTTTTGTTATAAAATAATAGTTTTTATTCATAAAAGCTTGTTCGGAGTAAAATAATACTAATTTATTAATATTTCAATAATTAATAACTAAAAAATTTTTAAAATAAATATGTTTATCGAACTAGATCAAACAATTGTGATTATTTGAATACATATCTATTTCAAATCGTTATGACCTTTTGTTTTGTCATAAAAAAATTATTTCAGTTCATATAAGCTTATTCAAAATAAAATAATATTAAGTTATTAATATTCCAAAAATTAATAATTAAGAGATTTAAAAAATGAATTGTTTACGGAACAAGTTTAAAATAATTATAATTATTTCAACAATTTATCTATTTAAAGCTACTATAACCATTTGTTTTGTTGTAAAATGATTTTTTCTATTCATAGAAGCTTATTTCGAATAAAATAATACTAATTTATTAATATTAAGACAATTAATAAGCAAAAGATTTAAAAAATAAATATGTTTACCAAACAAGTTCAAATCTTTATGACAATGTGAACAATTATTTATTTCAAATTGTTATGACTCTTTGTTTTGTCCTAAAATAAATTTTTTTGTTCATACAAGCTTATTTGATATAAAATAATATTAATTTATTAATATTTCAACAATTAATAAGTAAAAGTTTAAAAAATAAATATATTTTTTGAACAAGTTCAAATAGTCATGACTATTTGAATAATTATGTATTTCAAATCATTGTAACCTTTTGTTTTATAATAAAACAATTGTTTCAATTCATATATGTTTATTTGAAATAAAATAATACTAATTTATAAATATTCCAAAAATTAATGAGTAAGAGAATTAAAAAATGAATTTATTTATTGAATATGTTCAAATAGTTATGACTATCTGAACAATTATCTATTTCAAAACATTATTACCTTTTGTTTTTTCATAAAATAATTGGTTATGTTCATGTGAGCTTATTTTAAATAAAATAATATAAATTTATTAATATTTCAAAAATTAATAAGTAAAAATTTTAAAAATAAATATGTTTTCTGAACACTTTTAAATAATTATGATTATTTGAAGAATTATCTATTTCAAATCGTTATGACCTTTTGTTTTGTCATAAATCAATTGCTTTTGTTCATAAAAGCTTATTCGAAATAAATTATACTAATTTATTAAAATTTCAAAAATTATTAAATAAAAGATTTAAAAAATAAATATTTTTACTGAGAGAGTTTAAATAGTTATGACTATTTGAATAATTATTTATTTCAAATCGTTATAATCTTTTGTTTTGTCATAAAACAATTGTTTCTACTCATACAAATTTATTTGAAATAAAATAATACTAATTTATTAATATTCTAAAAATTAATAAGTTGGAGATTGAAAAATAAATCTGTTAATTGAATAAGTTCAACTAGTCATATCCATTTGAACTATCATTTGTTTCAAATTGTTATGACATTTTGTTTTGTCATAAAACAATTGTTGATTCATACAAAATTATTCAAAATAAAATAATACTAATTTTTTAATATTTCAAAATTTAATAAAAGATTCAAAAACTAATATGTTTATTGAACCAATACAAATTATTGTGATCTTTGTTTTGTCATTAAGCAATTGTTTCTATTCATACAAGCTTATTCAGAGTAAAATATTGGTAAATTAATAATATTTTAAAAATTAATAAGAGATTTAAAATATAAATGTGTTTGACAAACCAATTCAAATAGTTAAGACTATTAAAACAATTATCTATTTCAAATTGTTCTAACCTTTTATTTAGTCATAAAATAATTTTTTCAGTTCATATATACTTATTTGAAATAAAATAATGCTAATTTATTAACATTTAGAAAATAATACATAAGAAATTAAAAAAATAAATCTATTTATCGAACAAGTTCAAATAGTTATGACTGTTTGAACAATTATCTATTTAAAATAAATATGACCTTTTTTTTTATCATAAAACCATTATTCCAATTCATAAAAGCTCATTTGAAATAAAATAATATTACTTTATTAATATTTCAAAAATTGATAAGTTAGAGATTTACAAAATAAGGTAGGTTGTCAAATTGGTTGAAATAATTATGGCCATTTGAACAATTATTTATTTCAAATTGTTATGAAAATTTTGTTTTGTCATAAAACAATTGCTTTTATCATACACACCTATTTGAAATAAAATAATATTAATTTATTAATATTTCAAACATTTATAAATAGGAGATTTAGAAAATAAATCTGTTTACCGAACCAGTTCTTATTTGAAAAATTATCTATTTCAAATTGTTATAACCTTTCACTCTATTATAAAATAATTGTTTCAGTTCATATAAGCTTATTCGAAATAAAATAATACTAATTTAATAATATTCCAAAATTAATAACTAAGAGATTTAAGAAATAAATTTGTTTGCTGAAGTGGTTCAAAACAATTATATATTTCAAATTGTTATTACTTTTTGTTTATTCAAAATAAAATAAAACTAATTTATTAATATTTCAAAAATTAATAAGTAAGAGATTCAAAAAATAAATCTATTTACCAAACTAATTCAAATAGTTATGACTATTTGAACAATTGTAAACTTCAAATCATTATAACCTTTTGGTTTGTCATAAAACAATTATTTTTGTTCATACAAGGTTATTTGAAATAAAATAAAACTAATCTAATAATATTCCAAAAGTTAATAACTAAGAGAATTAAAAAATAAATTTGTTTGCTGAGCCAGTTCAAATATTTAAAACTATATGAACAATTATCTATTTCAAATCGTTATGACTTTTGTTTGTCATAAAAGAGGTTTGTTTGAATTCATACTAGCCTATTTGGAATAAAATAAAATGAATTTACTAATATTTCAAAAAATAATAAATAAGATATTTAAAAAATAATTCTATTTACCTAACTAATTCAAATAATTATGACTATTTGAAGAATTATATATTTCAAATCGTTATGACCTTTTGTTTTGTTCACCTAATCATCTTGGTTTGTTTGAAATAAAGTAATAATAGTCTATTAATATTTCAAAAATTAATAAGTGATTTAAAAAATAAATCTATTTATCAAACTAGTTTAAATAGTTATGACTATTTGAGCAATTATTTATTTAAATCGTTATGACTTTTTGTTCTATTATAAAACAATTGTTTCTGTTCATACAAGCTTATTTGGATTAAAATAATACTAATTTATTAATATTTCAAAAATTAATAAGTCAAAAATTTTAAAAATAAATATATTTATTGAACTAGACCAAATAATCATGACTATTTGAATAATTATCTATTTCATATCGTTATGACTTTTTGTTTTGTCATAAAAGAATTATTTCAATTCATATAAGCTTATTCAAAATAAAATAATACTAATTTATTAATAATCCAAAAATTAATAATAAACAAATTTAAAAAATGAATCTGTTTACTAAACATACTTAAATAATTATAATCGTTTGAATAATTATCTATTTGAAATAGCATAACCTTTTGTTTTGTTAAAAAAAAATTTCTGTTCATCCAAGCTTATTTCAAATAAAATAATATAAATTTGTTAATATTAAGACAATTAATAAGTAAAAGATTTTAAAAAATAAATTTGTTTACTAAATAAGTTCAAATCATTATGACTATTTGAGTAATTATTTATTTCAACGTGTTATGATTTTTTGTTTTGTTATAGAAAATTATTTATGTTCATACAAGTTTATTCGGATTAAAATAATATTAATTTGTAAATATTTTGACAATTAATAAGTAAAAAATTTAAAAATTAAATATATTTACTGAATAATTTCAAATAGTCATGACTATTTGAATAATTATCTATTTCAAATCATTATGACCTTTTCTTTTGCAATAAAACACTTGTTTTAGTTCATATAAGCTTATTTGAAGTAAGATAATACTAATTTATTAATATTCCAAAAATTAATGAGTAAGAGAATTAAATAAAATATATGTTTACCGAATAAGTTCAAATAGTTATGATTATCTAAATAATTATCTATTTCAAAACATTAAAACCTTTTTGTTTTGTCATAAAACAATTGGTTCTATTCATGCAAGCTTATTTCAAATAAAATATTTTAAATTTATTAACAATCCAAAAATTAATAAGTAAAATTTTAAAAAATAAATATGTTTTCTGAATATGTTCAAATAGTTATGATTATTTGAAGAATTATCTATTTCAAATTGTTATGACCCTTTTTTTGGTCATAAACCAATTGTTTCTATTTGTAAAACCTTTTTTTTATATAAAATAATACAAATTTATTAAAATTCCAAAAATTAATAAGTAAAAGATTAAAAAAATAAATTTATTTGCCTAGCAAGTTCAAACAGTTATGACTATTTGAACAATTATTTATTTTAAATTGTTATGATCTTTTGTTTTTTCATAAAACAATTGTTTCTATTCATACAAATTTATTTGAAATAAAATAAAACTAATTTATTAGTATTCTAAAAATTAATAAGTTTGAGATTTAAAAAATAAATCTGTTTAACAAACAAGTTCAAATAGTCATGTCCATTTGAACTATTATCTTTTTCAAATCATAATGACATTGTTTTGTTGTAAAATAATTGTTTTGTTCATGCAAAATTATTCAAAATAAAATAATACTTATATATTAAGATTTTGATAATTAAAAAGAGATTTAAAAACAAAATCTATTTACCAAAACAATTCAAATATTTATGACTATTTGAACACTTATCTATCTCAAATCTTTATGATCTTTATTTTGTCAAAAAACAATTGTTTCCTTTCTTACAAGCTTATTTAGATTAAAATAATACTAATTAAATAATATTCCAAAAGTTAGTAAGTAAGAAATTTAAAAAATAAATGTATTTGTCAAACTAGTTCAAGTAGTTAAGACTATTAGAATAAAACAATTATTTCAATTCATACAAGCTTTTTCAAAATAAAACAATACTAATTTATTAACATTCGAAAAAGTAATGAACAATACATTTAAAAAAAAATAAAATATGTTTGCCAAACAAGTTGAAATAGATTTGACTATTTGAACAATTATCTATTTAAAGTCGTTATGACTTTTTGTTTTATCATAAAACAATTGTTTAAGTTCATAAAAACTTATCTGAAATAAAATAATATTACTTTATTAATATTTCAAAAGTAATAAGCAAGATATTTAAAAACTGAAGTTGTTTTTTGAACCACTTCAAATAGTTATGACTATTTGCACAAATATCAATCTCAAATCATTATGATCTTTCTTTTTTCTCATAAAACAATTGTTTTTGATCATACAAGCTTATTCAAATAAAAATAATACTAATTTAATAATATTCTAAAATTAATAAGAGATTTAAAAAATAAATGTGTTTGCCAAATCAATTCAAATAGTTACAACTATTAGAATAGTTATCTATTTCAAATCATTTTGACCTTTTTAGTTATATAATAATCATTTCAATTCATACAAGTTTATTTAGAATAAAATAATACTAATTTATTAACATTCAAAAAATTAATAAGCATGATATTTGAGAAAATAATCTGTTTACCAAACAAGTTCAAATAGTTATGACTATTTCAACAATTATCTATTTAAAATAATTATGACATTTGTTTTAGTTCATAAAAGCTTATCCAAAATAAAATAATACTACTTTATTAATATTTCAAAAATTAATAAGCAAGAAATTTAAAAAATAAATTAGTTTATCGAATCAGTTCAAATAATCATGGCCATTTAAATAACTATCTATTTTAAATCATTATTACCTTTTGTTTTATCATAAAATAATTGTTTTCAACATACAATCTTTTTCTAAATAAAATAATACTAATTTATTAATATTTCAAGAATTAATAAGAAATTTAAAAAGCAAATCAATTTGTTAAACTAATTTAAATAGTTATGACTATTTGAACAATTATCTGTTTCAAATTTTTATAACCTTTGTTCTATCATAAAATAATTTTTTGCTCATACAAGCTTATTCGAAATAAAATAATAATAATTTAGTGATATTCTAAAAATTAATAACTATAAGATTTAAAAAATAAATTCATTTGTCCATCCAGTTCAAATAGTTAAGACTATATGAACAATTATTTATTTCAAATTGTTATAAACTTTTGTTTTGTCATAAAATAATTATTTCAGCTCATACAAGCTTATTCGGAATAGAATAAAATTAATTTATTAATATTTCAAAATTTTATAAGTAAGGGATTTAGAAAATAATTCTATTTACAAAACCAGTTCAAAAAATTATAACTATTTGCACAATTATCTATTTCAAATTGTTATTATTTTTTGTTTTGTCATAAAACAATTGTTTTTGTTAATATAAGTTTGTTCAAAATAAAATAATACTAATTTATTAATATTTAAAAAATTAATCAGTAAGAGATTTAAAAAGCAAATCTGCTTGCCAAACAATTTCAAATAGTTTTTACTATTTGAATAATTATCTATTTCAAATCATTATAACCTTTTATTTTGTCATCAAACAATTGATTCTATTTATACTATTTCATTAGAAATAAAATAATGCAAATTTAATAATATTTCAAAACTTAATAACCAAGAAAATTAAAAAATAAATTTAATTACCGAACCAATTCAAATAGTTAAGACATATGAGTGATTATCTATTTCAAATCGTTATGACCTCTTCTTTTGTCATAAAACAATTATTTTGTTTGTACAAGCTTATTTGGATTAAAATAATACTAATTTCATAATATTTCAACTAATAAGTAAGAGATTAAAAAAATAAATTTGTTTACTGAATCATTTCAAATAGTTTAGACTATTAGAATAATTATATACTTCAAATCGTTTTGACTTTTTGTTTAGTCATAAAACAATTGTTTCATTTCATACAAGCTTATTCAGAATAAATTAATATTAATTTATTAACATTTAAAAAATTAATAAGAAAGAGATTTAAAAAATAAATCTGTTTGCTGAGCAAGTTCAAATAGTTATTATTATTATTTGAACAATTATCCATTTAAAATCATTATAACATTTTAATTTGTCATAAAATAATTGTTTCGATTAATACAAGCTTAAATGGAATAAAATAATATTAATTTAGTAATATTTCCTAAATTAATAAGAAATTTAAAAAATAAATATGTTTACCAAATCAATTAAAATAATTATGGCCATTTGAATAATTATTTATTTCAAATCATTATGACCTTTTATTTTGTCATAAAACAATTGTTTTTGATCATACAAGCTTATTCAAAACAAAATAATACTAATTGATTAATATTTTGAAAATTAATAGGTAATAGATTTAAACAATAAATCTGTTTACTGAACCAATTCAAATAGTTATGACTAGTTAAACAATTATCAATCTCAAATTCTTAAAATCTTTGTTTTGTCATAAAACAATTGTTTCTAATCATAGAAGTTTATTTGGTTAAAAATAATACTAATTTAATAATATTCCAAAAATTAATAAGAGATTAAAAAAATGTATTTGTTGAACCAGTTCAAATAGTTAAAACTATTAGAATAATTATCTATTTCAAAATGTTCAAACCTTTTGTCTAGTCACAAAATATTTGTTTCATGTCTTAGAAGCTTATTCGAAATAAAATAGTCCAAATTTATGAACATTTGGAAAATTAATAAGCAAAAGATTTAAAAAATTAATCTATTTATTGAACAAGCACTACAACAAATTTGGTCATTAGTGATGCATCAAATAATGTCACTAAATATTTGTTTTTCATCACCCTATATATTTCATGATAAAAAATTAAACATCATGACATTCGTCACGTTTGCACCGTTGTTAAAGGTCTAATATGATGAAAGCAAAATATCATCACCTATTGTGAATCTACCATGATGATAAAATAAAATGTCACCCTATGTTTTTTTTTTTGTTTGTGATGTTAGTTTTCTTTAGCTATTTATGGAAAAAAAAGTCATTGAAGGCTATAATTGTCACAAAATAAATGATAAAATCTGATATGTTTACGATGAAAGGTAAATCATTATAGTATTTGTGACATAATTATCATCACCAATGATTATAAGATTTTGTCAAATGTGATAATAAAATTACACATCACCTTATGCTTTTTTTATGATGTTAGTTTTTCTTAGTTATTTATGAAGAAAAACATCATTGAAATCTATAACCATCACAAAATAAATGATAAAATCTAATATATTAGTGACAAAAGATAAATTGTCACAATATTGGTGACACAATTATTGTAAGATAATGTCAAATGTCACAATAAAATCAAATGTCACCTTATGCTTTTTTTGTGACATTAGATTCATTAGCTATATATAAAAAAAAAAGTCATTAAATGATTTAATCATAACTAAATAAATGATAAAATTATATTAGTAATGAAAGATAAATTGTCACAGTATTAGTGACACAATTAACATCATTAAATATTATATATAAAATAAAATTGTAATAGTCATTTTGGTAGAATAATCTAATGTAGTCTTCTTACAAATCCACCAAATATTTGAATTAGTTTTTAAATGTAGTGCATTCTCTAAAGTCTACCCTAAAATCATATAGAAATAATATTGTTTAAAAACCAAAGAGTCTTAAAACTATGAAATAGGTAGTCATCGTAGTCTTATCTTCAAGCTCTCAATCCAAATCTTGTGCTAAAGGTGATTGTGTTGATAGTGAATTTGGGTCACTTGAAGCTACAATAATAAATAATTAATAGCAAATATCAAAACAAACCAAAATATATACAATAAGATCAAAACAAATAAAAAAAACAAACTAATCCATTTTATGCATATCAAATTTTTAAATAAGGCCCTACCTTATCTTAAAGAATAGGCCTTGTCAAGAAATTGACAAGTTAACTTCATAAAGCTCAGTAAATAAATAAAAATCAATCAATTTTTAAAAATTGAGTAACAAAAAAGTACAAATTCTCACTTTTGAATTAGGTATCGGATAAAGCGTAGATAAAGATCATAACGATTTGAGATGGATAATTGTTTAAATAGTCATAACTATTTCAACCGTTTCCATAAACAAATTTAGTTTTTAAATCTCTTATTAATTTTTAAAATATTAATAAATCAATATTATATTATTCTGAAAATTTTTTCACAAATAGAAACAATTTTCTAATGACAAAATAAAATGTTATAACAATTTCAAATAGATAATTGTTCAAATGGCCATAACTATTTGAACTTGTTCAGTAAACAGATTTATTTTTTAAATCTCTTACCTATTAATTTTTAAAATATTAATAAATTAGTATTTTTTATTCCAAATAAACTTGTTTGAATAGAAAAAATTGTTTTATGACAAAACAAAAGATCATAACTATTTTAAATAAACAATTGTTCCAACAATCATAACTATTTGAACTTGCTCTGTAAATAGATTTATTTTTTAAATCTTTTACTTATCAATTTTTGGAATATTAATAAACTAGTATTATTTTGTTTCAAATATGCTTGTATGAATAGAAACAATTTGTTTATGGCAAAACAAAAGGTCACAACTATTTGAAATAGATAATTGATCAAATTGTCATAACTATTTGTATGTGCTCAGAAAACTTTTTTTTAATTTTTACTTATTAATTTTTTGAATATTAACAAATTTGTATTATTTTATTTAAAATAAGCTCGTATGAATAGAAAAAATTGTTTTATGAAAAAACAAAAATTTGTAGCAATTTGATATAGATACTTGCTCAAATAGTCATAACTATTTGAACTTGTTCGGTAAACAAATTCATTTTTTAAATCTCTTACTTATTAATTTTTGGAATATTAATAAATTAGAATTATCTTATTTTAGATAAGTTTGAATGAATAGAAACAATTGTTTTTTGATAAAACAAAAGGTCATAATGATTTGAAATAGATAATTATTCTAACAGTCATAACTATTTGCACTAGTCCAACAAATTCATTTTTTAAATTCGTTACTTATTAATTTTTCAAATGTTAATAAAGTAGCATTACTTTATTCTAAATAAGGCTGTATGAATAGAAATAATTCTTTTATGACAAAACAAATGGTCATCACAATTTAAAATAAATAATGGTTCAAATAGTTATAACTAATTGAATTGTTTAGTAAACAAATTTATACTTTAAATCTCTTTTTTTTATTTTCAAAATATTAATAAATTAATATTATTTTACTTCAAATAAACTTATATGAACAAAAACATTTGTTTTATGAGGAAACAAAAGGTAATAACGATTTGAAATAGATAATTGTTCAAATAGTCATAATTATCTGAACTAGTTTGGTAAACAAAGTTATTTTTTAAATCCCTTATTTACTAACTTTTAAAATATTAATAAATTTGTTTTATTTTATTCTGAATAAGTTACTAAGAACTAAAAAAATTATTTTATGACAAAACAAAAGGTAATAATGATTTAAAATAAAGAATTGTTCATATAGTCTTAGCTATTTAAACTAGTTTGGCAAATACATTTATTTTTAAACCTCTTAGTTATTAATTTTCAAAATATTATTACATTAGTATTATTTTATTTCGAATAAACTTGTATGAATAGAAATAATTGTTCTATAACATAACAAAAAGTTATAATAATTTGAAACATATAATTGTTCAAATAGTCATAACTATTTGAACTAGTTTAGCAAAGAGATTTATTTTTTACATCTCCTACTTATTAATTTTTTAAATATTAGTAAATTAGTATTATAAAATTTTATATCAAATGGGCTTGTATGATGAAAAATAGTTATTTTATGACAAAACTAAAGTTCATAATGATTTAAAATAATAATTATTCAAATGGCCATAATTTTTTGAACTAATTTGATAAACTAATTTATTTTTTAAATCTCTAACTTATCAATTTTTGAAATATTAATAAGTAATAGTATTTTTATTTTGGATATGCTTTACGATAAAAATAAAGGTCATAATAATTTGAAATAGATAATTGTTCAAACAGTCATAAATATATAAACTTATTGGGTAAATAGATTTATTTTTTTTATTTCTTGCTTATTAATTTTTTGAATGTTAATAAATTAGTATTATTTTATTTTGTTTTGACCTTTTGTATAGTCATATAATAATTGTTTCAATTCGTATATGCTTATTCGAAATAAAATAATACTAATTTATTAACATTCAAAAAATTAATAAGAGATTTGAAAAAATAAATTTATTTACCGAACAAGTTCAAATGTTTATGAATATTTGAACAATTATCTATTTAAAATCGTTATAACTTTTTATTTTGTCATAAAACAATTGTTTTAGTTTATAAAAGCTTATTCAAAATAAAATAATGCTACTTTATTAATTTTCAAAAGTTAATAAGTAAGAGATTTAAAAAATAAATCCGTTTACCAAATCAGTTCAAATAATTATAGCCATTTGAACAACTATCTATTTCAAATCGTTATTATTTTTTATTTTGTCATATAACAATTGTTATTATAACAATTATCTATTTCAAATCATTGTGACCTTTTGTTTTGTGAAAAAACAATTATTATGTGCGTACAAGCTTATTTAGATTAAAATAATAATAATTTAATAATATTTCAAAAATTAATAAGTAAGAGATCTAAAAAATAAATTTGATTATCGAATCAGTTCAAATCATTGAGACTATTAGAACAATTATCTATTTCAAATCATATTGACCTTTTGTTTAGTCAAAAAATAATTGTTTTAGTCATACATGCTTATTCAGAATAAATTAATACTAATTTATTAATATTAAAAAAATTAATAAGAAAAAGATATAAGAAATAAATCTGTTTATCAAACAAATTCAAATGGTTATTACTATGTGAACAATTGTCTATTTAGAAAAGTTATAACCTTTCAATTTGTCAAAAAATAATTGTTTTAGTTAATACTAGCTTAGATGGAATAAAATAATACTAATTTATTAATATTTCCTAAATTAATAAGTAAAAAATTTTTAAAAATAAATATGTTTACCAAATTAGTTAAAATAATTACGGCCATTTGAATGATTATGGATTTCAAATCATTATGACCTTTTGTTTTGTCATAAAACAATTATTTTTTATCATACAAGTTTATTCGAAATAAAATAATACTGATTTATTAATATTTCAAAAATTAATAAGTAAGAGATTTAAAAAATAAATCTATTTACCAAACCAGTACAAATAGTTATGACTATTTGAACAATTATCAATCTTAAATTGTTAAGATCTTTGTTTTGTCATAAAACAATTGTTTTTGGTCTTAGAAGCTTATTTGGTTAAAAATAATACTAATTTAATAAGAGATTTAAAACATAATTGTGTTTGTTGAACCAGTTCAAATAGTTAAAACTATTGGAATAATTATCTATTTCAAATCATTTTGACCTTTTGTTTAGTCATAAAATATTTGTTTCATATCTTACAAGCTTATGTAGAATAAAATAATCCAAATTTATTAGCTTTAAAAAATTAATAAGTAAAAGATTTGAAAAAAAATAAATATGTTTATCAAGCAAGTTAAATAGTTATGACTGTTTGAACAATTATTTATTTAAAATCATTATAACCTTTGGTTTTGACAAAACAATTGTTTGGGTTCATAAAATCTTATCCAAAATAAAATAATACTAATTTCTTAATATTTCAAAAATTAATAAGGAAGAGTTTTAAGCAATAATTTGTTTACCAAATAAATTCAAATAGTTTGACTATTTGAACAATTATTTATTTAAAATTGTTATGACCTTTTCTTTTGTCATAAAACATTTGTATCAATTCATACAAGCTTATTCAAAATAAAATAATACTAATTTATTAATATTTTGAAAATTAATAAGTAAATGATTTAAAAAGTGAATATGTTTACCGAATCAGCTCAAATAATTATGGCCATTTCAGTAATTATCTATTTCAAATCGTTATTAGCTTTTGTTTGGTCATATAACAATTGTTTTTTATCATACATGTTTAATCGAAATAAAATAATACTAATTTATTAATCTTTTAAAAATTAATGAGTAAGAGATTTTAAAAAATAAATCTGCTTACCAAACCAATTTAAATAGTTTTGACTATTTAAACAATTGTATACTTGAAATCATTATAACTTTTTGTTTTGTCATAAAATAATTACTTTTGTTCATACTAGCTTATTCAAAACAAAATAATACTAATTTAATAACTAAGAGATTTAAAAAATAAATTTTTTTTGTTGAACATGTTCAAATAGTTAAGACTATATGACCAATTATCTATTTCAAATCGTTATGACCTTTTGTTTTGACATAAAACTAATTTTTTCAATTTATACTAGCTTATTTGGAATAAAATAAAATGAATTTATTAATATTTTAAAAATTAATAATTAAGAGATTTAAAAAATAATTTCGTTTACCTAACTAGTTCAAATACTTATGATTATTTGAACAATTATCTATTTAAAATTGTTATGACCTTCTGTTTTGTCATAAAATAAATGTTTTTGTTCATATAAGTTTTGTTCGAAATAAAATAATACTAATTTATTAATATTTTAAAAATTAATAGGTAGGAGATTTAAAAAATACATCTATTTACTGAACAAGTTCAAATAGTCATGTATGTTTGAAAAATTATCTATTTGAAATCGTCTTGACCTTTTGTTTTGTCATAAAACAAACTGGTCATTCAAAATTATTTAGAATAAAACAATACTAATATATTAATATTTTGAAAATTAATAAGAGATTTAAAAACTAAATCTATTCAAGAAAACATTTCAAATAGTTATAACTATTTAAATAATTATCTATCTCAAATCGTTATGATCTTTATTTTGTCATAAAACAATTGTTTCTTTTCATACAAGCTTATTTAGATTAAAACAATACTAATTTAATAATATTTCAAAAATTAATAAGTAAAAGATTTAAAATAATAAATGTGTTTGCCAAACTAATTCAAATAGTTAAGACTATTAGAACAATTATCAATTTCAAATAATTCTGACCTTTTGTTTAGGAATAAAATAATTATTTTAGTTCATACAAGCTTATTTAAAATAAAATAATACTAATTTATTAACATTTGAAAAATTAATGAGCAAGAGATTTAAAAAAATAAATGTGTTTACTGAAGAACAAATAGATTTGAGTATTTGAACAATTATCTATTTAAAGTTGTTTGACCTTTTGATTTGTCATAAAACAATTGTTTTATCTCATAAAAACTTATCCAAAATAAAATAATACTACTTTACTAATATTTGAAAAATTAATGAGCAAGAGATTTAAAAACTAAATCTATTTACCAGACCAGTTCAAATAGTTATGACTATTTGAACAATTATCTATCTCAAATCATTCTGATCTTTGTTTTGTCATAAAACAATTGTTTCTATTCATACAAGCATGTTTGGAGTAAAATATTGCTAAACTAATAATATTCTAAAATTAACAAGTAAGAGTTTTAAAAAATAAATATGTTTGCCGAACTAATTCAAATAGTCAAGACTATTAGAACAATTATCTATTTCAAATCATTCTAACTTTTTGTTTAGTCATAAAACAATTGTTTCAGTTCATACATGCTTATTCGAAATAAAATAATACTATTTTATTAATATTCAAAAAATTAATAAGCAAAAAATTTTAAAAAATAAATTTGTTTTCTAAACAAATTCAAATAGTTAGGACTATTTGAACAATTATCTATTTAAAATCATTATGACATTTTGTTTTATAATAACATAATTGTTTCAGTTCATAAAAGCTTATCCAAAATGAAATAATATTAATTTATTAATATTTCAAAAATTAAGAAGTTGGAGATTGAAAAATAAATCAATTTATCGAACCGGTTTAAATAATTATGGCAATTTGAACAATTATATATTTCAAATTGTTATGAACAATTGTTTTGTCATAAAACAATTGTTTTTCATCATATAGGCCTATTTAGAATAAAATAGTACTAATTTATTAATATTTCAAAAATTATTGAGTAGGAGATTTAAAAAATAAATATGTTTATTAAACTAGTTCAAATAGTTATGACTATTTGAACAATTATATATTTCAAATTGTTATAACCTTTTGTTTTGTCATAAAACAATTATTTATGTTCATACAAACTTATTCAAAATAAAATAATAATAATCAATAATATTATGAAAATTAATAACTAAGAGATTTAAAAAGTAAATTTGTTTGCCAACCCAATTCAATTAGTGAAGGCTATATGAATAATTATCTATTTCAAATGGTTATGACCTTTTTGTTTTGTAGTAAAACAAATGTTTTTGTTCATATAAGTTTGTTCATAATAAAATAATATTAATTTATTAATATTTTGAAAATTAATAAGAGATTTAAAAAATAAATTAATTTACCAAATCAGTTCAATTAGTTATAACAATTTGAACAATTATTTATTTCTAATCATTATGACTATTTGTTTTGTCGTAAAACAATTTTTTCTATCGATACAATCTTATTCAGAATAAAGTAATGTTAATTTATTAATATTCTAAAAATTAATAAGTAATGGACTTAAAAAATGAATCTATTGCCTTGACCAATGCAAACAGTTTTGACTATTTGAACAAATATCTATTTCAAATCATTATGACCTTTTGTTTTGTCACAAAGCAATTGTTTCTGTTCCTACAAGCTTATTTGGAATAACTTAATTTTAATTTATTAATATTCCAAAAATTAATAAGTAAAAGATTTAAAAATTGAATATGTTTATTGAATAAATTCAAATAGTTATGACCATTTGAGCGATTACCTATTTCAAATCGCTATAACCTTTTGTTTTGTCATAAAATAATTTTTCCTATTTATACAAGCTTATTTCAATTAAAATAATATAAATTTATTAATATTCAAACAATTAATAAGTAAAAGATTTAAAAAACAATTCTATTTACCGAATAATTCAAATAATTATGACTATTTGAATAATTATTTATTTTAAATCGTTATGACTCTTTGTTTTTTCATAAAACAATTTTTGTTCATAGAAGCTTATTTGGATTAGAGTAATGTTAATTTATTAATATTTCAACAATTAATAAGTAAAAGATTTCAAAAACAAATATGTTTAGCTAATAAGTTCAAATAATCATAACTATTTGAATAATTATCTATTTCAAATCGTTATGACCTTTTGTTTCATCATAAAACAATTGTATGAATTCATATAGGCTTATTCGAAATAAAATAATACTTATTTATTAATATTCCAAAAATTAATCGGCAAGAGATTTAAAAAATGAATTTATTTACTGAACAAGTTCGAATTATTATGATTATTTGGACAATTTTCTATTTCAAATCATTATGACATTTGTTTTGTCATAAAATAATTTTTCTGTTCGTACAAGCTTATTCCAAATAAAATAATATTAATTTATTAATATTCCAAAAAATTAATAAGAAAAAATTTTAAAAATAAATCTATTCTCTGAACATGTTTAAATAGTTACGGCTATTTGAACAATTATGTATTTCAAATAGTTATGACCTTTTGTTTGGTCATAAACCAATTGTTTCTATTCATACAAGCGTATTAGAAATAAAATAATACTAGTTTATTAATATTCCAAAAATTAATAAGATTTAAAAAAATAAATTTGTTTACTGAGTAAGTTTAAATAGTTATTATATCTATTTGAACAATTATTTTTTTCAAATAGTTATGATCTTTTATTTTGTTGTAAAACAATTGTTTCTATTCATAGAAGTTTATTCAAAATAAAATAATACTATTTTATTAATATTTTGAAAATTAATAGGTAGGAGATTTAAAAATAAAATATGTTTACCAAACAAATTCAAAAAATCATGTCCATTTGAATAATTATCTATTTCAAATCGTTATGACCTTTTATTTTTTAATAAAACAATTACTTTTGTTCATGCAAAATTATTCAAAATAAAACAATATTGATATATTAATATTTTGAAAATTAATAAGAGATTTAAAAACTAAATTTGTTTATAGAAATAGTTTAAATAGTTTTGACTATGTGAAAAATTATCTATCTCAAATCATTATGATCTTTATTTCATCATAAAACAATTGTTTCTTTTCATACAAACTTATTTAGATTAAAATAATACTAATTTAATAATATTCTAAAAATTAAAAAGTAAGAGATTAAAAAAAAAGGTGTTTGCCAAACTAGTTCTAATAGTTAAGATTATTAGAATAATTTTATGTTTCAAATCATTTTGACCTTTTGTTTAGTCATAAAATAATTATTTTAATTTATACAAGCTTATTTAGAATAAAGTAATACTAATTTATTAACATTCAAAAATTTAATGAGTAAGAGATTTAAAAAAAATCTATTTACTGAACAAGTTCAAATAGATTTGACTATTTGAACAATTATTTATTTAAAGTCGTTAGACCTTTTATTTTGACATAAAACAATTGCTTCAATTCATCAAAAATTATCCAAAATAAAAAAAAAATACTACTTTATTATTTCAATAATTAAAAAGCATGTTATGACTATTTGAACCAATATCAATCTCAAATCATTATGATATTTGTTTTCTCATAAAACAATTGTTTCTAATCATACAAGCTTATTTGGATAAAAATAATAGTAATTTAATAAAGTTCTAAAAATTAGTATTTGCTGAACTAGTTCAAATATTTAAGACTATTAGAATAATTTTTAATTTCAAATTATTTTGACATTTTGTTTAGTCATATAATAATTGTTTCAATTCATACAAGCTTATTCGGAATAAAATAAAACTAATTTAATAACATTCAAAAAATTAATAAGTAAGAGATTTGAAAAAATAACTTTGTTTACTAAACAAGTTCAAATAGTTATGACTCTGAATAATTATCAATTTAAAATCATTACGACCTTTTGTTTTGTCATAAACAATTGTTTTAGTTCACAAAAACTTATCCAAAATAAAATAATACTACTGTATTAATATTTCAAAAGTTAATAAGTAAGAGATTTAAAAAATAAATTAGTTTACAATGTTAGATAAAATAATTATGGCCATTTAAATAACTATCTATTTCAAATTGTTATTACCTTTTGTTTTCTCACAAAACAATTGCTTTTCAATATATAAGCTTATTTGAAATAAAATAATATTAATTTACTAATATTTCAAGAATTAATAAGAGATTTAAAAAATAAATTTGTATACCAAACCAGTTCAAATAGTTATGACTATTTGAACAATTATCTATTTCATATTGTTATAATTTTTTATTCTATCATAAGATAATTTTTTTCTGTTCATATAAGTTTATTCAGAATAAAATAATACTAATTTAGTAATATTTTAGAAATTAATCAATAAGAGATTTAAAACATAAATCTATTTACTAAACCATTTAAAATTGTTTTGACTATTTGAATAATTATCTATTTCAAATCATTATAACTTTTTATTTTGTCATCAAACAATTGGTCTTGTTCATACTACTTTATTCAAAATAAAACAATACTAATTTAATAAAATTTTGAAACTTAATAACCAAGAAAATTAAAAAAATAAATCTAATTATTGAATCAGTTCAAATAGTTAAGACTATATGAATAATTATCTGTTTCAAATCATTATGACCTTTTTCTTTTATCATAAAACAATGTTTTATTCATACAAGCTTATTCTGATTAAAATAATGTTAATTTAATAATATTTCAAAAATTAATAAGTAAGATATTTAAAAAATAAATTTTTTTATCGAATTAGTTCAAATGGTTAAGATTATTAGAATAGTTATCTATTTCAAATCGTTTTGACCTTTTGTTTAGTCATAAAACAATTGTTTTAGTTTATACAAGCTTATTCAGAATAAATTAATACTAATTTATTAACATTCAAAAAATTAATAAGAAAGAGATCTAAAAAAATCCGTTTACCAAACAAGTTCAAATAGTTATTACTATTTGAACAATTGTCTATTTAAAATCATTATAACCTTTAATTCGTCACAAAACAATTCTTTCAGTTAAAACAAGCTTAGAAGGAATAAAATAACACTAATTTGTTAATACTTACTAAAATAATAAGTAAGAAACTTAAAAAATAAATTTGTTTATCAAATTAGTTAAAATAATTATAGCCATTTGAATGATTATCTATTTCAAATTGTTATGACTTTTTGTTGTCATAAAACAATTATTTTTCATCATACAAACTTATTCAAAATAAAATAATACTATTTTATTAATGTCTCAAAAATTAATAAGTAAGAGATTTAAAAAATAAATATGTTTACCGAATCAGTTCAAATAGTTATGATTATTTGAACAATTATCAATCTCAAATCGTTAAGATCTTTGTTTTGTCATAAAACAATTGTTTCTGATCGTAGAAGCTTATTTGATTAAAAATAATACTAATTTAATAATATTCTAAAAATTAATAAGTAAGATATTTAAAAAATAAATGTGTTTGCCGAGTCAATTTAAATAGTTAGAACTATTAGAATAAATATGTATTTCAAATCATTTTGACCTTTTATTTAGTCATAAAATATTTGTTTCATATTTTACAAGCTTATTTAGAATAAAATAATTTAAATTTATTAATATTCAAAAAACTAATAAGGAAATGATTTGAAAAAATAAATCTATTTACCAAACAAGTTCAAATAGTGATGACTATTTAAATAAATATTTATTTAAAATTATTATGACCTTTTGTTTTAACATAAAACAATTGTTTCAGTTCATAAAAAGCTTATCCAAAATAAATAATACTAATTTCTTAATAATTCAAAAATTAATAACCAAGAGTTTAAAATAAATTTGTTTATCGAACAAATTCAAATAGTTATGACCATTTGAGCAATTGTCTATTTAAAATGTTATGACCTTTTTGTTTTGTCATAAAGCAATTGTTTGAATTCACACAAGCTTAGTCAAAATAAAATAATGCTAATTTATTACTATTTTGAAAATTAATGAACGATTTAAAAGGTGAATCTATTTATCGATTCAGTTCAAATAGTTATGGCCATTTTAACAATTATCTATTTCAAATCATTATTACCTTTTGTTTGGTCATGTAACAATTGATTTTTATCATATATGTTTATTTGAAATAAAATAATAGTAATTTATTAATCTTTCAAAAAATAATAAGAGATTTTTAAAAAAAATCTTTTTACCGAACTAGTTTAAATAGTTATAACTATTTGAGCAATTGTATACTTCAAATCATTATAACCTTTTGTTTTGCCATAAAACAATTATTTATGTTCATACAAGCTTATTCAAAATAAAACAATACTAATATGAAAATATTCTTAAAATTAATAATTAAGAGATTTAAAATATAAATTTATTTGCCAAACTAGTTCAAATAGTTAAGACTGTATGAACAATTATCTATTTCAAATCATTTTTGTTTTGTCATAAAATAATTTTTTTCAATTCATACTAGCTTATTTGGAAAAAAAAATTGAACTTATTAATATTTCAAAATTTAATATGTAAAAGATTTAAAAAATAATTTTGTTTACCTAACCAGTTCAAATAATTATGACTATTTGAACAATTATCTATTTCAAATCGCTATGACCTTTTGTTTTGTCATAAAATAAATGTTTTTGTTCACTTAAGTTTGTTCAAAATAAAATAATATTAATCTATTAATATTTCAAAAATTAATAATAGATTTAAAAAAATAAATCCATTTATCAAACCAGTTCAAAAAGTTATGACTATTTGAGCAATTTTTTATTTCAAATTCTTATGATTTTTTGTTATATTACAAAACAATAATTTTTGCTTGTAAAAGCTTATTTAGATTAAAATAATACTAATTTATTAATATTTTCAACAATTAATAAGTAAAAAAATTTTAAAATAAATATGTTTATTGAATAAAATCAATAGTCATAACTATTTGAATAAGTATTTATTTAAAAATTGTTAAGACCTTTTTATTTTATCATAAAAAATTATTTCAGTTCATATTAGCTGGTTTGAAAAAAATATTACTAAGTTATTAATATTCTGAAAATTAATAATTAAGAGATTTAAAAAATGAATATATTTACCAAACAAGTTTGAATAATTATAAGTATTTGAACAATTATCTATTTGAAATCGCTATAACCTTTTGTTTTGTCACCAAAAGATTTTTTCTATTCATACAAGTTTATTTTGAATAAAATAATATACTTTATTAATACTAAGACAATTAATAGTTAAAAGATTTAAAAAATAAATTTGTTTACCAAACAAGTTCAAATCTTTATGGCTAATTGAACAATTATTTATTTTAAATTGTTGGGTAGTACACTAAGTGTGGAACACATTTTTGCACAACTAGTCTTGTATTTTAGCAGGTGCGATACTCAAGCTAAATTGTACAACTAAGGATGCTCTACAATCACCATAGGTAACCTCTTCTTCCTCTCTAAGGTTTTGATCCTCTTTAGCCAGCTTCTTTTTATTTTTCTCCAAGTCTTCCTCAACTTGAGCCATAATCTTCTCATTTGGGCATTCTTAGGCAATGCGTCCAAGCCCTTGACATTTAAAACACCTTTTGGTTTATGCACTAAACTGAGACTTGCTTGTTGAGGTTTCACCTTTCTTTTGGGGCTACTTTGGAATGGGCATAAAGGAAACAATAGTCTTAGATGACCCACCATTATTGATATAGCCTTCTCGAGATCCAAATCTTAAGTTGCTACCACGAGCCTTCTTTTGTTGTCTTTCCACCTTAAGGGCAAGCTTACATGCATCATTGAAAGTCCAATAGGGTTATAGTTGTACCATATTAACTATCTCAATCTTCAATCCTTCAAGATACCAGGCAATAGTCTGCTTTTCCTGTCCCACCAATTCACATTTTAACATAAGGTATCAAACTCAGCTATAAACTCCACCACTAAAAGATCTCTTTGCTTCAAGTTATAGAGCCTAAGTAAGATATCTTGCCAAAAGTCGTATGGGAGATACTTTCTCTTTAACTCTCTTTTCATCTTCTCCCAAGTTGTAAATTTTCTCCTACCTTCTCTTTCCCTTTGCTTTTTCAAAATTTTCCACCAAAAGGATACATGCTTTCTAAGTTTGATGGTCATTAGCTTCACTTTACGATGTTCAGGGGCATCATGGTATTGAAATATGCATTCCATTATATGTAGCCAATCTAAGAATTATTTAGGTTTCATCTTCCCCTTAAACTCAGGAATCTCTATCTTCGGATTGATTATGCTAAATTGAAGTTGGTTTCTGTGTAGACAGTCTCTAACTTACTGTGGGTGAGATGGGGTGCTATCATTAGAATCACTGTTGTTTCTATGGTATGGATTGGCCTCTCTTTCATCTTCTTCGTTCCTCTTTCTTCGCCTCTTTATCTCTTTTTTTTTTTCTTATATATACAATTATTGTTGTAGTTGAAGAATCTATTGCCACATTTCCTCTATGAGGGCATCCCTTGGGTGAACATTTGTAGTTGCTACAACATCAGTGTTAGCTTCAACATCTTTTACTAGTGCTTGATGATGACAACCTGCCATAACTCTGATACCAATTTGATGTTGGAAATTGATGGTTGAGATGTTGAAGAGTAACTACAAATAGAAATAGCTCACAAAGAAGAAAACTCACAAGAAGTTGAATAATGGTAGAATATGATTATTGGATTGAAAAGGATAAAAGTTCACCACCAAGACTAGACACTAAGGGATACAAAAACACCACCGTAAGAATTCTAATAAAGGATACAGAACAATAAAAGTTCACCACTCTAAGAAATCCACCTAAGAGATACAAAACTTGAAAAACAATCTAAAAGATTGCTTAAGGATACTAAAGAATAATAGAAAATAAATAAGCTAGGAACATCCCTCCAAGTATGGGAACTTTCAAATTGAATTGCTAGAATTATGCCTAAAATCAAGGGATTTGCATGTGAACCCATTTACTATTATAGATTATATAATAATGAATCTGACCATAATCCATCCATCTTCATGCTCTTCTTTTCTAGCTAGTGTGAACATAATCTCCTTATTCCAACTCACCTTATTTTTGCATTTATTTAGTGGATTTGGACCAAAGATAGGCCCATCTTATTTTTGGATAAGTCTTCCTTAGTCTCAACCCAAGTTGTAAGATGTGTTGACACTCTAGAGTCATAATGATTTGAAATAGATAATTGTTCAAATAGTTATAATTCTTTGAATTGGTTCGATAAATAAAATTATTTCCTAAATCTCTTATAAAGTTTTGAAATATTAATAAATTATTTCTCCTCTAATTCGAATAAGCTTGTATGAGCTGAGGTAATTGTTTTATGATAAAACAAAAGGTCATAAAAATTTGAGATAAATAATTGTTCATATAGTCATAATTGTTTGAATTGGTTCGACAAATGGATTTATTTTTTAAATCTCTTAGTTATTAATTTTCAGAATATTACTAAATTAGTATATTTTATTCTGAATAAGCTTGTATGAATAGAAATAAATGTTTTATTATAGAATAAAATGTTATAACAATTTGAAATAGATATTTGTTCAAATAGTCATAACTATTTGATTTGGTTCGGTAAACAAATTTATTTTTTAAACCTCTTATTAAATTTTGAAATATTTGTAAATTAATATTATTTTATTTTAAATAAGCTTGTATGTTGAAAAACAATTGTTTTATTACAAAACAAAAGGTAATAACAATATGAAACAGATAATTGTTCAAATGGCCATAATTATTTAAACTTATTTAGTAAACTGATTTATTTTTTAAATCTCTTACTTATTAACTTTCAAAATAATAATAAAGTAGCACTATTTTCTTTTGAATAAGCTTTTGTGAACTAAAATAATTATTTTATAACAAAACAAAAGGTCATAATGATTTTAAATCGATAATTGTTCAAATAATAATAACTCATTGAACTTGTTTAGTAAACAAATTTATATTTTCAAATCTCTTGCTTATTAATTTTTGGAATGTTAATAAAAGTTCACCACCAAGAGTAGACACTAAGGGATACAAAAACACCACCATAAGAATTCTAATAAAGGATACAGAATAATAAAACTTCACTACTCTAAGAAATCCACCTAAGAGATACAAAACTTGAAAAACAATCTAAAAGATTGCTTAAGGATAAAGAAAACTCTATTCTACCTTTTACTAAAGAATAATAAAAAATAAATAAGCTAGGAACATCCCTCCAAGCATGTGAACTTTCAAATTGAATTGCTAGAATCATGCCTAAAATCAAGGGATTTGCATGTGAACCCATTTACTCTTATAGATTATATAATAATGAATCTGACCATAATCCATCCATTTTCATGCTCTTCTTTTCCAGCTAGTGTGGACATAATCGCCTTATTCCAACTCACCTTATTTTTGCATTTATTTAGTGGATTTAGACCAAAGATAGGCCTATCTTATTTTTGGATAAATCTTCTTTAGTCTCAACCCAAGTTGTAAGATGTGTTGACACTCTGGAGTCATAATGATTTGAAATAGATAATTGTTCAAATAGTTATAATTCTTTGAACTGGTTCGATAAATAAAATTATTTTCTAAATTTCTTATAAATTTTGAAATATTAATAAATTATTTCTACTCTATTTCGAATAAGCTTGTATGAGCTAAGGTAATTGTTTTATGATAAAACAAAAGGTCATAAAAATTTGAGATAAATAATTGTTCATATAGTCATAATTGTTTGAATTGGTTCGACAAATGGATTTATTTTTTAAATCTCTTAGTTATTAATTTTCAGAATATTACTAAATTAGTATATTTTATTCTGAATAAGCTTGTATGAATAGAAATAATTGTTTTATTACAGAATAAAATGTTATAACAATTTGAAATAGATAATTGTTCAAATAGTCATAACTATTTGATTTGGTTCGGTAAACAAATTTATTTTTTAAACCTCTTATTAAATTTTGAAATATTTGTAAATTAATATTATTTTATTTTAAATAAGCTTGTATGTTGAAAAACAATTGTTTTATTACAAAACAAAAGGTAATAACAATATGAAATAGATAATTGTTCAAATGGCCATAATTATTTAAACTTATTTAGTAAACTGATTTATTTTTAAATCTCTTACTTATTAACTTTCAAAATAATAATAAAATAGCACTATTTTCTTTTGAATAAGCTTTTGTGAACTAAAATAATTATTTTATAACAAAACAAAAGGTCATAACGATTTTAAATTGATAAATGTTCAAATAATAATAACTCATTGAACTTGTTTAGTGAACAAATTTATATTTTCAAATCTCTTGCTTATTAATTTTTGGAATTTTAATAAAAGTTCACCACCAAGACTAGACACTAAGGGATACAAAAACACCACTGTAAGAATTCTAATAAAGGATATAAAACAATAAAAGTTCACCACTCTAAGAAATCCGCCTAAGAGATACAAAACTTGAAAAACAATATAAAAGATTGCTCAAGGATAAAGAAAACTCTATTTTGCCTTCTACTAAAGAATAATAGAAAATAAATAAGCTAGGAACATCCCTCCAAGCATGGGAACTTTCAAATTGAATTGCTAGAATTATGCCTAAAATCACGGGATTTGCATGTGAACCCATTTACTCTTATAGATTATATAATAATGAATCTGACCATAATCCATCCATCTTCATGCTCTTCTTTTCCAACTAGTGTGAACATAATCTCCTTGTTCCAACTCACCTTATTTTTGCATTTATTTAGTGGATTTGGACCAAAGATAGGCCCATTTTATTTTTGGATAAGTCTTCCTTAGTCTCAACCTAAGTTGTAAGATGTGTTGACACTCTGGAGTCATAATGATTTGAAATAGATAATTGTTCAAATAGTTATAATTCTTTGAACTGGTTCGATAAATAAAATTATTTTCTAAATCTCTTATAAAGTTTTGAAATATTAATAAATTATTTCTACTCTATTTCAAATAAGCTTGTATGAGCTTAGCTAATTGTTTTATGATAAAACAAAAGGTCATAAAAATTTGAGATAAATAATTGTTCATATAGTCATAATTGTTTGAATTGGTTCGACAAATGGATTTATTTTTTAAATCTCTTAGTTATTAATTTTTAGAATATTACTAAATTAGTATATTTTATTCTGAACAAGCTTGTATGAATAGAAATAATTGTTTTATTATGGAATAAAATGTTATAACAATTTGAAATAGATAATTGTTCAAATAGTCATAACTATTTGATTTGGTTCAGTAAACAAATTTATTTTTTAAACCTCTTATTAAATTTTGAAATATTTGTAAATTAATATTATTTTATTTTAAATAAGCTTGTATGTTGAAAAGCAATTGTTTTATTACAAAACAAAAGGTAATAACAATATGAAACAGATAATTGTTCAAATGGCCATAATTATTTGAACTTATTTAGTAAACTGATTTATTTTTTAAATCTCTTATTAACTTTCAAAAAAATAATAAAGTAGCACTATTTTCTTTTGAATAAGCTTTTGTGAACTAAAATAATTGTTTTATAACAAAACAAAAGGTCATAACAATTTTAAATCGATAATTGTTCAAATAATAATAACTCATTGAACTTGTTTAGTAAACAAATTTATATTTTCAAATCTCTTGCTTATTAATTTTTAGAATGTTAATAAATTAATATTATTTTATTCTAAATAAGCTTGTATGAACTGAAACAATTATTATAGGACTAAACAAAAGGTTAGAATGATTTGAAATATATAATTATTCTAATAGTCTTAGCTATTTGAACTAGTTTGGCAAATACATTTATTTTTAAAATCTTTCACTAATTGTTGGAATATTATTAAATTAGTATTATTTTTATCCGAATAAGCTTGTGTGATTAGAAATAATTATGTTATAAGAAAACAAAGATCATAATAATTTGAGATTAATATTTGTTCAAATAGTCATAACTATTTGAACTAGTTCAAAAAACAACTTTAGTTTTAAATCTCTTGCTTATTAATTTTTGAAATGTTAATAAAGTAGTATTATTTTATTTTGAATAAGATTTTATGAAATGAAACAATTGTTTTATGACAAAATAAAAGGTCATAACGACTTTAAATAAATAATTATTCAAATAGTCAAATATATTTGAACTTGTTTGATAAATAGATTTATTTTATTTAAATCTCTTGCTCATTAATTTTTTGAAAGTTAATAAATTACTATTATTTTATTTTGAATAATCTTGTATGAACTGAAATAATTGTTTTATGACTAAATAAAAGGTAAGAATGATTTGAAATAGATAATTGTTCTAATAGTCTTAACTATTTGAATTGGTTTGGTAAACTCATTTATTTTTTAAATCTCTTTCTTATTATTTTTTAGAATATTATTAATTTAGTGATATTTTACTTCGAATAAGCTTGTATGAACAAAAGCAATTATTTTATTACAAAACAAAGATCATAATGATTTGAGATAGATAATTATTCAAATACTCATAAGTATTTGAATTGGTTCGATAAACAGATTTAATTCTTAAATCTCTTATTAATTTACAAAATATTAATAAATTAGTATTATTTTATTCTGAATAATTTTGTATTAATAGAAACAATCATTTTATGATAAAACAAAATGTCATAATGATTTGAAATAGATAATAATTCAAAGAGACATGACTATTTAAACTTGTTTAGTAGATAGATTTATTTTTTCAAAATTTCCAACTTATTAATTTTTAGAATATTCATAAATTAGTATTATTTTATTTCAAATAAAATTGTATGGATAGAAACAATTGTTTTATGACAAAAGAAAAGATCAAAATGATTTGAAATAAATAATTATTTGAAGAGTCATAACTATTTGAACTCACTCGGTAAATAGATTTATTTTTTAAATCTTTTACTTATTAATTTTTAGAAATTTAATAAATTAGTATCATTTTATTCCAAATAAGCTTTTATGAACAGAAACAATTGGTTTATGATGAAACAAAAGCTCATAACAATTTCAAATGGATAAATGTTCAAAAAACATATTTATTTTTAAAATTTTTACTTATTAATTTTTGAAATATTAATAAATTTATATTACTTTATTCAAATATAAGCTTGCATGAATAGAACCAATTGTTTTATGACAAAACAAACGATCATAATGTTTTGAAATAGATAATTGTTTAGATAATCATAACTATTTGAACATATTCGATAAATAGATTAATTTTTAATTCTCTTACTTATTAATTTTTAGAATATTAATAAATTAGTATTACTTTATTTCAAATAAGCTTATATGAACTAAAACAATTGTTTTATTACAAAACGAAAAGTCACAATGATTTGAAATAAATAATTATTCAAATACTCATGACCATTTGAACTTGTTCGATAAACATGTTTATTTTTTAAATCTTTTACTTATTATTTGTTGAAATATTAATAAATTAATATTTTTTTAATCTGAATAAGCTTGTATAAACATAAACAATTGTTTTATGACAAAAAAAGCTATAACAATTTGAAATAAATAACTGTTCAAATTATCATAAAGATTTGAACTTGTTTGGTAAATAGATTTATTTGTTAGATCTTTTACTTATTAATTGTCTTAATATTAATAATTTTATATTATTTTATTCGAAATAAACTTCTATGAATAGAAAAAAAATCATTTTATAACTAAACAAAAGGTTATAGCAATTTTAAATAGATAATTGTTCAAATAATCATAATTATTTAAATTTGTTCTTTAAACAGATTCATTTTTTAAATCTCTTAATTATTAATTTTCAAAATATTAATAACTTAGTATTATTTTATTTCGAATAAGCTCATTTGAATCAAAATGATTTTTTTATGACAAAACAAAAAGTCATAACAATTTGAAATAGATAATTATTCAAACAATCATGACTATTTGATCTAGTTTGGTAAGCATATTTATTTTTAAAATTTTTTATTTATTCATTGTTGAAATATTAATAAATTGGTATTAATTTAATCCAAATAAGCTTGTATGAACATAAACTATTGTTTTATAACAGAACAAAAAGTTATAACAATTTGAAATAAATAATTGCCTAAATAGTCATAACATTTTTTACTGGTTTGATAAATATTAATAAATTAGTATTATTTTATTTTAAACAAACTTATATTAACAAAATCAATTATTTTATGAAAAAATAAAAAATAATAATAATTTGAAAGAGATAATTGTTCAAATAGTTATAATTATTTGAACTGGTTTAGTAAAAAGAATTATTTTCTAAATCTCTTATAAATTTTTTAAATATTAATAAATTAGTTTTACTTTATTCTGAATAAGCTTGTATGAGTTGAAATAATTGTTTTATGACAAAACAAAAGATCATAACAATTTGAGATAAATAATTGTTCATATAGTCTTAATTGTTTGAATTGGTTCGGCAAATGAATTTATTTTTTAAATCTCTTAGCTACTAATTTTTAGAATATTACTAAATTAGTATTATTTTATTCCAAATAAGCTTGTATGAATAGAAACAATTGTTTTATTATAGAACAGAATGTTACAACAATATGAAATAGATAATTGTTCAAATAGTCATAACTATTTGAACTGGTTTAGTAAACAGATTTATTTTTTAAATCTCTTATTAATTTTTGAAATATTAGTAAATTAATATTATTTTATTTCAAACAAGCTTATATGTTGAAAAACAATTGTTTTATGATAAAACAAAAGGTAATAACAAATTGAAACAAATAGTTGTTCAAATGGCCATAATTATTTGAACTTATTCAGTAAACTAATTTATTTTTTAAATCTCTTACTTATTAACTTTTGAAATAATAATAAAGTAGTATTATTTTCTTTTGGATAAGCTTTTATGAACTAAAACAATTGTTTTATGACAAAACAAAAGGTCATAATGAATTTAAATCAATAATTGTTCAAATAGTCATAACTTTTTAAACTTGTTCAGTAAAAAAATTTATCTTTTCAAATCTCTTGCTTATTAATTTTTGGAATGTTAATAAATTAGTATTATTCTATTCTGAATAAGCATGTATGAACTGAAACAATTATTATATGACTAAAAAAAGATTAGAATGATTTGAAATAGATAATTATTCTAATAGTCTTAACTATTTGAACTAGTTTGGCAAATATATATATTTTTAAATCTCACTAATTTTTGAAATATTATTAAATTAGTATTTTTTCTCCAAATAAGCTTTTATGATAAAAAAAATTGTTTTATGAAAAGACAAATATCATAATGATTTGAGATTGATATTTGTTCAAATAGTCATAACTATTAATTTTTGAAATTTTAATAAAGTAGTATTATTTTATTTCAAATAAGTTTTTATGAAATGAAACAATTATTTTATGACAAAACAAAATGTCATAACGACTTTAAATAGATAACTATTCAAATAGTTAAATTTATTTGAACTTGTTTAATAAATAGATTTATTTTTTAAATCTTTTACTCATTAATTTTTTGAATGTTAATAAATTACTATTATTTTATTCTGAACAAGCTTGTATGAATTAAAATAATTATTTTATTACTAAACAAAATGTCAAAACAATTTGAAATAGATAATTATTTTAATAGTCTTAACTATTTGAACTAGTTTAGCAAACACATTTATTTTTCAAAGCTCTTATTAATTTTTGAAATATTATTAAATTAGTATTATTTTAATCTGAATAAGCTTGTATGAAAAGAAACAATTGTTTTATGATAAAATAAATATCACAACGATTTGAGATAGATAATTGTTCAAATATTAATAATTATTTAAACTATATCGGTAAACAGATGTAGTTTTTAAATCTCTTATTAATTTTTAAAATATTAATAAATTAGTATTATTTTATTTTGAATAATTTTGCATGAATAGAAACAATTGTTTTAGGACAAAACAAAAGGTCATAATGATTTGAAATAGATAATTGTTTAGATGGACATGACTATTTGAACTTGTTCAATAAACAAATTTTTTTTAAAATCTTCTACCTATTAATTTTTGGAATATTAATAAATTAGTATTATTTTATTCTGAATAAACTTGTAAGAATAGAAATAATTGTTTTACAATAAAACAAAACATCATAACTATTTGAAATAAATAATTGTTCAAATGGGCATAGCTATTTGAACTTATTCTGTAAACAGATTTATTTTTTAAATCTTTTACTTATTATTTTTGGAATATTAATAAACTAGTATTATTTTATTTTGAATATGCTTGTATGAATAGAAACAATTGGTTTATGACAAAACAAAAGGTCATAATTATTTAAAATAGATAATTGTTCAAATAGTTATAACTATTTGAACGTGCTCAAAAAACATATTTATTTTTTAAATTTTACTTATTAATTTTTAGAATATTAATAAATTTATATTATTTTATTTGCAATAAGCTTGAATGAACATAAGCAATTATTTTATTACAAAACAAAATATAATAACAATTTGGAATAAAAAATTATTTATATAGTTATAACTATTTAAACTTCTTTGGTAAGTAAATTTATTTTTTAAATCTCTTACTCATTAATTTTTGAAATATTAATAAATTAGTATTATTTTATTTCAAATAAGCCTATATGAGCTGATATAATTGTTTTATGATGAAACAAAAGGTCATAATAATTTGAAATAGATAATTATTTAAATAGTTATGATTATTTAAACTTGGCCAATAAACATATTTATTTTTAAAATCTGTTACTTATTAATTATCAAAATGTTAATAAATTAATATTATTTTAATTTGAATAAGCTTATATGAACAAAAATAATTATTTTATGATAAAATAAAAGGTCATAACAATTTGAAATAAATATTTATTTAAATAGTAATAATTTTTTGAATATATTCAGTAAACATAGTTATTTTTTAAGTCTTTTATTTATTCACTGTCTAAATATTAATAAATTTTTATTATTTTAATTAAAATAAGCTTGTATGAATAGAAAACATTATTTTATGACAAAAAAAAGGCTATAGCAATTTGAAATAGGTAATTGTTCAAATAATCATAACTATTTGTACTTGTTCAATAAACAGATTTAGTTTTTAAATCTCTTACTTATTAATTTTTTAAATATTAATAAATTAGAATTATTCTATTTTGAATAAGCTTGTATGAATAAAAACAATTGTTTTCAGACTAAATAAAAGGTCATAATGATTTGAAATATATAATTGTTCAAATAGTTATAACTGTTTGCATTGGTCAGGCCAACATATTCATTTTTTAAATCCATTACTTATTAGTTTTTAGAACATTAATAAATTAGCATTATTTTTATTTCAAATAAGATTGCATCAATAGAGACAATTGTTTTATAACAAAAATATTGGTTATAACAATTGGAAATAAATAATTATTCAAATTATTATAACTAATTGAACTAGTTTGGTAAACATATATATTTTAAATCTCTTAATAATTTAATATTATTTTATTTCGAACAAACTTATATGAACCAAAACATTTGTTTTATGACAAAACAAAAGGTCATAATGATTTGAAATAGATAGTCATTCATATAGCCTTTACTACTTCAATTGGTTTGGCAAACAAATTTTTTTTTAAATCTCTTAGTTATTAATTTTCATAATATTATTAGATTAGTATTATTTTATTTCAAATAAGCTTGTATGAACATAAATAATTATTTTATTATAAAACAAAAAATTATAACGATTTGAAATATCTAATTGTTTAAATAGACATAATTATTTGAACTAGTTCGCTAAACAGATTTATTTTTTAAATCTCCTACTCATTAATTTTTGAAATACTAATAAATTAGTATTACTTTATTCCAAATAGGCTTAAATGATGAAAAGTAATTGTTTTATGACAAAACAAAAGTTCATAACAATTTGAAATAGATAATTATTTAGATGGCCACAATTATTTGAACTGATTTGATAAATTGATTTATTTTTTAAATCTCCAACTTCTCAATTTTTGAAATATTAATAAAGTAATATTATTTTATTTTTTATAACCTTTTATGTACTGAAATAATTGTTTTATTATAAAACAAAAGGTCATTATGATTTTAAAATGGTCATAATTATTAGAACTGGTTAGGTAAATGAATTATTTTTTAAATCTCTTACTTAATAATTTTTGAAATATTAATAAATTTATTTTATTTTATTTTATTTCAAATAAGCAAGTATGAATTGGAAAAAATGTTTTATGACAAAACAAAAGGTCATAACAATTTGAAATAGATAATTGTTCATAATGATTTGAAATAAATAATTATTCAAATAGTTATAACTAATTAAACTGGTTTGGCAAACATATTTATTTTTTAAATCTCTTACGTATTAATTATTGAAATATTAATAAATTAATATTATTTTATTTCAAACAAACTTAGATGAACAAAAACATTTGTTTTATGAAAAAACAAAGGGTAATAATGATTTGAAATAGACAACTGTTCAAATAGTCATAATTATTTGAAACAGTTTTGCTAACAAAATTGTTATGACTTTTTGTTTTGTTATAAAAAAATTGTTTTTGTTCATACAAGCTTATTTAGATTAAAATAATATTAATTTATTAATATTTTGACAATTAATAAGTAACATACTTAAAAAAATTATGTTTACTGAACAAGTTCAAATAATCATAACTATTTGAATAATTATCTATTTCAAATCATTGTGACCTTTTGTTTTGAATAAAACAATTGTTTCAGTTAATATAAGCTTATTTGAAATAAAATAATTCTAATTTATTAACATACTAAAAATTAATGAGAGAATTAAAAAAATGAATTTGTTTGCCAAACAAGTTCAATTAGTTATGACTATCTAAATAATTATCTATTTTAAAACATTATGACTATTTGTTTTGTCATAAAATAATTGTTTTTGTTCATGCAAGCTTATTTAGAATAAAATAATATAAATTTGTTAAAATTCCAAAATTAATAAGAAAAAATTTAAAAAATAAATATGTTTTTTGAACACGTTTAAATAGTTATGACTATTTGAACAATTATCTATTTCAAATCATTATGACAATTTGTTTTGTCATAAACCAATTGTTTCTGTTCATATAAGCTTATTTAGAATAAAATAATATTAATTTATTAATATTTCTAAAATTAATAAGTAAAAGATTTAAATAATAAATCTATTTATCGAGCAAGTTCAAATAGTTATGACTATTTGAATAGTTATATATTTCAAATCGTTATGATCTTTTATTTTGTCATAAAATAGTTATTTCTATTCATACAAGTTTATTTGGAATAAAATAACACTAATTTATTATTATTCTAAAAATTAATAAGTTAGAGATTTAAAAAATAAATATGTTTACCAAACAAGTTCAAACAGTCATGTCCATTTGAACTGTTATTAATTTCAAACTATTATGACATTTTGTTTTGTCATAAAATAATTGTTTCTATTCATACAAAATTATTTAGAATAAAATAATACCAATTTATTACTATTTTGAAAATTAATAAGGATTTAAAAGTAAATGTATTTTTTGAACCAATTTAAATGGTTAAGACTGTTAGAATGATTATCTATTCCAAATTGTTTTGATCTTTTGTTTAGTAAAAAAATAATTGTTTCAGTTCATACATACTTATTCGAAATATAATAATACTAATTTATTAAAATTAAAAAAATTAATTAGTAAGAAATTTTAAAAAAATTATTTATTGAATAAGTTCAAATAGTTATGATTGTTCGAACAATTATGATATTTTATTTTATCATAAAATAACTATTTCAGTATATAAAGGTTTATTCAAAATTAAATAATATTACTTTTATTAATATTTCAATAATTGATAAGTTAGAGATTTAAAAAATAAATTAGTTTATCAAATTAGTTCAAATAATTATAGCTATTTAAACAATTATCTATTTCAAATCGTTATGAACTTTTGTTTTATCGTAAAACAATTGTTTTTCATCATACAAGCCTCTTTGAAATAAAATAATATTAATTTTCTAATATTTCAAAAATTAATAAGTAAGAGATTTAAAAGGTTAATCTGTTTACTAAACCAGTTCAAATAGTTATGACTATTTGAATAATTATATATTTCAAATTGTTATAACCTTTTGTTATCTCATAAAACAATTATTTCTGTTCACACAAGTTTATTCAAAATAAAATAATACTAATGCAATAATATTATGAAAATTAATAACTAAAGATTTAAAAAATAATTTTTTTTACTAAACTAGTTTAAATAGTTAAGGTTATATGAATATTTTTTATCTCAAATCATTATAACCTTTTGTTTTGTTGTAAAACAATTTTTTTAGTTCTTAGTAGCATGTTAAGAATAAAATAAAATAATTTTATTAATATTTCAAAATTTAATAAGTAAGATATTTAAAAAACAATTATGTTTGCCTAACCAATTCAAACAATTATGATTATTTGAATAATTATCTATTTCAAATCATTATGACTTTTTGTTTAGTCATAAAACAAATGTTTTTGTTCATATAAGTTTGTTCAGAATAAAATAATAATAATTTATTAATATTTTGAAAATTAAGAAGTGAAAAATTTAAAAATAAATTTGTTTACTAAACCAGTTCAATTAGTTATAACTATTTGAACAGTCATTTATTTCAAATCATTACGACCGTTTGTTTTGTCATAAAACAATTATTCTGTTCATATAGTCTAATTTGGAATAAAGTAATGCTAATTTATTAATATTTTAAAAACTAATAAGTAACAAATTTAAAGAATGAAACTATTGGCCTAACTAGTGCAAATAGTTATGAACAATTATCTATTTCAAATCATTATGACCTTTTGTTTTATCACAAAATAATTGTTGCTATTCGTATAAGCTTATTTGAATAACGTAATTCTATTTTATTAATATTCTGAAAATCAATAAGTAAGAGATTTAAAAAATGAATCTATTTATTGAACAAGTACAAATAATTATGACTACTTGAACAATTATTATTTTAAATCGCTATAACCTTTTGTTTTGTCATAAAACAAAATATTCTATTCATAAAAGCTTATTTAAAATAAAATTATTAATATTTAGACACATAATAAGTAAAAGATTAAAAAAAATTTGTTTAACAAATAAGTTCAAATAGTTATGACTATTTGAACAATTAGTTATTTCAAGTCATTAAGACTTTTTATTTTGTCATGACACAATTGTTTTTCTTCATACAAGCCTACTTGGATTAAAATATTATTAATTTATTAATATTTTAAAAGTTAATAAGTAAAAGATTTTAAAATAAACACATTTACCAAACAAGTTTAAAGAGTCATAACTATTTGAATAATTATCTATTTCAAATCGTTATGACCTTTTATTTTGTCATAAAACAATTGTATTAATTCATATAGGCTTATTCGGAATAAAATATCATTAATTTATTAATATTTTGAAAATAAATGAGTAAGAGATATAAAAAAATGAATCTGTTTACTGAACAAGTTCAAATAGTTATGACTATTTGAACAATTATCTATTTCAAATTGTTATAACCTTTTGTTTTGTCATAAAATAATTGTTTATGTTCATACAGGCTTATTCCAAATACAATAATTAAATTTATTAATATTCCAAAATTTAATAAGTAAAAATTTAAAAATTAATTTTTTTCGAACACATTCAAATAGTTTTAACTATTTGAACAATCATCTATTTCAAATAGTTATGACCTTTTGTTTTATGGTAAACCAATTGTTTCTATCCATACAAGCTTATTCGAAATAAAATAATACTAATTTATTAATATTCCAAAAATTAATAAGTAAAAGATTTAAAAAGTAAATCTGTTTACTGAGTAAGCTCAAATAGTTATGACTGTTTGAGCAATTTTTTATTTCAAATAGTCGTGATCTTTTGTTTTGTCATAAAACAATTGTTTCTATTCATACAAGTTTATTTGAAATAAAATAATACTATTTTGTTATGATTTTGCAAATTAATAGGTAGGAGATTTAAAAAATAAATTTGTTTACCAAACAAGTTCAAATAGTCATGTTCATTTGAATAATTATTTATTTCAAATCGTTATTTTGTAGTAAAATAATTGTTTTTGTACATACAGAATTATTCAGAATAAAATAATATTGATTTATTAGTATTTTGAAAAGTAATAAGAGATTTAAAAACTAAATTTATTTATCGAACCAGTTCAAATAGTTATGACTATTTGAACAATTATCTATCACAAATCGTAATGATCTTTATTTTTTCATACAACAATTGTTTCCTTTCACATAAGCTTATTTGATTAAAATGATACTAATTTAATAATATTCTAAAAATTAATAGGCAAGAAATTTAAAAAATAAATATGCTTGTCAAACTAGTTCAAATAGTTAAGACTATTAGAACAATTATCTATTTCAAATCATTCTAACCTTTTGTTGAGTCATAAAACAATTATTCCAGTTCATACAAGCTTATTTGGATTAAAATAATGCTAATTTATTAACATTTGAATAATTAATAAGTAAGAGATTTAAAAATATATATATGTTTACTAAACAATTTCAATTAGATATGACTATGTGAACAATTATTTATTTAAAATTGTTTTAACCTTTTATTTTGTCACAAAATAATTATTTCAGTTAATAAAAACTTATCGAATAAAATAATGCTACTTTATTAATATTTCAAAAATTATTAAGCAAGAGATTTAAAAACTAAAGCTATTTTCTGAAGCAATTCCAGTAGTTATGACTATTTGAACAAATATCAATCTCAAATCATTATGATCTTTATTTTCTCATAAAACAATTGTTTTTGATCATATAAGCTGATTCGGGTAAAAATAAAACTAATTTAAAAATATTTTGAAAATTAATAAGTAAGAGATTTAAAAAATAAATGTGTTTACCGAATGAATTCAAATAGTTAAGATTATTAGAATAATTGTCTATTTCAAATCATTTTGACTTTTGTTTAGTCATAAAATAATTATTTCAGTTCATACAAGCTATTTGAAAGAAAATAATACTAATTTATTAACTTTCAAAAAATTAATAAGCAAGAGATTTGAAAAAATAAATATGTTTACTGAACAAGCTCAAATAGCTATAACTATTTGAATAATTATCTATTTAAAATTATTATGAACTTTTGTTTTGTCATAAAACAATTGTTTCAGTTCACAAAAGTTTATCCAAAATTAAATAATACTACTTTATTAATATTTTGAAAATTAACAAGAGATTTAAAAAATAAAATTAGTTTACTGAATCAGTTTAAATAATTGTGGATATTTAAACAATTATTTATTTCAAATCATTATTACCTTTCATTTTGTCATAAAAAATTTGTTTTTCAACATGCAAGCTTATTTGAAATAAAATTGTTAGTACTTTTCATTTTGTCCTAAAACAATAATTTTTGAACACACAAGTTTATTTGAAATAAAACAATACTATTTTATTAATATTTCAAGAATTAGTACGAGATTCAAAAAATAAATTTTTTTACTGAATAAGTTCAAATAGTTATGACTATTTGAATAATTATCTATTTTAAGTTGTTATAACTTTTTATTCTATCATAAAATAATTATTTTTGTTCATATAAATTTATTTGAAATAAAATAATACTAAATTAATAACATTCTAAAAATTCATAACTAAGAGATTTAAAAAGTAAATTTGTTTTTTGAACCAGTTCAAATAGTTTAAAACTATATGAATAATTATTTATTATTTCAAATTGTTATAACCTTTTGTTTTGTTATAAAACAATTATTTCAGCTCATCCAAGTTTACTTGTAATAAAATAAAATTAATTTATTAATATTTTAAAATTTTATAGACATTTAAAAAATAATATTACTTATTTTTAAATAATTATAACTATTTGAACAATTATATATTTCAATTTGTTATAACCTTTTGTTTTTTCATAAAATAATTATTTCTATTCATAGAAGCTTATTTATAATAAAATAATACTAATCTAATAATATTTTGACTATTAATAACTAAGAGATTTAAAAAATAAATTTGTTTAACTATTTGTATAGGTAAGGCCAATAGATTCATTTTTTAAATATGTTACTTATTAATTTTTTGAATATCAATAAATTAGCGTTACTTTAATCCAAATATCAATAGAAACAATTGTTTTATGACAAAACAAATGGTCATAATGATTTGAAATAAATAATTATTTAAATTGTTATAACTACTTGAATTGGTTTGGTAAACAGATTTATTTTCTTAAATCTCTTATTAATTTTTAAAATATTAATAAATTAATATTATTGTATTTAGAACAAACTTATATGAACAAAAATATTTGTTTTATGATAAAACAAAAGGTCATAACGGATTAAAATAGATAATTACTCATATAGCCTTAACTATTTGAATTGGTTCAACAAACAAATTTATTTTTTAAATCTCTTAGTTATTGATTTTCATAATATTATTAGATTAGTATTATTTTATTCCAAATAAGCTTGTATGAATATAAATAATTGTTTTATGACAAACCAAAAGATTATAACAATTTGAAATATATAATTATTCAAATAGTAATAACTATTTAAACTAGTCCGATAACTATATTTATTTTTTAATTCTCCTACTTACTAATTTTGAAATATTAATAAATTAGTATTATTTTATTATGAATAAACTTGTATAATGAAAAACAATTGTTTTATAACAAAACAAAAGTTTATAACAATTTGAAATAGATAATTGTTCAAATGGCTATAATTATTTGAATTGGTTCGAGAAACTGATTTATTTTTTAAATCTCCAACTTCTCAATTTTTGAAATGGTAATAAAGTAATATTATTTTATTTTGGATAAGTTTTATTGAACTAAAACAATTCTTTTATGATAAAACAAAAAGGTCATAATGATTTTAAATAGATAATTGTTCAAATAATCATAACTAATTGAACTTGTTTGATAAATAGATTTATTTTTTTTAAATTTCTTGCTTATTAATTTTCTAAATGTTAATAAAATTATATTATTTTATTTCAAATTAGCTTGTAAGAACTAAAAAAAAAAATTTTATGACAAAAAAAGGTTAGAACGTTTTGAAATAGATAATTATTCTAATAGTCTTAACTATTATAACTGGTTCGGCATATACATTTATTTTTAAATCTCTTATTAATTTTTATAATATTATTAGTTTAGTATTATTTTACTTTGAACAAGCTTGCATGAATAGAAATAAATGTTTTATTACAAAACGAAGATCATACTATTTGAGATAAATAATTATTCAAATAGTCATAACTATTTAAACTCGTTTGGTAAAAAGATTTAGTTTTTAAATCTCTTATTAATTTTTGAAATATTAATAAATTAATATTATTTTATTTTGAATAATTTTGTATGAATAAAACAATTGTTTTACAACAAAATAAAATATCATAATAATTTGAAATAGACTATAGTTCAAATGGACATGGCTATTTGAACTTGTTCAGCAAATATATTTATTTTTTAAATCTTCAACTTATTAATTTTTAGAATTAATAAACTAATATTATTTTATTTCGAATAAACTTGCATGAATAGAAACAATTATTTTATGACAAAAAAAAAGATCATAACGATTTGAAATAAATAATTGTTCAAATAGTCATAACTATTTGAACTTGCTCATTAAACAGATTTACTTTTTAAATCTTTTACTTATTAATTTTTAGAATTTTAATAAATTAGTATTATTTTTATTCTGAATAAGTTTTTATGAACAAAAACAATTAGTTTATAACAAAACAAAAAATCATATAATTTGAAATAGATAATTGTTTAAATAGTCATAACTATTTGAATGTGTTCAAAAAATATTTTTTTCTTATTAGTTTCTAGAATATTAATAAATTTATATTATTTTATTCAAAATAAGCTTGCATGAAAAAAACCAATTGTTTTGTGGCAAAACGAAATGTCATAATATTTTAAAATAGATAATTATTCAGATAGTCATAACTATTTGAACTTATTCGATAAATAGATTTTTTTTTAGTTCTCTTAGTCATTAATTTTTGGAATATTAATAAATTAATTATATTTTACTTCAAATAAACTTATATGAACTAAAACAATTGTTTTATTACAAAAGAAAAGGTCATAATGACTTGAAATAGATAATTATTCAAATAGTCATGATTATTTGAACTTGTTTGGTAAACATATTTATTTTTTAAAATTTTTTACTTATTAATTATTGAAATATTAATAAATTAATATTATTTTAATATGAATAAACTTTATGAACATAAACAATTGTTTTATGACAAAACAAAAAGGTATAACAAGTTGAAATAAATAATTGCATAAACAGTCATAACAATTTGAACTTGTTTGGTAAACAAATTTATTTTTTAAATCTTTTACATTTTTAACTGTCTTAATATTAATAAATTTGATTTATATTATTTGAAATAAGATTGTATGAATAGATAAAATTCTTTTATGACAAAACAAAAAGTTATAGCAATTTCAAATAGATAATTGTTCAAACAGTCATAATTATTTAAACTTTTTCAATAAACAGATTCATATTTTTAAATTTCTTTATTATTAATTTTTGGATTACTAATAAATCAGCATTATTTTATTCGAATAAGCTTATATGAACTGAAACAATTCTTTTATGATAAAACAAAAGGTCATAATGATTTGAAATAGATAATTATTAAAAAAATCATGATTATTTGATCTAGTTCAATAACATATTTGTTTTTTAAATTTTACTTATCAATTGTTGAAATATTAATAAATTAGTATTATTTTAATCCGAATAAGCATATATGAACAATTGTTTTATAACAGAACAAAAAGTCATAACGATTTGAAATAAATAATTACTAAAATAGTCAAAACTATTTGAACTAGCTTGATAAATAAATTTATTTTTAAATCTCTTATTAATATTCAAAATATTAATAGATTAACATTACTTTATTTCGAACAAACTTATATGAACAAAAACATTTGTTTTATGACAAAACAAAAGGTCATAATAATTTGAAATAGATAACTATTCAAATAATCATAATTATTTGAACTAGTTAGGTAAATAGAATTATTTTTTAAATCTCTTACGTATTAATTTCTGAAATATTAATAAATTCATTTCATTTTATTCCAAATAAGCTATTATGAATTAAAAAAAACTTATTTGATGACAAAATAAAAAGTCATAACGATTTGAAATAGATAATTGTTCATATAGTCTTAAATATTTGAACTAGTTTGGCAAACAAATTTATTTTTTAATTCTCTTAGTTATTAATTTTTGAAATATTATTAGATTAGTATTATTTTATTTCAAATAAGCTTATATGAATAAAAATAATTGTTTTATGACAAACAAAAGATTATAACAATTTGAAGTTTACAATTGTTCAAATAGTTATTGCTATTTGAACTGGATCAGTAAACAAATTTATTTTTTAAATCTCTTACTTATTAATTTTTGAAAGATTAATAAATTAGTATTATTTTATTTCAAATAAAATTGAATGTTCAAACACAATTGTTATATGACAAAACAAAAGGTAATAACAATTTGAAATAGATAATTGTTAACATAGCCATAATTATTTGAACTGATTTTGATAAACAGATTCACTTGTTTAATAACTTACTTATTAATTTTTAGAATATTAATAAATTAGTATTATTTTATTTGAATAAGCTTCTATGAACTGAAACAATTTTTTTATGATAAAACAAATGGTCATAATGATTTCAAAGAGATAATTATTCATATAGTCTTAACTATTTGAACTGCTTTAGCAAACAGATTTATTTTTAAATCTTTTAGTTATTAGTTTTTGGAATATTATTAAATTAGTATTATTTTATTCCAAATAAGCTTATATGAACTGAAACAATAATTTTGCAATAAAAAAAAGGTTATAACAATTGAAAATAGATAATTGTCCAAATAGGAACTGATTCAGTAAACAAATTTATTTTTTAAATCTCCTTCTTATTAATTTTTGAAATTTTAATAAATTAATATTATTTTATTCCAAATAAGCTTGTGTGATGAAAAACAATTGTTTTATGAAAAAAACGAAAGCTTGTAATGATTTGAAATAGATAATTGTTCAAATGGCCATAATTATTTGAACCAATTCAAATGTATTTTTTAAATCTCTAATATATCAAAATTTGAAGTATTAATAAAGTAATATTATTTTTTCTAGCTAAGCTTTTATGAATTGAAACAATTGTTTTATGATAAAACAAAAGCACATTTATTTTAAATAGATAATTGTCCAAATAGTCATAACTATTTGAACTTGTTAAAAAAACAAATTTATTTTTTAAAATTTGTTGTTTATTAATTTTCTAAATGCTAATAAATTAGTATTATTTTATTTTGAATAAGCATGTATGAACTGAAAATACTATTTTATGACAAGCAAAAGGTCAAAACAATTTGAAATAAATAAATTTCTAATATTCTTAACTATTTGAATTAGTTTGGCAAACACATTTATTTTTTAAATCTTATTAATTTTTAGAATATTATTAATTTATCAATATTTTACTCAAAATAAGCTTGTATGAACAAAAACAATTGCTTTATGACAAAACAAATATCATAATGATTTGAGATAGATAATTGTTCAAAAAAAATCATAATTATTTGAATTGGTTTGATATATAGATTAAGTTTTTAAATCTTTTATTAATTTTTAAAATACTAATAAATTAGAATTATTTTATTCTGAATAATTTTGTATGAATAGAAACAATTGTTTTACGACAAAACAAAATGTCATAATAATTTCATATAGATAATAGTTCAAACGGATATGACTATTTGAGCTTGTTCGGTAAACAAATTTATTTTTTAAATCTCCAACTTATTAATTTTTAGAATATTAATAAATTAGTATTATTTTATTTCAAATAAAGTTGTTTGAATAGAAACAATTGTTTTATAATAAAACAGAAGATTATAATGATTTGAAATAAATAATTGTTCAAATAGTCAAAACTATTTGAACTCGCTCAATAAACAGATTTATTTTTTAAATCTTTTACTTATTAATTATTGGAATTTTAATAAGTTAGTATTATTTTATTTCAAATAAGCTTTTATGAATAGAAACGATTGGTTTATGACCAAACAAAAGGTCATAACGATTTGAAATAGATAATTATTCAAATAGTCATAACTATTTAAAAGTGTTCAAAAAATATATTTATTTTTAAATTTTTACTCATTAATTTTTGAAATATTAATAAATTTTTATTATTTTATTTGAAATAAGCTTGCATGAGTAGAACCAGATGTTTTATGAGAAAACAAAATGTCATAATGTTTTAAAATAGATAATTATTCAGATAGTCATAAAATTTGAACATGTTCAGTAACAAGATTCATTTTTTAATTCTCTTTCTCATTAATTTCTGGAATATTAGTATTATTTTATTTCAAATAAGCTTATATGAACTAAAACAATTGTTTTATTACAAAACAAAAGGTCACAATGATTTGAAATAGATAATAATTCATATAGTCATAACTATTTGAACATGTTTGGTAACAAGATTCTTTTTTTAATTCTCTTTCTCATTAATTTTTGGAATATTAATAAATTAATATTATTTTATTTCAAATAAACTTATATGAACTGAAACGATTGTTTTATTACAAAACAAAAAGGTCACAATGATTTGAAATTGATAATTATTCAAATAGTTATGACTAGTTGAACTTGTTTGGAAAACATATTTATCTTTTAAATGTTCTACTATTAATTGTTGAAATATTAAAAAATAAATATTTTGCGAATCGGAATAAACATGTATGGCATAAATAATTATTTTACGACAAAACAAAAAGTCATACCAATTTCAAATAAATAATTTTTCAAATAATCATAAAGATTTTGAAATTGTTCGATAAATAGATTTATTTTTTAAATCTTTTACTTATTAATTGTCTTAATATTAATAAAGTTGTATTATTTTATTCAAAATAAACTTGTATGAATAGAAAAATCATTTTATGACAAAACAAAAGGTTATAGTAATTTTGAATAAATAATTGTCGAAATGGTCAAAATTATTTAAACTTGTTCAACAAACAGATTCCTTTTTTAAATCTATTAATTATTAATTTTCATAATATTAATAACTTAATATTATTTTATTTTGAATAAACTTACATGAATTGAAATAATTTTTTAAGACAAAACAAAAAGTCATAACGATTTAAAATAGATAATTATTCCAAATAGTCATGACTATTTGATCTAGTTCAGTAAACATATTTACTTTTTAAATTAATTACTTAACAATTGTCGAAATATTAATAAATTAGTATTATTTTAACTTGAATAAGCTTGTATGAATAGAAACAATTATTTTATAACAGAACAAAAAATCATAATGATTTGAATAAATAATTCTCAAATAGTTAAAACTATTTGAACTATTTAAACTTGTTTGATAAAGAGATTTATTTTTTAAATCTCTTATTAATTTTTGAGATAATAATATATTAATATTACTTTATTTTGAACACACGTATATGAACAAAAACATTTATTTTATGACAAAACAAAAGGTCATAATGATTTGAAATAGATAATTGTTCAAATAATCATAATTACTTGAACTAGTTAGGTAAACATAATTGTTTTTTAAATTTCTTACTTATTAATTTTTGAAATATTAATAAATTCATTTTTTTAATTTAAAATAACCTAGTATGAATTCCAAAAACTTATTTTATGACAAAACAAAAGGTCATAATGATTTGAAATATATAATTATAGTCTTTTAATATTTAAACTAGTTCAGCAAACAAATTTATTTTTTAATTTTCTTAGTTATTAATTTTTGGAATATTATTAGATTAGCATTATTTTATTCTGAATAAACTTGTATAAACAAAAATAATTGTTTTATGATAGAACAAAAGGTTATACCGATTTGAAGTTACAATTGTTCAAATAGTCATATATTTAAACTAGTTCAGTAAACAAATTTATTTTTTAAATCTTTTGTTAATTTTTGAAAGATTAATAAATTAGTATTATTTTATTTCAAATAAGCTGGAATGATAAAAAAACAATTGTTATATGACTAAACAAAAGGCCATAATTTTTAGTAAACAAATAATTGTTCATATAGTCTTAATTGTTTGAATTGTTTTAGCAAATAGGTTTATTTTTTTGAATCTCCTTGTTATCAATTTTCAAAGTAATATTAAATTAGTATTATTTTATTCCAAATAAGCTTATATGAACTAAAACAATTATTTTATAACACAACAAAAGGTTATAATGATTTGAAATAGATAATTGTTCAAATAGAAACTAGTTCAATAAACAAAATTATTTTTTAAACCTCCTATTTATTAATTTTTGAAATATTAATAAATTAGTATTGTTTTATTTTAATAGGCTTGTCTGATGAAAAATAATTGTTTTACGATAAAACAAAAGTTTGTAACAATTTGAAATAGATAATTATTCAAGTGACCATAATTATTTAAACCAATTTGATAAATTGACTTATTTTTTAAATCTTTAACTTATTGGTTTTTGAAATATTAATAAAGTAATATTATTTTATTTCAGATAAGCTTTTATGAACTAAGACAATTGTTTTATGATAAAACAAAAGGTCATATTTATTCTAAATAGATAATTGTTTAAATAGTTATGACAATTTGAATTATTCAATAAACAAATTTATTTTTTAAAATTTCTTGTTTATTAATTTTTTGAATGTGCATGTATGAACTAAAACAATTATTTTATGACTAAACAAAAGATAAGAACGATTTGAAATAGATAATTGTTCTAATAGTCTTAAGTCTTTGAATTAGTTCAGTAAACAAATTTATTTTTTAAATCTCTTTCTTTTTTTTTAGAATATTATTAATTTAGCAATATTTTACTCTGAATAAGTTTGTATCAAAGAAGCAGTTATTTTATTACAAAATAAAAAGATTATAACAATTTGAGATAGATAATTTCTCGAATAGCCATAAGTATTTGAACTAGTTCGATAAATAGATTTAATTCTTAAATCTCTTATTAATTTTTGAAATATTAATAAATTAGTATTATTTTATTCTAAATAATTTTGTAGAAATAGAAACAATCATTTTATGACAAAACAAAATGTCATAATGATTTGAAATAGATAATAATTCAAATAGACATGACTATTTAAACTTATTCAGTAAACAAATTTATTTTTTAAATCTCCAACCTATTAATTATTAGAATAATAATAAATTAGTATTATTTTATTTAAAATAAAATTGTATGAATAGAAACAATTATTTTATGACAAAACAAAATAATTTAAAATAAATAATCGTTCAAAAGGTCATAACTATTTGAACTCGCTCGGTAAATAGATATATTTTTTAAATCTTTTACTTATTAATTTTTTGAATTTTAATAAATTAGTTTTATTTTATTCTATATAAGCTTTTATGAATAGAAACAATTGGTTTATGACAAAACAAAAGGTCATAACAATTTGAAATAGATAATTATTCAAATAGTTATAACTATTTGAACGTGTTTAGAAAACATATTTATTTTTTAAATTTTTACTTATTAACTATTAGAATATTAATAAATTTATATTATTTTATTTGAAATAAACTTGCATGAACAAAATCAATTTTTTACGATAAAACAAAAGGTCATAATGTTTTGAAATAGATAATCGTTCAGATAGTCATAACTATTTGAACATGTTCTGTAAATAGATTAATTTTTTAATTCTCTTACTCATTAATTTTTATAATATTAATAAATTAGTATTATTTTATTTCAAATAAGCTTATATGAACTAAAACAATTGTTTTATTAAAAAAAAGGTCACAATGATTTGAAATAATTAATTATTCAAATATTCATGACTATTTAAACTTGTTCGATAAACATATTTATTTTTAAAATTTTTTACTTATTATTTGTCAAAATATTAATAAATTAATATTTTTTAATCCAAATAAGCTGGTATGAATAGAAACAATTGTTTTATGACAAAACAAAAGGTCTTAAAATTTTGAAATAAATAATTGTTCAAATAGTCATAAAGATTTCAAGCTGTTTGGTAAACAGATTTATTTTTAGATCTTTTACTTATTAATTGTATTAATATTAATAAATTTATATTATTTTATTCAAAATAAGTTTGTATGAATAGAAAAAAATCATTTTATGAAAAAACAAAAGGTAATAGCAATTTCAAATAGTAATTGCTCAAATAGTCATAATTATTTAAACTTATTCATTAAATAGATTTATTTTTTAAAAATCTTAATTATTAAGTTTTAGAATATTAATAACTTAGTATTATTTTATTTCGAATAAGCTTATATGAACTGAAATGATTTTTTTATGACAAAACAAAAGGTCATAACGATTTGAAATAGATAATTATTCAAATAGTCATGAATATTTGATCTAATTCGTTAAGCATATTTATTTTAAAAAATTTTTACTTATTAATTGTTGAAATATTAATAAAATGGTATTATTTTAATCAAATAAGCGTGTATGAACAAAAACTATTGTTTTATAATAGAAAAAAAAGTCATAACAATTTGAAATAAATAATTGCTCAAATAGTCATAATTATTTAAATTCATTTGATGAACAGATTTATTTTTTAAATTTCTTATTAATTTTTGAAATATTAATAGATTAGTATTCTTTTATTCCGAACAAACTTATATGAACAAAAATATTTGTTTTATGACAAAACGAAAGGTCATAGCTATTTGAAAAATATAATTGTTCAAATAGTCATAATTATTTGAATTGGTTAGGCAAACAGAATTATTTTTTAAACCTCTTACATATTAATTTTTTTAGTATGAATAAATTCATTTTATTTTATTTTGAATAAGTTAGTGTGAATTGAAAATTTGTTTTATGACAAAAAAAAATGATTTGAAATAAATAACGGTTCATATAGTCTTAACTATTTAAAGTAGTTTAGCAAACAAATTTATTTTTTTGAATCTCTCAGTTATAAATTTTTGGAATATTTTTATATTAGTATTATTTTATTTTAAATAAGCTTGTATGAACAGAAATAATTGTTTTATGACAAAGCAAAAGGTTATAACTATTTGAAGTATACAACTATTCAAATAGTCATAATTATTTAAATTGTTTAGTAAATAGATTTATTTTTTAATCTCTTACTTATTAATTTTTAAGGGATTAATAAAATACTATTATTTTATTATGAATAAACTTGTATAATAAAAAACAATTGTTATATGACCAAACAAAAGGTAGCAACAATCTGAAATAGATAATTGTTGAAATGGCCTTAATTATTTAAGCTGATTTGGTAAACTGATTTACTTTTTAAATCACTTATTAATTTTCAGAATATTAATAAATTAGTATTATTTTATTTTGAATAAGCTTGTATGAATTGAAACAATTGTTTTATGACAAAACAAAAGGTCATAATGATTTTAGATAGACAATTATTCAAATAGTTGTAACTATTTGAATTTGTTCGGTAAACTAATTTATTTTTTTAAACTCTTGCTTATTAATTTTTGAAATATTAAGAAATTAGTAATATTTTATTTTGGATAAGCTTTTATGAACTGAAATAATTGTTTTATATCAAAACAAAAGGTTATAATGATTTTAAATAAATAATTGTTCAAATAGTCATCACTATTTGAATTTGTTCGATAAACATATTTATTTTTTCAAATCTTTTGCTTATTAATTTTTCAAATGTTAATAAATTTGGATTATTTTATTCCAAATAAGATTGTAAGATATGAAACAAATATTTTCTAACTAGACAAAAGGTCAAAATGATTTAAAATATATAATTATTCTAATAGTTTTAACTATTTAAACTAGTTTGACAAACATATTTATTTTTTAAATCTCTTACTTATTAATTTTTGGAATATTATTAAATTAGTAGTATTTTTAACCAAATAAGCTCTATGATCAGAAACAATTGTTTTATGACAAAACAATGATCTTAATGATTTGAGATTGATAACTGCTCAAATAGTCATAATTATTTGAACTGGTTCGACAAACAGATTTATTTTTTAAATCTCTTACTTATTAATTTTTGAAATATTAATAAATTGATATTATTTTATTTTGAATAAGCATGTATGATCAAAAACAATTGTTTTATGACAAAAGAAAAGTTCATGATGATTTGAAATAGATAATCGTTCATGTAGTCTTACTATTTGAAAGGGTTTGACAATTAGATTTATTTTTTAATTTTCTTAGTTATTAAGTGTTGGAATATTATTAAATTAGCATTATTTTATTCTGAATAAAAATAGTACGAATAGAACTAATTGTTTGATGACAAAATAAAAGGTTATAACAAATTAAAATAGATAATTATTCAAATAGTCAAAATTATTTGAAATGGTTTAGTAAATAGTTTTATTTTTTAAATCTCTTATTGATTCACCATGGTAGGCCACTATCCTACCATCGAAAGTTGATATGGTAGAAATTTGAATGATGCATCACCAGCATAAAGGCTACACAATTTGTTGAGTTACTATGAAACATTAGAGTAATGGTCAAAGCCTGTGTCAACCTTTTATCTAATAAATGCATCCCTTCTAGAAGTTGGGGTTTGTTACACGTATTAGCTCTAGAATTACTATGGTCATTTGAGTAGTAGATACCATCAAACAAACTATAATTGATTTAATGAGCCATTTGTAGTTTCACAATTTGAATTAGTTCATACTTACACATGCATGGCTTAATCTTTGAGACAAGCTTTTGACACTGGCAGGATCAACCATGTAGGATTCCTTTAGGATGTTAGCATCGCATGGGTCTCAATACACTGATAGAGCAACAAAGAGAGCCAACATGGAGCACAAGTGTTATGCATGTTGAGCATGTAAAATGCATAGCATCGAATGAACAAAGGGTCAAAATCTTGACCCATAAAACATTTCGCATCTGAGAGCTTGATCGAACACTACTGCACCAATGTGGCCACACAGGTTTAGGTGGCACACTTAGGACATGAGGCATGATTGAGGTCTAACCCATAGCCCTTAAGGACACAAGACAGATGAAGGATGCCAAGATATCCAATTTCAATCAATTTAGGTATGCAACATAAGATCTCGATTGTGCCCCCAGGGTACGATGACCACATGGGGGAGATTGAAGATGATGGCATGTCAATAGTTCGATGAATTGAGCATGAAGCCTGTCAACACACATAACCATAGCACCACTCATATACCTATTGCATACATGTGGTAGCAACCATACACACTAGTCCATAACCTACCCAATTGATTACTCGATAAGTGAACAGAGGAAATGATCTACGAGGCCATGCCATAACCACTAGGCATGGGAAAAACATAAGCAAGGGCCATGAGATTGCCTTTGCTAACCAATAGGTAATAATGACATGACACCACCAATGCTTGGTTTGGCTAGGGCCTTACACGCAAACTCCACTACCACCACCCCAAGGGGACATTGCCTGATTTAAGGACTTGTTCTTAGGGTCTTGGACAGCATTGGCTGCATGCATGGGCTTGGCCAAGCCAAGGCATTTTTATGGTTGATGAGAAAAGACCACTAGATTACCAAATACTTGAAAGACTAGGCAAGACAAAGCCTAAGATAGCGACTTCTACTTGCACCACCCCAGGGAACCGTTGCCTAATTTAGGGACTTGGTTTGGGGTCTAGGACAGCCTCAACCATACATGTCATGGACTGTGTATAAGTTTTAGACCAAGAGGGTCACGGTTGAGACTTGCTAAAGATGGTGCAATGAATCACTAGAAAGGATTGAGACCAAGGTCTTAAAGGCACATACTTTTACCAAGTGTGCAAACTAAGGCTAAGGCCAGAGTGTAAGAGTAAACTCAAGGTAAGTTACATAATGCTAGGCATGAGGACTACTTGCTAGAAGGTTTAAGAGCACCTTAGGATATGGCATAGGTAGTTAGACATAGAAAGGTCTAGAACCAGCTAGAGACAAGCCATGCACATTGCCATGAAAGTGCTTAGAAAACCCTAAAGGTAGTCCAAGTGTGTGGGCATCGAAGGTCCCAGAAGGGTTGGGCATGGGCATAGTGATAAGCACTGTAGCACCCAAAGAAAAAGCCTCTAGAAGACCATAGGTATAAGTAGAGTGGCACTTAGATGAAGAAGACTTTACAACTTATTAGGTGTGGGCACTCATTGAAAGTGCCCTGACTTTTCCAGACCCAAGGGCTTGGTAAGGAGCCTAAAACCAGTATATCTCTAGAAAGGCCTTAGCTAACTTTGTTAAAGCTTGGAAACCCTAAAACTATCTAGAAAGCCCTTAATGGCTATACACTTGGATTCATTATAACCATAAGTACCAAAGAGGCTCAAGTATAAATAGGAGCACCTCCCCTTTATTTATATATAAGCCATCACCAAATGAACATAGTGAAGCAAGAATGTAAGCATTAGCGACATAGGCCTTGAAAGCCTTTGTGGAGAACACATAAAGGGTTATGTTCTAAGAGTAAGTGTACATACCCCATCAAGTAAATAAACTACTATTGCCTTAACCATTTCCTTTCTAACTTTTTCCTAAACTCCTAGTAGGTTAGTTGAGTTCCAGCACAAGTGAATGGCATAATCAATTAGTGCATGGCACCTAGTTGGTTTAAAGACTAACTTAGGCATATAAATGGTAGTTTTCCACCTAAAGTTGTATGTTAGCTAGGATTAAACTCCTAGCCTGTGATAGTTGGTATCAGTGCTATTTCTAACTAGAGTTGGTATCAAAGTAAGTTTCAAACCTTGGTTACGATTAGTGTTGGTGTTGGTTTGAATGCACGGGTAGCTTGTGTGTTAGTGTGTCAATTGTGCTATAAACTTGCAATGGGAAGTATTGTGCAGGTGATTGCTTGTTGTCGATGCCAAGAGTGGGGCATAAATCTGTGTGAGTGCTCTTAAGTAAATTATGGGAAGTCTTTTGTCCAAGCTTTGTAATTATGGTGCGCATGAAAAAGCATAGCTAGTAACTTTCAAGTGGAGTGCATAAGTGAAGTGCAAGAGGGCAACCCATAAGCAAAGAGAGAAAGACTAGTTCGAAGGATCGATTGTCATCCATGGCTTCTCGATTGGCAAAATGAAAGTTAGCCATGGGAGATTTAAGGGATCAATTCAAAGACATTGAGGATTGCATCCAACAGCTGGACTTGGCATAGGAAGAGCTTAAAAAATAAATGCACAGTGTCTTGACTCAAGAGATAGAAGTGCTTACACAACATAATGAAGCTCTAAAGGCTTATGTGGTAGCCTTACAAGAAGAACTAGAGCAACTCAAGTAGGAGTTTGTTGCATTTTGGGTTGCTTAGTTACAAACAAGGGTTTAGGACCTAGGGTGAAAGTCTTAAGCCAAAGCCATTCATGAAAAGTCACTCAGCTAAAAAAGTTGACAACTTCATGTGAGGCATGGGATAGTACTTTCTAGTGGTTAAGACAATGGAGGAAGTCATGGTAAGCATGCTGTCATGTACTTAACTAATATGGCCTTGTTATGATGGCATCAAAGGTACAATAGCATGCAGTGAGGGTACACTACAATCACTACATGGGATCAATTTGTGAGGGAACTAATAAAACAATTTAAGCTAGAGTATGTAAAAGAAAAAGCTTAGACAAAGCTTCACCAATTCACTCAAAAGGGAAGAGTGTGAGACTATTATCAAGAGTTCTTGAAACTATCACTTATGATTCCTAGCATAGCCAAGCAAGAAGCCTTGTTCTACTTCTTTGACTAGTTAAAGTCATGGGCAAGTATCAAGCTAAAGCAGTGTAAGGTCCAAAACTTGAGTTAGGCAATTATAGTTGCCAAATCGTTAGTTAAGTATCATCATACCAAGATTCTTAAGCCTAAAGGTAGCAGCTTAAGTAGGGGAGACAAGAATAACTGCTCTTCATTAGAGGATGAGGTTGAAGAAAAGCCATAACATCACAATGCAAGGGTTAAGGAGCCTGACAAGGACAAAGGTTAAAAGGCTATTACCTTTAGTCACTTCTTGTGTTTAGGGTCATATATACCTAGGGATAGACCATAATAGAAGAAGTTTGTAGCCATTGTGGAGACTTATAAAGAGTCCAATGGCAAGAACAATGGTAGCAATCAGCACGTTGAGGACTCTAATAGTTTGTTAAGGCTTGGTGCTATTCGAATAAACCAAGAGGAGTGAACTTCTCAAGCTCTCGATGAAGACTATAATGGTATGGCTACAGAGAGCCACCAGTCAAGCCAATAGGATTAATAGAGTGTGGTCATGGAAAGCCATCAGTTAAACCAAAAAGATCAGGCAGACCTTTTTCATTAAAGTCTACAGAGGTGACTCTTAAGTAAAAATTGGTTTGGCAACAAACGTGTCACTATCAAGGTAATAGAAAAATATGATCATGATCGAGTGCCAAAGACCATTGAGATAAGAGACAAACAATGAACCAACGTATGTGTACGCTAGAGGATCGACATTCCCTTAGCAACAAGGGTATTGCTAGGACAAGTGGGGGAGAATATCATAGATCGTACATGAGTCCTAGACCAAAAGGGTCACATGATAGGACTTGCTTGAGATGGTGCAAGTGAAACGCTACGAAGGATTGAGACCAAGGTCCTAAAGGAACATATTTTACTCAAGTGTATAGGCCAAGGCTAAGGCTAGAGTGTAGGAGTACACTCATAGTGAGCTACAAGGTGCTAGGCATGAGGACTGCTCGTTAAAAGGTTCTAAAATACCCCAAGATGTAAGACAAGTAGTCAGGTACAAAAAAGCCTAGAACTACCTAAAGATAGGCCATGTTTATAGGTATAGAAGGGTTTAGAGAAGCCTAGAGGTAGACCAAGTGCATGGGCACCAAAGGTTTCAAAAGGGCCAGGTATGGGCACATGGACAGGCATTGTAGCTCTTATACAAAGAAGCCTTTAGAATACCCTAGCTATAGGTAGAGTGGCACCCAGATGGAGAAGACTTTGGAACCTATTTGGCATAGGCACTCAATAACAGTGTCTAATCTCTTCCAAACTTAGGGCCTCGATAGGGCGTCTAAGACTAGCATATCTCTAGAAAGGCCTTAACCGACCTTATTGGAGCCTGGTCACCTTAGAACTATCTAGAAGGGCCTCAATGGCTATATAGTTTGATTTATTGTAACCACAAGTACCAATAGGACTCAAGTATAAATAGTAGAGCCTCCCTCTCATTTGTACAAAAGCCATAACTAAATGAAAACATATGGAAGCACGAGTGTGAACATTAAGGACTTAAGCCTTAAGAGCCTTTGTAAAGAACACATAGGGACTAACATACCCCATCAAGTAAATAAACTAGCCTTGCCTTAACCATTTCTTTCATAGTTTTCTCATAAACTCCTAGGAGGTTAGTCAAGTTCCAGCACAAGTGCATAGCACAGTTGGTTTGTGCATGGCACTAAGTCCTTTTAAAGGCTGACTTAGGCATATGGATGGTGGTTTCCCACCTAAGGCCACATAGTAGCTAGGCTTAAGCTCTCAGCCTATGACAATTGGTATTAAGCCAGTTCTAAATAGAGTTGGTATTAAAGTAGGTTTCAAGCCTTGGTTACAATCGGTGTTGGTGTCAGTTCTAGTGCATGTGTAGCTTGAGTGTTAGTGGGTCAATTATGCTATAGACTTGTAATGGAAAGTGTTGTATGGGTGATTGTTGGTTATCGGTGCTGAGAATAGGGCATAAATACACTTGAGTGCTCTTAATGAAATTGTGGAAAATCCTTAGTCTGAGCTTCGCAATTGTGGTGCATGTGCCAAATCATGGCTAGTAACCTTCAGGTGAAGTGCACGAGTGAAGTGCAAAAGGGCCACCCACCCACAACAAAGGGAGAAAGGCTAGTTCAAAGGATCTATTGTCATCCATAGACTCTCAGTTGGTAAAATATGAGTTAGCCATGGGAGATTTAATGGATTAGTTCAAGGACACTAAGGATTGCATCCAAGAGTTAGACTTGATATAAGAAAAGCTCAAATAAGAGATGCACGATGCCTTGACTCTAGGGATAGAAGTGCTCACGTAGTATAATGAAGCTCTAAAGGCTAAAGTGGTAGCCTTACGAGAAGAAATAGAGCAACTCAAGCCAGAGTTTGTTGTATTTCAAGCTATCATAGTTACAAACAAAGGTTTGGGACCTACGATGAAAATGCCCAAGCCAAAGCCATTCATGAGAAGTCACTCAGCCAAAAAAGTTAACAACTTCGTATGGGGCATAAAGTAGTACTTTTAAGTGGCTGGTATAGCATAGGAGGCTAAGGTAAGCACCGTTGCCATGAACTTAATTGATGTGGCCCTATTATGGTGTTGTCAAAGGTGTAATAGCATACAACAAGGGGAGACTGTAACACCACATGGGATCAATTTGTGAGGAAACTAACAAGATAGTATAAACTAGAGTATGAGAAGAGGAAGCTTAGGTGAAGCTTCATTAGCTCACTCAAACGGGAAGAGTGTAAGACTACTATCAGGAGTTCTTAGAATTTTCACTTAAGGTTGCCAACATGGGTGAGCAAAAAGCCTTGTTCTACTTCTTTGATAGGTTAAAACCATGGGCAAAAATTGAGTTAAAGTGGCATAGGGTCCAAGACTTGAGTCAGGCAATTGTAGGTTCCAGATCATTGGTAGAGTATGAGTGCACCAAGTCTCCCAAGACTAGGGACAACAACTTAAGTGGGGGAGACAAAAGTAATCACTCTTCATCAAAAGATAAGGTTGAGGAAAAGCTTTGGCATCGTAAGGAAATGGTCGAGGAGTCTAATAAGGACAAAGGTAAGAAGGCCATTACCTTTACTTACTTCTTGTGTTTAAGATCACATAAGCTTAGAGATTGCCCATAATAAAAAAAGCTTGTAGCCATTGCAAAGACTTATAAAGAGTCTAACGATAAGAATAATGGTAGCAATCAGCATATTAAAGACTCCAATGGTGTGTTGAGGCTCAGTGCTATTTTATTGAGCCAAAAAAAGTAAACCTCTCAAGCTCCTGATGAAGGTGATAATGGTGTGGCTACAACTAGCCACCAATCAAGCTAATAAGATTAGTAAAGTGTGGACATGGAGAGCTACCAGTCAAACCAAAAAGATCAACTAGACCCCTTTTATCAAAGTGCACAATAGGTGACTCTAAGGAAAAAGTCAGTTTAATAGTAGACACATAAGTGTCAAGGCAACAAAAAGGGATGATCACAATTAGGTGCCAAAGGCCATTAGGATAAGAGGTAAACATCAATCTAGCATGCACATGTGGTGAAGGATTGGCATTCCTCTAGCAACAAGGGCATTGCTAGAATAAGTGAGGAAGAATGTCACGGATCGTGTATGAGTCATCAACCAAGAGGGTCACATGATGGGACTTGATTAAGATGGTGAGGTAAAGCATTAGCTAGGTTCAAAACCATGTTCTTAAAGGCACATACTTTACCCAAGTGTGTGGGCCAAGGCCAAGGCTAGAGTGTAGGAGTACCTTTATGGTGATCTACACGATGTCAGGCAAGAGGATTGACTGCTGAAAGGTTTTAGAACACCCTAGGATATGGTGCAAGTAGTTAGACATAAAAAGGCCTAGAACATGGAAGGGTTAAACAAGCCTGTAGGTAAGCTAGGTACATGGGTACCAAAGGTTTTAGAAGGACCAAGCATAGGCATAGTGACAAGCATTGTAGCATCTAGATGAAAAAGTCATTAGAAGGCCCTAGCCATAGTTAGAGTGGCACCTAAATAGAGAAGACTCTGGAACCCACTAGGCATGGGCATTGAGTGAAAATGCTTGGGCTTTTCCAAACCCAAGTGCTTAATAGGGAGCTTGAAACTAGCATATCTCTAAAATGGCCTTAGCCTACCTTATTGAAGTGTAGGCACCACAAAACTGTGCAGAAAGCTCTTAAAAGCCATACACTTGGATTCATTGTAACCATAAGTACCAAGGGGGCTCAAGTATAAATAGGAGAGCCTTTTCCTCATTTGTACATAAACCATAAACAAGTGACAACATAAAGAAGCAAGAATGTGAGCATTAGGGACATAGGTTTTGAAAGCCTTTGTAGAGAACACATAGGGACTGTGTTCCAATAGCAAGTGTACATACCTAATCAAGTAAATAAACTACTCTTACCTTGACCATTTCCTTCCTAGCTTTTTCCTAAACTCCTAGGAGGTTAGTCGAGTATGACATAGTTAATTAGTGCACGACACCAAATTGGTTGAAAGGCTGACTTAGGCATACAAACGGTAGTTTTTGACCTAAGGCTGCATGGTAGCTAGCCTTAAGCACCTGGCTTATGACACAAGCACGGGCTTAAGCTCAGCACAACTAAGCCCCTTTTTCACATGCATGTTAACTGGTTAAGGCCATAGGCACCTACAGGTCACTAGACTAACGAGTCATCAAACAACATGATGAGAAGGCAAGAATGGCCTAGATTTTGCTCTAGGGACATTATCATTGATATATGCAATGATAGGCCCATCACGTACACCTACTCCCCTCATAGAAGGGAAAGGGGGGCTCGGACAACCAACTCTTAAAGAGCATGAGAGATTTTATAAATATGCTTGTAGTAGACATTAGAGCATTTGAAATGCAAACAATTTTTTCAAATAGGCATATCCTGCACCAAGATTCCATAGGTTTTCATGATGGTCAAGGCATGTGCTGACACCAAGGCCTAGCATATGCTGATGGTGTTTAAGACAACTGCCTACACTGAAAGCCATGTACTACCAATGTTGATCGAGTCATATGCCCAAACCAAAGGCTAGCATATGCCAATGGCAGTCAATGCAAGTGCCCATACCTAATGCCAGTTTGTATCAATGGTGGTCGAGGTAAGTGCCCATACCAAAGGCTAACTTGTGTTAATGATGTTAAAGGCATGTGCTTGCACCATGCATCAACATGTGCCATTGATGGTTGAGGCCTTGGTCAAAGTTTGATTCTAGGCCACGGTGCACATATTAGACTCAAGCATGTGCTGGTTCAACATTTTTTTACCCAAGGCACCATTATTAGAGAACTTAATCGGTGGCATTAGAGGTTTCAACGATTAGGGGTAAGGGCCAGGAAGGTGTGCGCACATTATATATGATGGGCACTAGTCCTTGGCCCTTATATTAGCCCTATATGCCCAAAGAACCTTGACAACTCACACCCCTTAAAGAGCGTAAGAGCTTTTATAGGTTCACAACTAGTAGCCATTCAAGAGTCTAAAATAGGGGCATTTTTTTCAAATGGCCAAAAAATCTTCTACACTTCAATTTTTTAGTTGAATTTTTTTTATGGAAGCCAATAAAAATACAAGGATCATGTATACCAAAATTAGGGCCAAAACTCCTTTTAAAAAATTTTCAAAAAATCTAAATCGAGAAAAATTTTAAAATTTATGAAAAATAAAAAAATGAGTCATCTTGCCATGAAACTTCACATAAAGGCTTAAGGGACCGTTATATGAATTTACAACCATAAAAATGTCATTGGCACAACAAAAATATGATGATGTGCTTGAACCCACCTATTGCCTAATCATGGTGCACTTGGTACGCAACCTAGGCCCAGGATACTTATGCATGGTGTGGGGCCTAACATGTGCTGATCGTGTTCGAGGGAATTCCCTGTACAAAGGCTAGCATGTGTTGATGGGGGTCAAAGCATGTGTTGAGATAAAGGGCCAACAAGTCCCGATGGTGGTTGAGGCAAGTGTATTCGATGTCAATAGAGGTCAAGGCATGTGATGTGTCATAGTCCACAAACTGGTCCAAGCCTAGGGGTTCTTTTTGAGTCAAGGAATAGTTTTAGTTCTAGTAGGATAAGGTTTGATAGCCACAATGACCATGCCTTAAGGCCTACTATAGGCCCAAGTTACGAGGAACTACCCCAAAATAGAGGTATAGGTAGTGATAAAGACTCAAAAGGCTTAGGCATAGAGTTTAGATTTGGTTGAATTGAGCAAGGTCTAGATATAGGAGCTGGTGGGTGCTTATATGAATTTGCAAGCCATAAAAATGGCATTGGCATGGTAGAAATATAAAGATGTGCCTTAACCTACCTACTACCTAATCGTGGTATGCATAGTGCATAGCTCGAGCCTAGGATACCTATACGTGGTGAGTGGCCTAGCATGTGCCAATGTGTTCAAAGGAACTACTCACATAAAAGGCCAGCATGTTTTAATGGTGGTCAAAGTATGACCTAAGACTAAGGGTCAACATATCCCGATGGTGGTCGAGGCATGTGCATGTATCACAATCCACAAGCTAGTCCAATCCCATAGGTTCTCTATAAGTCAATGAGTAATTCTAGTTCTAGCGAGACAAGGTTTGATAGCTAGATAGATAGGCTTTGAGGCTTACTGGAGGCCCAGGTTGCAAAAAGCTAGCCTAAAACAAAGGTATGGGTAGTGATCAAGATTTTAGAGGCTTAAGCATAGTGTTCATGTTCGACAGAATTGAGTTAGGCCCAGGTATGGGTGCTAGTGAGTACTTATATGAATTTACAAGCTATAAAAATGGCATTGGCGTGGCAAAAATATGAAGATGTGGTTACACCCACCTACTGCCCAGGTATGGTATGCATGGTGCACGTGTCATGCCCTGGGTAGGCACTAGGTGCACAGGCTCAAGCATCTGAGGTTGAGGCTCACGCACCAGGAGCTTTGTGGGGGTTTGCACACTAGGCCTTAGTGAGGAGTCTAGATCGCCCATACAGCATATAGGCCAGCATGTACAGCCAAAGCCAAGCCCGCATGATGCCTGCACTACATCCAATAAGGCTTAAGAGAATAAGTGCACAGTAAGATCTTCTAGAAGTGCATTGGATCAGTAGGAGCCTTTTGGAGGATTTGGTTGACCCTAAAAATCAAGAAACAGAGTCGTATATTAATGTAATATTTGTAATCCTTGATTGCTTGTAATTCTTTCATTCTAGGAATTTAGTCATAAGTGTAGCTAGAGGCCTCAACTATAAATATAGGGTCACCCTACCCTTCTTTGTACATTATCTTACACTTTTACTTTAGTAAAATACAGAGTATATTCCAGGAATTCTCTTGTTCTTTTATTTTTTTCAAACTTATGCAATCTATCCTTCCCATTGTTCTAGTGCTTGTACATTTGTGTTCTAGGCTAACTTAGGCTAGAAGGAGGTGATTCCAAACCTAAGGCTGCATGAATTTTGAGTCTTAGGTCAGAGCCCATGACAGTTCGTATCAGAGTAGTTTTGGTTCTGCTTGTTTATGTGTGTACAGGATAGATCGCAGTCAAAGAGATGGCATCCCAAAGTGATATGGCTAGCCAATAACTAGAAGCCCAGGAGTAAGGGTGCGAAAGGGGCAAGAAGGCTAGTTTGAAAAACATTTGGTCTATCATAGATGGGAGGCTGTCTAAGGTGGAAGTGATCATGGGTGACATGAAAGAGAAGCTTAATAATGTGGAGACTCATATTGAAGTGCTAGACTCTATCGAGAAGGAGCTCAAGGGTGAGTTACAAGTTACTCTCAATCAAGGCCTGGATGTGATCCCCCAAAAGAAACGAGACCTTGGAGGCCTAGGTGAAGACCATGCACGATGGCATGAAGGCCATGTACAAAGAGATAGAGAAGCTCAGGAGCGAGTTCGCTACGTGTAAGACTACCATAAGGAATGGCATGTTTGTTGGAGCATCTAAGACCCATGTGGAGATCCCCAAACCCAAAGGGTTCAAAGGGACCAGGGCAACCAAAGAAGTAGACAACTATTTATGGGGCATGGAGTAGTACTTCTGTGCCACAGGCATGTAAGATGAGGCTACCAAGGTAAGCACTACATCAATGTATCTTACTGATGTTGCCTTATTGTGGTGAAGACATAGGTGTGATGATGTGAGGTGTGGGGTGCCATGATTGGAACCTGGGTAGAGTTCCAAAATGAGTTCAGAGAGCAATTCTACTCAGAGTATGCCAATGATAAGGTGCAGGCAAAGTTGTGTAGGTTTACCCAGTAAGGGCAGATAAAGGACTATGTCCAAAAATTCTCTGAATTGATGCTTTAGATCTTGGATCTGAGTAAGATAGAGAGCCTATTTGCTTTCATGGATAGGTTGAAGCTGTGGGTGAAATGCCACGGATTGAGACTTAATCTTCAAGCCTACATGGCTTTAAGACTCGAGCATGCACTCATCCGATGTCCTAGATCAGCTTACCTACTACGATTCATACCCTTGTGAGGTATTATTTGCTCTGGCCTCACAGTTTTATCCCATAAAAGGTGCCCACAAGGAGGAAGAGGTGTGAACCCTTATATCCTAAGACCAACTCTAGTATTTAACTGATGTGGGATTTTTTACTTCACTTCAGGATCGTGACATCTTTCCCCACTCCAACGAGGGCCCACTGTCTTCCATGGCACATCTCTAGTACCTCATAAAGTGGCTTTGATTCTATTTGTCACAAACTAAGACTTAATATCAAGGCCCATGTGGCTCCAAGACCCAAGCATGCACTAATCCAGCATCCTAGATCAGCCTACTTACTATGGTTCACAACCTTGTAAGGTATTGTCTGCTCTGTCCCCTCTGGCCTCATGGTTTTATTCTATAAAAGGTGCCTTACAAGGAGAAAGAAGTGTGAACCCTTATATCCCAATACCAACTCTAGTACTTAATTGATGTGGGATTCCTAACTTCACTTCAGGACCATGACAGAAGCACGAGCTACAAAGGTAGAGAGTTTGTGACTTGGCTAAAGCCATGACTACTACTGAGTCCTTGGTGGAGTTCAAACAATTGAACAAGTTTGAGTCTTCCAAACCCAAGGGAAAAGGCAAGGACAAGTGAGACCAAGAGAAGTAGTCCAAAGGAAGAAACCATGATCGACAATCCAAGGATAGGGATCAAAACCGTTCAGACAAAGATGGTACGAGAAAGCCACTAGCAAGGAAGTGGAAGGTAAAGGAGGATCGCGAGCCACTCGCATGTTACCTATATGGAGGGAGTTACATAGCATGCAACTACCCACAAAAGGGCAAGCTGGCTATTGTAGACAAAAAGTTTGATGAGGAGCCAAAGGTAGGGGTAGCAAAGCTTGGGTCATTGGTGCTCAATGTTGTCCAGAGTAAGGGGAGTTGTAAACCAAAAGGCTTGATGTTTGTTGATCTAATGGTTACGGGTTAGAAAGTGAGTGAACTGGTAGACACAAGTGCCTCACACTTGTTTATTTCATGGGTTTAAACCCAAGAGCTCAGATTGAAGGTGCAAAAAAAGACTAGTACCATCAAGATGATGAACTCCAAAGAAGCTCTAGCCATTAGAGTAGCACAAGGAGTGGAGTTGTAGCTTAGAGACTAGAAGGGCAAGGAAACCAATGAGGTAATAACCTTCGATGACTATAAGTTTATGATTAGGTTGGATTTCCTTGTTCAAATTAATGCCTTCTTTATGCATTTTGCCAATTGTATTTGCATTCTGGTTGCACTGTGCCAATGCCTTGTACCATTGAGGCGAGGATTCAAGATTAGGTCTAAGGTGGTGTTAGCCATTTAATTTGCCATGGCAGTGAACAGGGAAGAAGACACCTTCTTGGTAGCCTTGAAGTATAAGGAGTCGAGAGAGGAAGAGTCTAATACCCTCTTAGAGGTGCTAAAGGTGTTCGAGTCCTTTAGTGATGTGATGCCCGAAAAGCTACCTAGCACGCTACCACTTAAGAGGGAGGTAAACCATAAGATCAAGTTGGTGCCCAAGCCCAAGCCCAAGCCACCAGCTAGAGCCCCTTACCAAATGTCCCTACTAGAGTTGGAGGAGCTAAGGAAGTAGCTCAAGGAGTTGATTGATGCAGGCTTTATCAGGCCATCTAAGGTCCATATAGTGCACTCGTTCTATTCTAGCACAAGCATGATGGGTCATTGTAGTTTTGTATTGATTATCGGGCTTTGAACAAGCTGACCATCAAGAACAAGTATTCTATCCCACTCATTGCCAAATTGTTTGACCAACTTAGGAGTTCAAGGTGGTTCACCAAGCTAGATTTGAGGTCAGGCTACAATAAGGTTAGGGTCATGGAGGGAGATAAGCCCAAGACAGTGTATGTCACTTGGTATGGCTCGTATGAGTTCTTGTTCATGCCATTTGGACTCACCAATGCCCTAGCAACCTTTTGTACACTCATGAACAAGGTACTTCAGTCATTCTTTGATCAATTTGTTGTGGTTTATCTAGATGACATTGTGATCTATAGCTAGACATTGGGAGAGCATGTAGACCACTTGAGATAGGTGTTTAAGGTGTTATAAGTGCACAAGCTGTATGTCAAGAAGGAGAAGTGCTCATTTGCCTAGTAGGAGATCTTGTTCTTAGGCCACATAGTGGGAGGCGGTAGGATTCACATGAATGAAGGCAATGTGCATGCCATTTTAGAGTGGGAACCACTAACCAAGGTCACTGAGTTGAGGTCATTCCTTAGGCTGGTCAACTACTACAGGACCTTCATCAAAGGCCACTCAACCATAACCACGCCATTGATTAACTTGCTTAAGAAAAAAAGAGCATGACAGTGGAGCACAAGGTGCCAGAAAGCTTTTGATCGATCGAAGTATGCTATGATTGAGAAACCAGTCTTGGCCTTGCTAGACCATGCCAAGCCATATAAGATGCATATAGACACATCAAATTATGTAATAGGGGGTGTGTTGATGTATGAGAGACATCCGGTTGCATTCGAGAGTAAAAAAGCTCAATGAAACTGAGTGTAGTACATGGTCTAAGAGAAAGAGATGACTGCAATGGTGCACTACTTGCACATTTGACACCATTACCAATTAGGGTCGAGGTTTGTGGTTAGAATGGACAATGTGGTGACCAACTACTTCTAGTCATAGAAGAAGCTATCCCCCAAGCAAGTGAGGTGGCAGGATTTTCTTATGGAGTTTGATTTCTAGATGGAGTCCAAGCCAGGGTGGGTGAACCTAGTGGTTGACACCTTGAGCAGAAAGGTGAACCTTGCTACCATTAGCCAACCAAAAGGATCTTTGGTGTCGCACATCAAAGAAGGGCTTGTGCATGATCTTACAGCCAAGGCTCTCATGGAGTACGCCTAGCAAGGTAAGACTAGGTGATTTTGGCTGCAAGATGGTTTATTGTACACCAAGGTTAGTAGGCTATTTGTGCCGTAGCATGGGACACTTCATAGGGAAGTCATATATGAGTGCCATGATTCGAGGTTGGCTGGACACCCAGGGGTGAGCTGTACCTTGGCTTTGATAGAGGACTAATACTACTAGCCATACATGAGGGAAGATGTGAAGGCCTATGTAAAGACTTGTCTTCTGTGCCAACAGGATAAGGTGGAGCTGAAAATACCAAGCGATCTCTTAGAGCCATTGCTAGTGCTAGAGCAACCATGGGAGAGCATCACTCTAGACTTTATAGTCAGTCTACCCAAGGTAGAGGGATTTGGAAGCATCATGGTAGTAGTGGATAGGTTTTCCAAGTATAAGATTTTCATTCCAGCAACCAAAGAGTGTCCAGCCGAAGAAGCAGCCCGATTGTTCCTGAAGAACATGGTGAAGTACTAGGGAGTGCTGAGGACCATTGTTAGTGATCAGGACAAGCATTTCATAGGTAAGTTCTAGACTGAGTTATTCAAGCTGTTAAGGTCAAACTTGAACTTTTCCTCTAGCATACATTCATAGACCGACAAGTAGACTGAGTATGTGAATGGGCTATTGGAGGTCTACCTCAAGCACTATGTGAGTGCCATGCAAAGGGACTGGCAAAGCTGTTAGATGTCACCCAATTTTCTTACAATTTGCAAAAGAGTGAGGCAATGAATTAGATTCCATTCGAGATAATGATAGGTCAGTAACTGTTAACACCCAATTCGATTGCTGTAGGTTATACAGGGTCGAATCCAATAGTATACAAGTTTGCCAAGGCTTGGTAGGAGCAAGCTAACTTAGCCAGAGTCTGTCTACATAAAGCAACAAAGAGGTCAAAAAAGTGGGTAGACCAAAATAGGTGGGACATGCAGTTCCAAGTATGAGACTTACTGTTGGTGAAGCTACAACCCATTGTCTGCCACAATGGGTTGTAGCTTCCCCAACAGTACTGTACAAAGGCCTAGTTCATAGGTATGAGGGACCTTTTTGAGTAGTCAAGAGAGTAGGCAAGGTTGCCTATAAGTTAGATATGCCACCCAAGCTAAAAGTACACTTGGTGTTCCAAGTTAGCATGCTTAAGCCATTCTGTGAGGATGAAGGAGATCCAAGATGGGTAAAGTTAAAGCATGCCCTATTGGGAGCTAGGGCCTTATATGAGAAGGAGGTTCATAGCATCATAGTTGATTAAAAAGTGAGACAGAAGAACAAACAACCAAGACAGGAGTACTTGGTGTGCTAGAAAGGACTTTCAAATAGTGAGGCAACTGGGAACCGATAAAAGACTTATGGTAGTTTTGGGACCAGATGAAGCAGTACCATGTAGAGGATGCAACGAGGGAATTGTGCAATCAGGTAGGGGAAAAATCATACCTTGGGTGAGTGCACCAGATGCACAGGTTCAAGGACCCAAGGTTGAGGGTCGCGCACCAGGAACATTGGTGAGGGTTTGTAAATTAGCCCTTGGAGAGGAGTCTAAATCGCCTACATGTCTTGCACGACCAGGGCCAGGCTCGCAAGATGCTCGCACCACATCCAAGAAGGCCCAAGAGAGAAAGTGTATAGCAAGATCTTCTAGAAGCGCATAAGATCAGCATGAGCCTTCTGGAAGATCTAGTTGACCCTAAAAATCAGAAAGCAGAATCATACATTAATGTAATCTGTATGATCCTTGATTGATTCTAATTCCTTGATTCTAAGGATTTAGCCATAAATGTAGCTGGAGACCTTAACTATAAATAGAGGGTCACCACACCCTCCTTTGTACATCATTTACACTTTTGCTTTAGTAAAAGATAGAGTATATTCCAACAATTCTCTTATTCTTCTGTTTTTTCTCAAACTTGTGCATTTTGTCTTTTCCATTGTTCTAGTGCCCACACACTTGTGTTCTTGGCTGACTTAGGCTAGAAGGTGGTGATTCCAAGCCTAAGTCACACGGATTCTAAGTCTTAGGTCAGAGCTTGTGACACACCCTGAGCCTAGGATACCAGTGCATGGTGCATGACACAACATGTGTTGATGGTGGTCAAAGCATATGTCAAGACCAAAGGCCAAGATGTATCAATGGTGGTTAAGGCATATGCATGTGTCATAGTTTGCAAATTGGTCCAAGCCTATGGGTTTTTTCTGAGTTAAGGAGCAATTCTAGTTCTAATGGGATAGGGTCTGACAACTAGAAGGACCAGGCATTGAGGCCTACTGGAGACCCATGTTATGTGGAACTAGCCCAAAGTAGTGGTATGGGTAGTGATCAAGACTCTTGAGGCTCAGGCACAATGTTCATGTTTGGAAAAATTGAACCAAGCTTAGGTGTGGGCACCAGTGAGTGCTTATGAAAATTTACAAGCAATAAAAATGGCATTGGCATGGTAGAAATATGAATATGTGCTTAAGCCCACCTACTATCTATCATGGTGTGCATGGTGCATAACCCAGCATATGTTGATGGTGTCTGAGGGAACTACCTGCACAAAAGGCCTGCATATATTGATGGTGGTCGAAATATACGCTGAGACCATAAGCTAACATGTCCTGATGGTGCTTGAGGCATGTGCATGTGTCATGGGCTTAGGACTTAAACCAAATGTGCCATGTGGCCTTAGGTTGGACTCCTTCCTTGTATGCCTAAGTTAGCATGCAAATGCTTTCAAGTAATGAGCACTCAAAAGAACATTGAAAGGCACTATAAAGCTAGAAAAGGCTAGAAAGCAAGAGATGCTTGGAAAGGCTATAACTTGTATTCACTCAAGTGTTTTTGTATACCAAATGAGGGTGGGGAAGCCCTCTATTTATAGTTAAAGCCCCCATGAATCAATGGCTAGGATTGACTCAATACAATGGCTATTACAATGTCCAAGATTACAAAGAGATTACATGAGATATACGTCAAGGGTTTGAATTATGTAGGGAACTATACTATCATGGGAGCCTCTAGATCCATCTAGAAAGTTCTATCTACTGGGTCTACTTGGACTTGATGATAGTTAGGTCTACTATGGCCTGTGTGCCCACACCAAGGCCTAGTCCACCTGTACCAGGGCTTAGTCCATCTGAGGCCCATCTACAAGTGTTAACCTTAGTTTGGGGAGCTTGTATGGAAGGTTCTGGTGCTTGCGCATGCATTCTGCTCTCGAGGGGTTCTTACCAAGATGGGAAATGGTTTTAAGGCAACATGGACCAAGTCAGAATGTAAGGGAAACTAGGCCTAGAGGTGTAATGGAGGCCCTATGTGTAGGACCATGACCTAGGATGGGTGTGCAAGCACTGAAACAAGCTTAGGTAGCTCAGGCCAAGGGATCCAGTTTGGCAACTTTTAGACAAACCCAGCATGAACATGGGAGTAAGCCTAGGTGCAGGCAAAACCAAAGTAGGTGTAGACATGTAAATTTAGGAATATTCGTTTTAATCCCATTGTATGTCCTATACATATTGTACTCTTTGTGAGCATTAGAATAGGAACAAAGTCAACCATTGATTCAAGGGGGTTTTAACTATAAATAGGAGGTGCACCCACCTTTACACACCATAACTGGAGTAATACAAGTTTACTCTTGCCTATCTTTGTTGTTCTCTTTAGCTTTCCATTAAACACCTTATATGCAGGCTTATCTAGCAGTAGCTTGGGTGTCTGTGCATTAATTCAGTTGAAGGCTAATGTGGGAAGTTGGAAGAGTCCATTCCTAGGTCTTGGAGCCTTATGAGTCAAAGCTTAAGTCTCAACTAGTGACACATGTGTCATGGTTTATAAGACGACCTTGGCCTAAGGGTTTTTTCCGAGTCGATGAGTAGTTCCAATTCTAGCGAGATAAGTTCAATAGCTAGGGAGCTAGGCCTGAAGGCCTACTAGAGGCCTAGGTCATGAGAAACTAGCTTTTTTTAGTCGTATGGGTAGTGATCAAGACTTTAGAGGCTTAGGCATAATGTTCAAGTTCAGTAGAATTAAGCCAAGCCTAGGTGTAAGTGCTAGTGAGCGATGCACAAGCATATAATCAGACCCAGCGGTAGGCACTGATGATTAAAGTGTGGGTGCATAGTTAGACGTAAGTATGGGCACACTTAAACATAGTCCTAAGAGGATCAGATTTATGGGCTTCTAAAATGCCTAATACTATAGCACAATTTTTGACAAGCTGGAATTATGTTAAGCACTTGACTTTTATAGGCTAACTTAGGCAAACAGAGTCAATTCCCTATCCAAGGTTACACAGAGTTTGGCTTAAGATTAGAGCATGTGATGCATGCATTGAGCATCATTTGATGTTGATGGTGATTGAGGGGTAGACAAGTGCTATGGGTGGGAGGTTCACGATACATTTATCGTACCAAGTGCCAACATCTACTAAGAGGAGTTTGAGGTAACAACCCACACCGAGAACCCGCTTGCACTATCAGTGGTTTAGGTAAGTGCCCATACCAAGTGCCAACATTTGGAATGGTGTTCGAGGCAACATCCCACACCAAAGGCCAACATCTACTAATGGTGTATGGGGTAACAATAGGCCAACAACAGTCGATGGTATTGGATGCTATTGCTTACACTAACAAAGGGCCACAGGCTATTAATGGTGTTCAAGGCAACAACCTACACCAGGGGTTGGCATACACTGATGGAGTTCAAGGTAAGTGCCCACACTAAGGGTGAGGCTGTCATTGTACCAACTACCAAAGGCATTTAATTATAGTTTACTTGGTGGCTATAACAAATACCTAACTGAATCTATTGCAATGGAGAACACCATTCATCCCTAACCCTAAAAGGGTGCAGTGTAAAAAAATGAAGTGAGAGGACTTCGATGGGTGTGGTGGGGAAAGGGACAAATTGAAGCAATAAAGGGTTGAATCTTAATGGATGTGGTAGCAAGGCTACTCTACCACATACAATATCCCATCATGTATTTAAGTCATCTATAAAGGATTCTACTTACCATTCGATGGGAATTGAGCTCTAAGGAGGCCCATGTAGCTTGTTCAACATGGGGGCTGCACTTAGGACACATGCCCTTAGAGGCATTGACCCTTACTGCGGGTCAACATTTGGGTGATAGGCACATGCATCACTTTTAGCCTAGATTTTGACTTGAAGGCATTTGGTTATAGTCCAGTACATGGTAACGTTGTGCCTTTGGCTTTTCAACCAAGTTTGATGACCTATTGTGCGAATCAATGATTATTTTCATACTAGGTTGAATTACTATTATGACATTGCAATTAGTAAGGTAAATCTAATCTATCTCATGATAGTCTAAACCTAGTTCATGTTTCTAGTGGCTGGTGAACAATCCAACACTTGGTGAATTTTGCTTCATAATGATAAAAAAAGCTGACATTCAAGGATCAAAAAGCAAAGTCACTATGAATGCTTGGCTGCCACAAGTGAATTATCCGTGTGGTTTCTAGCACCTTTAGTTTTAAATTCTGATGGTCTAAAGGATTGATAGGCCATGCTTTCATAGTTTGTATTTGTACTAGAAATCAAAATCAAATGAGCTTTTACCCTTTTGTTCTACATGAGATTTCTATTCTCATTGAGCTCATCTTAGGACACTTGCATTATCTTTTAATAAATGTACCACCCTAGCCAAACTCCCCACTTAATAATGTCTTTCACCTAGATTGATTGATCAAGGCTAGCTTTGGGTTTAAAAAAAAGGGTCGTGCCCTACCTTTGATTTACAGACTAAGTAAAGTAGTGTTAAAAGTAGTAGTATTTCAATTTCACCTAAGGGCTCCCACTTATCCTACACCTCTCAAGTTATTTCACAAAGTCAGACTAGAGTCAAGCTCAAATGGGTCTTCTTTCCTCGCTGATTCTGCCAAACCCATTCCCTTGGGTGTAGTTTTACTAGATAGTAGACAGTGATAGTGGGAATCTCATTAATCCTTTCATGCATATCAATAATTAGATTACAAGGCATTTGGCTACCTTAAGAGAGTCATAGTTACTCCCGTCGTTTACCTATGCTTGGTTGAATTTTTTCACTTTGACATTCAAAGCACTGGGCAAAAATCACATTGTGTGAGCATCTGTAGGGACTATTGTAATGTTTTGTTTTAATTAATTAGTCAGATTCCCTTAGTCCATACTAGTTCAAAGTTGACTATTCATTATTTGGGGAAAGCTCCCGATCAACACATGGTGACTTGCTCGTCATGAGAGTAGCTCAATAGCGCATTAATAGCTGATGGGTTCAGGAATAGGACCCCCATGAACAGCCCTCAGAGTTAATCCTTTTCTCGAGGTTACAAATCCATTTTGTCGACTTCTCTTGCATACATTGTTCCATTGACCAATGGTTGTTTACCTTGGAGACCTGATGTGGTTATGAGTATGATTGTACACGAATGGCACTTGGTGCTCCAAATTTTCAAGGGTTGCTGGGGTGCACTAGACACCAAGCAACATATGTTGCTCATCTGGCTATTAGACCCTACCTACAGTTGGGTCATTTCTAGGGTGGGGAGGCCATGAAATAGAAAAGATAACTCTTTTCAAGGACCCCACCAATGTCTCTAGATTCTCTAACATTGCCATCAATCGCTGCATCTCGATTCAAGAATTTTAACCTTATTCCCTTTCAAAGCTTGTGCTGGATGCACTATTAGACTATCTTCCCCCATCTCTTGGGATCAACTAACTCATATACAAGTGCCATTCATGTGGAACCTTTCCTTTCTTTGGCCTTCAAAGCTTTCATTTGAATATTTACTACTAATGCCAAGATCTACACTAACGGCTGCTCCACCCGAGCTCATGCCTTAGATTTTGTGGTGACCATGTGCCTTCTTACTCATTAGGGCTTGGCCCTTGCCCTGATAGTTGAGTATTGGTCATGTGCTTAAGTGTTATCCATTTTTAGGGCCAATTGACTCGGTAGGTGAGTAGTTACACACTCTTTAGCAAATTTCAACTTCCATGACCACTATTTTGCTATCTTAATCGACAAACACACTTTGTGGGTTCTAGGTTAGTGCAAAGTTAGGCACCATAACTTGGCTTCTGGTTCATCCTGCATTGCTAGTTCTGCATACCAAAAATTGCCACTTAGAGCTTTCAATTTCGTGGCATGGCTTAATGAAGTCGCACCATCCTACCTATTTAAAGTTTAAGAATAGGTTGAGGGTGTTGTGGCCCCGATGCCTCTAATCATTAGCTTTACGTTATGGAATTCACTAAAGGCTCCACCTATCCTAAGGAAAACTTTAGAGGGAACCAGTTATTAAATAGTTTGATTAGTTTTTCACCCCTATACCCAAGTTAGATAAACAATTTACATGCTAGTATCATTGTGGGCCTCCACCATAGTTTCTTTTGGCTTTGTCCCACTTAAGCATAGTTCCTTATCTTTTAGGTCTTTATAGGCATGCTCACACTCAAACCCTTTTCAAAAGATCAAGGTCAGTCAGTAGCTCACTCATGAAGGATCCCACTAATCAACTTTCTTATGTTTTATAGGTTTTCTAACCCATTGACTCACACACATGTTAGACTCCTTATGCAATGTTTCAAGATGCACCGGATGAGGAACCTGCAGGCCTATGTTAGGAGCATGTGAGTGTCAAGGCATGTCCAGATGGCACGTGTTGCATTTTATAATCATGGTAACAATGTCTCCATAGGCATATTGAAGCTTGGGTTCGGGCCACTACCATAACCCATAATGGTCCATGCCCTAGCCGATCGATGGATTGGCTATCATTGTTCCACATTTAACCAAGATGCATCATTGGCCCCCATTTCACTTCTTTTTTGATAATTTCAAGAAATCATTGACTCTCTTTTCAAAGTCCTTTTCATCTTTCTTTTGTGATAGTTGTTCTCTCAGTTTCTCACCCATATTCAGCTTTGGATGGAATTTACTGCCCTATTAGGGCTACATACCTAAACAACCCAACTCAAAGATAGTGCCTCATGGTGTGATAGGGTCTAGGCACAATAGGGCTCTCAGCCTCTTTGGCTCCTTTTTCCTGGGAACTTGGGCCTAGTCCACCACTGAGGATGCTTCTGTAAACTATAATTCAGATGCTGTGGGTACCCGATTCTCAAGCTAGGCTCTTTCTGGTTCACTTGTTGTTACTAGGGGAATCTTGGTAAGTTTCTTTTTCTCTACATATTGATATGCTTAAATTCATCAAGTAATCCTACTTGACCTAGGGTTATGATGCTAGCATCAATCAAGTGATGCGGGGGTCCAATGAGGTTTAGATGGACAAAGAGCATGTGTCACCGGAGTCGAGGCATGCCAAGAGCTTTACCACCAACGATCACGATGCTATCATTGTCGAGGACTCACTTTTAGGCCAACCACGATCGATGAGATCATGAAGGGTGATTTTTAGTCCCTTACTGTAAAGCCTAATGGGTGGGGGTTTAGAGAGGGAGACAATGCATGACACCTAGGTAGGCATGCCCTCGACCTAATGGCTTGTGGCATAACTTGCATTCAGAGACTCAATAGTCACAGGATTCTACAATTCACAGCATGTATCAAATTTTAATACATTCTTCATCGATGCGAGAGTTGAGATATCTATTGCTGAAAGTTGTTTTGGTTTTTCATGAAAAAAAAGTCGTGATGCCGCCCATGTATACACCATGAACAGGATGGAAAAGGCACACGTGCTATTTTTCATTATGTTCCCTAGGGTGATTGGCACCAAGGGTTCATTATTCAGTCATAAGCAATGAAAATAATAGTTTCTCCCGTTTAGGAAGCAAAATGAATTGATCGTCATGCACACCTAGGGCAGGAAGGGGCTTGAGGCACGAAGGTACCCTTGCCCCCTTAGTGTTTTATTAATGCATTGTCATTCATTAAGCAAGTTTCAACAATGATCTTTTCACAAGTTCACATACAAAAACCTTGTTATGACTTTTCCTTCCTTTAAATGTAAGGTTTAGTGGACTTCTCGAGACATCATGGGCAATGAACTATCATGTTGCCATGATCCAAACACTTCATCAAACCATTTAATTAGTAGGAGTGATGACGGTGTGTACAATGGGCAAAGATGTAGTCAGTATGAGCTGATGACTCATGCTTACTAGGAATTCCTCATTGAAGACTAATAATTGAAATGATCTATCACCATGACGATGAAATTTCAAATATTACCTCAGCCTATTAGCCAAGGCTATATGTCATAGGTTGAGACTCAAGCTCTGACTTGTACAGCTCTAGGACCCAGGAATTGACTCATTCGGTGTCCCAAAGCAGCCTTTAATGAATGGACACTTGAAACTCTAAGGCTAACCATCTTAATCTACTACTAGACAAAGCTGCACATAAATTGCTTGATGGAAAGCTAAAAAGAACAACAGAGATAGGAAAGAGTAAACTTGTATTATTCAAGTTATGGTGTGTGTAGTGAGGGTAAGGGGCTTCTCCTATTTATAGCTAAGGCCTCTTAAACCAATGGCTGACATAATTCCTATCCTAGGGCTTACAAAGAGTCTAATATATACAAAACATTACAATATGATTACATTGGAGAGTTCTAATTTTACATAAACTTTATCAGAAAGGAGTTTGAATTAGCTTGGACTCCTTCTTCAGTAGTATCCATGTGGGGCCCCTTTTTAGACCTATGCATGGTTTAGTTTTGCTATGCTTCTTATGCCTAGGTCTATTTGAAAGTTGTCAAACTAGATCCCCTAGCTTGAGGTCCCTAAGCTTGTTTCGACGCCCATACACCTATTCTGGGTCATAGTCTTACCCCCAAGACCTCTATTTTGCCTCTAGGCCTAGTTTCCCTTGCATTCTAACTTGGTCTTGATTACCTTATAACCACTCCCTATCTCAGTGAAAACCCTTCCCTATCTCAGTGAAAACCCCTGGGCTTGGTCTTTCTTATTGACTGTGACATTTTCCCCCACTCATTCTAGCAACACCCTCATTGCTAGAGGGATGCTACACCTGAACTGCATGCCTCTATGAAAATCAGTTTTGTTTTCTCCCATCGAACTAGATTTCCTAAGTGTTTGTCCTATACCCAAATAAGTACTCTACTGGTTGTTCGCTCGAGTATCATCAACCCTGTGTTGCACTAGTCCCTTTTGCCTGCATGTTCGATGTCTCTTCTACTTTCTTTGAGTTACCTGCTACAAAATTTTTTTTTTAAGGGATCTAGTTGCACCTTGGGACTAATGCTGTGGCACTCCATTACCACTTCACTATCATCTTCTAGAGAGGTTTTTCCTTTTTAATAGAGTCAAAAAGCATCGAGCCGCATCACCTTGGGCTCCTCTTAGTGTTCATCACCACTACTTCTCTTGCCTACAAACAACTCCTCTATGTAGTTGATGGTTGAAGGCCTTGCACACCTCGGGCACTCTTTCACCCTATGCTAATTATTACACAAAAAGCAATTCAAGGGCTTATTCTCCTTGCCACTACTGACAGTAGTAGTGGCCATGCAAAATCTAGGATTTCTTATAGCCATTTCCTCCCCTGAGGAACAAACACTGGTGTCTCCCCCACTTTGGTTGTTTCCCCTAGGCTTTGGAGACTTGGTGCACTAAACTTGAGTCTTTGACTCCACAACAATGCTGGCCCAACTTGACTCCTGCATACCTCTTTGTTGTAGCATGGTTTTTACTCTTGCCTTTTGACCATCTAAAAACTGCTTAGCCATCACCACTTTAGGTCTTATGCCCACACCAACAACTATGGCAATTTGAAATGCAGTATGATCAACTCTGAGCCTTGCTAGCTCCTCTTGCAAGGTTGATAGCATGGCTTCCAATGTGTCATTCCACTAAATGAGCACCTCTAATACCTCATTCAAGGATCTTTCCCTATCCTTGAACCTATACCTCAATTCAACAATAATCACCTCGAACTTTTGCAATTGGGTATCTAGGGACATTACCATGTCTCTCAATCTAGCTTTCCTTCCTTTGTCTATAGGTGGGCACTTATCAAGGCCCTTACCTTGGCCTTTGGTCTAGTTTTCCCTAGTGATACCATAACCCTAAACAATTTACAAAACTAAAGAGATTACATCAACCTTTTGCACATTCTAGTGATCTAGTCTTGGTCCCTATGAACCAGCACACCTATCTATTGGCACAACACACCAACACACACACATTGTCAAGCACCAATCTGTACATTGGCTCAACATGCCTTGCATTTTTTATCAGGCACTAATCTATACACCTGCACACCATGCCTAGCACTTCTATAGTACCATAATAGTAATCGATTGAACACTTAGTCTACACTCTTGTACACCTATATCTTGTGCACTAAGGGACATATCACCAGCACTCAAGCACAAAAATGACCTACAATGCCCACACCACAAAATTGAATGCCTACACCAACACATTAGAAACCTCCCCTAAGGTTAACTTTAGTTCTAATAGCACACAGCATTGATCACTTTGGACTAGCTTTTGATGACTCTGAACCAAATCTAAACCTGTTCTAATACCAGTTATCATGGGTTGAGACTCAAGCTTTGACTTGTATGGCTCTAGGACCCATGATTTGACTCATCTAGTATCCTAGATAAGCCTTTAACTGGACAGATGCATGGGCACTCAAAACTCCAAGTCTAGTTGCCTCAATCTGCTGTTAGACAAGGCTACACATAAACTGTTTAATAGAAAGCTAAAGTGAATGACAGAGATAGGCAAGAGTAAACTTGCATTGCTCAAGTTATGGAGAGTATAATGAGGTTAGGTGCACCTCCTATTTATAGCTAAGGCTCCCTTAAATCAATGGTTGACATAGTTCCTATCCTAAGCTTACAAAGAGTCCAATATATACGGGACATTACAATAAGATTACATTAAAGAGTTTTAATTTTACATGGACTCTATTAAAAAGGAGTTTGAATTATCTTGGACTCCTTCTTTAGTAGTGCCTATATGGGGCCCTTTTTTGGGCTTGTGCTTGTTTTGGTTCTACCTATGCTTGGGCAAACACTTGTATTTGCACCTGGGTTTGTCTGAAAGCTACTAAACCAAATCCACTGGCTTAAGCTTCCTGAGCTCATTTTAGTGCCTACGTATCCATTCTATGTCATCGTCCCACCCCTGGGACCTCTATTGCACCTCTATGCATGGTCTGCCTTGCATATTGACTTGGTTTCAGTAGCTTTAGAACTGCTCCCTATCTCAATGAGAACCCTTGGCTTGGTCTTTCCTACGGATAGTGACATATAAACCCATTGAATACATTAGTGTAGCATGTGTGTAACCTATAACATCTAAGGGCATTACAAACTTGTTATTGCCTCAAACTTCCTTAGCCTAAGTGACTGTAGTCCCTTTAAGAGGCTAGCCATGAAGGATCACCTCCTTATAGCTAGTTAGTAGGCTGAAGTCTCATTCATTAATGAAATTAACTAGACAAATTGCTTCACCAACCAAGAATAGCCATGCACCACCACCTATAGAATCAAGAAAGAGCTCTCATTTTATCAATCCTTACTATGTCTGCACTTGGTAAGTTTCCCCATGTTGAGTCAAATTAAGCCACAGGTTCTACTCTTAGTGGTGTCCTTATGTTAATCCTTTAAGTTTTAGCCTTGCGACCATACTCCCTTCAAAACCCAAAGACTTTGATCTCTCATAATGTGCTGATGGATTCCTAAAAGTAACATTGTCGATCCTTGGTTGACATTGTTTATGGTTGAGACTAGGATGATATCTGATTGTCTTTGAGCCCTCAACTTTCATTCTTAATTAATGAAAACATCCTTGGTAAATGCTTTTGTAAATATTCATCTTTCATAAATCCAAGAATTTCACCTTTTACTATGAAATATGAATGCCCTTGACTATCCCTGTTAATCATTACTTCGATCCCAAAGGCTAACACAATAGGACTAAAATCCTATGATGTTATCCCATGCTAATGTATACAATCTTAGGCTTGCTTTGAGCACTCTAATTTCTTCAAAGTAACAGCTTTAGAGGAATGACTTGGCTAGTTAAGGCCAGGTGTACATCACTAGCAGTAGGGATGAGTAGACTAATGCTCATCGTGAGGTAGATCGGATAACCCAACCTTAGTTCCAACTACAAGTTTTTTAATTACAACAACATAAATATACACTACTGGAGCTGGAATTATCGCAACTGCTAGCACCAGACTTGAACTTTATTGGATCCTTATTAAGGGTTTTAGACTGTACTCATTTTAATTACCAGACTCATAGAGCCTAGTATTGTTATTTATTATTACTACCTCCTCAAGTCAAGATTGGGTAATTTGCGCACTTGCTACCATTTCTCAGGATTCCTCTTTGGAATCAAACCCTAATTCTCTATTACTTGTTGCCACCATAGTAAGCCACTATCCTACCATCGAAAGTTGATAGGGCAAAAATTTGAATGATGCATCACTGATACAAAGGCCATGTGATCCGTCAAGTTATCAAGAATCATTAGAGCAATAGGTAAAGCCTAAATGCATCCTTTCAGAAGTCAAGATTTGTTGTGTGTTTTAGCTCTAGAATTACTATGGTTATCCGAGTAGTAGATACCATCAAACAAACTATAACTACTTTGTTGAGCTATTCACAGTTTCATAGTTTGAATTAGTTTAAACTTACACGTGTATGGCTTAGTCTTTTAGACAAGCATATGACTACTGGTAGGATCAACTAGGTACATTCTTTCAGGACGTTGGCACTATATGGGCCTTAATGCACCAACTAAATGATGGAGAGAGCTAACATAGAGCATAAGAGTTGTGCATGTCAAGCACATAAAATGCATAGCATTGATGAACAATTTATAAGAGCCCATGCTTACAAAATGTTCTAAATCCAAGAGCACGATCAAACACCAATGCACCAATGTGGCTACAGAAGTTTGGGTGGCACACTTGGGACATAGGGCATGATTGAGGTTCGACCAATAGCCCTAAAAAACATAAAACCAATAAAAGATGGCAAGACATCCAGTTTCCATCGATTTGTGTATGTAGCATAGGATCTCGATTGCACCTTTAGGGTACGATGACCTCACAAAGGGAGATTGAAGAGGATGATGGGTCGCTAGTTCAATGCATCGATCATAGAGTCTACCAACATGCACAGCCATAGCACCACTCATATACCCATTATGTACAAGTGATAACATCCACACACATTAGTCCATAGCCCACCCATTCAATTACCTAACAAGCAAGCCAAGGAAATGACATATGAGGCCATGCCACAATCGCTTAGCATAAGAAAAACATAAACAAAGGCTATGGGACTACATCTACCATCCAATAAACAATAATGACATGACACCATTGATGCTTGGTTTGGTTGGGACCGCACATGTAAACTCTATTGTCAACACTACAGGGGGACATTGCCTAATTTAGGGACTTGTTCCTGGGTTCTTGGGTAGCATCGACTACATGTGTCTGGTTCATGTGCAAGTTATAAGCCAAGTGGGTTAAGAGATGTGGCTTGTTCGAGTTGGTGTGGGCAAAAGATTGGAAAGGATCCAGAATAAGGCCCAAGTGTGTAGATTAGGGCCTAAGCTAAGGTACAAGAGCATGGTGGGGTGAGTAGCCTAGTGCTAAGAATAAAGACTACTCATTGGAAGGATCTAGAATGCCCCTAAAGAATGGTACGAGCAAGCAGGCACAAAAAGCTCTAGATTAGCCTAGAGACAGGCTAGGTGCATGAGTGCAAATGAGTCTAGATAAGCCTAAAGGCTAGCCACATACATGGGTACCAAAGGATTCAAAAAGAAATAGGGCAGGAATAATAGCAAGTATTATAGCACCTAAATAAGGAAGGCTCTGAAAGGCCCTAGTTGCATGTGGAGTAGTGACTAGACAGGGAAGGTTTTAGAACCTGCTAGGTGTAGGCACTAAGCGAGAGTACCTGGATGCTTCTAGACTTGAGGCTTAGCGGGGAACGTAGAACAAGCTAGATTTTACAAAGGCCTTAGTTGACCTAAGAAGTGTTTAAGGACCATGAAAGGGTCTAAAAGGCCTACAAGGGCCACATACTTGGATCAATAAGGGTCATATGTGTTAGAGAGGCTCAAGTATAAATAAAGGCCATTCCCCTCATTTGCCAACAAGTTAGAAGCTACATAAACAAGAAGAACCATGTTATAGACTTAGGCATTAAGCAATTGTATATAGTATCATGTAAATAAAAGTTACAATTACTTTAACCCTCCTTTCTAGCTTTCTCCTAAGCTCTTAGGGAGCTAATGGAGTGCATGGCAAAAGTGATCAGGAAAGAGTCAGGGAAAAAGCTAATTTAGGCCTATGGATGGTAGTTTTCCACCTAAGGTTGCATGGTAGCTAGGCTTAAGCTCCCAGGCTATGACACATGCAGGGGTTTGGCCAAGCCAAGGCATTTTTATGGTCTATAAAAAGGGATCATGAAACTTCCAAATACTCAAGAGACTTTCCTAGACCTAGCCTACGACCTTAGCTTCCACTTGCACCACCTCGAAGAGTAGTTACCCGATTCAGGGACTTAGTTTATAGTTTAGGGTAGCATTAATCACAGGCATAAACTTGAGATTAGCATCAACCGTAGGCATAGACTTGAAATCAACATAGTCATGCCCTTTTTACACATACATGCCAACTGGTTGAGGTGATGGGTGCTTGTGGTTCACCATAGCAACTAGTCACCAAACAACATGGCTAGAAGGTATGCATAACCTAGATTTCACTCCAAGGATGTTGCCATGGATGTACACAATGATAGGCCCATTGCACACACTAGTCCCCCTATAAGAGAGAGAGGGGGGCCTAAACAACCACCTTCTAAAAAGCATGAGAGATTTTACAAATATGGTAGTAATAGACATTAAAGTGTTTGAAATAGGGATACTTTTTTCAAACAAGCAAATCTTGCACAAAGGGTGCATAGCTACTGATGGTGGGCAAAGTATGTGCTTGTGTCACGAGCTCTGACCTTAGACTCAGAATCCGTTCGACCTTAGATTGGAATGTCCTCTTTTATGCCTAAGTCAGCCTAAAACACAAGCGTGCGAGCACTAAAACAATAGGAAGGGCTGATTATGTAAGTTAAAGAGAAACAGGATAACAAGGTAAAACGCTAGACTATGCTGTGTATTCATTGAAACAGAAGTGTTTGATGGTGTACAAATAAGGGTGGAGCAGCCCTCTATTTATAGTTGAGGCTCTAGTTACACTTAATGGCAATATCCCTAGAATAAAGGCTAAAATCATGGGATTATACAGATTACAATCAATCAGGATTCTAACTCTTGATTTCTAGGGTCAACCAAATCTGCCAGAAGGCTCTTGCTGATCCTACATGCTTCTAGAAGCTTCACTTGCATATCTAGCACCTTAGGCCCTTTTGGATGTGGTGCGAGCAGCCTGCATGCCAGGCTTTGACGTCACGGGCTGGCCTGCAAGCTGGGCAGGCATTCTGGCCTTGTTTCCTAAGCCTTGCATGCAAATACCCACTAGCACACCTGGTCTACGGGCCTCAACCTCTGGCTCACGTGCTAGTGCACCTGATGTGCCTGGCACGCCCGCCCAGGGCATGACATTCTCCCCTACCTAATTGTGCAATGCCCTCGTTGTGTCTTCTGTATGGTACTACCTGATGTGGTCCCTAAACTGCCATAAGTCTTTTATCGGTTCCCATCTCGCCTTACTATTTGGAAGTCCCTTTCAATGCACTAAGTACTCTTGTCTTGGTTGATAGTTCTTTCGTCTCACCTCATGGTCAGCTATGATGCTGTGGACCTCCTTTTCATATGAGGGCCTTGCTCCCAATGGTGCACACTTTGACTCTGCCCGTTTTGGATCTCTCTCATCCTCACGAAATGGCTTGAGCATGCTCACATGGAATAGTGGGTGTACCCTCAGCTTGGGTGGCATATCCAACTTGTAGGTAACCTTGCCTACCCTCTTAACTACTTGAAAAAGGTCTTTTATACCTCCAGACTAGGCCTTTGTGTAGCCCCCTGTGGCATACAATGGGATGTAGCTTTACCAACACTAAGTCTCCAACCTAGAACTGCACATCCCGCCTATTCTAGTCTGCCCACCTCTTCAACTTCTTTGTTGCCTTATGTAGACAGACTCTGGCCAAGTTAGTTTGCTCCTGCCATGCCTTGGAAAACTTGTATGTTGCTGGATTCGACCTTGTATAACCTATAGCAATCGAATTGGGTGTTAGTGGTTGTTGCCCTATCGTAACCTCAAATGGGCTCTGGTTCGTTACCTTGCTCTTTTGCTAGTTGTAGGAAAACTGTGCAACATCTAGCAGCTTTGGCCAGTCTTTTTGTGTGGCACTCACATAGTGCCTGAGGTAGACCTCTAATAGTCCATTCACACATTTTGTCTGCCCATCGGTCTGTGGATGCATGCTAGTGGAATAGTTCAAGTTTGACCCTAGCAGCTTGAACAGCTCAGTCCAAAATCTACCTGTGAAATGCCCGTCCCGATCACTAACAATGGTCCTCAGCACTCCCCAGTACTTAACCATGTTCTTCAGGAATAATCGAGCCACCTTCTTGGCTAGGCACTCCTTAGTTGCTAGAATGAAGATTCCATACTTGGAAAACCTGTCCACCACTACCATGATGCTTCCAAACCCTTCTGCTTTGGGTAGACCGACTATAAAGTCTATAGAAACATTCTCCCACGGTTGCTCTGGCATTGGCAATGGCTCTAAGAGACTGCCTGGTTTCTTGAGCTCCACTTTGTCTTGTTGGTACACAAGACAAGTCTTCACATAGGCCTTTACATCGTCCCTCATGTACGGCCAGTAGTACCAGCCCTCGATTAGTACCAAGGTACAGCTCACTCCAGGGTGTCCAACCCACCTTGAATCATGACACTCTTATAAAACTTCCTTGCGGAGCTTCTCATGCTGCGATACAAACAGTCTACTGCCCTTGGTGTACAATAAACCATCTTGCATCCAAAATCGCCTAGTCTTACCTTGCTGGGCATACTTCATAAGAGCCTTGGCTGTAGGATCATGCGTAAGTCCCTCATTGATGCATGGTACTAGTGACCCTTCTGGTTGGCTAATGGCATTAGCCTTCCTACTCAGGGCATCTGCCACTAGGTTCGCTCACCTCGACTTGTACTCTATTTGGAAATCAAATTTTGCAAGAAAATTTTGCCATCTCACCTGCTTGGGGGATAACTTCTTCTGCATTTGGAAGTAACTGGTCACCACATTATCTGTCCTAACCACAAACCTCGACCTCAATAGGTAATGGCACTAAGTGCGCAAGCAGTGCACCATTGCAGTCATCTCTTTCTCTTGGACCATGTACTTGCACTCAATCTCGTTTAGCTTCTTGCTCTCGAACGTGACTGGATGTCCCTCCTGCATCAACACGCCCCTTATGGCAAAGTCTGATGCATCCATATGCACCTCATATGGCTTGGCATGGTCTGGCAAGGCCAAGACTGGCTCCTCGATCACAGCCTGCTTAAACCTGTCAAAGGCTTTCTGGCACCCTGCGCTTCACTCCCATGCTCTCCCTTTCTTGAGCAAGTTAGTCAATGGCATGGCTATTGCTGAGTGACCTTTGATGAAGTGCCTGTAGTAGTTAACCAGCCCAAGGAATGATCTCAACTCAGTGACCTTGGCTGGCGGTTACCATTCTAGGATGGCGTGCACTTTACCTTTCTCCATGCGTATCCTGCCACCTTCCACTATGTGGCCAAAGAACGGGATCTCCTATTGGTGAATGAGCACTTTTCCCTATTGACAAACAGCTTGTGCACCCACAACACCTCAAACACATATCTCAAGTGGTCTACATGCTCTCTCAAAGTCTAGCTATAGATCACAATGTCATCCAAATAAACCACAACAAATCGATCAATGAACGACTGAAGTACTTTGTTCATAAGGGTGCAAAATGTTGCTGGGGCATTTGTGAGTTTGAAAGGTATTAGCAAGAACTCATATGAACCATACCGAGTGACACATGCTATCTTTGGCTCATCTCCTTCCGCGATCCTAACTTGGTAGTAGCCTGACCTCAAATCTAGCTTGGTGAATGACCTTGCACTCCCAAGTTGGTTGAACAAGTCTGTAATGAGTGGGATGGGGTACTTGTTCTTAATGGTCAGCTTGTTCAAAGCTCGGTGGTCTATGCACAACCGTAACGACCCATCATGCTTATACTGGACTAAAACTGGTGCACCATATAATGCCTTCAATGGCCTAATGAAACCATCATCAACTAACTTTTTGAGCTGCTTCCTTAACTCCTCCAACTCTGGTGGGGACATTCGATAAGGGGCTCTAGCTAGCGACTTGGCCTCAAACACCAGCTTGATCTTGTGTCCACCTCCCTCTTAGGTGGTAGTTGGCTAGGCAGCTTTGCGGGCATCACATCACTAAAGGTCTTCAGCACCTTTAGCACCTTTAGCACCTTCAAGGGTGACTCGGTCTCCTTCTCCCTTGGCTCATATTATTTTAGGGCTACCAAGAAGGTGTCTTCTTGTCTGCTTATCGCCTTGGCAAATTGGATGGCTGACACCACCCGGACCTAACTCCAGACCCTCTCTTCAATGGCACTAGGCATTGGCACCATGCATCCAGGATGTAAACACAATCGACAAAAGGCATAAAAAAGGTGTTAATTCGAACAACGAAATCCAACCCAATCACAAACTCATAGTTGCCAAGGGGTATTACCTCTATGGTCTCCTTGCCTTTCCAGTCTCCAAGTTGTAACTCCACTTTTCGTGCTATTCCAATGGCTGGAACCTCCTTGGAGTTCATCATTTTAATGGTACCAGTCCCTTTCTGCACCTTTAGTATGAGCTTTTGAGCTCTATCACCTGAAATAAAAAGATGTGAGGCACTTGTGTCCACCAGTGTGCTTACCTTCTAACCTGCAACCATCAAATCCATAAACATCAAGCCCTTTGGCTTGTGACTCCCCTTACTTTGGATAGCATTAAGCACCAATGACCTAAGCTTTGCTGCCTCTAACTCTAGCTTCTCATCAGACTCCTTGTCTACAGCAGGCAGCTTACCCTTTTATGGGCAATTACGTGCTATGTGGCTCCCTCCACATAGGTAGCATGCTAGTGGCTCTCAGTCCCCCTTTGCTTTCCACTTACCTACTTGTGGCTTCTCTCGCCATCCTTGGTTGAATGTCTTGGTCCCCATCCTTGGACTTCCGATCATGGTCTTTCCTCTTGGACTACTTTTCTGGTCCCTATCGTCCCTGCCCTTACCCTGGGGCTTGGAAGACTCAAACTTGTTCAGAGGCTTGAACTCTATCAAGGCCTCAGCAGTAGTCATGGCTTTAGCCTAGTCATGAACTCCCCTCCATTATAGCTCATGCTTCACCCATGGCTTCAGCCCATCTATGAAAGCAAATAAGGCATCCTTCTCACCTAGATTCGAGATCTGTAGCATCAGTTTAGAGAATTTTTGGACATACTCCCTTATGTCCCCTTGCTGGCTCAGCCTGCGTAACTTTGCCTACACCTCGTCATCAGCATACTCCGGGTAAAATTACTTTTTGAACTCTTTTTAGAACTTTACCCAGGTTTCAATTTTGGCGCTCCCATGCCTGACATCATCACACCTACGCCTTGACCACAATAAGGCTACATCAGTGAGATACATAGTAGTAGTACTTACCTTAATCGCCTCATCATGCATGCCCATAGCTTGGAAGTACTGCTCCATGCCTCATAGGTAGTTGTCTACTTCTTTGGCCACCCTAGTCCCTTTGAACTCCTTAGGCTTGGGGACATCCATTCTGGACTTGGACACTCCAGCAAACATGCCATTCCCAATGGCAATCTTGCAAGCAACGAGCTCACTGGCAAGCTCTTCCTTTCGCTGGTGCATGGCCTCTATGCCATTGCGCAAGGTCAGCACTTCAGCCTCCAAGGCCTCATTATTTTGGGTGATCACGTCCATGCCTTTATTGAGAGTAGCTTACAGCTCACCTTGGATCTCCTCCCCCATGGAGTCTAGCGATGCAATGTGAGTCTCCACTTCTTCAAGCTTCTCCCCTATGTCACCCATGGTCACCTCGACCTTGGCCAGCCTACCGTCCATGGTAGACCATATATCTCTTAAACTGGCTTTCCTACCTCTTCCACACCCCTGCTCCTGGGCCTCTGGTTGTTGGTTAGCAACATCGCTTTGGGATGCCATCTCCTTAATCATGATCTAACCTACACAACATAAACACATAGAATCGAACTTGCTCTGATACCAACTGTCACGGGCTTTGACCTTAGACTCAGAATCCGTACGGCTTTAGGCTTGGAATCTCCTCCTTTATGCCTAAGTCAACCTAAAACACAAGCGTACGAGCACTAGAACAATAGGAAGGGCTGATTACACAAGTTAAAGAGAAACAGGATAACAAGGCAGAATGCTGGAATATGTTGTGTATTCACTAAAACAGAAGTGCTTGATGGTGTACAAATTAGGGTGGAGTAGCCCTCTATTTATAGTTGAGGCTCTAACTGTACTTAATGGCAATATCCCTAGAATAAAGGCTAAAATCATGGGATTATACATATTACAATCAATTAGGATGCTAACTCTTGATTTCTAAGGTCAACCAAATCTACTAAAAGGCTCCTGCTGATCCTGTAAGCTTCTAGAGGCTTCACTTGCGTATCTAGCACCTTGGGCCCTTTTGGATGTGATGCGGACAGCCTGCATGCCAGGCCTTGACCTCACGGGCTGGCCTACAAGCTGGGTGGGCACTCTGGCCTCATCTCCTAGGCCTTGCCCGTAAATACCCGACAGCATGCCTGGTCTGCGGGCTTCAACCTCTGGCTCGCGTACTGGTGTGCTTGATGTGCCTGGTGCACCCGCCCAGGGCGTGACACTTGCACCAAAGCCTAGTATATACCAATGGTGTTCGAGGCAACTGCTCGCACCAAGGGCCAGTATGTGCCAATGATGTTCAAGGCAACTACCCATATCAATGGCTATTTTTTACCGATATTGATCGAGGCATCTACCATGCGAAGTGCCAGGATATGCCAATGGTGGTTTAAGCAAGTGCCTATACCAAAAGCTAGGGTTGATGATGATCATGGTATGTGCCTACACCATGTGCCAGCATGTGTCGTTAATAGTCAAGACCTTGGCTAAAGATTGATTCTAAGCCATAGCGCACATGTTGGGCTCGGGCATGTGATGGTGCTACATTTTTGTCTAAGGCACCATCGTCAAAGCATCACTAGAGAACCTGATCAATAGCATTAGGGATTTCGTGATTAAAGGTAGGGGCTAAAGAGTGTGCACACATGATGTGTAATGGGTGCTAGTCCTTGGCCTTTGTATTGGCTCCCTATCTCTCTAAGAACCTTGAAACTCACACCCCTTTTAATGAGTATAAGAGCTTTTATAGGTTCGTAGATAGCAGCCATTCAAGTGTCCAAAATAGGTATGTTTTTTTCAAATGGCCATAAAATCTTCTACACTTTGATTTTTTATCTAAATTTTTTTTGGATGCTAAAAAAAATACAAGGATCTCATACACCAAATTTGGGGCTAAAACTCATTCTAAAAAAATTTCAAAAAATCTTGAATCATGAAAAATTCTAAAAATTATGAAAAATAGAAAATGTGTCATCTTGCCATGAAACTTCACATGAAGGCTTAAGGGACCATTACATGAATTTATAAGCCATAAAAATGGCGTTGGCATGGCAAAAAAATTAAGACATGCCTAAACCCACCTACTACCAAGTCATGGTATACATGGTGCACAGCCCAGGCCTAAGATACATGCGCATGATGCATGATCTAGCATGTGCCGATGGTGTTTGAGGGAACTACCTACACAAAGAGCTAGCATGTATTGATGGTGGTCGAAGTATATGCCAAAACAAAGGGCCAACAAATCTCGATGGTGGTCGAGGTATATGTATGCATCGAGGGTCATTTAGTGCCAATGCTAGTTAAGGCATATACATGTGTCACGACTTGTAAGTTGCTATAGGCCCAAGAGTTCTCTATGAGTTAAGGAGTAGTTTCAGTTCTAGCATGATAGGATCTGACAACTAGAGAGACCAAGCATTGAGGCTTATTAGACACTGATGTCATGAGAAATTAGCATAGAACAATGGTATAGGTAGTGATCAAGACTTCAGAGGCTTAGGCACAGTGTTTAGGTTTAGTAGAATTAAGCAAGGCCCTATTGCAAGTTCTTGTGAACAATGCACGGACAAATAGTAAGACCTAGGCAATGGCCTTGATGATCAAGGTATAGGCACATGGTCAGACCCAAGTGCAAGCACAGCTATACATAGTCCTAGGAAGATAATATTTTAGGGCTTCTGGAAGGCCTAGTACTATAGCAAAATCTTTGACAAGCTAGAATTATACTAAGCACTTAAGTTTCCTAGGCTAACTTAGGCATATAAAATTAATTCCCTATCTAAGGCCTCATGGATTTTGGCTTAAGACTGGAGCCTATAACACATACACCGAGTATCATTTGGTGTTGATGGTGCTCGAGGGGTAGACAAGTGCCTTGAGAGGGATAAAAGAGTGGTGGAAGGGTTATGGTACACATGTCGTACCAACTGTTAGCATCTGGCAATGGTGTTTGAGGTAACAACCTACACTAAAGGCCAGCATTTACTGATGGTGGTCAAGGCATATGCATGTGCCGATGGTCATTGGGTGCCAATGGTGGTTGAGGCATGTGGATGTGCCACAGTCTGTAAGTTGGTCCAGGCCTAGAGGTTCTCTTTTAGTCGATTAGCAATTCTAGTTATAGTAGGATAGGGTTCGATAGCTAGGGGAACCAAGCCCAAGTATAGGTGCTAGTGAGTGCTTACATAAATTTACAAGCCTTAAAAATGGCATTGGCATAGCACAAATATAATGTGCTAGAACCCACCTATTGCCCAATCATGGTGCAAATGGTGTACAGTCCGAGCCCAGGATACTTATGCATGGTGCATGGCTTAGCATGTGCCAATGGTGTTTAAGTAAACTGCCCACATAAAGGGCAAGCATGTACCGATGAAGGATGAAGCATGTGCCAAGACTAAGGGCTAACATGTCCCAATGGTGGTCAAGGCATGTGTATGTGTCAAAGTCCATAAGCTATTCCAGACCTAAGGGTTCTCTTCAAGTCAAAGAGCAGTTCTAGTTCTAGCGGGATAGGTTTTGATAGCTAGGGGAAAAGGTTTTGAGGCTTAGTAAAGGTTCAGGCCATGGGGAACTAGCTAGAATAATGGTATAGGCATGGTGTTCATGTTCAGTAAAGTTGAGCCAAACCCAAATGCGAGGATTGGTGAGCACTTATATGAATTTAAAGCCATAAAAAATGGCATTAGCTTGGCAGAAATATGAAGATGTGCCTAAGCCCTCCTATTGCCCTATTATGGTGTGTATGGTGCACGACCTAGGCCTAGGATACCCATACATGATGCATAGCCTAGCATACTCCGATGGTGTTAAAGGAAACTACCCACACTAGGGCTAGTATGTGCCAATGGTGGTCAAAGCATGTGCTGTGACAAATGATTGAGTACCCTTTTATGAAGCATTAATGGTAGTTTGCTAGACCTAGGAATAACCTTAACTCTATGACCTTGGTTAGCAATTCCCACTTTTTGATTACATGGACCTTGTCAACATTTATCTAGATCTAGCTATTCCCTACAACATGGCCTAAAATGAGACCTCTTACTAGGCAAATGAATATTTCTCCTTTTTTAAGTATAGTTCATTTTGTTTAGTACTTAGAACACTTACTGTAAGTGATCCACATGTTCCTCAAATGATTGACTATAGATAACAATATCACCAAGGTACATGACAACATATTGGTTAAGGAACAGTTGTAGTATGTTGTTCATTAGTGTGCATAATGTCATGGTGCATTTGTCAGATCGAAAGGCATTACTAGGAACTAGTACGCCTCATAGCTAGTCACACACGCTATCTTTGGTTCATCACCTTCAACTATTCTCACTTGATAGTATCCCAATCTTAGATCCAACTTGATGAACCACCATATTCCTTCAAGCTGGTTGAATAAGTCAACAATAAGGGGAATAGGATACTTGCTCTTTACTAGAAGTTGTTTAAAGCCTAATAGTTAATGCACATCTATAAAGACCTATTATGGTTCCATTGAAATACGACTGGTGCACTATATGCAGCTTTAGAAGGCTTGATGAACTTGCATCTAGAAGCTCATTGAGCTATCTCCTTAGCTCCTCTAACTCTAAAGGTGACATCTTATACAAGGCTTAGGCTAGTGGCTCGGCATCAGGCACCAATTCAATTTTGTGGTTTACCTCACTTTTGGGAGGTAGTCTCTTGTACAATTATATGGGCATGACAACCTTGAAGGACTTTAAAACCTCCAAAAGAGTGTTGTCCTTTAGTTCTTAAGGCTCATCCTTTCTGGGGCCACTAAAAAGGTGGCTCCTCCTTTCACATGCCCTTGGCAAACTAGATTACAAATAGTGCCTTGGTTTCGGTCCCTTACTCTTATTTCATTTAGATAATGCATTGGCACCAATGGTCCAAGATGGAAATGCAATTGGTCAAGGGAACAAGGAGTTTATTGATCTTTTAGAGGAAATCTAAATCGATAACATAGTCATAGTCATTAAAAGGGATTACCTTAATGGATTCCTTACTTTTCCATGCTCCAAGTTATAGCTCGACTCCTTGTGCCATGCCTATGATTGAAACCTCTTTGGAGTTCATGATCTTAATCCATCCCGCTTCTTATCGAACTTGAGCCTTAGTCTCTTGGCCCTTCCTTCGAACATGAAGTGATCAAATGTACTTGTGTCCACTAAGGCATTCAAGCACTTGCCTACAATTGAGATTTTGTCAAACACAAGCCCCTTTCTCTTATACTTCTTCTTTGCTAATATAGAACTTAGCATGATCAAACCAAGCTTTAGTCCCTCCTTCTTCAGTTCCTCTTTATACCTCTTGATGATGGCCATGAGCTTGGCTCTAGTAGGATAATCCTTCGTTTAGTGTTGACTGTCACATAAAAAATAGGTCACGGGTCCATATTTGGTCACTGATTGTTTGTCCTTCTTTTTGTGTCCCTTCTTAGAGGACTTCCATTTGTGCATTGGTCTCTTACCATTACTAGTCTTGTCCTTATCTCCCTACCTTTGCCTTTGTCTTTGAGCTTCAAAAACTTAAAATTGTATTATTTCTTGAATTCCACTAAGGATTAAGTGATGGTCATTGCTCGAGTAAGGTCCTGGACACCCATCCTCCTTAGGTCTTGCTTAGCCCATGGCTTGAGCCCATCCATAAATGCAAAAAAGGCCTCATCCTCCCCAAGGTTAGGAATTCATAGCATGAGTTCTTAGAACTCCAGAACATAGTCTCACACCTCTCTATGTTGGGTGAACTATCATAGCTTGGTATGTGCCTCATTTATAGCGTATCTTAGGTAAAGCTGCTACTAATACTCATTTTGGAACTCTTCTAATGTTCCAATGGCCGCACCCCCATGCCTAACCTTTTTAGACTTGCAATGCTACCATAGAAGTGCAATGTTTACAAGATACATAGAGGCAATACTTACCTTAGCAACATCCTTCTCAAGGCCCAATGCTTGAAAATACTACTCCATGCCCCATAAGAAGTTGTCTATGTCTTTTATAGATCATGTCCCCTTGAACTCCTTCGACTTAGAAACCTCCACCCTAGTTCTAGAAGTTGTTATGAGTATGCCTCCCCTTATGGTTACCTTGTATACAAAAAGCCTCTTTTTGAGTTACTTCATCTCCTCTCTCATGGCCTCTACTAGGGCCTTTAGGGTAAAGTTCTTATGGGTAAGGCTTTCGATTTCTTTATAAAGAGTTTGTCTTAACTCTTCCATGATCTCTTTTCTAGCTGAGACCAATTCTTCCATTTGGTCTTTGTACTTGTCTTGTATTTTAGCCATAGCTAATTCCACCTTGGCCAATTGAGCATCTAAGGTTGAGATCATGCCCTTATTAATGCCTTTTTGACCATTCCAACAATGTGTATCTCATGAGTCTCTTGCCCCTCAGTGTGCTGAGGGCTCTTTTAGAAGTTGACATTGTCTTGGATCGAGGTCGCACACTAAACTGTGTTCTGATGCCAACTATCATAGGTTTCAATCTTAAGGTTTAGGCAGGAAACTACCATTCACATATGCCTAAGTCATCCTTTAATCGGGTTGAGTGAGTGTGCCATTCACCAATGACTTGTTAGACCCTAAAGACAATCAAACACTATAGCACACTAAAAAGGCACTGGTAAAATAATACAAAATCATTTTTATTACTGGAACAATGTGGCTTATGCACAAATGTGCTTTAGTAGCTTTGTGGGTCCATAAGTTCACTAGCTTATACGTTGGTCTTATGGGAAAGGGGGCACCTCTATTTATATTTGAGCCCCCACAGCTAAGGTGGTCACTAGTGAGCCAAGTGTGTGGCTCTTATATACATTCTAGAGGATTCTAAGGCCTTTAACACATACAAGGTTAGGGAATTTCTAGAAAAAAGTTAGTTCTAGACACTTTGTGGTGCACTAGGTCTAGAAGGTTCCAGGCTCTCTCACAAACTGCCTATACCTCTGGCCTTCTGGAAGCATCCCTATGTAGTGTTATAGTAACCATACCCATTTTTGTAACTCACCCTTCTAGAAAGTTCTATGCCTATGCACTTGGCTTATAACTAGGCTTATCTAGAGCCTTCGCACCTATAGTGCCCACACCACCTTTTTAGGGATTTTGAGAAGCTTTTCTCGAATGGTCCTCAAGTTCAACATCAAGTAACTCTTGTAAGGACTCATTCATGTTACCTAGTGCTTGAGTGAGGGTCTAGCCTCCATGTGCTGGCACTCGAGCCTTGGCCTCAATAGGCTCATGTGGGGTGTGACATTTGCGCAAGCTTGGCCAAGCTAAAGCATTTTTGTGGTTGACAAGAAAGGATCATGAGACTGCCAAATACCCAGGAGACTTGGCTAGACCTAGCCCATGGTTATAGATTTTGCTTGCCTACCTCAGGGTGCCATTGCCTGATTCAGGGACTTCGTCTGGTGTCTAGGCTAGCATCAACTGTAGGCATGGGCTTAAGTTTGGCACTGCTAAGCCTTTTTTTCACATGTATGCTAATCTATTGAAGCCATGGGCATCTATGGGTCACTAAAGCAACTAGCCAACGGACAACATAGCCAAAAGGCATTCATGGCCTGGAATTTGCTCTAGGGGCATTGCCATGCATGTATGCAATGATAGGCCCATCACACACACCTACTCCCCTTATGGAGGGAGAGGAGGCCTAGGACAACCACCTTTTAGAGAGCATGAGAGATTTTATAGATATGCTAGCAATAGACATTAAAGTGCCTAAAATGGGGACAATTTTTTCAAAGAGGCATATCCTGCACCAAGGGTCCATAAGTGCCAGTGGTAGTCAAGGTATGTACTTGCACCAAGGCCTAGCATGTGCCAAAGGTGTTCAACGTAAGTGCCTACTGCAAGGGCCAGTAAGTGCCAATGGTGTTTAAGGCAACTACCTATACCAAGGGCCATCTTTAGCCAATGTTGATCGAGGCATGTGCCTACACCTAGGGCTAGCATGTGCCTACACCTAGGGCTAGCATGTGCTAATGCATGTGCTAATGGTGGTTGAGGCAAGTGCCTATACCAGGGGCTAGCTTATGCCAATGATGGTTAAGGTAAGTGCCCTCGATAATGGTCGAAGCATGTGCTTGCACGATGTGCCAACATGTGCCATTGATGGTTAAGGCCTTAACTGAAGTTTGATTCTGGGCCATGGTGCACATGCTAAGCTTAAGCATGTGTTGGTGCCACATTTTTTTGCCTAGGGAACCATTGTTGGAGCATCACTAAAAAGCCTAACTGATGGCATTAGGGGTTTCGATCATTAGGGGTGGGGGGTCAGAGGGTGTTTTACACATGATATGTGATGGGTGCTAGTCTTTGTCCTTTATGTTGGCCCCCTATCCCCCAAGGAACCTTGACAACTCACACCTCTTAAAGAGCATAAAAGCTTTTATAGGTTCTCAGCAAGTAACCATTCAACTGTCTAAAATGGGGATGCTTTCTTCAAATGGCCACAAAATCTTCTACATTTTAATTTTTTAATTGAATTTTTTAATAGATTCCAACAAAAATACAAGGATCATGTATACCAAATTTGGGGCCAAAACTCCTAAAAAAATTCAAAAAAATCCTAAATAGCAAAAAATTTTAAAAATTGTGAAAAATAAAAAATAAGTCATCTTGCCATGAAACTTCACATGAAGGTTAAAGGACCATTATATGAATTTACAAGCCATAAAAATGCCATTGACATGGCAAAAGTATGAACATATGCCTGAACCCATTTATTACCTAGTTGTGGTGCACATGGTGTGTGACTCGAGCCTAGGACACCCACATGTGGTGCACAACCCAGCATGTGCTGACGGTGTTCAAGGGAATTGCCCACATAAAGGCCAGCATGTGCTGATGGTGGTTGAGGCATGTGTCGAGACAAAAAACCAATAAGTCTCGCTAGTGGTTGATGCATGTGCACATGTCATAGGCCAAGACTCAAGCTCCAAGCTCGAGTAGGTCCAAGACATAAAAATGGACTATTTCATGTCCCAGATCAACCTAACACAAGAAATGGTGCATAAACACTCTAGACTACAAGCTTGGTTACCCAACATGTTGTAAAGCGAAAGGGCATAGCAAGTGTTAGAAGAAAAGCTGACAAAAAAACAATAGAAATGTTTAACATAAGAGTAAAGATGTTATTACTCAATGGTTCTATTATGTGTACAATGAGGGTGGAGGTTCTCTATTTATAGTCGGGTCTTCCTTACATTTAGTGCCTGAGATACATTTTTAAACTCTAGAGATTACAGTCCCTTGATTCTAGGAGCTAAGTTACAATCCTTGATTCTAGGTGATTTGATGTTGCTGCTCAATCCTTGACTTGCTAAAATCATGCTAAGCACCAGGCCTTTTAGAAGCTTTCAAGTCTAATCCTCCTAAGATTGTGTTCAGGCATGCCCACACCTGGGTCTGACAATGCACTTACATCTTAATCATCAGTCTACTCGCCTAGATCCAACTAAGAGCCTATGCATTGTTCACCAGTGCTTGCCCTTGGGCTTGGCTCAATTCTATCAAACTTGAACACCTTCCCTAAGGCTCTAGAGTTTTGATCACTACCTTCCTATTGTTTTGGGCTAGTTCCTCATGACTTAGACCTCTAGTGCACCTCAGGGCATAGTTGCCTTAGCTTTTAGACTCTATCCTGTTAGAACTGTAATTGTCACTCAACTTGGAAAAAGCTTCACTTATCATGGGTTAAAACTCAAGCTCTAGGCTAGTGTGGCTCTGGGACATGAGAATGGACTCTTTTGCATCCTAGATTAGTGTAACATAAGAAATGGTGCACGGACACTCTAGACTATGGGCTTGGTTGCCCACTATGATACAAAACAAAAAGGCACAACAAATGCTAGAAAAAGGCTAACAAAACAACAACAAAAAGGTTTAAGGTGAGAATAAGGATGTTGTTACTCAATGGTTCTAGTTTGTGTACAATGAGGGTAGGGGACTCTATATATAGTTATGTCCCCCTTCCATTTAGTGTGTGAGATATATTCGTAAACTCTAGAGGTTATAATCCCTTGATTCTAGGAGCTAAGTTACAATCCTTGATTCTAAGGGATTTGATGCTACTACATAATATTTGACTTGCTAAAATCAACTTGAGCAACAAGCCTTCTCGAAGCCCTTAAATCTAATCTTCTCAGGTCTATGTTTAAGCATGCCTGCACCTAGGCCCGACCATGCACTCGTACCTTGATCATTAGTGCTATTGGCTAGGTCTGACTGGGTGCTCGGGCATCGTTCACTAGCACCCACCCTTGGGCCTGGCTCAATCTTGCTAAAGCTGAACACCTTCTTTCAGCCTTTAGAGTCTCGATCATTACTTACCCCATTGTTTTGGGGTAGTTCCCCATGACCTAGACCTCTAATGCACCTCAAGGCGTGGTCCCCTTGGCTATCAGATTTTGTCTTGCTAGAACTACAACTGTCACTTGACTTGGAGAGAACCCTTAGACTTGGACTAGCTTACAGGCCGTAACATTCTCCCTCACTCATTCTAGCAATGCCCTCATTGCTAGGGAATGATGCACCCACCTTATATACTAGTATTAACTCTTACCCTGTGAGCTAATTTTCCAACTTTTTGGTCCTATTCCCAAACATGTACTTTGTTGGGTTTTGCTATTCTCTATCCTATGTTCCTCGGTATTTTGCTACAATCTTATGTTCCTCAGCACTCTACTATAATGGCCCTTTCCATCTATGCTACTGATGCTTCCCATGCTTCCTTTGAGTTGCTTGTGGCACACTCTTTTCTGAAGAATCTGGCTGTACTATGGGACTTATGTTATGGCACTCCACTACCATTGGTTTTCCCTCATCAACTACTTGAGAGGTCCTAACCTCTTGGTAGACTTGACTAGCACCTGGCCGTTTTTCTTTGGGCTTATTCTGGTGTTGTTTGCCCCTTCCACTCTAGCTTTCAGATAGCCCATTCACTTGCTTAAGGGCCAAAAGCTTCGATCACTCCCTAACCCGATGTTGACTGGCATAAAAATAGTAACTCAAGGCCCCTTACCCCTATTGGTGGCTTTATTGATCTTGCAAAATCTGGGTTTCCCCATAGCCCTTCCCTCTTTCGAGGAACAAACATCAATGTCTCCCCCACTTTGCCTTTTTTTTTTTGGCCTTAGAGACTTGGTGTACTCAACCTGACTCAATGATTACACAGTAATTTTGGCTTAACTTGACTCGTGTCCCTCTTTTTGTTGCAGCTTAGCCTTTACCCATGAATTTGGTCCATTAATGAAATGCTTAGGCACCTTCACTCTTGGTCCCAACCTGTAACGGCAACCACAGTAGCTCACAATACAGCATGGTCAACCTTGGGCCTAGACAACTCCTCTTATAAGGTTGTCAATGTGGACTCTAATGCCTCAATACCCTGTATGAGCTTTTTCATTGACTTATTTAAAGATCTTTTAATGTCCTGAACTGATCTATTATATGAAGTATGGCCTTCACACACTTCACTAACCAAGTGCTTGTTAGCACGTATCTTACTGAAGCCTTCCCCCACTTATTTGTAGGTGGGTGTTCCATGAGCACCTCACTTAGGCCCCCTATTTGGTTTTCCCTAGCTATTCCATAGCCCAAAGCACACAAACTATTAGATCATGAATGCACAAATCGAAAGATTACCTTAAGTATAGTAGGCACTCAAGCAATCCAATTTTAGTTCTTGCAAGCCAGCACACTAGTTATCAATATAGCACACCAACATAGCAGACATTATCAGGTACTAGTCTACATAATGCCTCAACACACAAGCCTCTCTTGGTTAGGCTCCAATATGCACATTTGCTCACTTGCACATTATCATGGGCCAGGAGTTTAATCCTAGCTACTGTGTGGCCTTAGGTAGGAAACTATCATTCGTATTCCTAAGTTAGCCTTTTCCTTGACTCTATGCCAAACACCATTGGCTCCCTAGGAGCTTGGTAGAATGCTATGAAGAAGAGTTAAAGCAATTATGACTTTTATTTACTTGATGCTATAAATAATTGCTCAATGCCCAGGTCTATGACTTAGTTTTTCTTACTTTTGTAGCTTCTAACTCCTTACAAAGGAAAATGAGGGCCTCTATTTATACCTAAGCCTTCCTAGCACATATGACCCTTATTGATCCAAATGTGTGGCCATCATAGGCCTTCTAGACCATTCCGTGGTCACTAGACATTTCCTAGGTTGGCTATGGCCTTTGTAGAATCCAGCTTGTTCCAGGCTCCCTACTAAGCCTCTGGTTCAGAAAAGTCTGGGCACTCTCACTGAGTGCCTGCCCCTATCAAGTTCTAAAATGTTCCTCAACTAGTCATTATTTTGCTTGTTGCTAGAGCCTTCTAAAGCCTTCCTCATCTAGGTGCTATAGTACCTACCATTGTTCCTACGCCTAGCCTTTCTGGAGCCTTCAATGCCTACACACCTAGCCTACCTCCAAGCTTCTTCAAACTCTTTTGTGCTTGCACACTTTTCCTATCTCTAGGCTAATTTAGAGCCTTTTGTGCCTGCCTTCCCATGCCATTCTTTTGGGGCATTCTAGATCCTTTCAATGATTAGTCCCCATTCTTAGTACTAGGCTATTTAACTCTCCACGCTCTTACACCTTAGCCTAGGCCTTGTGCCTTTAGGACCTTGGTCTTGCTCTTTCTTGGTCCTTCACCCGCACCAACTCAAATAAGTTATGTCTTTTGACCCATTTGGCTTAGGACTTGCACACGGACCATGACACATAGCACACCTACAACATACAACAACAACTTGTTAAGAACCTCTCTTGCACTCTAGTATGCTCAAACCTGGCACACCAAGAGTGTTTCACTAGCATATGAGCACAATAACCCTTCTAGGATGCATGCACCAAGCAATAAACTACCTGCACCACATAGTCAAATGCCTACACACATAGAAGGATGACTGCACACCACACCAGGATGCCTGCACACAAATCCCTTTACCTGCATCAATGCCAACTCTAACTTCCCACGCCAACTTTGGCTCTTATTCTAACTCTGGCTCCTCATGTCACAAGTTGGGATCTATTGCACACTTTGAACCAAGGCTTTGGTCACTACCTCTAGTTTGATCCAAGCTTCGATACCCCTTGGTATCTAGTTTTCTTGCCTACTTTAAAAGTTCCTTTGAACCAGGCTTTGACACCACTTGTCACGGGCTGAGACTCAAGCTCCAGGCTCGCATAACTATAGAACATGGGAATGGACTCTTCTGCATCCCATATTAGACTAACACAAGAAACAGTGCACAAATACTCTAAACCACAGGGCTTAGCTACCAAGAATGCTGCAAAACAAAAGGGCACAATAAGTGTTAGAAGAAAGGCTAACAAAAGAACAACAAAAAGGTTTAAGTCAAGAATAAAGATGTTATTACTCAATGGTTCTGATGTGCATACAATGAAGGTGGGGGACTCTTTATTTATAGCTAAGTCCCTTTTACATTTAGTGCTTGAGATACATTCCTAAACTTTAGAGAATGCCATCCCTTGATTCTAGGAGCAAAGATACAACCCTTGATTCTGTGGGATTTGGTGCTATTGAACAATCCTTTACTTGCTAAAATCATGTTGAGCACTAGGCCTTCTAGAAACCTCCAAATCTAATCCTACCAAGTCTGTGTTCAGGCATGGCCAAACCTAGGCCTGACTGTATGCCAACACCTTAATCATTAGTGCTTCCACCTAGGTCTAACTGGGTGACCCCGTATTGCTCACCAGCACCTACCCCTAGGCTTGGTTCAATCTTACCAAACTTGAACACCTTCTCTCAACCTTTGGAGTCTTGAACACTATTCGTTCCATTGTTTTAGGCTAGTTCCAAGCAACCTGGATCTTTAGTGCACCTCATGGCTTGATCCCCTTGGATGTCAGACTCTGTCCCTATAGAATTAGAATTATCACTCGACTTGAAAAGAATCCCTAGGCTTGGACTAGCTTGTGAACTATGATAGATGCACTCAAGGTCATTTGGTGCTGATGGTGGTCAAGGCATGTGCATGTGTCATAGTCTACAAGTTGGTTGTCATAGGCCATACATTCTTTAGACCAAAATCATGTGTCCATGCTGCACCAAGACTACTCTTAGTCAAGGTCAAACTTTTTCAAATCTTTTTCTCTATGGATAGATCATTTTTTATCCTTCAAGCTATATACTCATGAACCTTTCCTGGCTCGAACCCCATGGGTTGCTCACAATAGTCTCAAACTTGGTAAAGAGGAACCTAACTCTCATCATCATAATTAACCCATGATTCTCACGTGGCCCTTAACACCCATCTCTACCTGTAGGCATTGAGGTTTTGAGCACTAACCCACTTAGCTCATAAGGGTACACATATTCTGGCATGTGAAAACTTAACACTATGCCTGTCTACATCATATGCAAGCTTTTATGCCTTGAACCCTAAAGCACAACATAGATGCTAGTCAATAGCTAGCTTAGAGCCACACTTAGATAACCTCGTCCCATAAAACTCATATCTCAGGGCCTTAGCCTTAGCCTTAGCCTTGTTCTAGGTTGCTCATATGTATGATGGACACTTGACATGATGCTTGTCCCATCTCAAGGAACTTGAGTGTGCTACCCTAGCTGCAGCACACCTCTGTCTATTGGCCATAAGGGTCTAGCAACATGTTTGCTTGCTAGCCCGCTCATCCTTCAAGCTTATGGTGCCCCTCCTATGCAAACACCATATCATGATCCTTGGTTACTCATCGAGCTAGCTAAAGGAAGGGAAACTAAAGGTCATAACAAACACTAGCATCTAAACCCATGGTTCAATACAAAGGCATGATACAAGGCCTACTGACCATAACTATCCTCGAGTTTACCATAACCTAAAGAGGCATCGTGCCACACTCGTGACCAGATGATGCCTACCCATCTAGACAGCATATGTGCCTATGAGTTACTCATTTTAGACTAGCCAAGCCCCCTTCTACCTATTAGCCAAAGGGGTGGTGGAGAGCTAACACCAGTCATCCTCTATAAAGAGTGTAAGAAATTTCCTAATCATCCTATCTAGAAATGTAAGACTGTTTGAAATCAGGACATCTTTATCCCAACCATCTCAAAGCCTTTCTTCAGCTAGCTCAAGGCCTAGTGACCTATCTCTTAGCCACTGTAATTCTTAAATTCAACTCGTTGCTACATTAACACATTTAAGGGTGCCTACTCATGACTTTGATTGATAGCACCTGACTAGGTACCTGGCTCTAAGGTGGCTGTCCTTGAACTCACACTTGGCCAAGCACCTTAGGACCTCAGTTGTGCCTCTAGGGTATGATGACCACATGAGGGGAGATTGAAGAGGATGACAAGTTGATAGTCTAATGCATTAAGCATGGAGACTACCAACATGTACAACCATAGCATAATTCATATGCCTATTACTTAATGAGTGAGCAGAAGAAATGATGTATGAAGCCAGGCCATAACTGCTTGGCATAGGAAAAACACAAGCAATGGCTAGGAGACTACCCCTGCCATCCAACAGGTAACAATGACACAACACAACTAATGCTTAGTCTAGTTGAGACCACACATGCAAACTCCATTGTCACCACCCTAAGGGGACATTGCCCAATTTAAGGACTTCTTTTTGGGGTTTTAGGTAGCATCAGCTGAATGTGTCACGAACCATGTAGAAGTCCAAAACCAAGAGGGTTATGTGATTAGACTTGCTCAAGATGGTATGGGCAATGGACTAGGAAGGATTAAAATTAAGGCCTTAAAGGCACATACTTTACCCAAGTGTATGGGCCAAGGCCAAGGTCAGAGTGTAAGAGTACACTAAAGGTGAGTTGCATAGTGCAAGGGATGAGAATTACTCGTTGAAAGGTTTTAGGAAGCCCCAGGATATGGCATGAGTAGTCAAGCATAAAAAAGCCTAGGTTAACTAGAAGACTAGCTAGGTAAGTGGGCACGAAAGAATCTAAAGAAGCCAAGATGCTGGCCAAGTGCATGGGCACCAAAGGTTCTAGAAGGGCTAGGTGCAGGCATAGTGATGGGCACTATAGCACCCATATGAGAAAGCCTCTAGAAGGCTCTAGCTGTGGGCAAGGTGGCATCCAAATGGAGAAAGCTTTGAAACCTACTAGACGCATGCACTTAGTTGAAGTGTTTGAACTTTTCTAGAGCTGGGGTTCGACAAGGAGCTTGAAACCAACGAATCTTTAGAAAGGCCTTAGTTGACCATGGTAGAGCCTGGGCACTTTAGTACTATCTAAAATGCCCTTAATGGCCATACACTTGGATTCATTGTAACCATAAGTACTAAGGGAGCTCAAGTATAAATACGAAAGCCTCCCTCTCATTTGTACATAAGCAATAAACAAGAGAAAAGTTAAAAGCAACAAGATAAGCAAGGAAGAAAAACCAAGTAATAGACTTGGGCATTGAGTAATTGTACATAGCATCAATTAAATAGAAATAATATTGTTTTAACTCTCTTTCCTAGCTTTCTCCTAAGCTCTTAGGGAGCCAATGGAGTGTACGACACAAGTGTTCAGCACAAAGTAAAAAAAAAGCTTACCTAGGCACTTGGCTAGTTGTTTCTAAGCTAATGCCACATAGGTACTAGGCTTAAGCCTCGACCTATGACATATGCATGGGCTTGGCTAGGCTAACACATTTTTATGATCGATGAGAAGGGACCATAAGACTGCCAAATACTTGAAAAACTTGGCTAGACCAAGCTTACGATCACAGCTTCTACTTGCACCACCCTAAGGAGTCGTTGCCTAAATTAGGGACTTGGTCAATGGTTTGGGATAGCATCAGCCATAGGTGTCATAGGCCAGGGGCTTAAGCCTAGCACTCATGTGGCCTTAGGCTAGAAACTACGATCCATGTACCTAAGTTAGCCATTTTTTTGACTTTGTTACATATGTTTATGCCATGCACTCTATTGTCTTCCTAGGAGATTGGGAGAAAGTTAAGAAGGAGAGTTAAAGCAATTATATTTGTATTTACTTGATGCTATGTACAATTGCTGAATGACCTTACAATGACTCCTATGTTTACCTTTAAGTCTATAATATAGCCAAGTCTATGACTTACTTCCTCTTACTTTTCTGTTGTTGCTTCTCTTGTTAACTATAAATGAGAGGGATGGCCCCTATTTATACCTAAGCCTCCTAACACATATGGCTTTTATTGATCCAAGTGTATGGCCTTTATAGGCCATCCAGACCCCTCCATAGCCCTTAGACACTTCCACATCCTTTGTAGAATCCAGCTTGTCTACTCTTGGTAAGTGCCTACACCTAGCCGATTCCATAACTTTCACCATCTAGTTCTTACTCCACCTATAGTTAAGGCCCTTAAGAGCCTTCCTCATTTGGGTGCTATAGTACCTGTTACTATTCCCACACTAAGTCATTTTGGAACTTTCAGTACCAGTGCACCTAGTTGGCCTTTAAGCTTCTCTAGACTCTTCTATGCCTATACACTTGGCATGTCTCTAGGTTAATCTAGAGCCTTCTGTGCTTGTCTGCCCGTGCCACTCTTCTAAGGCATTCTTGATCTTTCCAATGAGTAGTCTCCATTCTTAACACTAGGCTGCTCATCTCTCCAAGCTTTCACATCTTAGCCTAGGCCTTGGTCAAGACACTTGGGCATTGTATGTGCCTTTAGGATCTTGGTCTTGCTCTTTCCTGGTCCTTCACCCATACCAACTTGAACAAGCTACATCTTTTGACCCTCTTGGCTGAGGACTTTTGCATAGACCACGACATTCTCCCCTACTCATTTTAGCAATGCCCTTATTTTTAAGGGATGCCATTCTTTCATCGTACATGCATGTTAGAACAATGTCCTACTCTTGTCCCTATGGTCCTTGGCATATGATGGTTCTTGTTACATGATGGTTCTTGGTACACCTTCATAGTTATCCCTTGCTTCACTCATGATACCAATGTGATTGCTATGAAACCAAGCTTGTCAAAGCATGCAATACTTTCTCTAGTGATGTGTCGTTACCCTTTTTCAATACTTAATGAGCCTTTTGAGGTGTGCAGCACTCATGTCACATAGGCTTCCATGAATCTTGGCTTGTCAAAGCAAACAACACCTCTATGTCTGATGTGCCATTACCTTCTCCTCTTTACCATCAGATCCTTACCTTTTTTCTACACTCAACGAGCCTTTTAGAGTATACAGCAACATAAGTGCAAGGTGTGTGTTACTTATGACTAGGCTATTACCCTTTTTTCGACAAACCGTCCATCTCTAAGGTTGGTTGCTCTTTACAACCACACTCACCTTGCTTTCATTAGAAGCCTAAAAGATCACCTTTTATTGGCTCAATCACCATCTTGACTCTTGCCATTAGACTTTCCCTATGTCTTCAAAATTGCTTTAGGCTTTTTCCACTATGGGAGCTCCTTGGCCAAATACGATCCTAAGTATAAGAAGTAATTAAAGGACATGGTCACTGTACCTTTATCCTAGATCAAACCTTTAGTCTTTACCTTTTAATGTTATGGATCTTTATTTGCTTCCTCTTACCCTAAGGAACTACTACTCTCATCTCTCCCACTCAAGCCCTTACCCTTGGGCTCAACTCTTACCCTTGGGCTGTGGAGACTTAGTATACTCAGCCTCGACCACTGACTGAGTAATGGCAACACTCTGGCTTGAAGTTTTATACCTTACTACTTCACTTGGCTCTTACCCATAGTTTTTATGCTTTTTTGGAGTCCTCTCATGTAGAGTCTAGCAGTCATATATGATCTTTGGTGTTCTTAAATCGACTTCAAGGATGACAACCTCTTCTTCAAACTAGCCTTTTTGTCCTTACACATGGTTTAACGACCCTTATACACATCGCTTATGCATTTGACCATAAAAGCAAAACTTAAACTAAGGATCTCCAACACATTTTTATAAGCAATCAAGTGTCCTTATGCCCTACTCTCAGCACCAACAACTAGTAATGCCCACTCCATGCAACCCCTCATGCAAGCTATCAACATAAATGGCACACTAGCACACAAGCTATCGGTACAACTCAAACTGACATCAACACCGATCATAATGAAAGTTTTTATCCACTTGTTGGGAACCTACTTTGATACCAACTATCATGGGTAAAGGGCTTAAGCCTAGCACTCATATTGCCTTAAGCTGAAAACTATCATCCATGTGCCTAAGCCAACCTCTTTTTTAACTCTGTGCTGAACACTTATGCTATGTATTCCATTAGTTCCCTAAGTGTTTGGAAGAAAGCTAAGAAGGAGAGTTAAAGATTTTGTATTTCTATTTACTTGATGCTATGCACAATTGCTTAATGATAATGACTCCTATGTCTAACTCTAAGTCTCTAATATGGCAAAATTTATGACTTGGTTCTTCTTACTTTTCTCTTTTTAATTTTATTATTAACTACAAATGAAGGGGAGGGCCCTTATTTATACCTAAGCCTCCCCAACACATATGGCCCATATTGATCCAAGTGTTTGGCCCTTATAGGCCTTTTAGACCTTTTCATGGCCATTAGACACTTCCTAGGTTGGCTAATGACTTTGCAAAATCTAGCTTCCTCTAGGCTCCCTATTGAGCCTTAGGTCTAGAAGACTTCGGGCACTCGCGCTAAGTGCCCAAGTCTAGTGGGTTCAAAACCTTTTATGTCTGATTGCTGCTTTACTCACAGCTAAGGTTTTCAAGAGCCTTCTTTATCTAGGTGCTACAGTACCTATTACTATTCCTATGCTAGCATATTTTGGAACCTTTGATGCCTACACGTATTCCTAGCCTTTAGGTTTCTCCAGACTCTTTTGTCCCCATGCACTTGGTTTGTCTCTAAGCTAATCTAGAGCATTCTTTTCCAATTTGCCTATTTGCCGATGCCACTATTCTAAGGCATTTTAGATCCTTCTAATGAGTAGTCCCTATTCTTGGCACTAAGCTACTTACTTTGCCATGCTTTCACACCTTAGCCTAGGCCTTAATCTACACACTCGAGCCTTGTATATGCCTTAAGAGCCTTGGTCTTGATTCTTTTCGGTCCTTCACCTACACCAACTTAAACAAACTGTCTTTCTCAACCCTTTTGGCTTAGGACTTGCATATAAACCATGACATTCTTCCATACTCATTCTAGCAATGCCCTTATTACTAGAGGATGTCTTTTTTTCACTATATGTGCACACTAGATGATGTCTTCCTCTCATCCTAATGGTCTGTGGCAAATGATGGTTTTTTATACATGATGGTTCTTTATACACCTTAGCAGTCATCCCTTACTTTGGTTTTGATCCCAATGTGGTTCTCACAAAATGATGCTTATCAAAACATGTAATGCCATAGTTAGTGATATGGCTTTACCATCTCCCCATGCCTAATGGGCCTTTTAGAGTGTGCAACGCTCACATCACATAGGCTTCCACAAATCTTAGCTTGTTGAAAAATGTAGTGCGTCTATGTTTGATGTGCCATTACCCTTTCCTTTGCACCATAGGGTCTTTTCCCTTTTCCCACACTCAATGGGCCTTTTGAGCTGCATAATGACATAAGTGTAAGGAATGTAGGGTGTGCAGTGCTCATGTCTAGGACATTAGCCTTTCTTTAACAAATTGTCCATCTCTAAGGCCTATGGCTCTTTGTAACAACACTGACATTGCCCTTTCTAGGAGCCTAAGAGATCATCTTTTTTTGGCTCAACTGCTATCACAACTCTTGCCATTGGACTCCCCTTATGTCCTCATAATGGCTTCAGGCTTCTTTCGCTATGGGTGTTCCCTAGCCTTATGTTGAGCACCAGAAGCAGTTAAAGGACATGGTCACCATACCTTTATCCTAGGCCAAATCTTTGGTCTTTACCTTTCGTTGGCACGATTCTTCATTGGCCTTTTTTTCCCTTAAAAAACTATTACTCTTGTTTCTCTCACTCAACCTTTATCCCCGGGCTTAGCTTTTACCCTTGGGCTATGGAGACTTAGTGCACTCAGACTCAACCACCAACTTAACAGTGGCTATATTCTGCTTTAAGTCTTATGCCCTACCACTTCACTCGACTCTTACCCATGGCTTTTACCCTTCTTCGAACTCCTCGCACACGGAGTCTAATACTCGTATGTGATCCTTGGTGTCCTCAAACTAGCTTTCATGGATGACAACATCTTCTTCAAAATAACCTTTCTCTTTTTATGCATGGGTGGGTGGCCATCATGCACATCACCCATGCACTCATCCACAAACACGAAGCTTAAACCAAGGATCTCCCACACATCCTTATGAGCAAACAAGCATCCTTTTGCCTTACTCTTGGCACAAACAACCAACAATGCCCACACCATGCAATCCCATAAGCAAGCTATCATTATAAATGGCACATTAAAATGCAAATTGCCTGTGCAACTCAAATTGACATCAACATCAATCATAACAAAGGTTATGATCCCCCTTGGTTAGAACCTACTATGATACCAACTATCATGGGCTAGGGTTTTAAGCCTAGCACCTGTATGGCCTTAGGCTAGAAACTACCATGTTTTTGAGTTAGCCTCTTTTTTGACTCTATGCCAAACACTTGTGCCATGCATTCCATTGGCTTTTTAGGAGCTTGGGAGAAAGTTAGGAAAGAAAGTTAAAGCAATTGTATTTCTATTTACTTTATGCTACATACAATTACTCAATGACCTTACACTAACTCCTATGTCTGTCCCCAAGTCTCTGATATGGTAAAGTCTATCACTTGGTTCCTCTTACTTTTTTCTTGTTGCTACTCTTGTTAACTAAAAATGAGGGGGAAGGCCCTTATTTATACTTGAGCCTTTCCAGCATATATAGCCTTTATTGATTTAAGTGTGTGGCCTTTATAGGCCTTCTAGATCCTTCTATAGCCATTTGACACTTTCTAGGTCAACTAAGGCCTTTGTAAAAATCTAGCTTGTTCTAGGCTCCCTACTGAGCCTTGAGTCTAGAAGAGTCTGGGCACTCCTGCTGAGTGCCCATACTTAGCGGGTTTTAGAACTTTCCTTATCTGGTTACTGCTCTACATGCAGCTTAGGCCTTCCAAAGACTTCCTATTTTGGGTGCTATAATACCCACTACTATTCCAATACTAGGTTATTCTAGAACCTTTGGTGCCCGTGCACTTGGCTAGCCTCCAAGGTTCTCCAAACTCTTCTGTGCCCATGCACATGGCTTATCTCTAGGCTAATCTAGAGCCTTTTCTAACTATTTTCTTGCACCACTATTCTAAGGCATTCTAGATCTTTTCATTAAGCAATCCCCATGCTCGACACTAGGCTACTCACCTTACCATGCTCTTGCACCTTAGCCTAGGCCCTAGTTCACACACTCAAGACTTGTATGTGCCTTTAGGATTGTGGTCTTGATCTTTCTCGATCTTTTGCTTACACCAACTTAAACAAGTTGTGTCTCTCAACCTTCTTAGCTTAGGACTTGTGCACAGGCAGTGTCCTCTCTCACTCATTTTAGCAATGCCTTTATTGCTAAGGGATGTCATTCTTTCATTGCACCGTCACATCAACTTCCATAAATCTCAGCTTGTATAAGTGTGCAACACCTCTACGTCTAATGTGCCTTTACCTTCTTCTTTGCAACATGGGGTTTATACCCTCTTTTAGCACTCAATGGGCCCTTTGAGGTGTATAGCACACACAAATATAGGGCATGCACTTCTTATGTCTAGGCCATTACCCTTTCTTTGACATACCATCCATTTTTAGGGCAAGTGGCTTTCTACAGCCACACTTACCTTGCCCTTATTAGGAGCCTGAGAGATCCCCTTTTCTCTATTTAACCACCATCATGGCTTTTGCCATTAAACTTTTCTTAAGTCCTTACAATGGTTCGAAGCTTCTTCTATTATGGGTGTTCCTTGGCTTTATATGGTCTTGAGCATAAGAAGCAATTAAAGGACATGGTCATGGTACCTTTATCTTAGACTAAATCCTTGTTCCTTACCTTTGATATTGTGGTTCTTCATTGGCCTTCTCTTTTTTTAAGGAACTGCTACTCTTGTCTCTCCTAATCAAGCCTTTACCCCTAGGCTCAGCTCTTACCCTTGGGCTATAGAGACTTACTGCACTCAGCCTTGTCCACTAACTCAGCAATGGCAATACTCCTACTTCAAGTCTTGTAACCTACAGCTTCATTTAGCTTTTACCCATGGCTTTTACCTTTTGTCAGACTCATTATGTGTGGAGTTTAGCACTCGTAAGTGATCTTTGGTGTCTTCAAACTAGCTTTCATGGATGAAAACCTCTCTTTTAAACTAGCCTTTATCCCCTTACACATGGGTGGGTGGCCCTCACACACATCACCTATGCATTCAACCACAAACATAAAGCTCAAACCAAGGATCTCTAGCACATCTTTATGAGAAATCAAGAATCTTTGTGCCCACTCTTGGCACTGACAACTTGCAATGCCCATACCAAGTAACCTTGTATGCAAGCTATCATCATAAGCAATGCACTAGCATACAACCTAACCATACAACTGAAATCGACATCAACATTAATCATAACAAAGATTTTGATCCCCCTAGGTTGAAACCTGCTCTGATACCAACTGTCACAGGATGGGGGCTTAAGCCTAGTACCTGTGTGACCTTACGCTGGAAATTACTTTCCATGTGCCTAAGTCAACATCTTTTATGACTCTGTGCTAAACACTTATGCTATGCATTCCATTGGCTCCCTAAGAACTTAGCAGAAAGCTAGGAAGGAGAGTTAAACCAATTATATTTCTTTTTACTTGATGCTATGTCTAATTGCTTAATGACCTTACAATGACTCCTATGTCTATCCCCAAGTCTCTAATAGGGCTAAGTCTATTACTTGATTCCTCTTACTTTTCTCTTATTGCTTCTTTTATTAACTACAAATTAAGGGGAAGGTCCCTATTTATGCCTAAGCCTCTCCAGCACATATGGCCCTTATTGATCTAAATGTGTGGCCTTTTATAGGCCTTCTAGACCCTTCCATAGCCCCAAAACACTTCCTAGGTCAGTTAAGGACTTTGTAGAATCCAGCTTATTCCAGACACCCCACTAAGCCTCGGCTCTTAAAGAGTTTGAGCACTCCTGTTGAGTGCCTGCACTGAGCAGGCTCTAAAACTTTTCCCACCTGATCGCTACTTTGCCTACAGCTAGGGCCTTTAAGAGCCTTCCTAATTTGGGTGCACAGTACCCACTACTATTCTCATGCTAGGCCATTGTAAAACCTTCAGTGCTGGCACACTTGGTTGTTCTTTAGGCTTATCTAGACTTTTTTGTGCCTATGCACCTGGCCTATCCCTAAGTTAATCAAGAGCCTTTTGTGCTTGTCTGCCTATGCCACTCTTTTAGGGAATTCTAGATCTTTTAATGAGTAGTCCTTATTCTTAGCACTAAGCAGCTCACCCTGTCATGTTCTTGCACCTTAGCCTAAGCCCTGGTCCATACATTCAGGCCTTGTATGTGCCTTTAAGACCTTGGTCTTGATCTTTTCAAGTCCTTTCTCCTTCACCAACTCAAGCAAGCTACATCTCTTGACCCTTATGGATGATGTAAACAAAGGCTTAAGGTTAGGACGTTGAGCCCTTTTTTCACATGCACAGTAATACATCAAGGCCATGGGTGCTTATAAGTCATCGAAACAACCAATCATCAGACAACATGGCCAGAAGGCATGCATGACTTGGATTTTGCTCTAGGGATATTGCCATGGATGTATATAATGATAGGCCTATCAGGTACACCTATTTTCATTATAAGGGGAAAAGAGGCTCAAAAAACCACCTTTTGAAGATCAAGAGAGATTTTACAATTATGATAGCAGTAAACATTAAAGTGTTTGAAATGGGCACACTTTTTTCAAATAGGCATATACCACACCAAGGGTCCACAGTTGAGGCATGTGTTCACACCAAGGCCCAGCATGTGCCAATGGTGATTGAGGTAACTGTCTGCATCAAAAGCCATGTTTTATCAATGTTGATCGAAGCATGTGCTCACACTAAGTCTAGATTATGCTGATGTTGATCAAGGCATGTGCCCTCACCAAGAGCTAGAATGGGTAGATGGTGGTTAAGGCAATTACCCATACTAAAGGCCAGCTTATATTGATATTCGTCAAGGCAAATGCCTATACCAAAGGCTAGCTTGTGCTATTGATAGTCAATGATATACTCACACTATGCACCAGCATGTGCCATTGATGGTCAAGGCCTTGACCAAAGTTCAATTTTGGGCCATGATGCATATGTTGGCTCAAGATGAAGAACCTGACCAATGGCATTAAGGGTTCCAACAATTAGAGGTAGAGGGTTGGGTGGTGTGCGCACATGATATGCAATAAACGTTGGTCTTTGGACCTTATATTACCCCCTATCCTCCAAAGAATCCTGACATCTCACCCACCCTTAAGGAGTATAAAAGCTTTTATAGGTTAATAGCTAGTAGCCATTGAAGTGCCTGAAATATGGATGCTTGTTTCAAATGGCCACCAAATCTTCTACATTTTGATTTTTTTAACTGAAATTTTTATGTGGACACCAACAAAAATACTAGGATCACATATACCAAATTTAGGGCCATAACTCCTAAAAAAAATTTAAAATATCTTAAATCAAGAAAAATTATAAAAATCATGTAAAATAGAAAATGAGTCATCTTTCCATGAAACTTCACATACAGGCTTAGAGGACCATTATATGAATTTACAAGCCATAAAAATGGCATTGGCATGGTAGAAATATGAAAATGTGCATGAACCCATGATTGCTTGATTGTGGTACACGACCCAAGCCTAGGATACTTATATGTGGTACATGGCCCTCTATGTGCTGATAGTGGTCAAAGCATGTACCAAGACCAAGGGAAAGATGTGATGATGGTGGTTGGGCATGTTCATGTGTCACGATCCGTAAGCTAGTCCAAGCCCAAGGGTTATTTTCGAGTCAAGGTGTAATTCTAGTTCAAGCAAGATAAGGTCAAACAATTAACGGGACCAAAGCTTAAGGCCTACTGAAGGCCTAGGTAAGAGGAACTAGCCTAAAATAGTGGTATAGGTAGTGATCAAGACTCTAGAGGCTTAAGCACAGTGTTCACATTTGGCAGAATTAAGCCAAGCCAAAGTGCAAGCAATGGTGAGTGCTTATACAAATTTACTAGCCATAAAAATGGCATTGGCATGACCAAAATATGGAGATGTGCTTGAGCCCACCTATAGCCTAGTTATGGTGTGCATGGTGTGTGGCCAAGGCCTAAGATACTTGTACATGGTGCACAGCCTAGCATGTGTCAATGGTGTTTAAGAGAACTACTTGCAAAAAGTGCTAGCATGTGCCAATGCTGGTTTGAGCATGTGCTGAGACCAATGGCCAATATGTCCTAGTGGTGGTCTGGGCATGTGCATGTGTCATGGTCCACAAGCTAGTCTTGGCCTAGGGGTTCTCTCTAAATCAAATAGTAGTTTTAGTTCTAGCAGGATAGGGTTTGATAGCTGAAAGGATCAATCTTTAAGGCCTACTAGAGGCCCAATTCATAGGGAACTAGCCTAGAATAGTTTTGGGTAATGATCAAGACTCTAGAGGCTCAAACAGAATGTTTAGGTTTGGCAAAATTAAGCCAAACCCAGGTGCAAGCACCGGTGAGTGATGTGATGTACAAGCACACAGTCAAACTCAAGTGAGGGCACTAATGATCGAGGTGTGGACAGATAGTCAGACTTAGGTACAAGCACACATAAACATAGTCCTAGGAAAATTAGATTTAGGGGCTTCTAGAAGACCCAACACTATAGCATAATCTTTGACAAGCTAGAATTGTGCTAAGCACTTGAGTTCGTAGGCTGACTTAGACATATGGAGTTAATTTCTTATCTAAGGCTACCTGAGGTTTGGCTTAAGATTGGGGCTTATGACATGTGCATCGAGTGTTATTAGGAGTCGATGGCACTCGAGGGGCAGACAAGTGCATTGGGAAGGATAAAAAAGTGGTGGAAGGGTCATGGTACATATGTTGTACCAAGTGCTAGCATCTAAGGATAGTGTCCAAGACAACAACTCACACCAAAGACCAACATGTCTTGATGGTGGTCGAGGCATGTGCATGTGTTACAGTTTACATGCTAGTCTAGGCCTATAAGTTTTCTTCGAGTTAAAAAATAGTTCTAATTCTAGTGGGACAAGGTTCAATAGCTATGGGGACCAAGACTTAAAAGTACACTAAAGGCTTAGGTCATAGGGAACTAGCCCAAAATAGTGACACGGGTATTGATCAAGACTTTAGAGGCTTAGGCCAGGTGTTCAAGTTTGGCAGAATTGAGTCAAGCTTAGGTGTGTGGCACTAGTGAGTGCTTATATGAATTTAAAAGCCATAAAAATGGCATTGGCTTGGAAAAAATATGAAAATGTGCCTGAACCCACCTACTACCTAGTTGTGGTGTGTATGGTGCACTGCCCAAGCATAGGATACCCATACATGATGAGTAGCCTAGCATGTGTCGATGATATTCCAGAGAAATACCCACACAAAGGGCCAACATGTGCCAATAGTGGTCAATGCATACACCAAGACCAAAGGCCAACATGTCCTGATAATGGTCAAGGCATGTGCATGTGTCATGGTCTATAAGTTTGTCTAAGCCTAGAGGTTATCTCCGAGTTGAAGAGCAATTCTTGTTTTAGTGGGACAAGGTCTGACAACTAAGGAAACCAAGCCTTAAGGCCTACTAAAGTCCTAGGTCAAGGGGAACTAGCCCAGAATAGTAGTATGGGCAGGACTAAAGGCTCAGGTACATTGTTCCTATTTGATAGAATTGAACTAGGCCTAAGTGCAAGTGTTATGCCCTGGACGGGCACACTAGGCACAATTATAGGAGTCAGCATGCAAGGCCTTGAAGGTAAAGCTAGAGCACCCATACAGCCTACAGGCCAGCTCGTAAGGCTAAGGTCTGGCTTGCATGATGCCCACACCACATCTAGTAGGGCCTAAGATGAGAGATACGTAAGGGGATCTTTTAGAAGATCACAGGATCAGCATGAGCCTTTTGGCAGATCTGGTTGACCTTAAAATTAGGAGTTAGAATCCTAATTGATTGTAATCTTTGTAATTCTTTGATTTTAGCCTTGATTCTAGGGATTTAGCCATAAGTGTAGCTGAAAGCCTTAACTATAAATAGAGGGCTACTCCACCCTCATTTGTACACCATCATACACTTCTGTTTTAGTGAATACAAAGCATATTCCAACACGTTATCTTGTTTTCCTATTTCTCTCAAACTTGGACATTCAACCTTTCCCATTGTTCTAGTTCCCGCACGCTGGTGTTTTAGGCTGACTTAGGCTACAAGGAGGTGATTCCATGCCTAAGGCCACATAAATTCTGAGTCTAAGGTCAGAGCTCATGATAGTTGGTATCAAAGCAAGTTCAGTTTTACGTGTTTGTGTTGTTCAAGTTAGATCATAGTCGAGAAGATGGCATCCCAGAGTGACGTTGCTAGCCAACAACCAAAGGCCTAAGAGTAAGGGCATGGAAGAGCCAAGAAGGCCAACTCGAGAGACATCTGGTCTACCATGGATGGTAGGCTGGCTAAGGTGGAGGTGAACATAGGTGACATGCAAGAGAAGCTTGAGGATGTGGAGACTCACATTGAAATGCTAGACTTCATGTGGTAGAGACCATACGTGATGGCATGGAGGCCATAAGTAAGAGCATAGAGGAGCTCACCAGTGAGCTCATTACTTGTAAGACTGCCATTAGGAATGGTATGTTTGTTGGAGTGTCTAAGTCCATGATGGATGTTCCCAAGCCTAAAGAGTTCAAGGGAACTAAGGTAGTCAAGGAAGTAGACAACTACCTATGAGGTATGAAGTAGTACTTCCAGGCTATAGGCATGTAGGATGAAGTAATAAAGGTAAGCATCGCTGCTATGTATCTCACTGATGCAGCCTTATTATGGTAGAGGCACAGGTGTGATGATGTTAGGTGTGGGAGCACCAAGATTCAAACCTAGGCAAAGTTTTAAAAAGAGTTCAGGGAGAAATTTTACTAGGAGTATGCTGATGATAAGGCATGGGCAAAGTTGCACAGGCTGAGCTAGCAAGGGGACATAAAGGAGTATGTCCAGAGATTTTTTGAACTGATGCTATAGATCTCAGATCTAAGTGAAAAGGATGCCTTATTTGCTTTCATGGATAGGCTGAAGTCGTGGGTAAACAATGAGTTACAATGGAGGGGAGTTCATGACTTGGCTAAAGTTATGACTACTATTGAGTCCTTGATAGAGTTTAAGCTTTTGAACAAGTTCAATTCTTCTAAGCCTAAGGTTAAAGGCAAAGATGAAAATGACCGAAAGAAGCAGTCTAAAGGGAAGGACTAATTTATACACCTGCTACCTTATTTGGATATGGTAGCCATTGCTCAGGCTCCTTCTTTAGAATTGAATCCTAATTCTCTGTCACCTATTACCACCATAGTAGGCCACTATCCTACCATTGAAAGTGGATAAGGTAAAATTTTGAGTGATGTGTCATTGGCACAAAGGCTATGTGATTCATCAAGTTATCATGAATTATCAAACTAATAGGCAAAACCCACTTCAACCTTTTTTCTAATAAATGCATCTTTTTCAAAAGTTAAGGTTTGTTGCCTATATTAGCTCTAGAATTATTATGGTTATCCGAGTAATAGATACCATTAATCAAACTATAATTGATTTAATGAGCCATTCACAATTACACAATCTGAATTAGTTCATAGTTTCACATGCATGGCTTAATCTTTGAGACAAACATATCGCTACTAGCCAAATCAACTAGATAGCATTCTTTCAAGATGTTGGCACTGCATGGGCCTCAACACACCAACGAGTAGTGGAAAGAGCCAACATAGAGCATAAGCATCATGCATGTCGAGCACGTAAAATGCATAGCATCAGATGAATAGGGGCCAAGAGCTTGTGCCCACAAAACGTTCCATATCTAAAAGCACGATTCAACACCAGTGCACCAATGTGGCCATGAAGGTTTAAGAGGCATGCTTAGGACATGGGGCACAATTGAGGTTTGACCCATAGCCGTTAAGGACACAAGATGGATGTAAGATTGAAAGACGTCTTATTTCTATTGATTTAGGTATGTAGCATAAGATCCTAATTGTGCCCCTAAGGTATGATGACCATATAATGAGAGTTAAAAAGGATGATAGGTCGACAATTTTATGCATCGAGTATAAAGCCTGCCAACACACATAACCATAGCACCACTCATATGCCCATTACGTACAAGTGCCAGCATCCATGCACATCGGTCCAAAACTTCTTCTAAAAAAATTTTTGAAAAATCCTGAACTGTGAAAAATTTTAAAATCATGAAAAATAGAAAGTAAGTCAGCGTGCCATGAAACTTCACAAGAAGGCTTAGGGGACCATTATATGAATTTACAAGCCATAAAAATGGCATTGGCATGGTAAAAATATGAAGATGTGTATGAACCCACTTACTGCTCGATCATGCATAAGGTGCATAGCCCGAGACTAAGGTACCCATGCATGGTGCGTGGCTCAACATGTTGAGGGAACTATCCATACCAGGGGCTAGCATGTGCTAATGGTGGTCGAAGCATGTGTCGATGGTGGTCGAAGCATTTGTCAAGACCAAGGGCCAATATGTCCTAATGATGGTTAAGGCATATGCATGTGTCATGGTACATATACTAGTCCAGGCATAGAGGTTCTCTCTAAGTCGAAGAGTAGTTCTAGCTCTAGCGAAAGAAGGTCAGAAAACCAAGGAAACTAGGCCTTGAGGTATACTAGAGGTCCAAGTCACAAGTAGTTAGCCTAGAATAGTGGAACGGGCAGTGATCAAGACTTTAGTGCCTCAAGCCCAGTGTTTACATTTGATAGAATTGAGCAAAGCCTAGGTATGAGTGCTGGTGAGCATTATATGAATTTACAAGCCATAAAAATGGCATTGGCATGGTAGAAATATGAAGATCTGCTTGAACCCACCTACTACCCAGTCATGGTTCACATGGTGCACGGCTCAAGCTTAGGATAACTATGCTTGGTACATGACCTAGCATGTACTGATGGTGTTCGATGGAACTACCTGCATAAAAGGCCAACATGTGTCGATGGTATTTAAAGCATATACCAAGACTAAGGGCCAACATCTCCTGATGGTATTTTAAGTATGTATATGTGCCACGGACAACAAGCTATCTAGGCCTAGGGGTCTTTTTAAATTAAAGATCAATTCTAGTTTTAGCGAGATAGAGTTGATAGCCAAAAAGACTAGGCCTTAAGGCGTACTAGAGGTCTAGATCATGGGAAACTAGCCCAAAATAGTAGTATGGGCAGTGATCAAGACTTTAGTAGCTCAGGCATACTGTTAAAGTTTGATGAAATTAAGCCAAGCCCAGGTGCAGGTGCTAGCGAGCATTATATAAATTTACAAGCCATAAAAATGGCATTGGCATGGTCGAAATATAAAGATGTGCCTAAACCCACCTACTGTATGGTCTAGGTGCACACGATGCACAGTTCGAGCCTAGGATACCCATGCTTGGTATGCAACCCACCATATGCTAATGGTGTTTGAGGAAACTGCCCATATGAAGGGCTAGCATGTGCCAATGGTGGTCGAACCTCATGCGAAGACCAAGGCCAACATGTCTTGATGGTGGTCAAGGCATGTGCATAGTTCATAAACTAGGTAATGGCCAAAGGTTCTCTTTGAGTCAAGGAGCAATTCTAGTTCAAGTGGGAAAGGGTTTAATTGCTTGGGGGACTAGGCCTTAAGGCCTAATGGAGGCCCAAGTCATGTGGAACTAGCTCAAAACTATGGTATGGGTAGTGATCAAGACTTCAGAGGCTTAGGCATGGTGTTCAGCTTTGGCAGAATTGAGCTAGGCCTAAGTGTGGGCATTGGTAAGCATTTATGTGAATTTATAAGGTATAAAAATGGCATTGGCACGACAAAAATATGATGTGCCTAAACCCACCTACTACCCAATCATGGTGTGCATTATGCATAGCTTAAGCCCAAGATACTCGCGAGTGTTGTGTGGCCTAGCATATATCAATGGTAATTGATGAACTACCCACACAAAGGGTAAGCATGTGTCGATGGTGGTTGAAGCATGTGCTAAGACTAATGGCCAACATGTCCTAATGGTTGTCAAGGATGGGCTTGCATCAGAGTTTGCAAGCTGGTCCAAGCCCTGAGGTTTTCTCTGAGTCAAAGAACAGTTCTAGTTTTAGTAAGATAGGGCCTGAATGGCAAGGGGACCAGGCCTTAAGGCCTACTTGGGGCCCAAGCTATGGGGAACTAGCCCAAATAGTGGTATGAGTAGTGATCAAGACTCCAAAGGCTTAGGTATGGTGTTCAGGTTTGGTAGAATTGAGCTAGGCCTAAGTGCTGGCACTAGCTTATATGAATTTACAAGCCATAAAAATGACATTAACATGGCAAAAATATGAAGATGTGCCTAAACACACCTATTACCCAATCATGGTGTGCACAGTGCAAGACCCGAGCCCAGGATACTTATGCTTGGTGTTTTGCCTAGCATATACCAATGGTGGTTGAAACATGTATTGAGACCAAAGGCCAACATGTTTCAATGGCATTTGAGGCATGTGATGTTCCATGGTAGACAAACTGGTATAGGCCCATAGCTTCTTTTTTAGTCAAAGAGCTATTCCAATTCAAGTGGGACACAGTTTAATAGCTTAAAGGACCATACCTTGAGGCATACTAGAGGTCCAAGTCATGGGGAACTAGCCTAAAATAGTGGTATGGGCAATGATCAAGACTTTAGTGGCTCATGCATGATGTTTAGGTTTGGTAAAGTTTAGCCAAACCTAGGTGCGGGCACTGGTGAGCATTATATGAATTTACAAGCCATAAAAATGGCATTGGCAAAGTAGAAATATGAAGATGTGCTTGAACCTACCTACTGTTTGATCATGGTGCGCATAATGCATGGTTCGAGCCTATGATACCTATGCTTGGTACGCATTCTAGCATGTGTCGATGGTGGACAAATCATGTGTGAAGACCATAGTTCAACATGTCCCAATAGTGGTCGAGGCATGTACTTGTATCACCTGCAAGCTGGTCCAAGCTTAAGGGTTCTCTCTAAGTCAAAGAGTAGTATTAGTTCTAGTGGGAAATGGTTTGATTGCCAAGTAGACCAGGCCTTAAGGCCTACTAGAGGCCCAAGCCATAAGGAAATAGCTTAGAATAGTGGTACGGACAGTGATCAAAACTCAAGAGGCTTAAGTATGATGTTTAGGTTCAACAGAATTGAGCCAGGCCTAGGTGTAGGCCCTAGTTAGTGCTTATGTGAATTTACAAAACATAAAAATGGCATTCACTTTGCAAAAATATGAAGATGGGGCTAAACCCACCTATGGCCTGATCATGGTGTACATTGTGCTTAGCCCAGGGCTAGGTAACTCGCATGTGGTGTGTGGCCTAGCATGTGTTGATGGTGTTTGTGGAAACTACCCACACAAAGGGCTAGCATGTGCTGATGGTGGTTAAAGCATGTACAGAGACCAAGGGCCAACATGTCTTGATGGTGATTGAGGCATGTGCTTGTGTCATAATTTACAAGCTAGTCCAAGCCCATAGGTTCTCTCTGGTGAAAGAGCAGTTCCTATTCTAGCAGGAAAAGGGTTTGATTGCCAGAAGGACTAGGCCTTGAGGCCTATTGGAGGCCCAGGTCTTAAGGCACTAGCCTAAAACAATGGTGTAGGTAGTGATCAAGACTTTAGAGGCTTAGGCGCAGTGTTCAAGGTCAATGGAATTAAGCTAAGCCCAGGTATGGGTGCTAGTGAGCACTTAGATGAATTGATAAGCCATAAAAATGGCATTGGCATGGAAGAAAAATTAAGATGTGCCATAACCGTCCTACTTTCTAATCATGGTATGCAAGGTGAGCAGCCTGAGCCTAGGATAGCTACATGTGGTGTGCGACTTGGCATGTGCCATGGTGTTCAAAGGAACTACTCATATAAAGGACTAGCATGTGTCGATGGTGGTCAAAGCATGTGCCAAGACCAAGGGCCAACATGTCCCAAAAGTGGTCAAGGCATGTGCATGTGTCACAGTTCACTAGTTGGTCCAAGCCTAGGGGTTCTCTCTAAGTTAGGGAGCATTCTAGTAAGATAGGGTCCAACTACCAAAAGGACCAAACCTTAAGGCCTACTGGAGGCCCAGGTCATGGGGAACTAGCCTAAAATGATGTTATGGGTAGTGATCAAGACTCTAAAGTCTTAGGCACATTGTTTAGGTTTAACAAAATTAAACCAAGCCCTGGTGCAAGTGCTAGTGAGTGCTTATATGAATTTAAAAGCCATAAAAATGGCATTGGCATAGTAGATGTGCCTAAACCCATTTACCACTAGATAATGGGGTGCATGTTGTGCAACCCAACATGTGTTGATGGTGTTTAAAGGAACTGCTCGCACAAAGGAATAGCATGTGCCCCTATGATAGGTCAAAAATCGAGTGATGGGCACATGTGTCACTTCTAGCTTGGATTTTGACTTAGAGTCATTCAATAATAATCTAATGCATGGTAGCTTTGTGCCACTAGCTCTTTAACCAAGCACAATGATTAATTGTGTAAATCAACGGTTCTTCTCATACTAGGTTGAATTACTATCATGATGCTACCATTAGTAGGGTAAAATTAACTTACCTCATGACAGTCTAAACCCAGCTCACATTCCGTAGTGGTGGGTGAACAATCCAACACTTGGTGAATTCTGCTTCACAATGATAAGAAGAGCTAGCATCAAAGGATCAAAAAGTAACATTGTTATGAATGCTTGGCTACCACAAGCTAGTTATCCTTATGGTAGCTTTTTTGACACCTCTAGCTTCAAATTTTGAAGGTCTAAAGGATCTATAATCCACACTTTCATGGTTCATTTTTATACTAGAAATTAGAATCAAATGAGCCTTTATCCTTTTGTTCCATGTGAGATTTTTGTTCTTAATGAGCTCATCTTGGGACACCTACGTTATCGTTTAACAGATGTGCTACCCTAGCCAAAATCCCCACTTGACAATGTCTTCTACCCATATTGATTGACCAAGGCTAGCCTTGGGTCTAAAAGAAGGGGTCATGCCTCACCTCTAATTCATGGAATAAGTAAAATAACATTAAAAGTAGCGGTATTTCAATTTCACTTGAGGCCTCCCATTTATCTTACACCTCTTAAGTCATTTCCCAAAGTTAAACTATAGTCAAGCTCAACAAGGTTTTCTTTCCCCACTAATTCTTCCAAGCCTATTCCCTTGGCTATGGTTTTGATTGATAGTAGATAGGGATAGTGGGAATCTCATTAATCCATTAATGTGAAACACTAATTAGATGATGGGGCATTTGGCTACATTAAATGGGTCATAGTTACACTTGTCATTTACCCATGCTTGTTTGAATTTCTTCACTTTGACATTTAGAGCACTGGATAGAAATCACATTATGTGAGCATATGCAGAAACCATTGCATTGATTTGTTTTAATTAAATAGTTGGATTCCCTTTGTCTATACCAGTTCTAATTTGACTACTCTTGCCTAGGAAAAGCCCTCGAGAGAGCAATTCCTAGTTCCTTTAACCAGTGCATGGCAACCTGCTCTCACTATAAGAGTAGATTGACTAGTGTATCGGTAGCTGATGGGTTTAAGATTGGGACCCTCGTGCCTAACCCTTAGAGCCAATCCTTTTCCCAAGGTTATGGATCTATTTTGCGACTTCTTTTGCCTATATTGCTCCATCGACTAGAAGCTATTCACCTTAGAGACCTGATGCAGTTATAAGTTTGATTAGACATGGATGGCACTTGGTCCTCTAGATTTTCAAGAGCCACCAAAGGAACACTTGACACCATAATATGTGTGGTGCTCTTTTGGTCGTTGGACCCTACCTCCAACTAAGCCATTTCCAGTGTAGGTAGGCTATTAAACAAAAAAGATAACTCTCCCTAAGGCCCCTATCGACTTCTTCAAACTCCCTAATGTTGTTGTTAGCTACTGCATCCTGATTAAGGAATTTTAACCTAAATCCCTTTTAAAACTCATGCTAGACATGCTATCAGACGAGCTTCCCTTGTCTCTTAGGATCGACTAACCCATGTGCAAGTGCCATTCACATGGAACCTTTCCCCTCTTTGGCTTTCAAAGTTTTCATTTGAATATTGGCTACTACCACCAAGATCAGCATCGATGGTCACTCCACCTAGGTTCACAGCGAGGTTTTGCGATAACTGTTATGTCATCCTACTCATTGAGGCTTGGCCCTTGCCCTAATAGTTGGGTATAGGTCGCATGCTTAAGCGTCATCCATTTTTTGGATTAGTTGATTCGGTAGGTGACATGTTTCACATTCCTTAGTGGATTTTGACTTCTATGACCACCATCATGCTATCTTAATCGACCAACACCCCTTATGGGTTTTAGGTTAGAGCATAATTAGGCACCATAACTTGGCTTCTAGTTCATCTTGTATCACCAATTTAGCAGACCGAGGGTTGCGTCAGCAGGATTGACAGCACGCAGGGGGGACCAGGGCCGATCCCTAGCTTGCGCATTCTACCTCTCCGGATGGTTGAGCGCCCACACGCATGTTTTATGGGTTGACTTAGGCATACGAAGTTCATTCCCAGTCTAAGATCGGATCGGACCAAGGGTTACGGTAGTAGGACCAGTAGCAGGATCGAACGCATGTAGGGGGGATCGAGCCGATCCCCAGCTTACGCATTCTGCCTCTCTGGCCGGCTGAGCGCTCGTACGTTCGTTTTGTGGATTGACTTAGGCATACGGAGTTCATCCTTAATCTAAGCATACGGAGTTCATTCCTAATCTGAGATCGGATCGGATCGAGGGTTGCGGCAGCAGGATCGATAGCACGCAGGGGGGATCGGGCTGATCCCCAGCTTGTGCATTCTGCTTCTCTGGTCGGTTGAGCGCCCGCACGCCTGTTTCGTGGGTCGGCTTAGGCATAGGGAGTTCATTCCATGTCTAAGCCCCAGTCGGATTGAGGGTTGTGACAGCGGGACCGGTAGCACACAGAGGTGGATCGGGTCGATTCTCGACTTGCGCATTCTACCTCTCCGGCCAGCTAAGCGCCCGCACACTCGTTTCGTGGGTTGGCTTAGGCATACGGAGTTCATTCCATGTCTAAGCATACGGAGTTCATTCCCAGTCTAAGAGTTTGAGCCATGGTGCACATGCTGGGCTCGGGCATGTGCTGGTGCCGCATCGTCAGAGCATCATCGGAGAGGCTAATCTGCGGCATTAGGGGTTCCGGCTATTGGGGGGCCGGGGGTTGTGCGCACATGATGTGCGATGGGTGCTGGTACTTGGCCCTTATATTGGCCCCCTATCCCTCATCAAACCTCGAGAACTCACACCCCCTTCAAGAGCATTTGAGATTTTATAAGTTTGCTGCCAATAGCCATTAAAGTGTCTGAAATGGGGACACTTTTTTCAAACGGTCACAAAATCTTCTCCACTTCGAGTTTTTAGCTGAATGTTTTTACGCATGCCAAAAAAATTACAAGGATCACCTCTACCAAATTTGGGGACAAAACTCTTTCTAAAAATATTTTAAAAAATCTTGAACCACAAAAAGTTTGGAAAATCGTGAAAAATAGAAAATGGGTTATCTTGCCACGAAACTTCACATGAAGGCTTAGGGGACCATTGTATGAATTTACAAGCCATAAAAATGGCATTGGCATGGCAGAAATATGAAGATGTGCTTGAACCCACCTACCACTCGTTCGATCCCCGACTTGCGCATCCTGCCTCTCTGGTCGACTGAGCGTCCGCACGCTCATTTCGTGGGTTGACTTAGGCATACGGAGTTCATCTCCAGTCTATGCATACGAAGTTCATTCCTAGTCTAAGATCAGACCAGACTGAGGGTTGCGACAGCAGGATCGACAGCACAAAAGGGGGACTGGGCCTATCCCCGGCTTGCGCATTCTGCCTCTCCGGCTGGCTGAGCGCCTGCACACCCATTTCGTGGGTTGGCTTAGGCGTAGGGAGTTCATTCCATGTCTAAGCCCCAGTCGGACCGAGGATTATGGTAGCGGGATTGGCAGCATGCAGAGGGGGATCGGGTCGATCCCCAGCTTGCACATTATGCCTCTCCAGCTGGCTCAGCACCCAAACGCTCGTTTCGTGAGTTGACTTAGGCATACAGAGTTAATTCATAGTCTAAGATCGGACTGGACTGAGGGTTGTCATAGCAGGAGTAGCAGCAGGATCGACAGCATGCAAAGGGGGATCGGGTCGGTCCCCGGCTTGCACATTCTACCTCTCCGATCAACTGAGCACCCACAGGCTCGTTTCGTGGGTTGACTTAGGCATATGGAGTTCATACCCAGTCTAAGCATACGAAGTTCATTCCCAGTCTAAGATCGGATCGGACCGAGGGTTACGGTAGCAGGATCAGCAGTACGCAGGGGGGACCGGGTCGATCCTCAGCTTGCGCATTCTACCTCTCTGGCCAGCTGAGCACCTGCACACCTGATTCATGGGTTGGCTTAAGCATAAGGAGTTCATTCCATGTCTAAGCCCCAATCGGACCGAGGGTTGTGGCAATGGGACCGGCAGCACGCAGAGGGGGATCGAGCTGATCCCCGGCTTGCGCATTATGCCTCTCCGGCCAGCTCAGTGCCCGAACGCTCGTTTCATGGGTTGACTTAGGCATACGGAGTTCATTCCAAGTCTAAGATCAGACCGAACCGAGGGTTACGGTAGCAGGATCGACAGAACGCATTCTGCCTTTCCGGTCGCCTGAGCGTTCACACGCTCGTTTCGTGGGTTGGCTTAGGCATACGGAGTTCATTCCATGTCTAAGCATACAGAGTTCATTCCCAGTCTAAGAGTTTGAGCCACGGTGCACATGCTAGGCTCGGGCATGTGCTGGTGCCACATTTTTTCCACCCGAGGCACCATCGCCGAAGCATCGCCAGAGAGCCTAACCGGTGGCATTGGGGGTTTCGACGATTGAGGGGGCCGGGGGGTCTGCACACATGATGTGTGATGGGTACTGGTACTTGGCCCTTATATTGGCCCTCTATCCCTCATCAAACCTCAAGAACTCACACCCCCTTAAAAAGCATTTGAGATTTATAGGTTTGCTGCCAATAGCCATTAAAGTGTCTGAAATGGGGACACTTTTTTCAAACGGTCACAAAATCTTCTCCACTTCGAGTTTTTAGTTGAATTTTTTTGTGCATGCTAACAAAAATACAAGGATCACCTCTACTATATTTGGGACAAAACTCTTTCTAAAAAAATTTTAAAAAATCTCGAACCGTAAAAAGTTTCAAAAATCGTGAAAAATAAAAAACGGGTCACCTTGCCATGAAAGTTGACATGAAGGCTTAGGGGACCATTGTATGAATTTGCAAGCCATAAAAATGGTGTTGGCATGAAAGAAATATGAAGATGTGCTTGAACCCACCTACCACCCGTTCGATCCTCGGCTTGCGCATCCTACCTCTCTAGTCGACTGAGCGTCCGCACGCTCGTTTCATGGGTTGACTTAGACATACGGAGTTCATCCCCAGTCTAAGCATACGGAGTTCATTCCCAATCTAAGATCGGATTGGACTGAGGGTTATGGCACCAGGATCGATAGCACGCAGAGGAGACTGGGCTGATCCCCGGCTTGCCCATTCTACCTCTCCGGCCGACTGAGCGCCCGCTCACCCGTTTCATGGGTTGGCTTAGGCATAGGGAGTTCATTCCATGTTGAAGCCCCAACAGGATCGAGGGTTGTGGCAGCGGGACCGACAGCACGCAGAGGGGGACCGGGCCGATCCCCGGCTTGCACATTATGCCTCTCCAGTCGTCTCAGTGCCCGAACGCTCATTTTATGGGTTGACTTAGGCATATAGAGTCCCAGTCTAAGCAACAGGATCGGCAGCACGCAGGAGGGGACCGAGTTGGTCCTCAGCTTGCACATTCTGCCTCTCCGGCCGGATGAGTGCCCGCATGCTCGTTTCATGGGTTGACTTAGGCATACGGAGTTCATTCCATGTCTAAGCATATGGAGTTCATTCCCAGTCTAAGATCGAACCGGACTGACGGTTGGGGCACCAGGACCAGTAGCAGGATCGGTAGCACGCAGGGAAGGACTTGGTTGATCCTCGGTTTGTGTATTCTGCCTCTTCAACCGGTCTCTCTGACCTGTTGAACGTCGGCACGCTCGTTTCGTGGGTTGACTTAGGCATACGGGCCAGGGGGTGTGCGCACATGATGTACGATGGGTGCTGGTACTTGGCCCTTATATTGGCCCCCTATCCCACATCAAACCTCTAGAACTCACACCCCCTTAAAGAGCATTTGAGATTTTATAGGTTTGCTGCCAGTAGCCATTAAAGTGTCTGAAATGGGGACACTTTTTTCAAATGGTCACAAAATCTTCTCCACTTCGTGTTTTTAGCTAAATTATTTTGTGCATGCCAACAAAAATACAAGGATCACCTCTACCAAATTTGGGGCCTAAACTCTTTCTAAAAAAATTTTAAAAAAACCTGAACCGTAAAAAGTTTCAAAAATCGTGAAAAATAGAAAATGGGTTGTCTTGCCACGAAACTTCACATGAAGGCTTAGGGGACCATTGTATGAATTTACACGCCATAAAAATGGCATTGGTACAGCAAAAATATGAAGATGTGCCTGAACCCACCTACCACCCGTTCGATCCCCAGCTTGGGCATCCCACCTCTCTGGTCGGCTGAGCGTCCGAACGCTTGTTTCATGGGTTGACTTAGGCATACGGAGTTCATCCCTAGTCTAAGCATATGGAGTTCATTCCCAGTCTAAGATCGGATCAGACCGAGGGTTGCGGTAGCACACAAGGGGGATCGAGCCGATCCCCGGCTTGCGCATTCTGCCTCTCTGGCCTGCAGACCACCCATATGTCCGTTTCGTGGGTTGGCTTAGGCATAGGGAGTTCATTCCATGTCTAAGCCCCAGCCAGACCGAGGGTTGTGGCAGCGGGGCCGACAGCACGCAGAGAAGGATCGGGCTGATCCTCGTCTTGTGCATTATGCCTCTCCGGTCGGCTCAACACCCAAACGCTCGTTTTGTGGGTTGACTTAGGCATACGGAGTTCATTCCCAGTCTAAGATCGAACCAGATCGAGTGATGCGACGCAAGATCGACAGCACGCAGGGGGGACCGAGCCTATCCCTGGCTTGCGCATTCTGTCTCTTCCACCGGCTGAACACCCGCATGCTCGTTTCGTGGGTTGGCTTAGGCATACGGAGTTCATTCGATGTCTAAGCATAGGAGTTCATTCCTAGTCTAAGATCGGACCGGATCAAGGGTTGTGGCAGTCGGACCAGCAGCAGGATCGGCAGCACGTAGGGGGGACCGGGCTAATCCCCAGCTTGCACGTTCTACCTCTCCGTTCGACCTCTCCGATCAGTTGAGTGCCCATACGCTCATTTCATGGGTTGACTTAGGCATACGGAGTTCATACCCAGTCTAAGCATACGGAATTCATTCCTAATCTAAGATCAAATCGGACCGAGGGTTACGACAGCAGGATTGGCGGCACGTATGGGGGATCGGGCCGATCCCTAGCTTGCACATTCTGCCTCTTCGGCTGGCTGAACGCCCGCACGCCCGTTTCATTGGTTGGCTTAGGCGTAGCTAAGCCCCAACCGGACTGAGCGTTGTGGCAGCGGGATCGACAGCATACAGAAAGGGAGCGAGGTGATCCCCAGCTTGCGCATTATGCCTCTCCAACTGGCTCAGCACCCGAACGCCCAATTCGTGGGTTGACTTAGGCATACGGAGTTCATTCCTAGTCTAAGATTAGATCGGACCAAGGGTTGCGGTAGTAGGATCGATAGCACGTAGGGGGGACCGGGTCGGTTCTTGACTTACGCATTCTACCTCTCCGGTTGGCTGAGCGCCCGCACGCTCGTTTCGTGGGTTGATTTAGGCATACAAAATTCATCCCCAGTCTAAGCATACGGAGTTCATTCCCAGTCTAAGATCAAACCGGATTGAAGGTTGCGGCAGCAGGATCAGTAGCACGCAGGGGGGACCGGGTCGATCCCCAACTTGCGCATTCTTCCTCTTCAGCTGGCTGAGTGCCCGCACGCCCATTTCATGGGTTGGCTTAGGCATAGGGAGTTCGTTCAATATCTAAACCCCAGCCAGACCGAGGGTTGTGGCAGCGGGACTGATAGCACGCAAAGAGGGATCGGGGCGATCCCCGGCTTACGCATTATGCCTTTCCGACTGGCTTAGCGCCCGAACGCCTATTTCATGGGATGACTTAGGCATATGGAGTTAATTCCTAGTCTAACATCAGATTGGATCAAGGGTTGCTGCAGCAGGATCGACAGCACACAGAGGGGGACCGGACCGGTTCCCGGCATGTGCATTCTACCTCTCCCGCTGGCTGAGTGGCCGTACGCTCGTTTCATGGGTTGACTTAGGCATACGGAGTTCATACATAGTCTAAGCATACGGAGTTCATACATAGTCTAAACATACGGAGTTCATTCTCAGTCAGAGATCGGACCGGACCAAGGGTTACGGCAGTAGGATCGGTAGCACGCAGGGTGGATCACGCCGATCCCTGGCTTGTGCATTCTGCCTCTCCGACCGGTTGAGTGGCCGAACACTCGTTTCATGGGTTGGCTTAGGCATAGGGAGTTCATTTCATGTCTAAGCCCCAGCCAGACCGAAGGTTGTGGCAACGAGACTGATAGCACGGAGTGGGGGACCGGGCCGGTCTTCGGCTTGCGCATTTTGCCTTTCCGATCGGCTGAGCGCCCGCATGCCCATTTCGTTGGTTGGCTTAGGCATAGGGAGTTCATTCCATGTCTAAGCCCCAGCCAGATCGAAGGTTATGGCAGCGGGACTGACAGCACATAGAGGGGGATCGGGTCGGTTCCCGGCTTGCGTATTCTGCCTCTCCGGTGGACTGAGCGCCCGCACGCCCATTTCGTGGGTTGGCTTAGGCATAGGGAGTTCATTCCAAGTCTAAGCCCTAGCCGGACCGAGGGTTGTGGCAGTGGGACTGGCAGCACGCAGAGGGGGAACGGGCCAATCCTTGGCTTACGCATTATGCCTCTCCGGCCAGCTCAGTGCCCGAACGCTCATTTCCTGGGTTGGCTTAGGTATACAGAGTTCATTCCCAGTCTAAGATCTGACCGGATCGAGTGTTGCGATAGTAGGACCAGTAGCAGGATCAATAGCACGTAGGGGGGATCAGGTTGATCCCCGGCTGGCACATTCTGCCTCTCCGACCGGCCTCTTCAGCTGGCTGAGTGCCTACACGCTCGTTTCGTGGGTTGACTTAAGCATACGGAGTTCATCCTTTGTCGAAGCATACGAAGTTCATTCCCAATCTAAGATCAGACCAGACCGAGGGTTGCGACAGTAGGATCGATAGCACGCAGAGGGAATCTGGTTGATCCCTGGCTTGCGTATTCTACCTCTCCAACTGGCTGAGCACCCACAAACCCGTTTCGTGGGTTGGCTTAGGCATAGGGAGTTCATTCCATGTCTAAGCCCCAGCCGGATCGAGGGTTATGGCAACGGGACTGACAGTACATAGAGGGGGACCAGGCCGATCCTTAGCTTGCGCATTCTGCCTCTTCGATCGGCAGAGCACCCGCACGCTCGTTTCATGGGTTGGCTTAGGCATACAGAGTTCATTCCATGTCTAAGCATACGGAGTTCATTCCCAGTCTAAGAGTTTGAGCCACAGTGCACATGCTGGCTCAGGCATGTGCTGGTGCCACTTTTTTTTCACCCGAATCAGATCGAATGTTACGGCACCAGGATCGGTAGCACGCAGGGGGGATCGAGCTGATCTCTAGCTTGTGCATTCTGCCTCTCCAATCGGCTGAGCACCCGCACGCTCGTTTTGTGGGTTGACTTAGGCATATGGAGTTCATCCCCAGTCTAAGCATACGGAGTTCATTCCCAGTCTAAGATCAAACCAAACTGAGGGTTACGGTAGCACGATCGACAGCACGTCGGGGGGACCGAGCCCATCCCTGGCTTACTCATTCTACCTTTCCATCTGGTTGAGCGCCCGCACGCCCATTTCGTGGGTTGGCTTAGGCATAAGGAGTTCATTCCATGTCTAAGCCCCAGTTGAACCGAGGGTTGTGGCAGTGGAATCGACAGCATGTAGAGGGGGATCGGGCTGATCCCCGACTTGCGCATTCTTCCTCTCCGACTGGCTGAGTGCCCGTACGCTCGTTTCGTGGGTTGTGTTAGGCATACGGAGTTCATTCCACGTCTAAGCGTACGGAGTTCATTCCCAGTCTAAGAGTTTGAGCCACGGTGCACATGCTGGGCTTAGGCATGTGCTGGTGCCTTATTTTTTTCACTCGGGTCACCATCGTCGGAGCATCGTTGGAGCATCGTCGGAGAGCCTAACCAGCGGCATTGGGGGTTCCGACGATTGGGGGGCTGGGGGGTGTGTGCACATGATGTGCGATGGGTGCTGGTACTTGGCCCTTATATTGGCCCCGTATCCTTCATCAAACCTTAAGAACTCACACCCCCTTGAAGAGCATTTGAGATTTTATAGGTTTGCTGCCAGTAGCCATTAAAGTGTCTGGAATGGGGACACTTTTTGTGCGTGCCAACAAAAATACAAGGAACACCTCTACCAAATTTGGGGACAAAACTACTTTTAAAAAAATTTTAAAAAATCCCGAACCGTAAAAAGTTTCAAAAATCATAAAAAATAGAAAATGGGTCGTCTTGCCGCGAAACTTCACATGAAGGCTTAGGGGACCATTGTATGAATTTACAAGCCATAACAATGGCATTGGCACAACAGAAATATGAAGATGTGCTTGAACCCACCTACCACCCGTTCGATCCTCGACTTGCGCATCCTGCCTCTTTGGTCGGCTGAGTGTCCGCACCCTCGTGTCATGGGTTGACTTAGGCATATAGAGTTCATCCCTAGTCTAAGCATACAGAGTTCATTCCCAGTCTGAGATCGCACCGGACCAAGGGCTGTGGCAACAAGATCGACAGCACATAAGGGGGATCGGGCCGATCTCCGAGTTGCGCATTCTGTCTCTCCGGCCGGTTGAGCGACCGTACGTTCATTTCATGGGTTGGCTTAGGCATGCAGAGTTCATTCCATGTTAAAGCATACAGAGTTCATTCCCAATCTAAGATCGAACCAGACCGAGGGTTGTGGCAACAGAACCAGTAGTAGGATCGGCAGCACGCAGGGGGGACCGAGCCAATCCCCGGCTTGCGCATTCTACCACTCTGGTCGACTTTTCCGGCTGACTGAGCACCCGTATGCTCGTTTCATAGGCTTTCTTAGGATACGGAGTTCATTCCCAGTCTAAGATCAGATCGGATCGAGGGTTACAGCAGCAAGATCAGTAGCATGCAAGGGGGATCGAGTTGATCCTCGACTTGCGCATTCTGCCTCTCCGGCCGGCTGAGCACCCACACGTCCATTTCATGGGTTAGATTAGGCATAGGGAGTTCATTCCACGGCTAAGCCCCAGCCGGACCGAGGGTTATGGCAGAGGGATCGACAGCACGTAGAGGGGGACCAGGCCAATCTCTGACCTGCTCAACGCCCGAACGCTTGTTTCGTGGGTTAACTTAGGCATACGGAGTTCATTCCTAGTCTAAGATCAGGCCGAACCAAGGGTTATGATAGCAGGATCGATAGCACGCAGAGGGGACCGGGCCAATCCCCGGCTTGCGCATTCTGCCTCTCCGACCGGCTGAGTGCCCGTACGCCCGTTTCGTGGGTTGGCTTAGGCATAGGGAGTTCATTCCATGTCTAAGCCCCAGCCGGACCGAGGGTTGTGGCAGTCAGACCGGGCTGATCCTCGGCTTGCGCATTCTGCCTCTTGGGCCAGTTGAGCGCCCGCACGCTCGTTTCGTTGTTTGGCTTAGGCATACAAAGTTCATTCCATGTCTAAGCATACGAAGTTCATTCCTAGTCTATGAGTTTAAGCCACGGTGCACATGCTAGACTCGGGCATGTCTTTGTGCCACATTTTTTTCGCCCGAGGCACCATCACCGGAGCATCGTCGGAGAGCCTAACCGACGGTATTGGGGTTCCGACGATTAGAGAGCCGGGGGGTGTGCGCACATGATGTGCGATGGGTGCTGGTACTTGGCCCTTATATTGGCCCCCTATCCCTCATCAAACCTCGAGAACTCACACCCCCTTAAAGAGTATTTGAGATTTTATAGGTTTGCTGCTAGTAGCCATTAAAGTGTCTGAAATGGGGACACTTTTTTCAAACGGTCACAAAATCTTCTCCACTTCGAGTTTTTAGCTGAAGTTTTTGTCCATGCCAATAAAAATACAAGGATCACCTCTACCAAATTTGGGGATAAAACTCTTTCTAAAAAAATTTTAAAAAATCCTGAACCGTAAAAAGTTTTGAAAATCGTGAAAAATAGAAAATGGGTCGTCTTTCCATGAAACTTCACATGAAGGATTAGGGGACCATTGTATGAATTTACAAGCCATAAAAATGGCATTGGCATGGCAGAAATATGAAGATGTGCTTGAACCCACCTACCACCCATTCGATCCCCAACTTGCACATCCTGCCTCTCTAGTCGGCTGAGTGTCCGTACGCTTGTTTCATGGGTTAACTTAGGCATATGGAGTTCATCTCCAGTCTAAGCATACGAAGTTCATTCCCAGTCTAAGATTGGACCGGATTGAGGGTTGCGGCAGCAGGATCGACAGCACGCAGGGGGGACCGGGTCGATCCCTGGCATGTACATTCTGCCTCTCCTGTCGGCTGAGCGCTCGCACGCCCGTTTCGTGGGTTGGCTTAGGCATAGGGAGTTCATTCCATGTCTAAGCCCTAATCGAACCGAGTGTTGTGGCAGTGGGACCGATAGCACGTAGAGAGGGACCGGGCCGATCCCTAGCTTGCGCACTATGCCTCTTCGTCAGGCTGAGCACCCATACGCTCGTTTCGTGGGTTGGCTTAGGCATACGGAGTTCATTCCATGTCTAAGCATAGGAGTTTATTCTCAGTCTAAGAGTTTGAGCCATGGTGCACATGTTGGGCTTGGGCATGTGCTGGTGTCGCATTTTTTTCACCCAGGGCACCATCGCTGAAGGATCTTCGGAGAGCCTAACCGGTGGCATTGGAGGTTCTAGCGATTGGGGGAGCCGGGGGGTTTGTGCGCACATGATGTGTGATAGGTGCTGGTACTTGGCCCTTATATTGGCTCCCTATCCCTCATCAAACCTCGAGAACTGACACCCCTTTAAATAGCATTTTAGATTTTATAGGTTTGCTGCCAGTAGCTATTAAAGTGTTTGAAATATGGACACTTTTTCAAATGATCACAAAATCTTCTTCGCTTTGAGTTTTTAGTTGAATTTTTTTGTGCATGCCAAAAAAAAAATACAAGGATCACATCTACCAAATTTGGGGACAAAACTCTTTCTAAAAAAATTTTAAAAAATCCCGAACCGTAAAAAGTTTTGAAAATCGTGAAAAATAGAAAATGGGTCGTCTTACCACGAAACTTCACATGAAGGCTTAGGGGACCATTGTATGAATTTACAAGCCATAAGAATGGCATTGGCATGGCAGAAATATGAAGATGTGCTTGAACCCACCAACCACCCGTTTGATCCCCGGCTTACGCATCCTGCCTCTTTGGTCGGCTGAGCGTCCGCACGCTCATTTCGTGGGTTGACTTAGGGATACAGAGTTCATCCCCAGTCTAAGCATACAGAGTTCATTCTTAGTCTAAGATCGAACCGGACCGAGGGTTACGACAGCGGGATCGACAGCACATAGAGGGGGACCGGGCTGATCCCCCGCTTGCGCATTATGCCTCTCCGGCCGGTTCAGCACCCACACACTCGTTTTGTGGGCTTACTTAGGCATACGAAGTTCATTCCTAGTCTAAGATTGGACCGGACCGAGGGTTGCTGTAGCAGGATCGACAGCACGCAGGGGGGATCGGACCGGTCCCTGACTTGCGCATTTTTTCTCTTCGGTCGACTGAGCACCCATACGCTCGTTTCATGGGTTGGCTTAGGCATACGGAGTTCATTCCATGTCTAAGGATACTGAGTTCATTCCCAGTCTAAGATCAGACTGGACCGAGGGTTACGGTAGTAGGACCAGTAGCAGGATCGACAGCAGGATCGGCAGCAGAGGGGATCAGGCCGATCCCCGACTTACACATTCTGCCTTTACGGTCGGCCTCTCAGGTCGGCTGAGCGCCCGCACGTTCATTTCATGGGTTGACTTAGGCATACGGAGTTCATCCCCTGTCTAAGCATACGGAGTTCATTCCCAGTGTAAGATTGGACCCGACCAAGGGTTGTGGTAGCAGGATCGGCAGCACGTAGGGGGGATCGGGCCAATCCTTGGCTTGCGCATTCTACCTCTCTGTCCGACTGAGCGCCCACACGCCCATTTCATGGGTTGGCTTAGGCATAGGGAGTTCATTCCATGTCTAAGCCCCAGTTAGACCGAGGGTTATGGCAGCAGGATCGACAGAACATAGAGGGGGACCGGGTCGATTGTCGGCTTGCGTATTATGCCTCTCCGGCTGGCTCAGTGCCCGAACGCTCGTTTCATGGGTTGACTTAGGTATACGGAGTTCATTCCTAGTCTAAGATTGGACCAGACCGAGGGTTGCGGTAGCAGGATTGACAGCACGCAGGGAAGGATCGGGTTGATCCTCGGTTTATGCATTCTACCTCTCCGACCGGTTGAGCGCTCGTACGCTCGTTTCATGGGTCGGCTTAGGCATACGGAGTTCATTCCATGTCTAAGCATACAGAGTTCATTCTTAGTCTAAGATCAGACCGGACCAAGGGTTGCGACAGCAGGATCGACATCATGCAGTGGGGACCAAGCCAATCCCCGACTTGCACATTATACCTCTCCGATCGGTTGAGTGCTCGCACTCTCGTTTCATGGGTTAGCTTAGGCATAGGGAGTTCATTCCATGTCTAAGCCCCATCCAGACCGAGGGTTGTGGCAGTGGGACCAAAGCATGCAGAGGGGGACCGGGCCGATCGTTGGCTTGGCATTCTGCCTCTCCGGCCGACTGAGCGCCCGTACGCTCGTTTCGTGGGTTGGCTTAGGCATACAGAGTTCATTCCATGTCTAAGCATATGGAGTTCATTCCTAGTCTAAGAGTTTGATCCATGGTGCACATGCTGGGCTCGGGCATGTGCTGGTGCCGCATTTTTTTCGCTTGGGGCACCATCGTCAGAGCATCGCCGGAGAGCCTAACCAACGGCATTAGGGGTTCCAACGATTGGGGGGGCCGGGGGGGTGTGTGCACATGATGTGCGGTGGGTGCTGGCACTTGGCCCTTATATTGGCCCCCTATCCTTCATCAAACCTCGAGAACTCACACCCCCTTAAAGAGCATTTGAGATTTTATAGGTTTGCTGCCAGTAGCCATTAAAGTGTCTGAAATGGGGATAATTTTTTCAAACAGTCACAAAATCTTCTCCACTACAAGTTTTTAGCTAAATATTTTTGTGCATGCCAAAAGAAATACAAGGACCACCTCTACCAAATTTGGGGACAAAACTCTATCTAAAAAAATTTTAAAAAATCCTGAACCGCAAAAAGTTTCAAAAATTGTGAAAAATAGAAAACGGGTCGTCTTGCCACGAAACTTCACATGAAGGCTTAGGGGACCACTGTATGAATTTAAAAGCCATAAAAATGGCATTGGCATGGCAGAAATATGAAGATGTGCTTGAACCCACTTACCACCCATTCGATCCCCGGTGTCATGAGCCAAACTTGTATAGGGCCTTGACCGAGACTTAGGTTGCCTTGAGCCACCCATGTATAGGGCCATGGCCGGGTAGATCCCTTGTGCTAGGAAAAGTGTCCCCATTTCAAACATTGTAATGGTTACTGGTAGCATAGCTCTAAAATCTCTAAGGCTCTTTAGGGGTGGTGAGCCAGCAGCATAGTGTTGGACTGTCTTACCGGTTGCTATGCGAGCCTAGGCCATCCACCAAGGGCTGCCCCCTGGCCCTGGTGACGGTGGGACGTCCCGATGTATGATTCTTGATTATAATAAAATTAACCCGATTGAATGTCCCGAATGTTGCCTCGATGTGTTTTTCATTTTCTCGATGCGAATGTGCCTTCTTGTGTGTGTGCTTGAGATTGATCTCGATATATTGTGACTTATTGTGAATGCTTGAGACTCACCATGGCTTATGGTTATTTGTTCAGATATCGATTTATTAAAGGCTGACTTGGGTGGAAGCGCCCATTCAAGTGTCGCACAGTCTATGCTTATTAAGAGAAAGCTTAGTCCGTGACACGTGGTATCAGAGCACGGTTGAGAAGTGCTAGAAAATGGATGAGATGGCCACAAGTGGTAGACCCAATCATCAATAGAGAATTGAGGAACTTGAGGCCGCGGTGGCCGCAATGAAAACTCATATGGTGACTAAAGATTGAGTGAGGGAGATCGAGACAACCCAGCGGGAGTTGTCTGATACTCTCCACAACGTGAGCGAGGAGGCTAGAGATGCCTTGAACATTCTCCAAAAGGAGTTTGAAGAGCTTAGAGCATAGGTGAGCATCTTACAAATGGTTGTGGCCAGATCGGGTTTGAGCTCGATGGAAAGGGGAAAAAGGCCCAAGGTACCGGAGCCTCGTTGCTATGAGGGGGCAAGGGATGCTAAGGAACTTGAAAATTTCTTGTTTGACATGGAGTAGTACTTTCGAGCTGTACACACGGATTCAGAGGAAGACAAGGTAGCAATGGCGTCAATGTACCTCACAGAGGATGCCAAGCTATGGTGGCACTCCAAGTTTGTCAATGATGAGTGCCCGATTAAGACTTGGACGGACCTGAAGCGAGAACTGAAAAACAATTTTTCCCTAAGAATGTGGAGTACATGGCTCGAAAGAGACTTCGAGAATTGGTGCAAACAGGAATAGTGTGAGAGTTTGTAAGGAGTTTCTATACCCTGATGTTGGATATTTGAGACATGTTTGAAAAAGACATGATGTTTTATTTTCTTGAAGGCCTCAAGCCTTGGGCTAGGACAGAACTACAAAGACAAAAAGTGCAAGACGTGGCTACGGCCATGGCTGCAGCTGAACGTCTCCACGATTATAATGATGGCTCCTTAAAATGGAAAAATCCTCCATCAGCTGGCAGTAGCTTCAACTTTGGGAGTGAGGAAAAGTTGACCAAGTTGGATCGACCCTTCAGTGGGGGATCAGATAGGAGGTCCTTTGGTCGAGATAGCACCCAACCCAAGACAAGCAACGCTGTGATTTTCAGGCCTAGGCAACCGCTTGGCTGAATGCCCGCATAGAGGAGCCCTTAATGCCTTAAGAACCTCATTTTAAGAGTCTACAAAAGTGCCAGAGAGCATTGAAGAAGTTAAAGAGGAGCCAGCCAGGATGGGTTCAATAAGGTTCCTCAATGCCCTCCGCACCCAACTGAGCACTATAAAGAAAGAGCAGAGTAGAGGCTTGATGTATGTGAGCTTAATGATCAATGAGAAAGCCACTAAGGTCATGGTGGATACAGGTTCTACCGATACTTTCATCACACCAGAAGAAGCAAAAAGGTGTGGTCTTCAGGTTAGCAAAGACTGTGGGTGAATGAAGGCAGTCAATTCGCTAGCCTTTGCAATAAGTGGAAGCTCTAAGAGTGTGACAACCAAGTTGGGGCCATGAGAAGGGAAGGTAGACTTTACAGTTTCCCCCATGGATGACTTTGATGTCATTATCGAATTGGACTTCATGATGTTGGCTCAGGTGATCCCTATCCCCGTCGCTAGCTGCTTGTTGTTCTTAGGGGAACACTCATGTGTGGTGCCAGCCAATATCTTACCAAATAGTGGGAAAAAAATGATTTCAGCCTTGCAGTTCAAGAAAAAGGTCAAAAGAGGGGAACCCTCCTTCGTGGCTATGTCGATTTACAAAGAAGTGTCAAAAGTAGAACCAATACCTGATGGCATGGAAAAAGTGTTAGAAGAATTAGAAGAGGTGATGCCAGAGATATTGCCTAAGGTTCTACCCTCTCGACGAGTAGTGGACCATGAAATTGAGCTCCTCCCAAGAGTGAAACCCCCTGCTAGAGCCCCTTACCGCATGGCCCCGCCAGAGTTGGCCGAACTAAGAAAACAGTTAGATAAGTTTCTACAAGCCGGGTTCATCAGACCATCAAAAGCTCCATTCGGAGTGCCAGTGCTATTTCAGAAGAAGCATGATGGAAGTTTGTGATTATGTGTTGACTACAGGGCCCTGAACAAAGTCACCGTAAGAAACAAGTATCCCATCCCTCTTATAGCAGACTTGTTTGATCAATTGAGTCAGGCCAAGTACTTCTCCAAATTGGACCTGAGATCTGGCTACCATTAGGTCAGAATCGTTGAGGGAGATGAGCCAAAGACCACTTGCGTAACATGGTATGGTGCATTTGAATTCTTGTTATGCCCTTTGGACTGACCAATGCTCCTGCCACATTTTGTACATTGATGAATCAGGTGTTCCATAACTACCTAGACAAATTTGTAGTCATCTATTTAGATGACATAGTGGTATATAGCTCCACTTTGGAAGAACATCAAGAATACCTATGCTGGGTGCTTCAAAGGTTACAAGACCACCAGCTATATGTCAAAAGGGAGAAGTGTGCATTTGCTCAGACCCAAATCCAATTTCTTGATCACATTGTCGAACGTGGCCACATTCAAATGGACATGAAAAAGGTTAGGGCCATCAAAGAGTGGACAACACCGAAGAACGTTAGTGAGCTCCGCTCATTTTTGGGACTAGCCAACTATTATAGAAGGTTTGTGGAAGGGTACTCTCATAAGACCATGGCCCTCATGAAGCTATTGAAGAAGGAGCATAAATGGTGTTGGACGAATGAGTGCTAAGAGGCCTTTGAGGGATTGGAGAATGCTATTATGAAGGACCCCATCTTAGCCCTCTCTGATATTGAAAAACCTTTCAAAGTTCAGACGGATGCATCTGATTTTGCTATTGGAAGAGTGCTTTTGCAATAACAACACCCGATAGCATTTGAAAGTAGAAAGCTAAGTGAAGCTGAGAGAAAATATACGGCCCAGGAAAAAGAGCTCCTGGCAGTGGTTTACTGTTTGAGGGCTTGGCGACATTACTTGTTGGGTTCACACTTTGTCATGAAGACAGACAATGCGGTCGTTAGCCATTTCCTCACCCAACCAAGGCTTACGGCAAAACAAGCTAGGTGGCAGGAATTTTTAGCGGAGTTTGACCTTTTTTTTTAGCACACCGCTAGAAAAACCAATCAAGTGGCTGATGCATTGAGCAGGTGAACAGATTTAGTGGCCCTTAGAAGAATTGCCCTAATGGCAGTTAGTCGAGCCACTACAGACATTCACAAGCTGATTGGAGATCATTTAGGGAAGGACCCACAAGCCTGTGCCATCTTGAAGCTAGTGGAAGAAGGGAAGTCCAAGTACTCCTGGCAAGAGAATGGGGTCTTGTGGACCAAGGGGCCTCAAGTGTTTGTGCCAAGAGCAGGAGGTCTGAGATAGATGCTGATGAGGGAGTGTCATGACACCCCATGGGTGGGACAACTGGGCTGGCAACGCACTTTGGCATTATTGAAATAGGGATACTATTGGCCTCACATGTGACAAGATGCGATGGACTATACAAAGACTTACCTTATTTGCCAACAAGACAAAGTTGAAAAAAAGAAACCAGCAGGCATGCTTGAACCACTATCGGTACCTACCAAACCATGGGAAAGCATCTCCTTCGATTTCATTTTGAGCCTACCCAAGGTTGGTGATCTTGGAGCTATCTTGGTGGTGATTGATCGGTTTTCTAAGTATGCCACATTCATTCCCTCTCACAAGTATTGTACAGCAGAAGACACAGCTTGACTATTGTTCAAACATGTGGTCAAATACTGGGGCCTCCCTCAAAACATTGTCAGCGATAGAGATCCAAGATTTACGAGGTCCTTCTAGAGAGAGCTTTTCAAGATATTGGGGTCCCAACTCAACATCTCCTCAAGCTATCACCCTCAAACTGATGGTTAGACAGAATGGTTCAATGGATTACTAGAGGAATACTTGAGGCACTTTGTTCAAGCCAATCAGAAGGACTGGCCTTCATTATTGGACATTACTCAACTCTACTTTAATTCCAACAAAAGCTCTTCCACCAACAAGAGCACATTTGAGGTGGTCACTGGACAACTACCAAGGCTACCCCACACTTCTTTGGAACAATATAAAGGAAAGAATCCGAGAGCCTTCAACCTCAGCAAGGAATGGAAACAAAACATGTAGATTGCACAAGCTTACTTGGAGAAAGCATCACAGCGGATAAAGAAATGGGTAGACAAGGGTCGCAGGGCTCAACAATTCCAAGTGGGTGATCTGGTTCTTGTTCGACTAGTTCTTGAACAGACCAGGTTCTTGAGAAAGAGAGATCATAGACTGGTGCACAAATATGAGGGTCCAGTAAGGGTCCTTTTCGAGGTGGGGAATGCTTCTTACAAAATCGACCCACCAAAGCGGATGAAGGTGCACCCAGTCTTTCATATGAGCAATTTGAAACCTTTCATGTAGATCCTACAGATGCTAGCCAAAGGGAGCCAACCAGAGCCACCATCACCATGAAGCCACACTCAGAGCGTCGAGTTGAAGAGATCTTAGCTGACAGGGAAACCAAGATATCTCAAAGACTGGTTCGGGAGTACTTAGTGAAGTGGGAAGGATTAAGACTAGAAGAAACCAGCTGGGAAAGGAACATGACCTCCAGAGATTTCAAAGGAAGATTAAAGAATTTCAAGCCAGCAAGTCGATGAGGACGTCGATAGAATAGGTAGGGGAGGATGTCATGAGCCAACGTTGTATAGGGCCATGACTGGGACTTAGGTTGCCATGAGCCATCCATGTATAGGGCCATGTTGTGGCAGCGAGACCGGCAGCACACAGAGAGGGACCGAGCCGATCCCCAGCTTGCGCATTATGCCTCTCCGGCCAGCTCAGCGCTCGAACGCTCATTTCGTGGGTTGACTTAGGCATAAGAGTTCATTCCCAGTCTAAGATTGGATCGGATTGAGGGTTACGGTAGCAGGATTGATAGCCCAGGGGGGGACCGAGCCAATCCTCAGCTTGCTTATTCTGCCTCTCCGACCGGCTGAGCGCCCGCACGCTCGTTTCATGGGTTGGCTTAGGCATATGGGGTTCATTCTATATCTAAGGATACGATGTTCATTCCCAGTCTAAGATCGGACCAGACCGAGGGTTGTGATAGTAGGACCAGCAGCAGGATCAGCAGCACACAGGGGGGATCAGACTGATCCTCTGCTTGCGCATTCTACCTCTCTGGCCAGTTGAGCACCCATACACTCGTTTCATGGGTTGACATAGGCATACGAAGTTCATCCCCAGTCTAAGCATACGGAGTTCATTCCTAGTCTAAGATCGGATCGAATCGAGGGTTGTGGCAGCAGGATCGACAGCACGCAGGGGGGACCAGGCCGATCCCTGACTTGCGCACTCTGCCTCTCCGGCTGGCTGAGCGCCCGTACACCCGTTTCATGGGTTGGCTTAGGCATAGGGAGTTCATTCCATGTCTAAGCCCCAACCGGACTGAGGGTTATGGCAGTGAGACCAGCAGCATGCAGAGGGGGATCGGGCCGATCCTCGGCTTACACATTATGCCTCTCTAGTTGGCTCAGTGCCCGGACGCTCGTTTCATGGGTTGACTTAGGCATACGGAGTTCATTCCCAGTCTAAAATTAGACTGGACTGAGGGTTGCAGCAGCAGGATCGATACCACGTAGGGGGACCGGGTCGGTCCCTGGTTTGTGCATTCTGCCTCTCGACCTGTTGAGCGTCGGCACGCTCATTTCATGGGTTGGCTTAGGCATACGGAGTTCATTCCATGTCTAAGGATACGAAGTTCATTCCCAGTCTAAGATCAGACCGGATCGAGGGTTGCAGTAGCAAGACCAGCAGTAGGATCAACAGCACACAGGGGGGGACTGGGCCGATCACCGGCTTGCGCATTTTGTGCCTCCGATCGACTGAGCGCCCGCACGCTCGTTTCGTGGGTTGACTTAGGCATACAAAGTTCATCCCCAGTCTAAGCATACAAAGTTCATTCCCAGTCTAAGATCAAATCGGACCAAGGGTTGCGGCAGCAGGATCGGCAGCACGCAGAGGGTGACCGGGCCAGTCCTCGACTTGTGCATTCTGCCTTTTCGGCCAGCTAAGCGCACACACGTTAGTTTCGTGGGTTAGCTTAGGCATACGGAGTTCATTCCATATCTAAGCATATGGAGTTCATTCCCAATCTAAGAGTTTGAGCCACGGTGCACATGCGAGGCTCGGGCATGTACTGGTGCCGTATTTTTTTCGCATGGGGCACCATCGCCGGAGCATTGCTGGAGAGCCTAACCGGCGGCATTGGGGGTTTCGGCAATTGGGGGAGCCGGGGGGTGTGCGCACATGATATGTAATGGGTGCTAGTACTTGGCCCTTATATTGGCCCCCTATCCTTCATCAAACCTCGAGAACTCACACCCTCTTAAAGAGCATTTGAGATTTTATAGGTTTGCTGCCAGTAGCCATTAAAGTGTTTGAAATGGGGACACTTTTTTCAAACGGTCACAAAATCTTCTCCACTTCAAGTTTTTAGCTGAATTTTATTTGTGCATGCCAACAAAAATACAAGGATCACCTCTACCAAATTTGGGGACAAAACTCTTTCTAAAAAAATTTTAAAAAATCTCGAATCATAAAAATTTTTGAAAATCGTGAAAAATAGAAAATGGGTCGTCTTGCCACAAAACTTCACATGAAGGCTTAGGGGACCATTGTATGAATTTACAAGCCATAAAAATGGCATTGGCACGGCAGAAATATAAAGATGTGCTTGAACCCACCTACCACCCGTTCGATCCCCAGCTTGCGCATCCTACCTCTCTGGTCGGCTGAGCGTCCGCACGCTCGTTTCATGGGTTGACTTAGGCATACGAAGTTCATCCCTAGTCTAAGCATATGGAGTTCATTCCCAGTCTAAGATTGGACCGAATCGAGGGTTGCAGTAACAGGACCGGCAGCACGCAGGGGGGACCAGACTGATCCCCAGCTTGCGCATTCTACCTCTCCAACCGGTTAAAGGCCCGCACACCCGTTTCATTGGTTGGCTTAGGCATAGGGAGTTCATTCCATGTCTAAGCCCCAGTCGGACCGAGGGTTGTGGTAGCGAGACCGACAGTACGCAGAGGGGGATCGACTGCATTGGGGGTTCCGGCGATTTGGGGGCCGAAGGGGTGTGTGCACATGATGTGCGATGGTACTGGTACTTGGCCCTTATATTGGCCCCCTATCCCTCATCAAACCTCAAGAACTCACACCCCCTTAAAAAGCATTTGAGATTTTATAGGTTTGCTACCAGTAGCCATTAAAGTGTCTGAAATGGGGACACTTTTTTCAAATGGTCACAAAATCTTCTCCACTTCGAGTTTTTAGTTGAATTTTTTGTGCATGCCAACAAAAATACAAGGATGACCTCTACCAAATTTGGGGACAAAAGTCTTAGACTGGGAATGAACTCTGCATGCTTAGACATGGAATGAACTCCGTATGCCTAAGCCAACCCACGAAACGAGCATGCGGGTGCTCAACCGGTCGGAGAGAAAGAATGCACAAGTCAGGGATAGGCTCGATCCCCTTCTGCATGCTGTCGGTCCCACTACCGTAACCCTCGATCGGGTTGGAGCTTAGACATGGAATGAACTCCCTATGCCTAAGCTAACCCATGAAACGGGCGTGCGGGTGCTTAGCCGTCCAGAGAGGCAGAATGCACACACCGAGGATCGGCCCGGTCCCTCTTACGTGCTACCGATCCTGCTACCGCAACCCTCGGTTCGGTTCGATCTTAGACTGGGAATGAACTCCATATACTTAGACTGGGGATGAACTCCGTATGCCTAAGTCAACCCACGAAACGAGCATGCGGGCGCTCAGTCGGTCGAAGAGGCAGAATGCGTAAGTCGAGGATTGACCTGGTCCCCCCTACGTGTTGTCGATCCTACTGTTGCTACCCTCGGTCCTGTCCCATCTTAGACTGGGAATGAACTCCGTATGGCTAAATCAACCCACAAAATGAGCGTTCGAGCATTGAGCCAGTCGGAGAGGCATAATGCGCAAGCCGGGGATCAGCCCGATCCCACTCTGCGTGCTATCGGTCCCGCTACCACAACCCTAGGTCCAGCTGAGGCCTAGACATGGAATGAACTCCCTATGCCTAAGCCAACCATGAAACAGGCATGCGGGCGCTCATTCAATCGGAGAGGCAGAATGCGTAAGCCAGGGATCGACCTGGTCCCCCCTACGTGCTGCCGATCCTACTGCCGCAACACTTGGTCCGGTCTGATCTTAGACTGGGAATGAACTCCGTATGCTTAGACTAGGGATGAACTCCGTATGCCTAAGTCAACCAACGAAACAAGCATGCAGACCCTCAGCCGACCAGAGAGGCAGGATACGCAAGTCGGAGATCGAACGGGTGGCAGGTGGGTTCAAGCACATCTTCATATTTCTATCATGCCAATGCCATTTTTTTGGCTTGTAAATTCATACAATGGTCCCCTAAGCCTTCATGTGAAGTTTCGTGGCAAGATGACCCGTTTTCTATTTTTCATGATTTTTGAAACATTTTAGGGTTCAAGATTTTTTAAAATTTTTTTAGAAAGAGTTTTGTCCCCAAATTTGGTAGAGGCGATCCTTGTATTTTTTTTGGCATGCACAAAAAAATTCTGCTAAAAACTCGAAATGGAGAAGATTTTGTGACCGTTTGAAAAAAGTATCCCTATTTTAGACAATTTAATGGCTATTGGCAGCAAACCTATAAAATCTCAAATGCTTTTTAAAGGGGTGTGAGTTCTTGAGGTTTGATGAGGGATAGGGGGCCAATATAATGCGCAAGTCAAGGATCGGCCTGGTCCCCTCTGCGTGCTGTCGATCCCACTACCACAACCCTCTATCCGGCTGGGGCTTAGACATGGAATGAACTCCTATGCCTAAGCCAACCCATGAAACGGGCGTGCTGGTGCTCAGCCGGTCAGAGAGGTAGAATGTGCAAGTCGACGATGGACCCGGTCTCTCCCTATGTGCTGCCAATCCTGCTGCTGGTCCTGCTATCGTAACCCTCAGTCCGGTCTTATCTTAGACTGGGAGTGAACTCCGTATGCTTAGACTGGGAGTGAACTCCGTATGCCTAAGTCAACCCACGAAACGAGCGTGCGGATGCTCGGCTGACCAGAGAGGTAGGATGCGCAAGCTTGCGTGCTGTCAATCTTACTGTCGCAACCCTTGATCCAGTCTGATCTTAGACTTGGAATTAACTCCGTATGCTTAGACTGGGGATGAACTCTGTATGCCTAAGTCAACCCACGAAACGAGCGTGTGGGCGCTCAGCTGACCGAAAGGGCAGAATACGCAAGTAGAGGATCGGCCCGATCCCTCCTGTATGCCACCGATCCTACTACTGTAACTCTCGGTCCGGTCCGATCTTAGACTGGGAATGAACTCTATATGCTTAGACTGGGGATGAACTCCGTATGCCTAAGTCAACCCATAAAACGAGCATGCGGGCACTTAGCTGGCCGGAGAGGCTGGCCAAAGAGGTAGAATACGCAAGCTGGGGATCGGCTCGATCCCCCCTACATGCTATCGATCCTGCTACCGCAACCCTCGATCCAATTTGATCTTAGACTGGGAATGAACTCCGTATGCTTAGACATGTAATGAACTCTGTATGCCTAATCCAACCCATGAAACGAGTGTGCGGGCGCTCAACTGACCGAAGAGGTAGAATGCGTAAGTTGGGATCGGCCCGATCCCCTCTACGTGCTGTCGATCCTGTTGCTGCAACCCTCGGTCCGGTCTGATCTTAGACTGGGAATGAACTCCGTATGCCTAAGTCAACCCACAAAATGAGCGTTCGGGCGTTAAGCCGGCCAGAGAGCCATAATACGTAAGCCGATGATCGACCCAGTCCCCCTCTATATGCTGCCAGTCTCATTGCCACAACCCTAACTCCGGCTGGGGCTTCAACATGAAATGAACTCCCTATGCCTAAGCCAACCCACGAAATGGGTGCACAGGTGCTCAGCCGATTAGGAGAGGTAGAATGCGCAAGTCGGGGATCAGTCCTGTCCCCCTTATGTGCTGCCAATCCTGCTGCCGCAACCCTCGGTCTGGTCTGATCCTAGACTGGGAAAGAACTCCGTATGCTTAGACTGGGGATGAATTTTGTATGCCTAAGTCAACTCCCGAAATGAGCGTACGGACGCTCAGCCGACCAGAGAGGCAGGATGCACAAGCTGGGGATCGAACGGGTGGTAGGTGGGTTCAAGCACATCTTCATATTTCTGCCATGCGAATGCCATTTTTATGTCTTGTAAATTCATACAATGGTCCCTTAAGCCTTGATGTGAAGTTTCGTGGTAGGACGACCCGTTTTCTATTTCTCAAGATTTTCAAAAATTTTTACGGTTCGGGATTTTTTAAAATTTTTTTAGAAAGGGTTTTGTTCCTAAATTTGGTAGAGGTGATCCTTGTATTTTTTTTGGCTTGCACAAAAAAATTTCGCCAAAAACTCAAAGTGGAGAAGATTTTGTGAGCGTTTGAAAAACGAGTCCCCATTTCAAACACTTTAATGGCTATTGGCAGCAAACCTATAAAATCTCAAATGCTCTTTAAGGGAGTGTGAGTTCTTGAGGTTTGATAGGGGACCAATATAAGGGCCAAGTACCGGCACCCATCACACATCATGTACGCACACCCCCCGGCCCCCCCAATCATCGGAACCCCCAATGCCGTTGGTTAGGCTCTCCGACGATGCTCAAGAGATGGTGCCCCAGGCAAAAAAAATGCGGCACCAGCACATGGCCGAGCCCAGCATGTACACCGTGGCTCAAACTCTTAGACTGGGAATGAACTTCGTATGCTTACACATGGAATGAACTCCGTATGCCTAAGCCAACCCACGAAACGAGCGTGCGGGTGCTCAGCCGACAGGAGAGGCAGAATCGTAACCCTCGGTCTAGTCTGATCTTAGACTGGGAATGAACTTCGTATGCCTAAGTGAACCCACGAAACGAACGTTTGAGCGCTGAGCTGGCCGAAGAGGCATAATGCACAAGTCGGGGATCGACCCGATCCCTTTCTGCGTGCTGTCGGTCTCGCTGTCACAACCCTCGGTCCGGCTGTGGCTTAGACATGGAATGAACTCCCTATGCCTAAGCAAACCCATGAAACAGGCGTGCGGGTGCTCAGCCGACTAGAGAGGTAGAATGCACAAGCTGGGGATCGGTTCGGTCCCCTTACGTGCTACCGATCCTGTTGTCGCAACACTCAGTCCGATCTGATCTTAGACTGGGAATGACCTTCGTATGCTTAGATTGGGGATGAACTCCGTATGCCTAAGTCAACCTAGGAAACGAGAGTGCGGACGCTCAGTCGACCAGAGAGGCAGGATGCGCAAGTCGGGGATCAAACAGGTGGTAGGCGGGTTGAAGCACATATTCATGTTTCTACCATGCCAATGCCATTTTTATGGCTTGTAAATTCATACAATGGTCCCCTAAGCCTTCATGTGAAGTTTCGTGGCAAGACAACCCGTTTTTTATTTTTCACGATTTTAGTAACTTTTTATGGTTCGGGATTTTTTAAAATTTTTTTAGAAAGAGTTTTGTTCCCAAATTTTGGTAGAGGTGATCCTTGTATTTTTGTTGGCATGCACAAAAAAATTCAGCTAAAAACTCGAAGTGGATAAGATTTTGTGATCGTTTGAAAAAAGTGTCCCCATTTCAGACACTTTAATGGCTACTGACAGCAAACCTATAAAATCTCAAATGCTCTTTAAGGGGGTGTGACTTCTCAAGGTTTGATGAGGGATACGGGGACAATATAAGGGCCAAGTACCAGCACCCATCGCACATCATGTGCGCAGACCCCCCCGGCCCCCCCAATCGTCGGAACCCCAATGCCATCGATTAGGCTCCCCAACGATGCTCTGAGTTTTCTCTGGCGATAGTGTCTCGGGTGAAAAAAATGTGATACCAGCACATGCCCAAGCCCAGTATGTGCACCGTGGCTCAAACTCTTAGACTGGGAACAAACTCCGTATGCTTAGACATGGAATGAACTTTGTATGCCTAAGCCAACCCACGAAACAAGCGTGGGGGCGCTCAGCCAATCGAAGAGGCATAATGCGCAAGCCTAGGTTCAGCCCGATCCCCCTCTACATGCTGTCAGTCTCGTTACCACAACCCTCAGTCTGGCTGGGGCTTAGACATGGAATTAACTCCCTATGCCTAAGCCAACCCATAAAACAAGCGTGCGGGCGCTCAGTCGACCGGAGAGGCAGAATACGCAAGTCAAGGATCGGCCCGATCCTTCTTACATGCTGCCGATCCTGCTGCCGTAACCCTCGATCTGATCCAATCTTAGACTGGGAATGAACTCCGTATGCTTAGACTGGGGATGAACTCTGTATGCCTAAGTCAACCCACGAAACGAGCGTGCGGGCGCTCAGTCGGCCAAAGAGGCAAAATGCGTAAGCCGAGGATCGGCCCGGTCCCTCCATGCATGCTATCGATCCTGCTGCTGGTCCTGCTGCCACAACCCTTGATTCAGTTTGAACTTAGACTGGGAATGAACTCTGTATGCTTAGACATGGAATGAACTCCGTATGCCTAAGCCAACCCACGAAACGAGCGTGCAGGCGTTCAGCCAGCCAAAGAGGTAGAATGTGCAAGCCGGGCACTGGCCTAGTCCCCCCTACGTGTTGTCGATCCTGCTATCGCAACCCTTGGTTCGGTTTAATCTTAGACTGGGAATGAACTCCGTAGGCCTAAGTCAACTTACGAAATGAACGTTCGGGAGCAGAGCCGACAAGAGAGGCATAATGCGCAAGTCGTGGATCAGCCCGGTCCCCCTCTGCACGCTACCGATCCCGCTGCCACAACCCTCGGTCCGACTGGAGCTTAGACATGGAATGAACTCCCTATGCCTAAGCCACCCATGAAACGGGCGTGTGGGCATTTAGCCGACCGGAGAGACAAAATGCGCAAGCCGACAATCGATCTGATCCCTTCGACGTGCTGTCGATCCTACTATCACAACCCTCGATTCGGTCTGATCTTAGACTGGGAATGAACTCCGTATGCTTAGACTGGGGATGAACTCCTTATGCCTAAGTCAACCCACGAAACGAGCGTGCGGACGCTCTGCCAACCAGAGAGGCAGGATGCACAAGCCAAGGATCGAACGGGTGGTAGGTGGGTTCAAGCACATCTTCATATTTCTACCATGCCAATGCCATTTTTATGGCTTGTAAATTCATACAATGGTCCCCTAAGCCTTTATGTGAAGTTTCGTGGCAAGACGACCCGTTTTTTATTCTTCATAATTTTTGAAACTTTTTACGGTTCGAGATTTTTTAAAATTTTTTTAGAAAGAGTTTTATCCCCAAATTTGGTAGAGGTGATCCTTGTATTTTTTTTGGCATGCACAAAACAATTCAGCTAAAAACTCAAAGTGGAGAAGATTTTGTGACCGTTTGAAAAATGTGTCCCCATTTCAGACACTTTAATAGCTACTGGCAGCAAACCTATAAAATCTCAAATGTTCTTTAAGGGGGTGTGAGCTCGAGGTTTGATAAGGGATAGGGAGCCAATATAAGGGCCAAGTACCAGCACCCATCGCACATCATGTGTGCACACCCCCCAGCTCCCCCAATCGCCAAAACCCCTAATGCTGCCGGTTAGGCTCTCCGACGATGCTCCAAAGATGCTTCGACGATGGTGCCTCGGGTGAAAAAAAATGTGGCATCAGTACATGCCTGAGCCCAGCATGTGTACCGTGGCTCAAACTCTTAGACTGGGAATGAACTCTGTGTGCTTAGACATGAAATGAACTTCGTATGCCTAAGCTAACCCACGAAACGAGCGTGCAAGAGGTCAGTCGACCAGAGAGGTGGAATGCCCAAGCCGAGTATTAGCTCGATCCCTCTCTACGTGCTGTCGGTCCCGTTACCACAACCCTCGGTCTGACTGGGGCTTAGACATGGAATGAACTCCCTATGCCTAAGCCAACCCACGAAATGAGCGTGCGGGCACTCAGTCGTTCGAAGAGGTAGAATACGCAGGCCGGGGATCGGCCTAGTCCCTCCTGCGTGCTACCAATCCTGTAGCCGCAACCCTCGGTCCGGTCCGATATTAGACTGGGAATGAACTCCGTATGCTTAGATTGGAGATGAACTCTGTATGCCTAAGTCAACCCATGAAACGAGTGTGCGGGCGCTCAGCCGATCGGAGAGGCAAAATGCGTAAGTCGGGGATGGGCCCGATCCTCCATTCGTGCTACCGATCCTAGTGCCGCAACCCTGTTGGTCCAGTCCGATCTTAGACTGGGAATGAACTCTATATGCCTAGATGTGGAATTAACTCCATATACCTAAGCCAACCCACGAAACGAGCGTTCGAGAGCTGAACCGGCTGGAGAGGCATAATGCGCAAGCTGAGGATTGGCCCGGTTCCCCTCTGTGTGTTGTCGGTCCCGCTACCACAACCCTCAGTCCGACTGGGGCTTAGACATGGAATGAACTCCATATGCCTAAGGCAACCCACGAAATGGGCGTACGGGCGCTTAACCGATCGAAAAGGCAGAATGCGCAAGCCAGGGATCGCCCCGACCCCCCTGCATGCTTCCGATCCTACTGTCGCAACCCTCGATTTGGTTCGATCTTAGACTGGGAATGAACTTCGCATGCCTAAGTCAACCCACGAAACGAGTGTTCGGGAGCAGAGCCGGCCGAAGAGGCATAATGCGCAAGCTGTGGATCGGCCCAGTCCCCCTCTGTGTGCTATCTGTCCCATTGCCACAACCCTCGGTCCAACTGGGGCTTAGACATGGAATGAACTCCCTATGCCTAAGCCACCCACGAAACGGGCGTGCGGGCGTTCAGGCAATCGGAGAGATAGAATGTGCAAGCTGAGGATCGGTCCGGTCCCCCCTGCATCCTTTCGATCCTGCTACCGCAACCCTCGATCCGATTCGATCTTAGACTTGGAATGAACTCCATATACTTAGACTGAGGATGAACTCCGTATGCCTAAGCCAACCCACGAAACGAGCGTGCAGGAGGTCAGTCGGTCAGAGAGGTAGAATGCACAAGTCGAGGATCAGCCCGATCCCCCTCTGTGTGCTGTCAGTCCCGCTGCCACAACCCTCGATCCGACTGGGGCTTAGACATGGAATGAACTCCCTATGCCTAAGCCAACCCATGAAGCGAGCGTACGGGCGCTCAGTCGACCGGAGAGGTAGAATACGCAAGCCGGGGATCGGCCCAGTCCCTCCTGTGTGCTATCGATCCTGTAGCCATAACCCTCAGTCCGATCCGATCTTAGACTGGGAATGAACTCCGTATGCTTAGACTGGGGACGAACTCTGTATGCCTAAGTCAACCCATGAAACGAGCGTGCGGGAGCTCAGTTGATCGGAGAGGCAGAATGCGTAAGCCGAGGATAGGCCCAGTCTCTCCATACGTGCTGTCCATCCTGCTGCCGCAACCCTCGGTCTGATCTGATCTTAGACTGGGAATGAACTCCATATGCCTAAACGTGGAATGACTCCGTATGCCTAAGCCAACCCATGGAATGAGCGTATGGGCACTCAACCTGCCAAAGAGGCAGAATTCATAAGTCGGGGACCGACCCGGTCCCCCCTGCATGCTGTCGATCCTGCTCCCGCAACCCTCGGTCCCCTCTACGTGCTGTCGGTCCCGCTGCCACAACCCTCGGTCCGACTGGGGCTTAGACATGGAATGAACTCCCATGCCTAAGCTAACCCACGAAATGGGCGTGCAGGCACTCCACCGATCGGAGAGGCAGAATGCGTAAGCCGGGGATCATCTCGGTCCCCTTTGCGTGCTATCGATCCTATTGTCACAACCCTCAGTCTGATCTGATCTTTAACTGGGAATGAACTCCATATGCTTAGATAGGGGATGAACTCCGTATGCCTCAGTCAACCCACGAAACAAGCGTCTGGACGCTCAGCCGACAAGAGTGGCAGGATGCGCAAGCGAGGGATCGAACGGATGATAGGTGGGTTCAAGCACATCTTCATATTTCTGCCATGCTAATGCCATTTTTATGGCTTCTAAATTCATACAATGGTCCCCTAAGCCTTCATGTGAAGTTTCATGGCAAGATGACCCGTTTTCTACTCTTCATGATTTTTGAAACTTTTTACTGTTCAAGATTTTTTAAAATTTTGTTAGAAAGAGTTTTGTCCCCAAATTTGGTAGAGGTGATCCTTGTATTCTTTTTGGAATGCACAAAAAAATTCTGCTAAAAACTCGAAGTGGAGAGGATTTTGAGACCATTTGAAAAAGGTGTCCCCTTCAGACACTTTAATGGCTACTGGCAGCAAACCTATAAAATCTCAAATGCTCTTTAAGGGGGTGTGAGTTCTCTAGGTTTGATGAGGGATAGGGGGCAAATATAAGGGCCAAGTACCAGCACCCATCACACACCATGTACGCACACCCCCCAGCCCCCCAATCGTCGGAACCCCCAATGCTGCTAGTTAAGCTCTCTGGCGATACTCCGATGATGGTGCCTCGGGTGAAAAAAATGCGGCACCAGCACATGCCTGAGCCCAGCATGTGTACCATGGCTCAAACTCTTAGACTGGGAATGAACTCCGTATGCATAGACATGGAATGAACTCCGTATGCCTAAGCCAACCCACGAAACGAGCGTGCGGGTGCTCAGCCGACCGGAGAGGCAGAATGCGTAAGCCGGGGACCGGCCCGATCCCTCTCTATGTGCTGCCGGTCCCGCTGCCACAACCCTCAGTCCGGCTGGGGCTTAGACATGGAATGAACTCCCTATGCCTAAGCCAACCCACAAAACGGGCGTGCAAGCGCTCAGCTGGCCGGAGAGGCAGAATGTGCAAGCCGAGGATCGGCCTGGTCCCCCCTGCGTGCTGTCGATCCTACTACCGCAACCCTCGATTCGGTCTGATCTTAGACTGGGAATGAACTTCACATGCTTAGACTGGGGATGAACTCCATATGCCTAGGTCAACCCATGAAACGAGCGTGCGTACTCAGTCGGTCGGAGAGGCAGAATACGCAAGTCGGGGATCAGCTCGGTCCACCCTGCATGCTGCCAATCATGCTACCAGTCCCACTGTCGCAACCCTCGATCTGATTCGATCTTAGACTTGGAATGGACTCCGTTTGCTTAGACATGGAATGAACTCCGTATGCCTAAGCCAACCCACAAAACAAGCGTGCGGGCGCTCAACCAGTCGGAGAGGCAGAATACGCAAGTCAGGGATCGGCTTGGTCCCCCCTTGCATGCTGTCGATCCTGCTACCACAACCCTCGATCCGATCTGATCTTAGACTAGGAATGAACTCCGTATGCCTAAGTCAACCCACGAAACGAGCGTTCGAGCACTGAGTTGGTCGGAGAGGCATAATACGCAAATCGAGGATCGACCTGATCCCTCTTTACGTGTTGCCGATCCTGCTGCCATAACCATCGGTCTGGCTGGGGCTTAGTCATGGAATGAGCTCCCTAGGCCTAAGCCAACCCACGAAATAGGCGTGCGGGCACTCAGCCGGCTGGATAGGCAGAATACGCAAGCTGGGGATCGGCTCGGTCCCTCTTGCGTGTTATCGATCCTGCTGTTGCAACCCTCGGTCTGGTCTGATCTTAGATTGGGAATGAACTCCGTATGCTTAGATATGGAATGAACTCCGTATGCCTAAGCCAACCCACGAAACGAGCGTGCGGGCGCTCAGTCGGTCGGAGAGGCAGAATGCGTAAGTCGGGGTTCGGGTCGGTCCCCCTCTGTATGCTGTCGGTCCCGCTGCCACAACCCTCGGTCCAGTTGTATGCCTAGACATGGAATGAACTCCTTATGCCTAAGCCAACCCATGAAACAGGTGTGCGGGTGCTCAGCCGATAGGAAAGGCAGAATGCGCAAGTCGAGGATTGGCCATGTCCCCCCAACGTGCTATCGATCCTACTACCGTAACCCTCGGTTTGATCCGATCTTAGACTGGGAATGAACTCCGTATGGTTAGACTGGGGATGAACTCCGTATGCCTAAGTCAACCCACGAAACGAGTGTGCAGGCGTTCAACCGATCGGAGAGGCATAATGCATAAGTCGAGGATTGGCCCGGTCCCCCCTGCATGCTGTTCATCCTGTTGCTGCAACCCTCGGTCCGGTCCGATCTTAGACTGAGAATGAGCTCCGTATGCTTAGACTGAGGATGAACTCCATATGCCTAAGTCAACCCACGAAACGACCGTGCGAGTACTCAGCCGATCGGAGAGGTAGAATGAGCAAGTCGGGGATCGACCCGATCCCTCCTACGTGCTATCGATCCTGCTGCTGGTCCTACTACCGTAACCATCGGTCTGGTACGATCTTAGACTGCAAATGAACTCCGTATGCTTAGACATGGAATGAACTCCGTATGCCTAAGCCAACCCATGAAATGAGCGTGTGGGTGCTCTGTCGGTCGAAGAGGTAGAATGCGCAAGCTAGGGACCAGCCCGGTCCCCCCTGCGTGCTATCGATCCTACTACCGTAACCCTCGGTCCGGTCTGATCTTATACTAGGAATAAACTCCGTATGCCTATGTCAACCCACGAAATGAGCGTTCGGGCATTGAGCCGGTCGAAATGGCAAAATGCGCAAGCCGGGGATAGGCCTGATCCCTCTCTGCGTGCTGCGGGTCCTGCTGCCATAACCTTTTGTCTGACTGGGGCTTAGACATGGAATGAACTCCCTATGCCAAAGCCAACCCACGAAATAGGCGTGCGAGCGCTCAGCCTGTCGAACAGGCAGAATGCGCAAGTCAAGGATTGGTCCGATCCCTCATGCGTGCTACCGATCCTACTGCTGTAACCCTCGATCCAGTCCGATCTTAGACTGGAAATGAACTCCGTATGCTTAGACTGGAGATGAACTTCGTATGCCTAAGTCAACCCATGAAACGAGCGTGCAGGCACTCAGCCGGCTGGAGAGGCCAGTCGAAGAGATAGAATGAGTAAGTCGGGGATCGGCCCGATCCCCCCTGCGTGTTATCGTTCCTGCTGCTGGTCCTGCTACCGCAACCCTCGGTTCGATCCGATCTTAGACTGTGAATGAACTCCATATGCTTAGACATGGAATGAACTCCGTATGCCTATGCCAACCCACGAAACGAGCGTACGGGCGCTCAGTCGACCGGAGAGGTAAAATGCGCAAGTCGGGGACCGGCCCGATCCCTCCTACGTGCTGTCGATCTTGCTACTGCAACCCTTGGTCTGGTCTGATTTTATTCTGGGAATGAACTCCATGTGCCTAAGTCAACCCACAAAATGAGTGTTCGGGCACTAAATCGATCAGAGAGGCATAATGCGCAAGTCGGAGATCAGCCCGATCCTTCTCTACATGCTGCCAATCCTGCTGTAATAACCTTCAGTCCGGCTGGGGCTTAGACATGGAATGAACTCCCTATGCCTAAGCCAACCCATGAAACAGGCGTGCGGGCGCCCAGTCGATCGGAGAGGCAGAATGGCAAGCTAGGGATCGGCCTGGTCCCCCTTGTGTGCTATCGATCCTGATATCGCAACCCTCGATTTGATTCGATCTTAGAATGGGAATGAACTCCGTATGCATAAATCAACCCACAAAATGAGCGTGCGGGCGTTGAGCCGACTGAAAAGGCATAATGTACAAGCCGGGGATCAGCTCTGTCTCCTTCTACGTGCTACCGGTCCCGCTGCCACAACCCTCGGTCTGACTGGGTCTTAGACATGGAATGAACTCCTTATACGTAAGCCAACCCATGAAACGAGCGTGCCGACGCTCAGCCGGTCGAAGAGGCAGAATGCACAAGCCAGGGATCGTCCCGGTCCCCCCTGCATGCTATCGATCTTACTGGCGTAACCCTCTGTCCGATCTGATCCTAGACTGGGAATGAACTCTGTATGCTTAGACTGGGGATGAACTCAGTATGCCTAAGTCAACCCACGAAATGAGCATGCAGGTGTTCAGCCAGCCAGAGTGGCCGACCGGAGAGGCATATTGTGCAAGTCAGGGATCAGCACGATCCCCTTCTGTGTGCTGCCGATCCCACTGCCTGTCCTACTGCCACAACCTTCAATTCGGCTAGAGCTTAGACATGGAATGAACTTTGTATGCCTAAGCCAAGCCACGAAACGAGTGTGCGGACGTTCAGCCGACCGGAGAGGCAGAATGTGCATGCCGGGGATCGACCCCGTCCCTCCCTGTGTGCTGCCGATCTCTTGTCGCAACCCTCGACCCGGTCCAATCTTAGACTGGGAATGAACTTCGTATGCTTAGACATGGAATGAACTCCGTATGCCTAACCCAACCCACGAAACAAGCGTGCGGGCGCTCAGTCGACCGGAGAGACAGAATACGCAAGCCGGGGATCGACCCGGTCCCTCCTACGTGCTGTCGATCCTGCTGCCGCAACCCTCAGTCTGGTCCAATCTTAGACTGGGGATGAACTCCGTATGCCTAAGTCACTCCATGAAATAAGCGTGCGGGTGCTCAGCCGACTAGAGAGGCAGGATGCGTGAGTCGAGGATCGAATGGGTGGTAGGTGGGTTCAAGCACATCTTCATATTTCTGCCATGCCAATGCCATTTTGATGGCTAATAAATTCATACAACGGTCCTCTTAGCCTTCATGTGAAGTTTTGTGGCAAGACGACCCGTTTTCTATTATTCATGATTTTTTAAACTTATTACGGTTCAAGATTTTTTACAATTTTTTTAGAAAGATTTTTATCCCCAAATTTGGTAGAGGTGATCCTTGTATTTTTGTTGGCATGCATAAAAGAATTCAACAAGAAAATTGAAGTGGAGAAGATTTTGTGACCATTTGAAAAAAGTGTCCCCATTTTAGACACTTTAATGGCTACTGGCAGCAAACCTATAAAATCTCAAATGCTCTTTAAAGGGGTGTGAGTTCTAGAGGTTTGATGAGGGATAAGGGGCCAATATAAGGGCCAAGTACCAGCACCCATCACACATGATGTGTGCACACCCCCCTGACCCCCCCAATCGCCGAAACCCCCAATACCTTCGGTTAGGCTCTCCGGCGATGCTCCGACGATGCTCTGACGATGGTGCCTTGGGCAAAAAAATTGTGGCACCAACACATGCCCAAGCCCAGCATGTGCACCGTGGCTCAAAATCTTAGACTCGGAATGAACTCCATATGCTTAGACATGGAATGAACTCCGTATGCCTAAGGCAACCCATGAAACGAGCGTGTGGGGGCTCAGCCGGCCGGAGAGGTAGAATGTGCATGTCGAGGATCGACCCGGTCCCCCCTACATGCTGTCAATCCTGCTACTGCAATCCTCAGTCTGATTCGATCTTAGACTGAGAATGAACTCCGTATGCATAAGTCAACCCACTAAATAAGCGTACGGGTATTGAGCTGATCGAAGAGGCATTATACGTAAACCGAGGATCAACCTGGTCCCCCTCTACGTGCTATCAATCCCACTGCCACAACCTTTCGTCCGGCTGGGGCTTAGACATGGAATGACCTCCCTATGCCTAAGCCAACCCACGAAACGGACGTGCGAACTCTCAGCCAATCGGAGAGGCAGAATACGCAAGACGGGGATCAGCCTAATCCCCCCTACGTGCTGTCGATCTTGCTGCCACAACCCTCGGTCTAGTCTGATCTTAGACTGGGAATGAAATTCGTATGCTTAGACTGGAGATGAACTCCATTTGCCTAAGTCAACCCATGAAACGAGCGTGCGAGCGCTCAGCCAGTCGGAAGGGCCGGCCAGAGAGTCATAATGTGTAAGCCGAGGATCAGCCCGATCTCCCTCTGCGTGCTGTCGATCCCGCTACCGATCCTATTGCCATAACCCTCGGTTCGGCTGGGGCTTCGACATGGAATGAACTCTATATGCCTAAGCCAACCCACGAAACGAGCGTGTGGGCGCTCAGCCGATCGAAGAGGCTGGATGCGCAAGCCGGGGATCAGCCTGGTCCTTTCCTGCATGCTGTCAATCTTGCTGTTGGTCCTGCTACCGTAACCCTCAGCCCGGTCCAATTTTAGACTAGGAATGAACTCCGTATGCTTAGACATGGAATGAACTCAATATACCTAAGCCAACCCATGAAACGAGCATGCGGGCGCTAAGCCGACCGGAGAGGCAGAATGCGCAAGTCAGGGATCGGTCCGATCCTCCCTACGTGCTGTCGGTCCTGCTATCGCAATCCTCGGTCTAGTTCGATCTTAGACTGGGAATGAACTCCGTATGTATAAGTCAACCCATAAAACAAACGTACGGGCGTTGAGTTGGTCGAAGAGGCATAATGTGCAAACTGAGGATCGGTCTGATCCTCCTCTACGTGCTACCGATCCCGCTGCCACAACCCTTGGTCCGATTGGGGCTTAGACATGGAATGACCTCCCTATGCCTAAGCCAACCCACGAAACAGGCGTGCGGGCACTCAGCCAACCGGAGAGGCAAAATGTGCAAGTCGGGGATCGACCCGGTCCCCCCTGAGTGCTATCGATCTTCCTGCCGCAACCCTCGATCCGGTCCGATCTTAGACTGGGAATGAACTCCGTATGCTTAGACTGGGGATGAACTTCGTATGCCTTAATCAACCCACGAAACGAGTGTGCGGGCGCTCAGTCGAGGATCAGCCAGTTCCCGCTCTGCGTGCTACCGATACTGTTGCCATAACCCTCGGTCCGACTGGGGCTTAGACATGGAATGAACTCCGCATGCCTAAGCCAACCCATGAAATGAGCATGCGGGCGCTCAGCCAGTCGGAGAGGCAAAATGCACAAGCCGGGGATCGGCCCAGTCCCTCCCTGCATGCTATCAATCCTGCTGTCACAACCTTCAATCCGGTCCAATCTTAGACTGGGAATGAACTCCGTATGCCTAAGTCAACCCACGAAATGAGCGTGCGGGCGTTGAGCCGACCGAAGAGGTATAATGCGCAAGCCGGGGATTAGCCCAGTCCCCCTTTACGTGCTGTCAGTCCCGTTACCACAACCCTCGATCTGGTTGGGGCTTAGACATGGAATGAACTCCCTATGCCTAAGCCAACACACGAAACGGGCATGCGGACGCTCAGCTAGCCGGAAAGGCAAAATGCACAAGTCGGGGATCGACTCGGTCCCCCTACGTGCTATCGATCCTATTGCTGTAACCCTCGACCCTATCTAATCTTAGACTGGGAATGAACACCGTATGCTCTCTAGCGATGCTCCGACGATGGTGCCTCGGGTGAAAAAAATGAGGCACCAGCACATGCCCGAGCCCAACATGTGCTCCGTGGCTCAAACTCTTAGACTGGGAATGAGCTCCGTATGTTTAGACATGGAATGAACTCTGTATGCCTAAGCCAACCCATGAAATGAGCGTGTGGCCGTTTAACTGGCCGGAGAGGTTGAATGCGTAAGCTGGGGATCGGACCGGTCCCCCTCTGCGTGCTGTCGATCCCGCTGCCACAACCCTCGGTCCGGTTGGGGCTTAGACATGGAATGAACTCCCTATGCCTAAGCCAACCCACGAAGTGGGCATGCGGGTGCTCAATCGACCAGAGAGGCAGAATACGCAGCTGGGGATCGGCCCGATCCTCCCTGCGTGCTACCGATCCTACCGCCACAACCCTCGATCTGGTCCGATCTTAGACTGGGAATGAACTCCATATCCTTAGACTAGGGATGAACTCCGTATGCCTAAGTCAACCCATGAAATGAGCGTGCGGTTGCTCAGTCGGCCGGAGAGGCAGAATATGCAAGCCGGGGATCAGCCCGGTCCCCCTTACGTGCTGCCAATCCTGCTACTAGTCCTGCTGTCGCAACCTTCAGTCTGGTCTGACCTTAGACTGGGAATGAACTCTGCATGCTTAGACATGAAATGAACTTCGTATACTTAAGCCAACCCACTAAACGAGCGTGCGGGCGCTCGGTCGGTCGAAGAGGCAGAATGCGCATGCCGGGGACTGACCCGATCCCCCCTACGTGTTATCAATCCTGCTACCGCAACCCTTGATCTGGTCTGATCTTAGACTGGGAATGAACTCCGTATGCCTAAGTCAACCCACGAAACGAGCGTTCGGGCACTGAACCGACCAGAGAGGCATAATACGTAAGCCGGGGATCGGCCCGATCCCCCTCTACGTGTGGCCAGTCCCACTGCCACAACCCTCAGTCCGACTGGGGCTTAGACATGGAATGAACTCCCTATGCCTAAGCTAACCCACGAAACGGGCATGCGGGCGCTCAGTCGATCGGAAAGGCAGAATGTGCAAGCTGGGGATCGAAACGGTCCCCCCTGTGCGCTGTTAATTCTGCTGCCGTAACCCTCAATCCGGTCTGATCTTAGACTGGGAATGAACTCCATATGCTTAGACTGGGGATGAACTCCGTATGCCTAAGTCAACCCACGAAACGAGCGTGGGGGCACTCAACCGGTCGGAGAGGTAGAATACACAAGCCATGGATCGGCTCGATCCCCCTCTGCATGCTGCCGATCCTGCTGCTAATCCTACTGTTGCAACCCTCAGTTCGATCTGATCTTAGACTGGGAATGAACTCCATATGCTTAGACAAGGAATGAACTCCGTATGCCTAAGCCAACCCATGAAATGAGCATGTGGGCGCTCAGTCGATCGGAGAGGCAGAATACATAAGCCAGGGATCGGCCCTATCCCCCCTACGTGCTATCGATCCTACTGCCGCAACCCTCGGTCTGGTCTGATCTTAGATTGGGAATGAACTCCATATGCCTAAGTCAACCCACGAAATGAGCGTTCAGGTGCTGAGTCGATCGGAGAGGCAGAATGCGTAAGCCGAGGATCAGCTCGGTCCCCCCTACGTGCTACCGATCCTGCTGTCGTAACCCTTGGTCTGATCTGATCTTAGACTAGGAATGAACTTTGTAGGCTTAGACTGGGGATGAACTCCGTATGCCTAAGTCAACCCACGAAATGAGTGTACGGATGCTCTACCGACCAGAGAGGCAGGATACGCAAGCTGGAGATCGAATGGGTGGTAGGTGGGTTCAAGCACATCTTCATATTTCTGCCATGCCAATGCCATTTTTATGGCTTGTAAATTCAAACAATGGCCCTCTAAGCCTTCTTGTGATGTTTTGTGGCAAGATGACCCGTTTTTTATTTTTCACGATTTTTGAAACTTTTTACGATTCGAGATTTTTAAAAAAAATTTTAGCAAGAGTTTCTCCCCCAAATTTGGTAGAGGTGATCCTTGTATTTTTTTGGCATGCACAAGAAACTTCAGCTAAAAACTCGAAGTGGAGAAGATTTTGTGACCGTTTGAAAAAAGTGTCCCATTTCAGACACTTTAATGGCTACTGGCAGCAAACCTACAAAATCTGGAATGCTCTTTAAGGGGGTGTGAGTTCTTGAGGTTTGATGAGGTATAGGGGGCCAATATAAGGGCCAAGTACCAGCACCCATCGCACATCATGTGCACACACCCCCCGGCCCCCCTAATCGTCGAAACCCCCAATGCCGTCGGTTAGGCTCTTCGGTGATGCTCCGACGGCGATGCCTTGGGTGAAAAAAATGCGGCACCAGCACATGCTCGAGCCCAGCATGTGCACCGTGGCTCAAACTCTTAGACTGGGAATGAACTCCGTATGCCTAAGCCAACCCACGAAATAAGCTTGCGGGCAGTCAGCCGATCGGAGAGGCAGAATGCGCAAGTCGGGGATCGGCCCGATCCCCCTTTGCGTGCTGTCGATCCCGCTGCCACAACCCTCTGTTCGGCTGGGGCTTAGACATGGAATGAACTCCCTATGCCTAAGCCAACCCACAAAATGAGCGTGCGGGCACTCAAACGATCGGAGAGGTGGAATGTGTAAGTCAGGGATCGGCCCGGTCCTCTCTGTGTGCTGCCGATCCTGCTATCGCAACCCTCAGTCCGATTCGATCTTAGATTGGGAATGAACTCTGTATGCTTAGACTGGGGATGAACTCCGTATGCCTAAGTCAACCCACGAAACGAGCGTGTGGGCTCTCAATCGGTCGAAGAAACCGGTCAGAGAGGCAGAATGAGCAAGTCGGGGATCGACCCAGTCCCTTCCTACGTGCTATCAATCCTGCTGCTGCCACCCTTGGTCCGATCCGATCTTAGACTGGAAATGAACTTCGTATGCTTAAACATGGAATGAACTCTGTATGCCTAAGCCAACCCACGAAATGAGCATGCAGGCACTCAGTCGGTCGAAAAGGTAGAATCCATAAGCCAGGGACCGGCCCGGTCCCCCCTGTATGCTGTCGATCCTACTACCACAACCCTCGGTCTGGTCTGATCATAGACTGGGAATTAACTCCATATGCCTAAGTCAACCCATGAAATGGGTGTTTGGGCTTTGAGCCGATCGGAGAGGCATAATGAGCAAGTCGGGGATCGGTTCGGTCCCCTTCTACATGCTGCCAGTCCCACTGTTGCAACCCTCGGTCTGACTGGGGCTTAGACATGGAATGAACTCCCTATGCCTAAGCCAACCCATGAAACGGGCGTGCGGGCACTGAGTCGGTCAGAGAGGCAGAATGAGCAAGCTGTGGATTAGCCCGGTCCCCCCTACGTGCTGTCGATCCTACTGCCGCAACCCTCGGTTCGATCTGATCTTAGATTGGGAATGAACTTCGTATGCTTAGACTGGGGATGAACTCCGTATGCCTAAGTCAACCCATGAAACGAGCGTGCGAATGCTCAGCTGACCAGAGAGGCAAGATGCGCAAGCCAGGGATCGAACGGGTGGTAAGTGGGTTCAAGCACATCTTCATATTTCTGCCATGCCAATGCCATTTTTATGGCTTGTAAATTAATACAATGGTCCTCTAAGCCTTCATGTGAAGTTTTGTGGCAAGATGACCCGTTTTCTATTTTTCATGATTTTTAAAACTTTTTACGGTTCGGGATTTTTTAAAATTTTTTTAGAAAGAGTTTTGACCCAAATTTGGTAGAGATGATCCTTGTATTTTTGTTGCCATGCACAAGAAAATTCAGCCAAAAACTTGAAGTGGAGAAGATTTTGTGATCGTTTGAAAAAAGTGTCCCCATTTCAGACACTTTAATGGCTACTGGCAGGAAACCTATAAAATCTCAAATTCTCTTTAAGTGGGTGTGAATTCTCGAGGTTTGATGTGGGATAGGGGGCCAATATAAGGGCCAAGTACCAGCACCCATCGCACATCATGTGCGCACACCCCCCCGGCCACCCCAATAGTCAGAACCCCCAATACCATCGGTTAGGCTCTCCGATGATGCTCCGGTGATGGTGCCCCGGGCGAAAAAAAAATAGCACCAGCACATGCCCGAGCCCAGCATGTGCACCGTGGCTCAATATCTTAGATTGGGAATCAACTCCGTATGCTTAGACATGGAATGAGCTCTGTATGCCTAAGCCAACCCACGAAACGAGCGTGCGGGCGCTCAGTCGGTCCTACTGCTGGTCCTGCTGCTGCAACCCTGGGTCCGGTCTGATCTTAGACTGGGAATGAACTCTGTATGCTTAGACTGGGGATAAACTCCATATGCCTAAGTCAACCCATGAAACGAGCGTGCGGATGCTCAGCTGACCAGAGAGGCAGGATGCACAAGTCGGGGATCAAACGGGTGGTAGGTGGGTTCAAGCACATCTTCATATTTCTGCCATGCCAATGCCATTTTTATGGATTGTAAATTCATACAATGGTCCCCTAAGCCTTCATGTGAAGTTTCGTGGCAAGACGACCCATTTTCTATTTTTCATGATTTTTGAAACTTTTTGCAGATCGGGATTTTTTAAAATTTTTTTAGAAAGATTTTTGTCCCTAAATTTGGTAGAGGTGATCCTTGTATTTTTTTTGGCATGCACAAAAAAATTCAGCTAAAAAATCGAAGTGGAGAAGATTTTGTGACCGTTTGAAAAAAGTGTCCCCATTTCAGACACTTTAATGGCTACTGGCAGCAAACCTATAAAATCTCAAATGCTCTTTAAGGGGGTGTGAGTTCTCATGGTTTGATGAGGGATAGGGGGCCTATATAAGTTCCTAGTACCAGGACCCATCGCACATGATGTGCGCACACCCCCCCGGCCCCCCAATCACCGGAACCCCTAATGCCGTCGATTACGCTCTCCGACAATGCTCCGGCAATGGTGCCCCGAGCAAAAAATATGCAGCAGCAGCACATGCCCAAGCCCAACATGTGCACCGTGGCTCAAACTTTTAGACTAAAAATGAACTCCGTATGCTTAGACATGGAATGAACTTCGTATGCCTAAGCCAACCCACGAAACGAGCGTGCGGATGCTCAGCCGATCGAAGAGGCAGAATGTGCAAGCCGGGGAGCAGCCCGATCCCTCCTATGTGCTGTCGATCTTGCTACCAGAACCCTCTACCTAGTCTAATCTTAGATAGGGAATGAACTCCATATGCTTAAGTCAACGCATGAAACGAGCATTCGAGCGCTGAGCCGACCGAAGAGGCATAATGCGAAAGCTGGGGATCAACCCGATCCCCCTTGCGTGCTGCCGATCCTGCTGCCACAACCCTCGGTCTGGTTCAATCTTAGACTGGAAATGAACTCCATATGCTTAGACTAGGGATGAACTTCGTATACCTAAGTCAACCCACGAAACGAGCGTGCGAGCGCTCAACCGGCGGAGAGGTAGAATACGTAAGCCGGGGATCAGCTCAGACCCCCCTGTGTGCTGCCAATCCTGTTGCTGGTCCTGCTACCACAACCCTCATTCTGGTCTGATCTTAGACTGGGAATGAACTCCGTATGCTTAGACATGGAATGAACTCCGTATGCCTAAGCCAACCCACGAAACGAGCGTGCGGGTGCTCTGTTGGTCGGAAAGGCAGAATGCGTAAGCTGAGCACCGGCCCGATCCCCCCTTACGTGCTATCGATCTTGCTGCTGCAACCCACGATCTGATCTGATCTTAGACTGGTAATAAACTTCGTATGCCTAAGTTAACCCACGAAACGAGCATGCGGGCGCTCAGCCGGTCTGAAAGGCAGGACAAAGAGGCAGAATGCACAAGTCGGGGATCAACCTGATCCTCCCCTACGTGCTATCGAACCTGCTGCTGGTCCTGTTGTAGCAACCCTCGATCCGGTCTGATCTTAGACTGGGAATGAACTCTGTATGCCTAAGCCAACCCACGAAACGAACGTACGGGTGCTCAGTCGGTCAGAAAGGTAGAATACGCAAGCCGGGAATCGGCCAGGTCCCTCTCTGTGTGCTGTAGGTCCCACTGCCACAACCCTCGGTCCAGTTGGGGCTTAGACATGGAATGAACTCCCTATGCCTAAGCCAACCCATGAAACGGGTTTGCGGGCGCTTAACCGATCGGAGAGATAGAATGCGCAAGCCGAGGATCGGCCCAGTCCCCCCTACGTGCTACCAATCCTACCGTCGTAACCCTCGGTCTGGTCCGATCTTAGACTGGGAATGAACTTTGTATTCTTAGGCTGGGAATGAACTCCGTATGCCTAAGTCAACCCACGAAACGAGCGTGCGGGCGGTCATCTGATCGGAGAGGTAGAATGCGTAAACCAGGGATCGATTTGGTCCCCCTCTGCGTGCTGCCAGTCTCGCTGCCACAACCCTCGATCCGGCTGGGGCTTAGATATGGAATGAACTCCCTAAGCCTAAGCCAACCCACGAAACGGGCGTACGGGCGCTCAGTCGACTAGAGAGATAGAATGCGTAAGCCGAGGATCGGCTCGATTGCCCCTGCGTGCTGCCAATCTTACTATCGCAACCCTCAGTCTGATCCAATCTTAGACTGGGAATGAACTCCGTATGCTTAGACTGGGGATGAACTCCATATGCCTAAGTCAACCCATGAAAGGAGCGTGCGAGCACAAAGTCGGTCGGAGGGGCCGGCCGGAGAGGTAGAATGCGCTAGCCGAGGATCAACCTGGTCCCCCCCTACGTGCTGTCGATCCTGCTACTAGTCCTGCTGCAGCAACCCTTGGTCTGATCCAATCTTAGACTGGGTATGAATTCCATATGCTTAGACATGGAATGAACTCCGTATGCCTAAGCCAACCCATGAAACGAGCGTGCAGGCACTCAGCCAGTTGGAGAGGTAGAATGTGCAAGTCGAGGATCCGTCTGATCCCCCCTACATGCTGTTGATCCTACTACCGCAACCCTCGGTCTGATCCGATCTTAGATTGAGAATGAACTCCATATGCCTAAGTCAACCCACGAAACGAGCGTTCGGGCACTGAGCCGATCAGAGAGGCATAATGCGCAAGCCGAGGATTGACCGGTCCCCCTCTGCATCCTGCCAGTCTCGCTGCCACAACCCTCGATCTGGTAGGGGCTTAGATATGGAATGAACTCCCTATGCCTAAGCGAACCCACGAAATGGATGTACGGGTGCTTAGCCGACCGAATAGGCAGAATACGCAAGCCGGGGATCGGCTCGGTACCCCCTCTGTGCTACCAATCCTACTGCAGCAACCCTCGGTCTGGTCCAATCTTATACTGGGAATGAACTCCGTATGCTTAGACTGGGGATGAACTCCATATGCCTAAGTCAACCCATGAAAGGAGCGTGCGGGCACTTAGTCAACCGGAGGGGCCGATCGGAGAGGCAGAATGCACTAGTCGGGGATCGACTTGGTCCCTCCTGTGTGCTGCCAATCCTGCTGCTGGTCCTGCTACCGTAACCCTTGGTCCGATCCGATCTTAGACTAGGAATGAACTCCATATGCTTAGACATGGAATGAACTCTGTATGCCTAAGCCAACTCATGAAACGAGCGTGCAAGCACTCAACCGGTCGGAAAGGTAGAATGCACAAGTCAGGGATCCATCCGGTCCCCCCTACGTGCTGTCGATCCTGCTACCGCAACCCTCGATTCGATCCGATCTTAAACCGGGAATGAACTCCGTATGCCTAAGTCAACCCACAAAACGAGCGTCCAGGCACTGAGTTGGTTGGAGAGGCATAATACCTAAGCCGGGGATCGATCGGTCTCCCTCTGCGTGCTATCGGTCCCGCTGTCACAACCCTCAGTTCGGTTGGGGCTTAGACATGGAATGAACTCTGTATGCCTAGGCCAACACATGAAACGGGCGTACGGGCACTCAGTCGACTAGAGAGGCAGAATGCGTAAGCTGGGGATCGATCCGATCCCCCCAGTGTGCTGTCGATCCTACTGTCGCAACCCTCGGTCTGGTCTGATCTTAGACTGGGAATGAACCCCGTATGCTTAGACTGGGGATTAATTTCGTATGCCTAAGTCAACTCACGAAACGAGCGTGTGGGCGCTGAGCCGGCCAGAGCGACATAATGCGCAAGCTGGGGATCGGCCCGGTCCTCCTTTGTGTGCTACCGGTCCCGTTGCCACAACCCTCGATCCGACTGGGGCTTAGACATGGAATGAACTCCCTATGCCTAAGCCAACCTATAAAATGGGCGTGTGGGTGCTCAGTCGGCTGGAGAGGCAGAATGCGCAAGTCGAGGATGGGCCCGGTCCCTCTTACGTGCTGCCGATCCTACTGTTATAACCCTCGGTCTGGTCTGATCTTAGACTGGGAATGAACTCCGTATGCTTAGACATGGAATGAACTCCTTATGCCTAAGTCAACCCACAAAATGAGCATGCGAACGCTCAGCCGACCAGAGAGGTAGGATGCGTAAGCCGGGGATCAAACGGGTAGTAGGTGGGTTCAAGCACATCTTCATATTTTTGCCTTGCCAATGCCATTTTTATGGCTTGTAAATTCATACAACGGTCCCCTAAGCCTTCATGTGAAGTTTCGTAATAAGACGACCCGTTTTCTAATTTTCATAATTTTTGAAACTTTTTACGGTTCGAGGTTTTTTAAAATTTTTTTAGAAAGAGTTTTGTCCCCAAATTTGGTAGAGGAGATCCTTGTATTTTTGTTGGCATGCACAAAAACATTCAGCTAAAAACTTGTAGTGGAGAAGATTTTGTGACCGTTTGAAAAAAGTGTCCCCATTTTAGACACTTTAATGGCTACTGGCAGCAAACCTATAAAATCTCAAATGCTCTTTAAGGGGGTGTGAGTTCTCGAGGTTTGATGAGGGATAGGGGGCCAATATAAGGGCCAAGTACCAGCACCCATCGCACATCATGTGCGCACACCCACCGGCCCACCCACTCATCGGAACCCTCAATGCCGTCGGTTAGGCTCTCCGGTGATGCTCCGACGATGGTGCTCTAGGAAAAAAAAATGTGCCACCAGCACATGCTCGACACCAGCATGTGCACCCTGGCTTCAACTCTTAGACTGGGAATGAACTCCACATGCTTAGACATGGAATGAACTCTGTATGCCTAAGCCAAACCACCGGTGACTCTGTATGCGGTGACTCAGCCGACCGGAGGGGCAGAATGCACAAGTCGGGGATCGACCTGATCCCTCTCTGCATGCTGGTAGTCTCGCTGCCACAACCCTTAGTCCAACTGGGGCTTAGACATGGAATGAACTCCCTATGCCTAAGCCAACCTACAAAACGGGCCTGCGGGCGCTCAACCGGTCAGAGAGGCAGAATGCGCAAATCAGGGATCAGCTCGGTCCCCTCTGCATGCTGTCGATCCTGCTACCGTTACCCTCGATCTGGTCTGATCTTAAACAGGGAATGAACTTTGTATGCTTAGACTGGGGATGAACTTCATATGCCTAAGCCAACCCACGAAATGAGTGTGCGGTGGCTCAGTCGGCCTGAGAGCTAGAATGCACAAGCCGGGGATCGGCCCGATCCCTCTCTGTATGTTGGCGGTCTTGCTGTCACAATCCTCGATCCTGCTGTGGCTTAGACATGGAATGAACTCCCTATGCCTAAGCCAACCCACGAAACGAGCCTGCGGGTACTTAACCGGTCAGAGAGGCAGAATGCGCAAGTCAAGGATCAACTCAATCCCCCCCAACGTGCTATCGATCCTGCTACTGGTCCTACTACCACAACCCTTGGTCCAGTCTGATCTTAGAATAGGAATGAACTCTATATGCTTAGAAATGGAATGAACTCCGTGTGCCTAAGCCAACCCACGAAACGAGCGTGCGAGCGTTCAGTCGGTCAGAGAGGCAGAATGCGCAAGTCGAGGACCGACTCAATCTCCCTCTACGTGCTGTCGATCCTGCTATCGCAACCGTCAGTCCGATCTGATCTTAGACTGGGAATAAACTCTGTATGCCTAAGTCCACCCACAAAATGAGCATTCGGGCGCTGAGCTGGCCGGAGAGTCATAATGCACAAGCCAGGGATCGGCTCGATACCCTTCTACGTGCTGCCGGTCCCACTGCCATAACCTTCGGTCTGGCTGGGCTTAAACATGGAATGAACTCCCTATGCCTAAGCCAACCCACGAAACAGTTTGAAAAAAAATTTGGTAGAGGTGATCCTTGTATTTTTGTTGGCATGCACAAAAAAAATTCAGCTAAAAACTCGAAGTGGAGAAGATTTTGTGACCGTTTGAAAAAAGTGTCCCCATTTCAGACACTTTAATGGCTACTGGCAGCAAACCTATAAAATCTCAAATGCTCTTTAAGTGGGTGTGAGTTCTCAAGGTTTGATGAGGGATAGGGGCTCAATATAAGGCCAAGTACCTACACCCATTGGACATCATGTACGCACACACCCTCGGCCCCCCCAATTGTCGGAGCCCCCAATGTCGCCGGTTAGGCTCTCCGACGATGCTCCGACGATGGTGCCCTGGGCGAAAAAAATACAGCACCAGCACATGGCTGAGCCCAGCATCTGCACCGTGACTCAAAATCTTAGACTGGGAATGAACTCTGTATGCTTAGACATGGAATAAACTCCATACGCCTAAGCCAACCCACGAAACGAGCGTGTGGGTGCTCAGCCAATCAGAGAGGTAGAATGCGCATGCCGGGGATCGGCCCGATCCCCCCTGCGTGCTATCAATCCTGCTACCGTAACCCTTGCTCCGATTCGATCTTAGGCTGGGAATGAACTCCGTATGTATAAGTCAACCCACGAAACGAGCGTACGGGCGCTGAGTCGGCCGAGGAGGCATAATGAGCGAGCCGGGGATCAGCCCGATCCCCTTTTGCGTGTTGCCAGTCCCGCTGCCACAACCCTCGGTCCGGCTGGGGCTTAGACATGGAATGAACTCCCTATGACTAAGCCAACCCATGAAACGGGCGTGCAGGCGCTCAACCGATCGGAGAGGCAGAATACGCAAACCGGGGATCCGCCCACTCCCCCCTACGTGCTACCGATCACGCTGATGCAACCCTCGGTCTGATCCGATCTTAGACTGGGAATGAACTCTGTATGCTTAGACTGGGGATGTACTCCGTATGCCTAATTCAACCCATGAAACGAGCGTGCGGGCGCTCAACCGATCGGAGAGGCATAATGCGCAAGCGAGGATCAGCCCGATCCCCCTCTGCGTGCTGCCTGTCCCACTGCCATAATCCTCGGTCCGACTGGTGCTTAGACAATGAATGAACTCCCTATGCCTAAGCCAACCCACGAAACGCGCGTGCGGGTGCTCAGTCGGTCGGAGAGGCAGAATGCATAAGCCAGGGATCGATCCGATCCCCCCTGCGTGCTACCGATCCTACTACCGTAACCCTCGATCCGGTTCGATCTTAGACTGGGAATGAACTCCGTATGCTTAGACTGGGGATTAACTCCGTATGCCTAAGTCAACCCATGAAACGAGCGTACGGACGGTCAGCCGACCAGAGAGGCAGGATGCGTAAGCCGAGGATCGAACGAGTGGTAGGTGGGTTCAAGCACATCTTCATATTTCTCCCATGCCAATGCCATTTTTGTGGCTTGTAAATTCATACAATGGTCCCCTAAGCCTTCATGTGAAGTTTCATGGCATGACGACCTGTTTTCTATTTTTCATGATTTTTGAAACTTTTTGCGGTTCGGGATTTTTTAAAGTTTTTTTAGAAAGAGTTTTGTCCCAAAATTTGGTAGAGGTGATCCTTGTATTTTTGTTGGCATGCACAAAAAAATTCAGCTAAAAACTCAAAGTGGAGAAGATTTTGTGGTCATTTGAAAAAAGTGTCCCCATTTTAGACAATTTAATGGCTACTAGCAGCAAACATATAAAATCTCAAATGCTCTTTAAGGGGGTGTGAGTTCTCAAGGTTTGATGAGGGATAGGGGGACACTATAAGGGCCAAGTACCAGCACCCATCGCACATCATGTGCGCACACCCCCGGCCCCCCCAATCGTCGGAACCCCCAAGGCCACCGGTTAGGCTCTCTGGCGATACTCCGACGATGGTGCCCCAGGTGAAAAAAATATGGCACCAACACATGGCCGAGCCCAGTATGTGCATCGTGGCTCAAACTCTTAGACTGGGAATGAACTCCGTATGCCTAAGCCAACCAATGAAATGAGCGTACGGGCGCTCAACCGGTCGGATAGGTAGAATGCGCAAGCAAGGGATCGGCCTGATCCCCCTTTGCGTGCTGTTGGTCCGCCTGCCACAACCCTCGGTTCGGCTGGGGCTTAGACATGGAATGAACTCCCTATGCCTAAGGAAACCCATGAAACGGGTGTGCGGGTGCTCAACCGATCCCTCCTGCATGCTGTTGATCCTGCTACCGTAACCCTTGGTCTGATCCGATCTTAGACTGGGAATGAACTCCGTATGCGTAAGTCAACCCATGAAATGAGCGTTCGGGCACTGATCTGTTCGAAAAGGCATAATGCGTAAGCCAGGGATCGGCCCGATCCCCCTCTGCGTGCTGTCGGTCCTGCTGCCATAACCCTCGGTCCGACTGGTGCTTAGACATGGAATGAACTCCCTATGCCTAAGCCAACCCACGAAACGAGCGTGCGGGCACTCAGCCGCCCGAAAAGGTAGAATGCACAAGCTGGGGATCGGTCCGGTCCCCTCTGCATGCTATTGATCCTACTGCCGTAACCCTCGGTTCGGTCTGATCTTAGACTGGGAATGAACTGCGTATGCTTAGATTGGGGATGAACTCTGTATGCCTAAGTCAACCCACGAAATGAGCGTACGGACGCTCAACCGACCAGAGAGGCAGGATGCGCAAGCTGGGGGTCGAACAGGTGGTAGGTGGGTTCAAGCACATCTTCATATTTTTGCCGTACCAATGCCATTTTTATGGCTTGTAAATTCATACAATGGTCCCTCTAAGCCTTCATGTAAAGTTTCATGGCAAGATGACCCGTTTTCCATTTTTCATGATTTTTAAAACTTTTACGGTTTGGGATTTTTTAAAATTTGTTTAGAAAGAGTTTTGTCCCCAAATTTGGGAGAGGTGATCCTTGTATTTTTGTTGGCATGCACAAAAAAATTCAGCTAAAAACACGAAGTGGAGAAGATTTTGTGACCGTTTGAGAAAAGTGTCCCCATTTCAGACACTTTAATGGCTACTGGCAGCAAACCTATAAAATCTAAAATGCTCTTTAAGGGGGTGTGAGTTCTCGAGGCTTGATGAGGGATAAGGGGCCAATATAAGGGCCAAGTTCTAGCACCCATCACACATCATGTGCGCACACCCCCCGGCCCCTCCAATCGCCAGAACCCCCAATGCCACCGGTTTGACTCTCCGACGATCCTCCGACGATGCTGCCATGGGCGAAAAAAATGTGGCACTAGCACATACCCGAGCCCAGCATGTGCACTGTGGCACAAACTCTTAGACTGGGAATAAACTCTGAATGCTTAGACATGGATTGAACTCCGTATGCCCAAGCCAACACATGAAACGAGCATGCGAGCGCTCAGCCAACCAAATAGGCAGAATGCGTAAGTCGAGGTTTGACCCAGTCCCCCTCTACGTGGTGCTGGTCCCGCTAACAAAACCCTTGGTCTGGCTGGGGCTTAGACATGGAATGAACTCCCTATGCCTAAGCCAACCCACGAAACGGGTGTGCGGGTGCTCAACCGGCCAAAAAGGCAGAATGCGCAAGCCGGGGATCGACCCAGTCCCTCCTACATGCTACCGATCCTACTGCCGCAACTCTCGATCTGGTCTGATCTTAGACTGGGAATGAACTCCGTATGCTTAGACTAGGGATGAGCTCCGTATGCCTAAGTCAAACCATGAAACGAGCGTGCGGGCGTTCAGCCGGCTGGAGAGGTAGAATGTGCAAGTCGGGGATCGGCTCGGTCCCCCTCTGTGTGCTACCTATCTCGCTGCCACAACCCTCGGTCTGACTGGGGCTTAGACATGGAATGGACTCCCAATGCCTAAGCCAACACATGAAATGAGTGTGCGGGCACTCAGCCGACCGTAAAGGCAGAATGCACAAGTCGAGGATCGGCCCAGTCCCCCCTATGTGCTGTCGATCTTGCTGTAGCAACCTTTGATCTGGTCGGACTTAGACTGGGAATGAACTCCGTATGCTTAGACTGGGGATGAACTCCGTATGCCTAAGTCAACCCATTAAACGAGCATGCGGGGCGCTCAGTCGGCCAGAATGGCTGGTCGGAGAGGTAGAATGTGTAAGTCGAGGATTGACCCATTTCCCCCAGCGTGCTATCGATCTTGCTACTTGTCCTGCTACCGTAACCCTTGGTCCGGTCTGATCTTAGACTGGTAATGAACTCCGTATGCTTAGACATGGAATGAACTCCGTATGTCTAAGCCAACCCATGAAACGAGCATACAGGTGCTCAGCCGCCTGGAGAGGCAAAACTCGCAAGCCGAGGACCGACCCGATCCCCTCTACATGCTATCGATCTTACTGCCACAACCCTCAGTCCAGTTCGGTCTTAGATTGGGAATGAACTCCGTATGCCTAAGTCAACCCATGAAACGAGCGTTCGGGCACTGAGCTGATCGGAGAGGGATAATGTGCAAGTCAGGGATCGACACGATCCCCCTCTACGTGCTGTCGGTCTCGCTGCCACAACACGTGGTCCGGCTGGCGCTTAGACATGGAATGAACTCCCTATGCCTAAGCCAATCCATGAAACGGGCATGCGGGCGCTCAGTCGGTCGGAGAGGCAGAATGCACAAGTCGAGAATTGGCCTGGTTCCCCCTGTGTGCTGGCGATCCTGCTACTGGTGCTGCTGCTGCAACCTTCAGTCCAGTCCAATCTTAGAATGGGAATAAACTCCGTATGCTTAGACATGGAATGAACTCCGTATCCTAAGCCAACACACGAAATGAACGTGCGGGTGCTCAGCTGGGCGGAGAGGTAGAATCCGTAAGCCAGGGATCGGTCTGGTCCTCGCCTACGTGCTGTCAATCCTGCTGTTGCAACCCTCGGTCCGATCCAATCTTAGACTAAGAATTAACTCCGTATGCCTAAGTCAACCCACGAAACGAGCGTTTGGGCACTGAGTCGGTCGGAGAGGGATAATGCACAAGTCGAGGATCGACCCGGTCCCCCTCTGCGTGCTGTCGATCCCGCTGCCACAACACTTGGTCCGACTGGGGCTTAGACATGGAATAAACTCCCTATGCCTAAGCTAATCCATGAAATGGGCATGCGGGCACTCAGCCAGTCGGAGAGACAGAATGCACAAGCCGAGAATTGGCCCGGTTCCCCCTGCGTGCTGTCGATCCTGCTGTTGGTGTTGCTGCCACAACCTTCAGTCCGGTCCGATCTTAGACTGGGAATAAACTCTGTATGCTTAGACATGGAATGAACTCCGTATCCTAAGCCAACCCACGAAATGAGCGTACGGGCGTTCAGCTGGGCGGAGAGGTAGAATGCGCAAGCCAGGGATCGACTCGATCCCTGCCTGCATGCTGTCGATCCTGCTACCGCAACCCTCGGTCTGGTCTGATCTTAGACTGAGAATGAACTCTGTATGCCTAAGTCAACCCATGAAACGACCGTTCGGGCGCTGAGCTGATCGGAGAGGCATAATGCGCAAGCCGGGGATCGGCCCAGTCCCCCTTTGTGTGCTACCAATCCCGCTGCCACAACCCTCGATCCGGCTGGGGCTTAGACATGGAATGAGATCCCTATGCCTAAGCCAACCCAAAAAACAGGCGTGCGGGCGCTCAGCCGACCGGAGAGGCAGAATGCGCAAGCCGAGGATCGGCCCGATCCCCCTTGCGTGCTGCTGATCTTACTGCCAAAACCCTCGGTCTGATCCGATCTTAGACTGGCAATGAACTCTGTATGCTTAGACATGGAATGAACTCTGTATGCCTAAGCCAACCCACGAAACGAGCATGCGAGCTCTCAGTCGGGCGGAGAGGTAGGATGTGCAAGCCAGGGACCGGCCCAATTCCCCCTGCGTGCTATCGATCTTGCTGCTGCAACCCTCGGTCCAGTCTGATCTTAGACTGGGAATGAACTTCGTATGCCTAAGTCAACCCACAAAACGAGCGTTCGGGCGCTGAGCCAGCTGGAGAGGCATAATGCGCAAGTTGGGGATCAGCCTGGTCCCTCTCTGCGTACTGTCGGTGCCGCTGCCACAACCCTCGGTCCGGCTACGGCTTATCCATGGAATGAACTCCCTATGCCTAAGCCAACCCACGAAATGGGCATGCGGGCGCTCATTCGACCGGAGAGGCAGAATGCGCAAGTCGGGGATCGGTCTGATCCTCCCTACGTGCTGTCGATCCTACTACCGTAACCCTTGGTCTGATTTGATCTTAGACTGGGAATAAACTTCGTATGCTTAGACTGGGGATGAACTCCGTATGCCTAAGTCAACGCACGGAACGAGTCGGGGATCAGCCCGGTCCCCCTCTTTGTGCTACCGATTCTGCTGCTGGTCCTGCTGCCGCAACCTTCGGTCCGATCTGATCTTAGATTAGGAATGAACTCCATTTGGTTAGACATGGAATGAACTCCGTATGCCTAAGCCAACCCACCATACGAGCATACGGGCGCTTAGCTGGTCGGAGAGGCGAAATGCATAAGTCGGGGATTGGCCTGGTCCCCCTCTGCGTGCTACTGGTGCCACTGCCACAACCCTCGGTTTGGCTGGGGCATAGACATGGAATGAACTCCCTATGCCTAAGCCAACCCATGAAACGGGCGTACGGGCGCTCAGCCGACTGGTGAGGCAGAATGCGCACGCCGGGGATCGGCCCGGTCCCCCCTGTGTGCTACCAATCTTGCTGTCGTAACCCTCGATCCGAGTCGATCTTAGACTGGGAATGAACTTCGTATGCTTAGACTGGGGATGAACTTCGTATGCCTAAGTCAACCCACGAAACGAGCCAAAGATCGACCCAGTGCCCCTCTTTGTGCTATCGATTCAACTGTTGGTCATACTATCAGATCTTAGACTAGGAATGAACTCCATACAGTTAGACATGGAATGAACTTCGTATGCTTAAGCCAACCCATGAAACAAGCGTACGGGTGCTCAACTGGTCGGTGAGGTAGAATGCGTAAACCGGGGATCGACCCGGTCCTCCTCTGCATGCTACCGATCCTACTGCCACAACCCTCGGTTCGACTGGAGCTTATACATGGAATGAACTCCCTATGCCTAAGCCAACCCATGAAACGGACGTGCAGGTGCTCAGTCGGTCGGAGAGACAGAATGCGCAAGCAGGGGATTGGCCCGGTCCCCCCTACGTGCTGTCGATCCTGCTGTCGCAACCCTCGATCCATTTTGATCTTAGACTGGGAATGAACTCCGTACACTTAAACTGGGGATGAACTCCATATGCCTAAGTCAACCCATTAAACGAGCGTGCAGACGCTCAGCTGACCAGAGAGGCAGGATGCGCAAGCCGGAGATCGAACAGATGGTAGGTGGGTTTAAGGACATCTTCATATTTCTTCCATGCCAATGCCATTTTCATGGCTTGTAAATTCATACAATGATCCCCTAAGCCTTCATGTGAATTTTCGTGTCAAGACGACCCGTTTTCTATTTTTCATGATTTTTGAAACTTTTTACAGTTAGAGATTTTTTAAAATTCTTTTAGAAAGAATTCTGTCCTGAAATTTGGTAGAGGTGATCCTTGAATTTTTTTTGGCATGCACAAAAAAATTCAGCTAAAAAATCAAAGTGGAGAAGATTTTGTAACCGTTTGAAAAAAGTGTCCCTATTTCAAACACTTTAATGGCTACTGGCAGCAAACCTATAAAATCTCAAATGCTCTTTAAGGGGGTGTGAGTTCTCGAGGTTTGACGAGGGATAGGGGGCCAATATAAGGGCCAAGTACCAGCACCCATCGCACATCATGTGCGCACACCCCCTGGCCCCCCAATCACCGGAATCCCCAATGTCGTCGGTTAGGCTCTTCGGTGATGCTTCAACGATGCTCCGGCAATGGTGCCCAGGGCGAAAAAAATGTGGCACCAGCACACGGCCGAGCCCAGTATGTGCACTGTGGCTCAAACTTCTAGACTGGGAATGAACTCCTATGCTTAAACATGAAATGAACTCTGTATGCCTAAACGAACCCACGAAACGAGCGTGTGGGCGCTCAGTCGATCGGAAAGGCAGAATGCACAAGCCGGGGATCGACCCGGTCCCCCTCTACGTCCTGCCGATCCTGCTGCCACAACCCTCGGTCTGGTTGGGGCTTAGACATGGAATGAACTCCCTATGCCAAAGCTAACCCACGTGACAGGCGTGCAGGCACTCAGTCGATCGGAGAGGCAGAATGCGCAAGTCAAGGATCGACCTGGTCCCCCCTATGTGCTGCTGATCCTGCTGTCACAACCCTCGGTCCGGTCCAATCTTAGACTGGGAATGAACTCCGTATGCTTAGATTGGGGATGAACTCCGTATGCCTAAGTCAACCCACAAAACGAGCGCGCAGACGCTCAGCCGACCAGAGAGGTAAGATGCGAAGCCGGGGATCAAACTAGTGGTAGGTGGGTTCAAGCACATCTTCATATTTTTGCCATGCCAATGCCATTTTTATGGCTTGTAAATTCATACAATGGTCCCCTAAGCCTTCATGTGAAGTTTCATGGCAAGACGACCCGTTTTTTATTTTTCACAATTTTAGAAACTTTTTACGGTTTAGGATTTTTTAAAATTTTTTAGAAAGATTTTTGTCCCCAAATTTGGTAGAGGGTGTCCTCATATTTTTTTTGGTATGCACAAAAAAATTCAGCTAAAAACTCGAGGTGGAGAAGATTTTGTGATCGTTTGAAAAAAGTGTCCCCATTTCAGACACTTTAATGGCTACTGGCAGCAAACCTATAAAATCTAAAATGCTCTTTAAGGGGGTGTGAGTTCTCGAGGCTTGATGAGGGATAAGGGGCCAATATAAGGGCCAAGTTCTAGCACCCATCACACATCATGTGCGCACACCCCCCCGGCCCCCCCAATCGCCGGAACCCCCAATGCCTTCGATTAAGCTCTCCGATGATGCTCCGACGATGTTCCGATGATGGTGGCCAGGGTGAAAAAAATATGGTACAAGCACATGCTCGAGCCTAGCATGTGCATCGTGGCTCAAACTCTTAGACAGGGAATGAACTCCGTATGCTTAGACATGGAATGAACTCCGTATGCCTAAGCCAACCCACGAAACGAGTGTGCGAGCGCTCAATCGACCGGAGAGGTAGAATGCGCAAGTTGGGGATCAACCCGGTCCCCCCTGCGTGCTGTTGATCCTGCTGTCGAAACCCTCGGTCCGGTTTGATCTTAGATTGGGAATGAACTCTGTATGCTTAAGTTAACCCATGAAACGAGCGTTCGGGCGCTGAGCTGGCCGGAAAGCCATAATGAGCAAGTCGGGGATCAGCTTGATCCCCCTCTACGTGCTGTCGGTCCCGCTACCACAACCATCAGTCCGGCTGGGGCTTAGACATGGAATGAACTCCCTATGCCTAAGCCAACCCACGAAACGGGTGTGTGGGTGCTTAGTCGATCGGAGAGGCAGAATGCACAAGCCGGGGATCAACCCGGTCCCCCCTGTGTGCTGCCGCAACCCTCGATCTGATCCGATCTTAGACTAAGAATGAACTTCATCTGCTTAGATTGGGGATGAACTCCGTATGCCTAAGTCAACCCACGAAACGAGCGTGCGGACGCTCAGCCGACCAGAGAGGCAGGATGCGCAAGCCGGGGATCGAACGGGTGGTAAGTGGGTTCAAGCACATCTTCATATTTTTGCCATGCTAATGCCATTTTTATGGCTTGTAAACTCATACAATGGTCCCCTAAGCCTTCATGTGAAGTTTCGTGGCAAGACGACCCGTTCTCTATTTTTCACGATTTTCAAAACTTTTTATGATTTGGGATTTTTTAAAACTTTTTCAGAAAGAGTTTTGTCCCTAAATTTGGTAAAGGTGATCCTTTTATTTTTTTTTCCATGCACAAAAAAATTCAGCTAAAAACTCGAAGTGGAGAAGATTTTTGACCGTTTGAAAAAAGTGTCCCTATTTCAGACACTTTAATGGCTACTGGCAGCAAACCTATAAAATCTCAATTGCTCTTTAAGAGGGTGGGAGTTCTCGAGGTTTGATGAGGGATAGGGGGCCAATATAAGGGCCAAGTACCAGCACCTATCGCACATCATGTGCGCACACCCCCTGCTCCCCAATCACCGGAACCCCCAATGCCATCGGTTAGGCTTTCCGACTATGCTCCGACGATTGTGCCCCGAGTGAAAAAATGCGGCACCAGCACATGCTCGAGCCCAGCATGTGCACCGTGGCTCAAACTCTTAGATTAGGAATGAACTCTGTATGCTTAGACATGGAATTAACTCCGTATGCCTAAGCCAACCCATGAAACGAGCATGCGGGCACTCTATCGACCAGAGAGGCAAAATGCGTAAGCCGGGGATCAACCTGATCCTCCTCTGCGTGTTGCCGGTCCCGCTACCACAACCCTCGGTCCTACTGGGGCTTAGACATGGAATGAACTCCCTATGCCTAAGCTAACCCACGAAACGGACGTAGGGGGCTCAGCCGACCGGACAGGCAGAATACGCAAGTCGGGGTCTGACCCGATCCCCCTAGCGTGCTGTCGATCCTACTATCGTAACCCTCGATTCGATCTGATGTTAGACTGGGAATGAACTCTGTATGCTTAGATTAGAGGTGAACTCCGTATGCCTAAGTCAACCCACGAAACGAGCGTGAGGGCGCTCAGTCTGCCGAAGAGGCCAGCTGGAGAGGTCGATCGAAGGGGCAGAATGTGCAAGTCAGGCATCGGCCCGGTCCCCCCTATGTGCTGTCGATCCTGCTGCTGGTCTTACTGTTGCAACCCTCGGTCCAGTCTGATCTTAGACCAGGAATGAACTTCGTATGGTTAGACATGGAATGAACTCTGTATGCTTAGACATGGAATGAACTCCATATGCCTAAGCCAACCCACAAAACGAGTGTACGGGCGCTCAGTTGGCCTGAGAGGTAGAATGCGTAAGTCGAGGTCCAGCCCGGTCCCCCCTGTGTGTTGTCAATCTTGCTACCACAACCCTCGGTCCAGTCCGATCTTAGACAGGGAATGAACACTGTATGCCTAAATTAACCCATGAAACGAGCGTTCGAGCACTGAGCCGACTTGAGAGGCATAATGCGAAAGTCAGGATCTGGCCCGGTCCCCCTCTACATGCTGCCGGTCCCGTAGCCACAACCCTTGGTCCAGCTTGGGCTTAGACATGGAATGAACTCCCTATGCCTAAGCCAACCCGCGAAATGGGCGTGCGGGCACTCAGCCGGTCGGAGAGGCAGAATGCACAAGTCGAGGATCAGCCTGGTCCCCCCTTCGTGCTGTCGATCCTACTACCGTAACCCTCGATCCGGTTCGATCTTAGACTAGGAATGAACTCCATATGCTTAGATTAGGGATGAACTCCGTATGCCTAAGTCAACCCACGAAATAAGCATGCGGACGCTCAACCAACCAGAGAGGCAGGATGGCAAGCCGGGGATCGAATGGGTGGTAGGTGGGTTCAAGCACATCTTCATATTTCTACCGTGACAATACCATTTTTATGGCTTGTAAATTCATACAATGGTCCCCTAAGCCTTCATGTGAAGTTTCATGGCAAGACAACTCATTTTTTATTTTTCACGATTTTTGAAACTTTTTACGGTTCAGGATTTTTTAAAATTTTTTTAGAAAGAGTTTTGTCCCAAAATTTGGTAGAGGTGATCTCTGTATTTTTTTTTGGCATGCACAAAAATATTCAGCTAAAAACTCGAAGTAGAGAAGAATTTGTGATCGTTTGAAAAAAGTGTTACCATTTCAGACACTTTAATGGCTACTGCCAGCAAACCTATAAAATCTCAAATGCTCTTTAAGGGGGTGTGAGTTCTCGAGGTTTGATGAGGGATAAGGGGCCAATGTAAGGGCCAAGTACCAGCACCCATCGCACATCATGTGTGCACACCCCCTGGCCCCCCCAATCGTCGAAAGCCCCAATGCCACCAGCTAGGCTCTTCGACGATGCTCCGGCGATGGTGCCCTGGGTGAAAAAAATACGGCACCAACACATGCCCAAGCCCAGCATGTGCACCGTGGCTCAAAGTCTTAGACTGGAAATGAACTCCATATGCTTAGACATGGAATGAACTCCGTATGCCTAAGTCAATCCATGAAATGAGCGTGCGGGCGCTCAGTCGGCCGGAGAGGCAGAATGCACAAGCCGGAGATTAGCCCGATCCCCCTCTACGTGCTGCCAATCCCGCTGCCAGTCTTGCTGCAACAACCCTCGGTCTGACTGGGGCTTAAACATGGAATGAACTCCCTATGCCTAAGCCAACCCAGGAAACGGGCGTGCGGGCGCTCAGCCGATCGAAGAGGCAGAATGAGTAAGCCAGAGACCGACCCGGTCCTCCCTGCATGCTGTCGATCCTACTACCGCAACCCTCGATCTAGTCTAATCTTAGACTGGGAATGAACTTCGTATGCGTAAGTCAACCAACGAAATGAGCGTGTGGGCACTAAGCCAGCCAAAGAGGCATAATGCGTAAGCCGAGGATTGGCTCGATCCCCCTCTACGTGCTAGCGGTCCCACTGCCACAACCCTCAGTCTGGCTGGGGCTTAGACATGGAATGAACTCCCTATGCCTAAGCCAATCCACGGAACAGGAATGCGGGCGCTCAACCGACCGGAGAGGCAGAATGCACAAGCCGAGGATCGACCCAGTCCCCCTCTGCATGCTGTCGGTCTCACTACCACAACCCTCGATCCGACTGGGGCTTGACATGGAATGAACTCCCTATGCCTAAGCCAACCCAGGAAACGAGTGTGTGGGCACTCAGCCAGTCGGAGAGGTAAAATGCGCAAGCCGGGGACCGACCCAGTCCTCCCTGCGTGCTATCGATCTTGCTACTGCAACCCTCGGTCTGGTTTGATCTTAGACTGGGAATGAACTCTGTATGCCTAAGTCAACCCATGAAATGAGTGTTCGGGCACTGAGTCAACCGGAGAGGCATAATGCGTAAGCCGGGGATCGACCCAGTCCCCCTCTGCATGCTGTCAGTACCGCTGCCACAACCCTCGGTCTGGCTGGGGCTTAGACATGGAATGAACTCCCTATGCCTAAGCCAACCCACAAAACAAGTGTGTGGGTGCTCAGTCGACTGGATAGGCAGAATGTGCAAGCCGGGGATCGGCCCGATCCCTCCTACGTGCTATCAATCCTACTACCGCAACCTTCGGTCCGGTCTGATCTTAAACTGGGAATGAACTCCATATGCTTAGACTAGGGATGAACTTCGTATGCCTAAGTCAACCCATGAAACGAGCGTGCGGACGCTCAGCCGACCAGAGAGGCAAGATGTGCAAGCCAGGGATCGAACCGATGGTAGGTGGGTTCAAGCACATCTTCATATTTCTTCCGTGCCAATGCCATTTTTATAGCTTGTAAATTCATACAATGGTCCGCTAAGCCTTCATGTGAAGTTTCGTGGCAAGACGACCCGTTTTCTATTTTTCATGATTTTTGAAACTTTTTACGGTTCGGGATTGTTTAAAATTTTTTTAGAAAGCCTTTTGTCCCCAAATTTGGTAGAGGTGATCCTTGTATTTTTGTTGGCATGCACAAAAATATTCAGCCAAAAACTTGAAGTGGAGAAGATTTTTTGACCATTTGAAAAAAGTGTCCCCATTTCAGACACTTTAATGGCTACTGGTACCAAACCTATAAAATCTCAAATGCTCTTTTAAGGGGGTGTGAGTTCTTGAGGTATCATGAGGGATAGGGGCCAATATAAGGGCCAAGTACCAGCACCCATCGCACATCATGTGCGCACACCCCCCGGCCCCCCAATTGTCAGAACCCTCAATGCTGCCGATTAGGCGCTCCGATGATGCTCCGGAGATGGTGCCCTGGGCAAAAAAAATGCGACACCAGCACCTGCTCGAGCCTAGCATGTGCACCATGGCACAAACTCTTAGATTGGGAATGAACTCCGTATGCTTAGACATGGAATGAACTCTGTATGCCTAAGCCAACCCACGAAACGAGCGTGGGGGCGCTCAGCCGACCGTTGAGGCAGAATGCGCAAGCTGGGGATCGGCTCGGTCCCCCTTTGCGTGCTGCTGGTCCCGCTACCACAACCCTCGATCTAGCTGGGGCTTAGACATGGAATGAACTCCCTATGCCTAAGCCAACCCATGAAACGGGCGTGTGTGCGCTCAGCCGGCTGGAGAGGCAGAATGCATAAGTCGGAGATCGGCCCCATCTCCCCTGCGTGCTACCGATCCTGGTGCCGTAACCCTCGATCCGGTCCAATCTTAGACTGGAAATGAACTTCGTATGCTTAGACTGGGGATGAACTCCGTATGCCTAAGTCAACCCACGAAATGAGCGTACGGGCGCTCAGCCAATCGGAGAGGCCGACCGAAGAGGTAGAATGCACAAGACAGGGATCCGCCCGATCCCCCCTGCGTGCTGCCGATCCTACTATTGATCCTGCTACCGTAACCCTCGATCCGGTCTGATCTTAGATTGGGAATGAACTCCATATGGTTAGACATGGAATGAACTCCGTATGCCTAATCCAACCCACGAAACCAACGTCCGGGCGCTCAGCCGGTCGGAGACGTAGAATGCATAAGCCGGGGATCAGCCCGGTCCCCCCTGCATGCTATCGATCCTACTACGGCAACCCTCAATGCGGTCTGATCTTAGACTGGGAATGAACTCAGTATGCTTAAGTCAACCCGTGAAACGAGTGTTTGGGCGTTGAGTCGGCCAGAGAGGCATAATGCGCAAGCCAGGGATCGGCCCGATCGCCCTCTGCGTGCTGCCTATCCCACTGCCACAACCCTCGATTTGGCTGGGGCTTAGACATGGAATGAACTCCCTATGCCTAAGCCAACCCATGAAACAGGTGTGCGGGCGCTCAGCCGGCCAGAGAGGCAGAATGCGTAAGCCGGGGATCGACCCGATCCCCCATGCGTGCTGCCAATTTTGCTGCCACAACCCTCGATCTGGTCTGATCTTAGACTGGGAATGAACTCTGTATGCTTAGACTGGGGATGAACTCCGTATGCCTAAGTCAACCCACGAAACGAACGTGCGGACGCTCAGTCGACCAAAGAGGAAGGATGCGCAAGCTGGGGATCGAACGGGTGGTAGGTGGGTTCAAGCACATCTTCATATTTCTACCATTCCAATGCCATTTTTAGGGCTTGTAAATTCATACAATGGTCCCCTAAGCCTTCATGTGAAGTTTCGTGGCAAGACGACCCGTTTTCTATTTTTCATGATTTTTGAAACTTTTTTTGAAACTTTTTTTAGAAAGCGTTTTGTCCCCAAATTTGGTAGAGGTGATCTTTGTATTTTTCTTGGCATGCACAAAAAAATTCAGCTAAAAACTCGAAGTGGAGAAGATTTTGTGACCGTTTGAAAAAAGAGTCCCCATTTCAGACACTTTAATGGCTACTGGCAGCAAACCTATAAAATCTCAAATGCTCTTTAAGGGGGTGTGAGTTCTCGAGGTTTGAAGAGGGATAGGGGGATAATATAAGGGCCAAGTATCAGCACCCCTCGCACACCATGTGCGCAAACCCCCCGGCCCCCACAATCACCGGAACCCCCAATGCAGTCGGTTAGGCTCTTCAGCGATGCTTCGGTGATGGTGCCTCGGGTGAAAAAAATGTGGCACCAGCACATGCCCAAGCCCAGCATGTGCACCGTGGCTCAAACTCTTAGACTGGGAATGAACTCCATATGCTTAGACATGGAATGAACTCCGTATGCCTCAGCCAACCCACGAAATGAGCGTGTGGGCGCTCAGCCGGTCGAAGCGATAGATTGTACAAGCTACGCATCAGCCCGGTCCCCTCTACATGCTGTCGGTCATGCTGCCACAACCCTCGGTCTGACTGGGGCTTAGATATGGAATGAACTCCCTATGCCTAAGCCAACCCACGAAACGGGCGTGTGGGCGCTTAATCAATCGGAGAGGTAGAATACGTAAGCCGAGGTTCGACCCGATCCCCCCAGCGTGCTATCGATCCTGCTGCCGCAACCCTCGGTCCGATCTGATCTTAGGCTGGGAATGAACTCTGTATGCTTAGGCTAGGGATGAACTTCATTTGCCTAAGTCAATGCACAAAACGAGCTTACGGGCGCTCATCCGACCGGAGAGGCAGAATGCGTAAGTCAGAAATTAGCCCTGTCCCCCCTGGGTGCTGCCGATCCTGCTACTGGTCCTACTGCCTCAACCCTCAGTCCGGTTTGATCGTAGACTGGAAATGAACTCCATATACTTAGACATGGAATGAACTCCGTATGCCTAAGCCAACCCACGAAACGAGTGTGCGGGCGCTTAGTCGGTTGGAGAGGCAGAGGGATAGGCCCGATCCCCCCTACGTGCTATCGATCCTGCTATCGCAACCCTCGATCCGATCCGATCTTAGACTGGGAATGGACTCCGTATGCCTAAGTTAACCCACGAAACGAGCGTTTGGGCACTGAGCCGACTGGAAAGGCATAATGCCCGATCCCCCTCTGTGTGCTGCCGGTCCCACTGCCACAACCCTCGGTCCGGCTAGGGCTTAGACATGGAATGAACTCCCTATGCCTAAGCCAACACACAAAACAGGCATGCGGGCGCTCAATCGACCAGAGAGGCAAAATACGAAAGCCGGGGATCGGCCTGTTCCCCCCTGCGTGCTGTCGATCCTGCTGTCGCAACCCTCAGTCCGGTCCAATCTTAGACTGGGAATGAACCCTGTATGCTTAGACTGGAGATGAACTCCATATGCCTAAGTCAACTCACGAAACGAGAATACGGGCGCTCATCCGATCGAAGAGGCCGACCGAAGAGGCAGAATGCGCAAGCCAGGGATTGGCCCACGAAACGAGCGTACGGGCACTCAGTCGACCGGAGAGGTAAAATACGCAAGTCGGGGATCGGCCCGATCCCCCCTGGGTGCTGTCGATCTTGCTGCTGGTCCTGCTACCGTAACCCTCGGTCCGGTCCGATCTTAGACTGGAAATGAACTCCGTATGCTTAGACATGGAATGAACTCCGTATGCCTACGCCAACCCACAAAACGAGCGTACGGGTGCTCAGTCGGTCAGAGAGGAAGAATGCATAAGTCGGGGACCAACCCGATCCCCCCTGCAAGCTATCGATCCTGCTACCGCAACCCTCGGTCTGATCCGATCTTAGACTGGGAATGAACTCCGTATGCCTAAGTCAACCCATGAAATGAGCGTTCGGGCGATGAGCCGATCAGAGAGGCATAATACACAAGTCGGGGATCGACCCGATCCCCCTCTGTGTGCTATCGGTCCCGCTACCACAGCCCTCAGTCCAGCTGGGGCTTAGACATGGAATGAACTCCCTATGCCTAAGCCAACCCACAAAACGGGCGTGCGGGCACTCAGTCGACCGGAGAGGTAGAATGTGTCTACCTCTTCGATCGGCCTCTCCGATTAGTTGAGCTCCCACACACTCGTTTCATGGGTTGACTTAGGCATACAGAGTTCATCCCCTGTCTAAGCATATGGAGTTCATTCCTAGTCTAAGATCATCTCGGATCGAGGCTTACGCTAGCACATAGGGGGGATCGGGCCGATCCTCGGCTTGCGCATTCTACCTCTCCGACCGATTGAGTGCCCGCACGCCCGTTTTATGGGTTGGCTTAAGCATAGGGAGTTCATTCCACGTCTAAGCCCCAGCCGGACTGAGGGTTGTGGCAACGGGACAGATTGCACGCAAAGGGGGACTTGGTCGATCCCTGGCTTACGCATTTTGCCTTTCCGATCGGCTGAGCGCCCGCACGCTCGTTTTGTGGGTTGGCTTAGGCATACAGAGTTCATTCCATGTCTAAGCATACGGAGTTCATTCCCAGTCTAAGATCGAAGCGGACCGTGGGTTACGGCAGCAGGACCAGTAGGAGGATCGGTAGCATGCAGGGGAGGACCGAGCTGATCCCTGGCTTACGCATTCTGCCTCTCCAGTCGGTTCAGCGCCCGCATGCTCGTTTCATGGGTTGACTTAGGCAAACAGAGTTCATCCCCAATCTAAGCATACGGAGTTCATTTCCAGTCTAAGCATACGGAGTTCATTCCCGAACCACAAAAAGTTTTAAAAATCATGAAAAATAAAAAAGGGTCGTCTTGCCATGAAACTTCACATGAAGCCTTAGGGGACCATTGTATGAATTTACAAGCCATAAAAATGGCATTGGCATGGCAAAAATATGAAGATGTGCTTGAACCCACCTACCACCCGTTTGATCCCCGACTTGCGCATCCTGCCTCTCTGGTCGACTGAGCGTCTGCACGCTCGTTTCGTGGGTTGACTTAGGCATACGGAGTTCATCCCCAGTCTAAGCATACGAAGTTCATTCCCAGGCTAAGATCAGACCGAATCGAGGGTTGCAGAAGTGGGAACCCGACCAATCCTCGGCTTACACATTCTTCCTCTTTGGCCAGCTGAGTGCCCGCGCACACGTTTCGTGGGTTGGCTTAGGCATAGGGAGTTCATTTCATGTCTAAGCCCCAGTCGGGCCAAGGGTTGTGGCAGCAGGACTGGTAGCACGCAGAGGAGGACTGGGCCGATCCTCGGCTTGTGCATTATACCTCTCCAGCAAGCTCAACGCCCGAACGCTCGTTTCATAGGTTAACGTAGTCTAAGATCGAACCCGACCGAGGATTGCGGTAGCAGGAACGACAGCATGCAGGGGGGATCGGGTCGGTCCCCAACTTATGCATTCTACCTCTTCGACCGGCTGAGCACCCGTACGCTCGTTTCGTGGGTTGGCTTAGGCATACGGAGTTCATTCCATGTCTAAGCATACGGAGTTCATTCCCAGTCTAAGATTGGACCAGATCGAGGGTTGCGGTAGCAGGACCAGTAGCAGGATCGGCAGCATACAGAAGGGATCGGGTCGATCCCCGGACTGCGCATTCTGCCTCTCCAGCCGGCTGATCATCTGTATGCTTGTTTCGTGGGTTGACTTAGGCATACGGAGTTCATCCCCAATCTAAGCATACGGAGTTCATTCCTAGTCTAGGATCAGACCGGATCGAGGGTTGTGGCCGTAGGATCGACAGTACGCAAGGAGGATCGGGTCAATCCCCAGCTTGCGCATTCTGCCTCTTCGGTCGACTGAACCCCTGTACGCCCGTTTCGTGGGTTAGCTTAAGGATACAGAGTTCATTCTGGACCGAGGGTTGTCTAAGGCCCAACTGAACCGAGGGTTGTGGCAGTCAGACTGAGGGTTATGGGGGATCGGGCCGATCCTCGACTTATGCATTATGCCTTTCCGATCGGTTCAGCACCCGAATGCTCGTTTCATGGGTTGACTTAGGCATACAGTGTTCATTTTCAGTCTAAGTAGCAGGATCGATAGCACGCAGGGGGACAAAACCGATCCTCAGCTTACGCATTCTGCCTCTCTGACCGACTGAGCGCCCGCACGCTCGTTTCGTGGGTTGGCTTAGGCATACAGAGTTCATTCCATGTCTAAGCATACGGAGTTCATTCCCAGTCTAAGATCAGACTCGATCAAGGATTACGGCAATAGGACCGGTAGCAGGACCAGCAGTAGGATCGGTAGCACGCAGGAGGGACTGGGACGATCCCTGGCTTGTCTATTCTGCCTCTCCGACCGGTCTCTCCGACCGACTGAGTGCCCGTACGCTCCTTTCGTGGGTTGACTTAGGCATACGAAGTTCATCCCCAGTCTAAGCATACGAAGTTCATTCCCAGTCTAAGATCGAACCGGACCGAGGGTTGCAGCAGTAGGATCGATAGCACGCAGGGGGGACCGAGCCGATCCTCGACTTGAACATTCTACCTTTTCGGTCGGTTGAGCGCTCGCACGCCTGTTTCATGGGTTGGCTTAGGCATAGGGAGTTCATTCCATGTCTAAGCCCTAGTCGGACCAAGGGTTGTGGCAACGAGACCGGCAACACGTAAAGGGGGATCGAGCCAATTTCAGCTTGCACATTCTGCCTCTCCGACCGGTTGAGTGCCTGCACGCTCGTTTCGTGGGTTGCCTTAGGCATGCGGAGTTCATTCCATGTCTAAGCATACGGAGTTCATTCCCAGTCTAAGAGTTTGAGCCACGATGCACATGCTAGGCTCAGGCATGTGCTGGTGCCGCATTCGGTTGAGCACCCGCACACACGTTTCATGGGTTAGCTTAGGCATAGGGAGTTCATTCCATGTCTAAGCCCCGGCTGGACCAAGGGTAGTGGCAGCGGGATCGACAGCACCTAGAGGGGGACTAAGCCGATCCCCGACTTGCGCATTATGCCTCTCCGACCGGCTCAGTGCCCGAACGCTCATTTTTTGGGTTGACTTAGGCATACGGAGTTCATTCCCAGTCTAAGATTGGATCGGACCGATGATTGTGGCAACAGGATCGACAGCATGCAGGAGGGGATCAGGTCGATCCCTGGCTTGCGCATTCTACCTCTCCAGCCGGTTGAGCGCCCGCACGCTCGTTTCGTGGGTTGGCTTAGGCATACAAAGTTCATTCCATGTCTAAGCATACAGAGTTCATTCCCATTCTAAGATCAGACTGGACCGAAGGTTGCGGTAGCAGGATCGGTAGCACGCAGGGGGGACCGGGCTAATCCCCGGCTTGCGCATTCTGCCACTTCGATCGGCTGAGTGCCCGCACGCCCATCTCGTGGGTTGGCTTAGGCATAGGGAGTTCATTCCATGTCTAAGCCCAGCCAGTCTGAGGGTTGTGGCAGCGGGACCAACAGCACGCAAATAGAGACTAGGTCGATCCTCAACTTGCGCATTATGCCTCTCCGATCAACTCAGCGCCCGAACGCTCATTTCATGGTTTGACTTAGGCATACAGAGTTCATTCCCAGTCTAAGATCGGATCAAATTGAGAGTTACGATAGTAGGATCGACAGCACGCAAGGGGGGACCGAGTCGGTCCTCGACTTGAGCATTTTGCCTCTTCGACCGGCTGAGTGCCCGCACGCTCATTTTGTGGGTTGGCTTAGGCATACGGTGTTCATTCCATGTCTAAGCATACAAAGTTCATTCTCAGTCTAAGATCAGACCAGACCGAGGGTTACGGTAGCAGGATCGGCAACACGTAGGGTGGACCGGGTAGATCCCTGACTTGCACATTCTGCCTCTTCGACTGGCTGAGCGCCCGCATGCTCGTTTCGTAGGTTGACTTAGGCATACGGAGTTCATCCCCAGTCTAGGCATACGGAGTTCATTCCCAGTCTAAGATTGGATCGGATTGAAGGTTGCGGCATCAGGATCGGCAGCACGCAGGGGGGACTGGGCCAATCCCTGGCTTGAGCATTCTGCCTCTCCGGTCGACTGAGCACCTGCACGTCTGTTTCATGGGTTGGCTTAGGCATACGGAGTTCATTCCATGTCTCAGCCCCAGCCAAATTAAGGGTTGTGGCAGTGGGACTGGCAGCACGTAGAGGGGGACCGGGCCAATCCCCGGGATGCGCATTCTGCCTCTCCGACTGGCTGAGTGCCCGCACACTCGTTTCGTGGGTTGGCTTAGGCATACGGAGTTCATTCCATGTCTAAGCATACGGAGTTCATTCCCAGTCTAAGAGTTTGAGCCACGGTGCAAATGCTAGGCTCGGACATGTGCTGGTGCCGCATTTTTTTCGCCCGAGGCACCATTGTCAAAGCATCGTCGGAGCATCGCCTGAGAGCCTAACCAACGGCATTGGGGGTTCCGACGATTGGGGGGTCGGGGGGTGTGCGCACATGATGTGTGGTGGGTGCTGGTACTTGGCCCTTATATTGGCCCCCTATCCGTCATTAAACCTCAAGAACTCACACCCCCTTAAAGAGCATTTGAGATTTTATAGGTTTGCTGCCAGTAGCCATTAAAGTGTCTGAAATGGGGACACTTTTTTCAAACGGTCACAAAATCTTCTCCACTTCGAGTTCTTAGGTGAATTTTTGTGTGCATGCCAACAAAAATACAAGGATCACCTCTACCAAATTTGGGGACAAAACTATTTCTAAAAAAATTTTAAAAAATCTCGAACAGCAAAAAGTTTCAAAATCGTGAAAAATAGAAAACGGGTCGTCTTGCCACGAAACTTCACATGAAGGCTTAGGGGACCATTGTATGAATTTACAAGCCATAAAAATGGCATTGGCATGGCAGAAATATGAAGATGTGCTTGAACCCACCTACCACCCGTTTGATCCTCGACTTACGCATCTTGCCTCTCGGTCGGCTGAGCGTCTGCGCACTCGTTTCGTGGGTTGACTTAGGCATAAGAGTTCATCCCTAGTCTAAGCATATGGAGTTCATTCCCATTCTAAGATCAAACTGGACCGAGGGTTGCGGCAGCAGGATCGGTAGCACGCGTGGGGGACTAGGTCGATCCTCGGCTTACGCATTCTACCTCTCTGCCCAGCTGAGCACCCGCACAATCATTTCATGGTTTGGCTTAGGCATAGGGAGTTCATTCCATGTCTAAGCCCCAGCTTGATCGAGGGTTGTGGCAACGGGACCGGCACATGCAGAGGGGGCCCGGGTCGATCCCCAGCTTGCGCATTATGCCTCCCCGGTCTGCTCAGCACCTGTACGCTCGTTTCGTGGGTTGACTTAGGCATACGGAGTTCATTCCCAGTCTAAGATCAGACCGAACCGAGGGTTACGGTAGTAGGATCAATAGCATGCAGGGGGGACTGGGTCGGTCCATGGCTTATGCATTATGCCTCTCCGGCTGACTGAGCGCCCACACACTCGTTTCATGGGTTGGCTTCGACATACGGAGTTCATTACATGTCTAAGCATACGAAGTTCATTCCCAGTCTTTGATCAAATCGGACCGAGGGTTGCGGTAGCAGGACCAGCAGTAGGATTGACAATACACAAGGGGGATCGGGCTGATCCCTGGCTTGCGTATTCTGTCTCTCCGGTCAGTTGAGTGCTCGCACATTTGTTTCGTGGATTGACTTAGGCATATGGAGTTCATCCCCAGTCTAAGCATACGGAGTTCATTCCCAGTCTAAGATCGGATCGGACCGAGGGTTACGACAGTAGGATCGATAGCACGCAGGGGGGACCGAGCCAATCCCCGACTTACGCATTCTACCTCTTCGACCAGCTGAGCTCCCGTACGCCCGTTTCATGGGTTGGCTTAGGCATAAAGAGTTAATTCCATGTCTAAACCCCAGCCAGACTGAGGGTTGTGGTAGTGGGACTGACAGCACGCAGAGGGGGACCGGGTCGATCCCCGGCTTGCGCATTCTGCCTCTTCGATCGGCTGAGCACCCGTACACTCATTTTGTGGCTTGGCTTAGGCATACGGACTTCAGTTCATGTCTAAGCATACGAAGTTCATTCACAGTCTAAGATCAGATCGGTCCGAGGGTTGCTGCAGCAGGACCAGCAGCAGGATCGACAGCACGCAGGGAGGGACCAAGCCTATCCCTGACTTGTGCATTCTGCCTCTACGATCGGCCTCTCTGGCCGACTGAACGCCCACATGCTCATTTCGTGGGTTGGCTTAGGCATACGGAGTTCATCCCTAGTCTAAGCATACGGAATTCATTCCCAGTCTAAGATCAGACCCGATCGAGGGTTGTGGCAGGAGGATCGACAGCACGCAGAGGAGACCGAGTCGATGCCCAGCTTACGCATTTTGCCTCTCTGACCGACTGAGCACCCACACGCCCATTTCGTGGGTTGGCTTAGGCATAGGGAGTTCATTCCATGTCTAAGCCATAGCCGGACCGAGGGTTGTGGCAGTGAGACCGGTAGTACGTAGATGGGGATCGAGCCAATCCCCGACTTGCGTATTATGCCTCTCCGGTCGGCTCAGCGCCTAAACGCTTATTTCGTGGGTTGACTTAGGCATACGAAGTTCATTCCCAGTCTAAGATAAGACCAGACTGAGGGTTGATGCAGCAGGATCGATAGCACGCAGGGCGGGATCAGGTCGGTCCCCGGCCGATTGAGCGGCCGCACGCTCATTTCGTGGGTTGGCTTAGACATACAGAGTTCATTCCATGTCTAAACATATGAAGTTCATTCCCAGTCATATCGGACCAAGGGTTGCGACAGTAGGATCAGTAGCACGTAGGGGGGACCGGGCCGATCCCCGACTTGCGCATTCTACCTCTTCGACTGGTTGAGCGCCCGTACGCCCCGTTTCATGGGTTGGCTTAGGCATAGGGAGTTCATTCCATGTCTAAGCCTCAGTCAGACCGAGGGTTGTGGCAGCGGGACCGGCAGCGCGTAGAAGGGGATCGGGCCAATCACCAGCTTACACATTCTGCCTCTCTGGATGGTTGAGTGCCCGCACGCTCGTTTCGTGGGTTGTCGTAGGCATACAGAGTTCATTCCATGTCTAAGCATGCGGAGTTCATTCCCAGTCTAAGAGTTTGAGCCACGGTACACATGCTGGGCTCGAGCATGTGCTGGTGCCATATTTTTTTCGCTCGGGGCACCATCGCCTGAGCATCGTCGGAGAGCCTAACCGACGGCATTAGGTGTTCCGACAATTGGGGGGGCCGGGGGGTGTGCGCACATGATTTGTGATGGGTGCTGGCACTTGGCCCTTATATTGGCCCCCTATCCCTCATCAAACCTCGGGAACTCACCCCCCCTTAAATATCATTTGAGATTTTATAGGTTTGCTGCCAGTAGCCATTAAAGTGTCTGAAATGGTGACACTTTTTTCAAACAGTTACAAAATCTTCTCCACTTCGAGTTTTTAGCTGAATTTTTTTGTGCATGCCAAAAAAAATACAAGGATCACCTCTACCAAATTTAGGGACAAAAATCTTTCTAAAAAAATTTTAAAAAATCCCAAACTGTAAAAAGTTTCAAAAATCATGAAAAATAGAAAACGGGTCATCTTGCCATGAAACTTCACATGAAGGCTTAGGGGACCATTGTATGAATTTACAAGCCATAAAAATGGCATTGGCATGGCAGAAATATGAAGATGTGCTTGAACCCACTTACCACCCTTTTGATCCCCGGTGTTATGAGCCAACCTTGTATAGGGCCATGACCGGGACTTAGGTTACCACGAGCCTCCCATGTATAGGGCCATGGCCGGGTAGATCCTTTGTCCTAGGAAAAGTGTCCCCATTTCAAACATTGTAATGGTTACTGGTACCATAGCTCTAAAATCTCTAAGACTCTTTAGGGGGTGAACCGGTAGCATAGTGTTGGGCTGTCTCACCAGTTGCTTTGTGAGCCTAGGCCATCCACCAAGGGCTGCCCCCTGGTCCTGGTGATGGTGGGACATCCCGATGTATGATTCCTGATTATAATAAAATTAACCCGATTGAATGTCCCGAATGTTGCCTCGATGTGTTTTTGATTTTCTCGATGCGAATGTGCCTTCTTTTATGTGTGCTTAGATTGATCTCGATATATTGTGGCTTATTGTGAATGCTTGAGACTAACCATGGCTTATGGTTATTTGTTCAGATATCGATTTATTGAAGGCTGACTTGGGTGGGAGCGCCCATTCAAGTGTCGTACGGTCTATTACTTGTTGAGAGAAAGCTTAGTCCGTGACACGTGGTATCAGAGCACGGTTAAGAAGTACTAGAAAATGGATGAGATGGCCACAAGTGGTGGACCCAATCATCAACAGAGAATTGAGGAACTTGAGGCCACGGTGGCCATAATGAAAACTCATATGGTGATTAAAAACCGAGTGAGAGAGATTGAGACAACCCAACGGGAGTTATCCGATACTCTTCACAACGTGAGCGAGGAGGCTAAAGATGCCTTGAACATTCTCCAAAAGGAGTTTGTGGAGCTCAAAGCACAGGTGAGCATCTTATAAATGGCTATGGCGAAATCGGGTTTGAGCTCGATGGAAAGGGGAGAAAGGCCCAAGGTGCCGGAGCCTCGATGCTGTGAGGGGGCAAGGGATGCTAAGGAACTTGAAAATTTCTTGTTTGACATGGAGCAATACTTTCGAGCTGTACACACGAATTTAGAAGGAGACAAGGTAGCAATGGCGTCAATGTACCTCACAGGGGATGCCAAGCTATGGTGGTGCTCCAAGTTTGTCAATGACGAGTGCCCGATTAAGACTTGGACGGACCTGAAGTGAAAACTAAAAAACTTGTTTTTCCCTGAGAATGTGGAGTATATGGCTCGAAAGAGACTTTGAGAATTGGTGCAAACAGGAACAGTGTGAGAGTTTGTAAGGACCTTCTTTACCCTAAAGTTGGATATTTGACACATGTCCAAAAAGGACAAGATGTTCTCTTTTCTTAAGGGCCTCAAGCCTTGGGCTAGGACAAAACTACAAAGACAGAAATTGCAAGACGTGGCTACGACCATGGCTGCAGCTGAATATCTCCACGATTATAATGATGGCTCCTTAAAACAAAAAAAATCCTCCATCAGTTAGCAGTAGCTTCAACTTTGAGACTGGGGGAAAGATGACCAGGTTGGATCGACCCTGCTGTGAGGGATCAGATAAGAGGTCTTTTGGTCAAGATAGCACCCAACCCAAGACAAGCAACGCTGTGATTTTTAGGCCTAGGCAACCGCTAGCTTGCTTTTTTTGTAAGGGGTCGCATCGGGTGGTCGAATGCCCGCACAGAGGAGCCTTTAATGCCTTAAGAACCTCTTCTCAAGAGTCTGCAAAAGTGCCAGAGAGCATTGAAGAAGTTGAAGAGGAGCCAGCCATGATGGGTTCAATAAGGTTCCTCAATGCCCTCCGTACCCAAATGAACACTATAAAGAAAGAGCATAGTAGAGGCTTGATGTATGTGAGCTTAATAATCAATGAGAAAGCCACCAAGGCCATGGTGGATATGGGTGCTACCGATACTTTCATCACACTAGAAGAAAAAGCAAGGTGTGGTCTTCAGTTAACAAAGACTGTGGGCGAATAAAGGCGGTCAATTCGCCAGCCTTTGCAATCAGTGGAAGCTCCAAGAGCGTGACAACTAAGTTAGGGCCATGGGAAGGGAAGGTAGACTTTACAGTTTCCCTCATGGATGACTTTGATGTTGTTCTCGGATTAGACTTCATGATGTTAGCTCAGGTGATCCCTATCCCCGCTGCTAGCTGCTTGTTGTTCTTAGGGGAACACCCATGTGTGGTGCCAGCCAATATCTTGCCAAAGAGTGGGAAGAAAATGATTTCAGCCTTGCAGTTCAAGAAAGGGGTCAAGAGAGGGGAACCCTCCTTCGTGGCTATACCGATCTACAAAGAAGGGTCGAAAGTAGAACCAATACCTAATGGCATGAAAAAAGTGTTAGAAGAATTCGAATAAGTGATGCCAGAGATGTTGCCTAAGGTTCTACCCCCTCAATGAGCAGTGGACCATGAAATTGAGCTTCTCCCAAGAGTGAAACCCCCTGCTAGAGCCCCTTATCACATGGCCCCACCAGAGTTGGCCAAACTAAGAAAACAGTTAGATGAGCTTCTACAAGTCGGGTTCATCAGACCATCAAAAGCTCCATTTGGAGTGCCAGTGCTATTTCAGAAGAAGCATGATGGAACTTTACGATTATGTGTTGACTATAGGGCCTTGAACAAAGTCACCGTAAGAAACAAGTATCCCATCCCTCTTATAGCAGACTTGTTTGATCAATTGAGTCGGGCCAAGTACTTCTCCAAATTGGACCTGAGATCTGGCTACCATCAGGTCAGAATCGTTGAAGGAGATGAGCCAAAGACCACTTGCGTAACATGGTATGGTGCATTTGAATTTCTTGTTATGCCCTTTGGACTGACCAATGCTCCTGCCACATTTTGTACATTGATGAATCAAGTGTTCCATGACTACCTAGATAAATTTTTAGTCATCTATTTAGATGACATAGTGGTATATAGCTCCATTTTGGAAGAACATCAAGAACACCTGCGCCAGGTGCTTCAAAGGTTATAGGATTACCAGCTATACGTCAAAAGGGAGAAGTGTGCATTTTCTCAGACCCAAATCTAATTTCTTGGTCACATTGTCGAACGTGGCCACATTCGAATGGACATAGAAAAGGTTAGGGCCATCAAAGAGTGGATAACACTGAAGAACGTTAGTGAGCTCTTCTCATTTTTGGGACTAGCCAACTATTATAGAAGGTTTGTGGAAGGGTACTTTCACAAGACCACGGCCCTCATGGAGCTATTGAAGAAGGAGCATAAATGGTGTTGGATGAGCGAGTGCTAAGAGGCCTTTGAGGGATTGAAGAATGCTATTATGAAGGACCCCATTTTAGCCCTCCTTGATATTGAAAAACCTTTTGAAGTTCAGACGAATGCATCTGATTTTGCTATTGGAGGAGTGCTTTTGCAACAACAACACCCGATAGCATTTGAAAGTAGGAAGATAAGCGAAGCTGAGAGGAAATATACGGCCCAAGAAAAAGAGCTCCTAGTGGTGGTTCACTGTTTGAGGGCTTGGCGACATTACTTGTTGGGTTCACACTTTGTCATGAAGACAGACAATGCGACCGTTAGCCATTTCCTCACCCAACCAAGGCTTACGGTGAAACAAGCTAGGTGGCAGGAATTTTTAGTGAAGTTTGACTTTTGTTTTGAGCACACCGCTAGAAAGACCAATCAAGTGGCTGATGCATTGAGCAGGCGAATAGATTTAGTGGCCCTTAGAAGAATTACCCCAATGGCAGTTAGCCGAGCCACTACAGACATTCACAAGCTGATTGGAGATCATTTAGGGAAGGACCCACAAGCCTGTGCCATCTTGAAGCTAGTGGAAGAAGGGAAGTCTAAGTACTTCTGGTGAGAGAATGAGGTCTTGTGGACCAAGGGGCCTCAAGTGTTTGTGCCAAGAGCAGGAAGTCTGAGACAGATGCTGATGAGGGAGTGTCATGACACCCCATGGGTGGGACACTCGGGCTGGCAATGCACTTTGGCGTTATTGAAACAAGGATACTATTGGCCTCACATGTGACAAGATGTGATGGACTATACGAAGACTTGCCTCATTTGCCAACAAGACAAAGTTGAAAAGAGGAAACTAGCAGGCATGTTTGAACCACTATCGGTACCTGCCAAACCATGAGAAAGCATGTCCCTCGATTTCATTTCGAGCCTACCCAAGGTTGGTGATCTCGGAGCTATCTTGGTGGTGATTGATCGATTCTCTAAGTATGACACATTCATTCCTGCTCACAAGTATTGTACAGCGAAAGACACAGCTCGACTATTATTCAAACATGTGGTCAAATACTGGGGCCTCTCTCAAAACATTATCAGCAATAGAGATTCGAGATTTACGAGGTCCTTCTAGAGAGAGCTTTTCAAGATATTAAGGTCCCAACTCAACATCTTTTCAAGCTATCACCCTCAAACCGATGGTCAGACAGAACGGTTCAATGGATTACTAGAGGAATACTTGAGGCACTTTGTTCAAGCCAATTAGAAGGACTGGCCTTCATTATTGGACTTTGCTCAACTCTGTTTTAATTCCAACAAAAGCTCTTTCACCAACAAGAGCCATTTAAGGTGGTCACTGGATAACTACCAAGGCTACCCCATACTTTTTTGGAACAATATAGAAGAAAGAATCTGAGAGCCTTCAACCTCAGCAAGGAGTGTAAACAAAACACAGAAATTGCACAAGCTTACCTGGAGAAAGCATCACAGCGGATGAAAAAATGGGCAGACAAGGTTCGCAGGGCTCAGCAATTCCAAGTGGGTGATCTGGTTCTTATCCGACTAGTTCCTGAACATACTAGGTTCTTGAGAAAGAGAGATCGTAGACTGGTGCACAAATATGAGGGTCCAGTAAGGGTCCTTTCCAAGGTGGGGAATGCTTCTTACAAAATCGACCCACCAAAGTGGATGAAGGTGCACCCAGTCTTTCATGTGAGCAACTTGAAACCTTTTCATGTAGATCCTACAGATGCTAGCCAAAGGGAGCCAACCAGAGCTGCCATCACCATGAAGCCACCCTCAGAGTGTCGAGTTGAAAAGATCTTAGCTGACTGGGAAACCAAGATATCTCAAAGACTGGTTCGGGAATACTTAGTGAAGTGGGAAGGATTAGGACTAGAAAAAACCAGTTGGGAAAGAGAACACGACCTCCAGAGATTTCAAAAGAAGATTGAAGAATTCCAAGCCAACAAGTCGATGAGGACGTCGATAGAATAGGTAGGGGAGGATGTCATGAGCCAACCTTGTATAGGGCCATGATCGAGACTTAGGTTGCCATAAGCCACCCATGTATAGGGCCATGGCCGGGTAGATCCCTTGTGCTAGGAAAAGTGTCCCCATTTTAAACATTGTAATGGTTATTGGTAGCATAGCTCTAAAATCTCTAAGGCTCTTTAGGGGGGTGAGCTGGCAGCATAGTGTTGGGCTGTCTCACCAGTTGCTATGCGAGCCTAGGCCATCCACCAAGGGCTGCCCCCTAGCCCTGGTGATGATGGGACGTCCCAATGTATGATTCCCAATTATAATAAAATTAACCCAATTGAATGTCCCGAATGTTGCCTCGATGTGTTTTTTGTTTTCTCGATGCGAATGTACCTTCTTGTGTGTGTGCTTGAGATTGATCTCGATATATTGTGGCTTATTGTGAATGCTTGAGACTAACCATTGCTTATGGTTATTTGTTCAGATATCAATTTATTGAAGGCTGACTTGGGTGGGAGTGCCTATTCAAGTGCCGCACGATCTATTGCTTGTTGAGAGAAAGCTTAGTCCGTGACACCCGGCTTCTGCATCTTGCCTCTCTGGTCGACTGAGCATCCGCTTGCTCATTTCATGGGTTGACTTAGGCATATGCAGTTCATCCCCAGTCTAAGCATACGGAGTTCATTCTCAGTCTAAGATTGGACCGGACTGAGGGTTACGATAGCAGGATCGGCAACACGCAGGGGGGACCAGCTGATCCCTGACTTACGTATTCTGCCTCTTCGATCGGCTGAGTGCCCGCACGCCCGTTTCATCGGTTAGGTTAGGCATAGGGAGTTCATTCCATGTTTAAGCCCCAGTCGGATTGAGGGTTGTGGCAGCAGGACCGATAGCACACAGATGGGGATCGGGTCGACCCTCGGCTTGCGCATTATGCCTCTCCGATCGGTTCAGAGCCCGAACACTCGTTTCGTGGGTTGACTTAGGCATACGAAGTTCATTCCCAGTCTAAGATCAGACTGGATCGAGGGTTGCGATAACAGGATCGACAGCACGTAGGGGGACCAGGTCGATCTTCAGCTTGCGCATTCTGCCTCTCCGGTCGGCTAAGCGCCCACACGCTCGTTTCGTGGGTTGGCTCAGGCATACGGAGTTCATTCCCAGTCTAAGATCAGACCGGACCGAGGGTTGCAACAGCAAGATTGGTAGCACGCAGGGGGGACCAGGCCGATCCCCGACTTGCACATTCTACCTCTCCGGTCGACTGAGCGCCCACATGCTCGTTTCGTGGGTTGACTTAGGCATACGGAGTTCATCCCCAGTCTAAGCATACGGAGTTCATTCTTAGTCTAAGATTGAACTGGACCGAGGGTTGCAGCAGCAGCATCGGCAGCACGCAGGGGGGACCGGGCTGATCCCCTGCTTGAGCATTCTACCTTTCCGATCGGTTGAGCGCCCGCACGCCCGTTTCATGGGTTGGCTTCCGCATAGGGAGTTCATTCCATGTCTAAGCCCCAGTCGGATTGAGGGTTGTGGCAGCGGGACCAGCAGCACGTAGAGGGGGACCAGGTCGATCCCCAGCTTACGCATTCTGCCTCTCCGGTCGGCTGAGCACCCGCACACCCGTTTCGTGGGTTGGCTTAGGCATAGGGAGTTCATTCCATGTCTAAGCCCCAGCTGGACCGAGGGTTATGGCAGCGGGACCACCAGCACACAGGGAGGGACCGGGCCGATCACCAGCTTGCGCATTTTGCCTTTCCAGCCGGCTGAGCGCCAGCACGCTCGTTTCATGGGTTGGCTTAGGGATACAGAGTTCATTCCATGTCTAAGCATACAGAGTTCATTCCCAGTCTAAGAGTTTGAGCCACGGTGTACATGCTGGGCTCGGGCATGTGCTGGTGCCGTATTTTTTTGCCTGGGGCACCATTGCCAGAGCATCGCCGGAGAGCCTAACCGGCTGCATTGGGGGTTCCGGTGATTGGGGGACCAGGGGGTTGTGCGCACATGATGTGCGATGGGTGCTGGTACTTGGCCCTTATATTGGCCCCCTATCCCTCATCAAAATTCAAGAACTCACACCCCCTTAAAGAGCATTTGAGATTTTATAGGTTTGCTGCAAGTAGCCATTAAAGTACCTAAAATGGGGACACTTTTTTCAAACGGTCACAAAATCTTCTCCACTTCGAGTTTTAAGCTGAATTCTTTTGTGCATGCCAAAAACAATACAAGGATCACCTCTACCAAATTTGGGGACAAAACGCTTTCTAAAAAAATTTTAAAAAATCCTGAACCATAAAAAGTTTTGAATATCGTGAAAAATAGAAAACGGGTCGTCTTGCCACGAAACTTCACATGAAGGCTTAGGGGACCATTGAATGAATTTACAAGCCATAAAAATGGCATTGGCACAGCAGAAATATGAAGATGTGCTTGAACCCACCTACCACCCATTCGATCCCCGACTTGTGCATCCTGCCTCTTTGGTCGGCTGAGCGTCTGCATGCTCGTTTCGTGGGTTGACTTAGGCATACGGATTTCATCCCCAGTCTAAGCATACGGAGTTCATTCCTAGTCTAAGATCGGACCGGACTGAGGGTTGCAATAGCAGGATCGGTAGAACGTAGGGGGGACCATGTCGGTCCTCGACTTACGCATTCTGTCTCTCCGGCCGGCTGAGCGCCTGCACGCTAGTTTCATGGGTTGGCTTAGGCATACGAAGTTCATTCCATGTCTAAACATACGAAGTTCATTCCCAGTCTAAGATCGGACCTAACCGAGGGTTACGACATTAGGACCAGTAGCAGGATCGGCAGCACGCAGGGGGGACCGGGTTGATCCCCAGCTTACGCATTCTGCCTCTCCGACCGACTGAGCACGCACGCTTATTTCATGGGTTGACTTAGGCATACGAAGTTCATTCTTATTCTAAGATCAGACTAAACTGAGGGTTGCGACAGCAGGATCGACAGCACGCAGGGGGGACCCAATCGATCCCCAACTTGCGCATTCTACCTCTCTAACCGGCTGAGCACCCGCACGCCCGTTTCGTGGGTTGGCTTAGGGATAGGGAGTTCATTCCATGTCTAAGCCCCAGCCAGACTGAGGGTTGCGACAGTAGGACCGACAGCACAAAGAGGGAGATCGGGCAGATCCCTGGCTTGCGTATTCTGCCTCTCCGGTTGGCTGAGCACCTGCACACTTGTTTTGTGGGTTGGCTTAGGCATACGGAGTTCATTCCATGTATAAGCATACAAAGTTCATTCCCAGTCTAAGAGTTTGAGCCACAATGCACATGCTGGGCTCGGACATGTGCTGGTGTCGCATTTTTTTCGCTCGAGGCACCATCGTCGGAGCATCGTTGGAGAGCCTAACCGGCGGCATTGGGGGTTCCGACGATTGGGGGGACCGAGGGGGTGTGCGCACATGATGTGCGATGGGTGCTGGTACTTTGCCCTTATATTGGCCCCCTATCCCTCATCAAACCTCGAGAACTCACCCCCCCTTAAAAAGCATTTGAGATTTTATAGGTTTGCTGCCAGTTGCCATTAAAGTGTCTGAAATGGGGACACTTTTTTCAAACGGTCACAAAATCTTCACCACTATGAGTTTTTAGCTGAATTTTTTTGTGCATGCCAAAAAAAATACATGGATCACCTCTACCAAATTTGGAGACAAAACTCTTTCTAAAAAAAGTTTAAAAAATCCCAAACCGTAAAAAGTTTCAAAAATTATGAAAAATAGAAAACGGGTCGTCTTGCCACGAAACTTCACATGAAGGCTTAGGGGACCATTGTATGAATTTACAAGCCATAAAAATGGCATTGGCATGGCAGAAATATGAAGATGTGCTTGAACCCACTTACCACCCGTTCGATCCCCAACTTACGCATCCTGCCTCTCTGGTCGGCTGAGTGTCCGCACGCTCGTTTCGTGAGTTGACTTAGACATACGAAGTTCAGCCCCAGTCTAAGCATACAAAGTTCATTCCCATTCTAAGATCGGACTGGACCGAGGGTTACGACAGTAGGATCGACAGCATGCAAAGGGGATCGGGCCGATCGTCGGCTTACGCATTCTACCTCTTCGATTGACTAAGCGCCCGCACACCCGTTACGTGGGTTGGCCTAGGCATAGGGAGTTAATACCATGTCTAAACCATAGCCAGATCGAGGGTTTTGGCAGTGGGACCGACAGCACGCAAAGGAGGACTGGGCTGATCCCCGGCTTGCGTATTATGCCTCTTCGACTGGCTCAGCACCCGTATGCTCATTTCGTGGGTTGACTTAGGCATACGGAGTTCATTCCCAATTTAAGATCAGACCAGACCGAGGGTTACGGTAGCAGGATCGACAGCACACAGGGTGAACTGTGCTGATCCTCGACTTACGCATTTTGCCTCTCTCGTCGGCTGGTCGCCCGTACGCTCGTTTCGTGGGTTGGCTTAGGCATACGAAGTTCATTCCATGTCTAAGCATACGGAGTTCATTCCCAGTCTAAGATCGGACCGGATCGAGGGTTGCGGTAGCAGGCCTAGCAGCAGGATCGGTAACACGTAAGGGGGTATCGGACCGATCCCCGGCTTACGCATTCTGCCTCTCCGGTCGACTGAGTGCCCGCACGCTCGTTTCGTGGGTTGACTTAGGCATACGGAGTTCATCCCCAATCTAAGCATACAGAGTTCATTCCCAGTCCAAGATCAGACTGGAGCAAGAGTTACGGAAGGAGGATCGATAGCACGCAGGGGGGACTAGGCCAATCCTCAGCTTGCGCATTCTAACTCTCCGGTCGGCTGAGTGCCCGCACGCCCGTTTTGTGGGTTGGCTTAGGCATAGGGAGTTCATTCCATTTCTAAGCTCCAGCCGGACCGAGGGTTGTGGCAGCAAGACCGGTAGCACGTAGAGGGGGACGAGGCATATGAAGTTCATTCCCAGTCTAAGATCGAACCAAATCGAGGGTTGTGGTAGCAGGATCGATAGCACGTAGTGGAGATCGGGTCGATCCCTGGCTTACACATTCTGCCTCTCTGACCGGCTGAGCGCCCGTACGCTCGTTTGATGGGCTGACTTAGGCATACAGAGTCATCCCCAATCTAAGCATACGGAGTTCATTCCCAGTTAAAGATCGGATCAGACCGAGGGTTGCGACAGTAAGACCAGCAGCAGGATCGGCAGCACACAGGGGGGAATCGGGCCAATCCCTGACTTACGCATTCAGCCTCTCCGGTCGGCCTTTTCGGTCGGCTAAGCGCCCACACGTTCGTTTCGTGGGTTGACTTAGGCATACGGAGTCCATCCCCAGTCTAAGCAAACATAGTTCATTCCCAGTCTAAGATCGGATCGGACTGAGGGTTACGACAGCAGGATCGGCAGCACGCAGGGGGACCGGACCCATCTCTGGCTTATGCATTCTGCCTCTCCGGTCGGCTGAGAACCCGCACACCCGTTTTGTGGGTTGGCTTAGGCATAGGAAGTTCATTCCATGTCTAAGCCCCAGCCGGACCGTGGGTTGTGGCAGTGGGACCCGTACGCTCGTTTCGTGCGTTGGCTTAGGCATACAGAGTTCATTCCATATCTAAGCATATGGAGTTCATTCCCAGTCTAAGATCAGACCAAACCGAGGGTTACGGTGGTAGGACCAGCAGCAGGATCGACTGCACACAGGGGGAATCGGATCGATCCCCGGCTTACGCATTCTGCCTCTCCGGCCGGCTGAGCGCCTGCACGCTCGTTTCGTGGGTTGGCTTAGGCATAGGGAGTTCATTCCATGTCTAAGCCCTAGCCAGGCCAAGGGTTGTGGCAGCGAGACCGGCAGCATACAGAGGGGGACCGAGTCGATCCTTGGCTTGCGTATTCTACCTCTCCGACCGGCTGAGCGCCCACACGCTCATTTCGTGGGTTGGCTTAGGCATAGGAAGTTCATTCCATGTCTAAGCCCCAGTCAGACCAAGGGTTGTGGTAGCAGGACCAGCACCACGTTGAGGGGGACCGGGCCGATCCCCGGCTTACGCATTCTGCCTCTCCGATCGGCTGAGTGCCCGCACGCTTGTTTCGTCGGTTGGCTTAGGCATACGGAGTTCATTCCATGTCAAGCATATGGAGTTCATTCCCAGTCTAAGAGTTTGAGCCACGGTGCACATGCTGGGCTTGGGCATGTGCTGGTGCCACATTTTTTTCACCCAGGGCACCATCGCCGGAGCATCGTCGAAGAGCCTAACCGGTGGCATTGGGGGTTCCAGCGATTGGTGGTGCCGGAGGGGTGTGCGCACATGATGTGCGATGGGTGCTGGTACTTGGCCCTTATATTGGCCCCCTATCCCTCATCAAACCTTCAGAACTCACAGCCCCTTAAAGAGCATTTGAGATTTTATAGGTTTGCTACCAGTAGCCATTAAAGTGTCTGAAATGAAGACACTTTTTTCAAACGGTCACAAATCTTCTCCCCTTTGAGTTTTTAGCTGAATTTTTTTGTGCACACCAACAAAAATACAAGGATCACCTCTACCACATTTGGGGATGAAACTATTTCTAAAAAATTTTTAAAACATCCCAAACTGCAAAAAGTTTCAAAAATCGTGAAAAATAGAAAATGGGTCGTCTTGCCATGAAACTTCACATGAAGCCTTAGGGGACCATTGTATGAATTTACAAGCCATAAAAATTGCATTGGCATGGTAGAAATATGAAGATGTGCTTGAACTCACCTACCACCCGTTCGATCCTCGACTTGTGCATCCTGCCTCTCTAGTCAGCTGAACGTCCGCACGCTCGTTTCGTGGGTTGACTTAAGCATACGGAGTTCATCCCCAGTCTAAGCATACAGAGTTCATTCCCAGTCTAAGATCAGACCAGACCGAGGGTTGCAGCAGCAGAATCGATAGCACGTAGGAGGGACCGGGCCAATCCTCAGCTTGCGTATTTTACCTCTCCAGCTTGCGCATTTTGCTTCTCTGACCAGTTGAGTGCCCGTACACCCATTTCGTGGGTTGGCTTAGGCATAGGGAGTTCATTCCATGTCTAAGCCCCAGCTGGACCAAGAGTTGTGCCAGCGGGACCGGCAGCACGTAGAGGGGGACCGGGTCGATCCTCGGCTTGCGCATTATGCCTCTCCGGTCAACTCAAAACCTGAACGCTCGTTTCGTGGGTTGACTTAGGCATACGGAGTTCATTCCCAATCTAAGATCAGACCGGATCGAGGGTTGTGGTAGCAGGATCGATAGCACGTAGGGGGGATCGGGCCAATCCTCGGCTTGCGCATTCTACCTCTCCGACCGACTGAACACCCGCACGCTCGTTTTGGGGGTTGGCTTAGGCATACGGAGTTCATTCCATGTCTAAGTATACAGAGTTCATTCCCAGTCTAAGATCGGACCGGACCGAGGGTTGTGGCCTTAGGACCAGCAGCAGGATCGGCAGCACGCAAGGGGGGACCGTGTCGATCCCTGGCTTGCGTATTCTGCATCTCCGGCCGGCTGAGCGCCCACACGCTCGTTTTGTGGGTTGACTTAGGCATATGGAGTTTATCCCCAGTCTAAGCATACGAAGTTCATTCCCAACCTAAGATCAGACCAGACCGAGGGTTGGGACAGTAGGATTGCCAGCACACAGGAGGGACTATGCCAATCCCCAGCTTGCACATTCTGCCTCTCCGACCGGCAGAGCGCCCGCATGCCTGTTTCATGGTTTGGTTTAGGCATAGGGAGTTCATTCCATGTCTAAGCCCCAGTCGGACTGCGGTTTGTGGCAGCGGGACCGACAGCACACAGAGGGGGACCGGGCCGATCCCCAGCTTGCGCATTCTGCCTCTCCGGCCGACTGAGCGCCCGTACACTCGTTTCGTGAGTTGGCTTAGGCATACGGAGTTCATTCCATGTCTAAGCATATGGAGTTCATTCCCAGTCTAAGAGTTTGAGCCACAGTGCACATGCTGGGCTCAGGAATGTGCTGGTGCCACATTTTTTTACCCGGGGCACCATCACCGGAGCATCGCCAGAGAGCTTAACCGGCGGCATTGAGGGTTCCGGTAATTGGGGGGCCGGGGGGGTGTGCGCACATGATGTGCGATGGGTGCTGATACTTGGCCCTTATTTTGGCCCCCTATCCCTCATCAAACCTCAAGAATTCACACCCCCTTGAAGAGCGTTTGAGATTTTATAGGTTTGCTGCCAGCAGCCATTAAAGTGTCTGAAATGGGGACACTTTTTTCAAATGGTCACAAAATCTTCTCCACTTTGAGTTTTTAGATGATTTTTTTTTTTGCATACTAAAAAAAATACAAGGATCACCTCTACCAAATTTGGGGACAAAAATCTTTCTAAAAAAATTTTAAAAAATACTGAACCTCAAAAAGTTTTGAAAATCATGAAAAATAGAAAACAGGTCGTCCTGCCATGAAACTTCACATGAAGGTTTAGGGGACCATTTTATAAATTTACAAGCAATAAAAATGGCATTGTCACGATAGAAATATGAAGATGTGCTTGAACCCACCTAACATTTGTTCGATTCCCGGCTTGCGCATCCTACCTCTATTACCGGCTGAACGTCCGCTCGCTCGTTTTGTGGGTTGACTTAGGCATACAGAGTTCATCCCTGGTCTAATCACTCGGAGTTCATCACCAATCTAAGCATATAGAGTTCATTCCCAGTCTAAGATCAGACCGGACCGAAGGTTGCGACAGTAGGATCGATAACACGCAGGGGGGACCGGGCCAATCCCCAACTTGCGTATTCTGTCTCTCCGACCGACTGAGTGCCCGCACGCTCGTTTCGTGGGTTGGCTTAGGCATACAGAGTTCATTCCATGTCTAAGCATATGGAGTTCATTCCCAGTCTAAGATCGAACTGGACCAAGGGTTGCGGTAGCAGGACCAGCAGCAGGATCGGTAGCACGCATGGGGGGATCGGGCCGATACCCTACTTGCGCATTTTACCTCTTTGGCCGGCTGAGCACCCGCGCGCTCATTTCGTGGGTTGACTTAGGTATACAAAGTTCATCCCCGTCTAAGCATACGGAGTTTATTCCAAGTCTAAGATCGGATCGGATCGAGTGTTGCGACAACAGGATCGGCAGCACGCAGGGAGGGACCGGACTGATCCCTGGCTTGTGCATTGTGCCCCTCTGGCCGGCTGAGCGCCCGCACGCCCGTTTTGTGGGTTGACTTAGGTATAGGGAGTTCATTCCATGTCTAAGCCCCAGTCGGATCGAGGGTTGTGGCAGCATCACCGGAGCATCGTCGGAGAGCTTAACCTATACCTCAGTCTAGGCATTAAAGTTCATTTTGGGGGCCGGGAGGGTGTGCGCACATGATGTGCGATGGGTGCTGGTACTTGGCCCTTATATTGGCCCCCTATACCTCATCAAAGCTCGAGAACTCACACCCCCTTATAGAGCATTTGAGATTTTATAGGTTTGTTGCGAGTAGCTATTAAAGTGTTTGAAATGGGACACTTTTTTTAAATGGTCACAAAATATTCTCCACGTCAAATTTTTAGCTGAATGTTTTTGTGCATGCCAAAAATAATACAGGGATCACCTCTACCAAATTTTGGGACAAAACTCTTTCTAAAAAAATTTTAAAAAATCCCAAATCATAAAAAGTTTTAAAAATCATGAAAAATAGAAAACGGGTCATCTTGCCACGAAACTTCACTTGAAGGCTTAGGGGACCATTGTATGAATTTACAAGCCATAAAAATGGCATTGGCATGGCAGAAATATGAAGATGTGCTTGAACCCACCTACCATCCGTTCGATCCCCGGCTTACGCATCCGGCCTCTCTAGTCGGCTGACTGTCCGCACGCTCGTTTCATGGGTTGACTTAGGCATACAGAGTTCATCCCTAGTCTAAGCATACAGAGTTCATTCCCAGTCTAAGATCGAATCGGATCGAGGGTTGCAGCAGTAGTATCGGTAGCAAGCAGGGGGGACCAGGTCGATCCCCGACTTGCGCATTTTGCCCCTCCAGCCGGCTGAGTGCCCGCACAACTGTTTCGTGGGTTGGCTTAGGCATAGGGAGTTCATTCCATTTCTAAGCCCCAACCAGACCGAGGGTTGTGGCAGCGGGACCAACAGCACGTAGAGGGGGACCAGGTTGATCCCCGGCTTGCGTATTATGCCTCTCCGGTCGACTCAGTGCCCGAACGCTTATTTCGTGGGTTGACTTAGGCATACAGAGTTCATTCCCAGTCTAAGATCGGACCGGATCGAGGGTTACGGCAGAAAGATTGATAGCACGTAGGGGAGGATTGGGCCGGTCCTCGACTTGCGCATTCTGCCTCTTCGACTGGCTGAGCCCCCGCACGCTCATTTCAAGGGTTAGCTTAGGCATACGGAGTTCATTCAATGTCTAAGCATATGGAGTTCATTCCCAGTCTAAGATCAGACTGGACCGAGGGTTGTAGCAGCAGGACCAGCAGTAGGATCGGTTAGCATGTTGGGAGGACTGGGCCGATCCCCGACTTGTGCATTCTACCTCTCTGACAGGCTGAGCGCCCACATGCTCGTTTCGTCGATAGACTTAGGCATACAGAGTTCGCCCCCAGTCTAAGCATACGGAGTTCATTCCCAGTCTAAGATCGGATCGGATCTAGGGTTACAACAGCAGGATCGGCAGCACGCAGGGGGGACCAAGCCGATCCTCGACTTACGCATTCTGCCTCTCCGACCGGTTGAGCGCCCGGACGCCCGTTTCGTGGGTTGGCTTAGGCATAGGGAGTTCATTCCATGTCTAAGCCCCAGCCAGATCGAGGGTTGTGGCAGTGAAACCGACAGCATGCAGAGGGGGACCGAGCCGATCCTCGACTTGCTCATTGTGCCTCTCCGGCCGGAACGCTCGTTTCATGGGTTGATTTAGGCATACGAAGATCATTCCCAGTCTAAGATCGAACTAGATCGAGGGTTGTGGTAGCAGGATCTACAGCACGTAGGAGGTGATCGGGCTGGTCCCCGACTTGCGCATTCTGCCTCTCCGGCCAGCTGAGCGCTTGTACGCTCGTTTCATGGGTTGGCCTAGGCATGTGGAGTTCATTCCATGTCTAAGCATACGGAGTTCGTTCCTAGTCTAAGATCAGACCGAATCGAGGGTTGTAGCAGCAGGATCAGCAGCATGCAGAGGGGGACCGGGCTGATCCCCGGCTTGTACATTCTACCTCTTCGACCGACCTCTTAGGTCTGCTGGATGCCCGCATGCTCATTTTATGGGTTTACTTAGGCATACGTAGTTCATCCCCAGTCTAAGCATACGGAGTTCATTCCTAATCTAAGATAAAATCGAATCGAGGGTTGCGACAGTAGGATCGGTAGCACGCAGGGGGGACTAGGCCAATCCCCGGCTTGCACATTCTGCCTCTCTGGTCGGTTAAGTGCCCACACGACCGTTTCACGGATTGCCTTAGGCATAGGGAGTTCATTCCCAGTCTAAGAGTTTGAACCACGATGCACATGTTGGGCTCGGGCATGTGCTAGTGCTGCATTTTTTTCACCCGAGGCACCATCGTCGGAGCATCATCGGAGCATCGTTGGAGAGCCTAACCGCCGGAGAGCCAACCAGGCCGATCTCCAACTTACGCATTCAGCCTCTCTGATCGGCTGAGCACCTGCACTCCCATTTCGTGGCTTGGCTTCGGCATAGAAAGTTCATTCCATGTCTAAGCCCCAGCCGGACCGAGGGTTGTGGCAGTAGGAGAAGCAGTAGGATCGATAGCACACAGGGGGGATCGGGTCGATCCCTTGCTTACACATTCTACCTCTTCATCCGGTTTAGCACCCATACGCTCGTTTGGTGGGTTGACTTAGGCATACGGAGTTCATCCCCAGTCTAAGCATACGGAGTTCATTACCAGTCTAAGATCGGATCGGACCGAGGGTTACGACAGTAGGATCGGTAGCACGCAGAGGGGATCGGGTCGATCCCCGGCTTATGCATTCTACCTCTCCGACCGGTTGAGCACCCGCACACCCGTTTCGTGGGTTGCCTTAGGCATAGGGAGCTCATTCCATGTCTAAGCCCCAGTTGGACCGAGGGTTGTGGCAGCGAGACCGATAGCACGTAGAGGGGGATCAGGCTGATCCTCGACTTGTGCATTCTGCCGTTTCGACCGACTGAGCGCCCGCACGCTCGTTTCGTGGGTTGGCTTAGGCATACAGAATTCATTCAATGTCTAAGCATACGGAGTTCATTCCCAGTCTAAGAGTTTGTGCCACGTTGCACATGCTGGGCTCGGGCATCTGCTGGTGCCATATTTTTTTTGCCTGGGGCACCATCGTCAGAGCATCATCGGAGCATCACCAGAGCATCATCGGAGAGCCTAATCGGCGGCATTGGGGGTTCCTACGATTGGGGGGACCGGGGGGTGTGCGCACATGATGTGCAATGGGTGCTGGTATTTGGCCCTTATATTGGCACCCTATCCCTCATCAAACCTCGAGAACTCACACCCCCTTAAAGAGCATTTGAGATTTTATAGGTTTGCTGCCAGTAGCCATTAAAGTGTCTAAAATGGGGACACTTTTTTCAAACGGTCACAAAATCTTCTCCACTTCGTGGTTTTAGATGAATTTTTTTGTGCATGCCAACAAAAATACAAGGATCACCTCTTCCAAATTTGGGGACAAAACTCTTTCTAAAAAATTTTAAAAAATCCTGAACCGTAAAAAGTTTCAAAAATCGTGAAAAATAGAAAATGTTTGTCTTGCCACGAAACTTCTCATGAAGGCTTAGGGGACCATTGTATGAATTTACAAGCCCTAAAAATGGCATTGGTAGGGCAAAAACATGAAGATGTGTTTGAACCCACCTACCCCCCGTTCAATCCCCGACTTGCATATCCTGCCTCTCTGGTCGGCTGAGCGTCCGCATACTCATTTCGTCGGTTGACTTAGGCATACAGAGTTGATCCCCAGTCTAAGCTTACGGTGTCCATTTCCAGTCTAAGATCAGACCGGATCGAGGGTTACGACAGCAGGATCGACAGCATGTAGGGGGGACCGGGTCAATCCCCGACTTGCGAAATCTACCCCTCCGGTCGGCTGAGCGCCCGCATGCCCATTTCATGGGTTGGCTTAGGCATAAGGAGTTCATTCCATTTCTAAGCCCCAGCTGGACCGAGGGTTGTGGCAACGAGACCGGTAGCACGTAGAGGGGGATCGGGCAAATCCCCAACTTGCGCATTATGCCACTCCAGCTGGCTCAGCGCCCGAATGCTCATTTTGTGGGTTGACTTGGGCATATGGAGTTCATTCCCAGTCTAAGATCAGATCGGACCGAGGGTTGCGGTAGCAAAATCGACAGCACGCAGGGGGGATCGAGCCGATCTCCAGCTTGTGCATTTTGCCTCTCCGGTCAGCTGAGCGCCCTCACACTCGTTTCGTGGGTTGGCTTAGACATACGAAGTTCATTCCATGTCTAAGCATACAAAGTTCATTCCCAGTCTAAGATCAGACTGGATCGAGGGTTGCGACAGCAGGATCGGTAGTATGATCAACAGCACGCAGGGGGGATTGGGCCGATCCCCGGCTTGCGCATTCTGCCTCTCCGACCGGCTGAGCAGCCGCACACCCGTTTCATAGGTTGGCTTAGGTATAGGGAGTTCATTTCATGTCTAAGCCCTAGCCGGACCAAGGGTTATGGTAGCGGGACCAATAGCACGTAGAGGGGGACTGGGCTGATCCCCAGCTTGCGCATTATGCCTCTCCGATGGGCTCAGTGCCCGAACGCTCATTTCGTGGGTTGACTTAGGCATACGGAGTTCATTCCCGATCTAAGATCAGATCGCATCAAGGGTTATGGTAGCAGAATCGACAGTACGTAGAGGGGATCGGGTCGGTCCCCGGTTTACGCATTCTGCCTCTCCGATCGGTTGAGCTCCCGTACGTTCGTTTCGTGGGTTGGCTTAGGTATACGGAGTTCATTCCATGTCTAAGCATACGAAGTTCATTTCCAATCTAAGATTGGACCGGACCAAGGGTTGCAGCAGTAAGACCAGCAGCAGGATCAGCAGTAGGATCAGCAGCGCATAGGGGGGGACCGAGCCGATCCCCAGCTTACGCATTCTGCCTCTTCAGCCCGGCTAAGCGCCCGCACGCTTGTTTCGTGGGTTGACTTTGGCATACGGAGTTCATCCATAGTCTAAGCATACGGAGTTCATTCCCAGTCTAAGATTGGATCAGACTGAGGGTTGCGGCAGTAAGATCAGCAGCATGCAGGGGGGATCGAGCTGATCCCTGGCTTCCGCATTCTGCCTCTCCGACCAACTGAGCGCCTGCATGCCCGTTTCATGGGTTGGCTTAGACATAGGAGTTCATTCCATGTCTAAGCCCTAGCCAGATCGAGGGTTGTGGTAGCAAGACTGACAGCAGGCAGAGGGGGACCAAGCCAATCCTCGACTTGTGCATTCTGTCTCTCCGGCCGGCTGAGCGCCCACACACTCATTTCATGTGTTGGCTTAGCCATACGGAGTTCATTCCATGTCTAAGCATACGTAGTTCATTCCCAGTCTAAGAGTTTGAGCCAAGATGCACATGCTGGGCTAAGGCATGTGCTGGTGCCACATTTTTTTCGCCCGAGGCACCATCGTCGGAGCATCGTCGGAGAGCCTAACCGACGGCATTAGGGGTTCCGATGATTGTGGGGGCCGGGGGGTATGCGCACATGATGTGCAATGGGTGCTGGTACATGGCCCTTATATTGGCCCCCTATCCCTCATCAAACCTCGAGAACTCACACCTTCTTAAAGAGCATTTGAGATTTTATAGGTTTGCTACCAGTAGCCATTAAAGTGTCTAAAATGGGGACACTTTTTTCAAACGGTCACAAAATCTTTTCCATTTCGAGTTTTTGGATGAATTTTTTTGTGCATGCCAACAAAAATACAAGGATCACCTCAACCAAAGTAGGGGACAAAACTCTTTCAAAAAAAATTTTAAAAAAATCCCAAACCGCAAAAAGTTTTAAAAATTATGAAAAATAGAAAATGGGTCGTCTTGCCACGAAACTTCACATGAAGGCTCAGGGGACCGTTGTATGAATTTACAAGCCATAAAAATGGCATTGGCATGGCATAAATATGAAGATGTACTTGAACCCACCTCCCACCCGTTCGATCCCCGGCTTGCGCATCCTGCCTCTCTGGTCATCTGAGCTTCCGTACGCTCGTTTCGTGGGTTGACTTAGGCATACGAAGTTCATCCCCAGTCTAAGCATACAAAGTTTATTCCCAGTCTAAGACCAAACCAAAAAGAGGGTTGCGACAGTAGGATCGGCAGCATGTAGAGGGGATCGGGTCGATCCCTGGCTTGCACATTCTACCTCTCCGGTCGGCTGAGCACCTGTACACCCGTTTCGTGGATTGGCTTAGGCATAGGGAGTTCATTCCATGTCTAAGCCCCAGCTGGATTGAGGGTTGTGGCAGTGGGAATAGCAGCACGCGAAGGGGGATCGGGTCAGTCCCAGACATGCGCATTCTGCCACTTTGGTCGTTTGAGCGCCTGCACGCTCGTTTCGTGGGTTGGCTTTGGCATACGGAGTTCATTCGATGTCTAAGCATACAGAGTTTGTTCCCAGTCTAAGATCGGATCAGACTAAGGGTTGCGACAGTAAGACCAGCAGTAGGATTGACATCATACAGGAATGACCGAGTTGATCTTCAGCTTATGCATTCTGCCTCTCCGATTGACTGAGCGCCCGTACGCTCGTTTCATGGGTTGACTTAGGCATATGGAGTTCATCCCCAGTCTAAGCATACAGAGTTCATTCCCAGTCTAAGATCATACTAGATCGAGGGTTACGGTAATAGGATCGGTAGCACACAAGGAGGATCGGATCGATCCCCGGCTTGTGCATTCTGCCTCTCTGACCAACTGAGCACCCGCACACCCGTTTCGTCGGTTGGCTTAGGCATAGGAAGTTCATTCCATGTCTAAGCCCCAGCCGGAGTGAGGGTTGTGGCAGCGGGACCTACAGCACGCAGAGGGGGACCAAGCCGATCCCCGGCTTGCGCATTCTGCCTTTTCGGTCGGTTGAGCTCCCGCATGCCCGTTTCATGGGTTGGCTTAGGCATAGGGAGTTCATTCCATTTCTAAGCCCTAGCCAGACTGAGGGTTGTGGTAGCGGGATCGGCAGCACGCAGAAGGGGATCGGGTCGATCCCCGACTTACGCATTCTACCTCTCCGATCGGCTGAACGCCCGTATGCTCGTTTCATGGGTTGGCTTAGGCATACGGAGTTCATTCCATGTCTAAGTATACGTTGTTCATTCCTAGTCTAAGATCGGACTGGATCGAGGGTTACGGTAGCAGGACCAGCAATAGGATCGGCAGCAAGTAGGGGGGACCAGGGTGATCCTCGACTTACGTATTCTGCCTCTTCGATCGGCCTATCCGACCGACTGAGCGCCCGCACGCTCGTTTCGTGGGTTGACTTAGGCATACGGAGTTCATCCCCAGTCTAAGCATACGGAGTTCATTCCTAGTCTAAGATCGGATAGGATCGAGGGTTGCAACAGTAGGATTGGCAGCATGCAGGGGGGACCGGGTCGATCCCCGGCTTGTGCATTCTACCTCTCCGACCGACTGAGTGCCCACACGCCCGTTTTGTGGGTTGGCTTAGGCATAGGGAGTTCATTCCATGTCTAAGCCCCAATCAGATCAAGGGTTGTGGCAGCGGGATCTGCAGTACATAGAGGGGGACCGGGTCGATCCCTGACTTACGCATTATGCCTCTTCGGTCAGCTCAGCGCCCACACGCTTATTTCATGGGTTGACTTAGGCATACGGAGTTCATTCCCAATCGAAGATTGGACCAGACCGAGGGTTGTGATACCAGGATCAACAGCACGAAGGGGGGATCAGGCCAATCCTCAGTGTGCATTCTGCCTCTCCGATCGATTGAGCACCAGCACGCTCGTTTCATGGGTGGGCTTAGGCATATGGAATTCATTCCATGTCTAAGCATACAGAGTTCATTCCCACTCTAAGATCGAACCGGGCTAAGGTTGCGATAGCAGGATCGACAGCACGTAGGAGGGATTGAGCTGATCCCTGGCTTACGCATTCTGCCTTCTCAACCGACTGAGAGTCCGCACACTCGTTTGATGGGTTGGCTTAGGCATACGGAGTTCATTCCATGTCTAAGCCCCAGTCGGACCGAGGGTTGTGGCAGCAGCATCGGTAGCAGGATTGGCAGCACGCAGAGGGGGATCGAGCTGATATTCGGCTTGTGCATTATTCCTCTCCGACCAACCTCTCCGACCAATTGAGTGCTTGTACGCTCGTTTCGTGGGTTGACTTAGGCGTACGGAGTTCATCCCCAGTCTAAGCATACGAAGTTCATTCCCAGTGTAAGATCAGATCAAACCGATGGTTGTGGCAGTAAGATCGACAGCACACAGGAGGGATCGAGTCGGTCCCTGGCTTACACATTCTGCCTCTCCGGTCGGCTGAGTGCCCGCATGCCCGTTTCATGGGTTATCTTAGGCATAGGGAGTTCATTCCATGTCTAAGCCCCAACCGGACTGAGGGTTGTGGCAGCGGGACCGACAACACGCAGAGGGGGATCGGGCCGATCCCCAGTTTGTGCATTATGCCTCTTCGGTCGACTCAGCAACCGCACGCTCGTTTCGTGGGTTGACTTATGCATACGGAGTTCATTCCCAGTCTAAGATCAGACCGGACTGAGGGTTGCAGGAGCAGGATTGACAGCACGCATGGGGGATCAGGCCGATCCTCAGTTTGCACATTATGCCTTTCCGGCTGGCTGAGCGCCCGCACGCTCGTTTCTTGGGTTGGCTTAGGCATACGGAGTTCATTCCATGTCTAAGCATACGGAGGTCATTCCCAGTCTAAGATTTTGAGCCACGGTGCATATGCTAAGCTCGAGCATGTGCTAGTACAAAATTTTTTTCGCTCGGGGCACCATCGCCGAAGCATCGTCGGAGAGCCTAACCGATGGCATTGGGAGTTCTGGCGATTGGGGGGGCCGGGGGGTGTGCGCACATGATGTGTGGTGGGTGCTGGTACTTGGCCCTTATATTGGCCCCCTATCCCTCATCAAACCTTGAGAACTCACACCCCTTTAAAGAGCATTTGAGATTTTATACGTTTACTACTAGTAGCCATTAAAGTGTCTGAAATGGGGACACTTTTTTCAAACGGTCACAACATCTTCTACACTTCAAGTTTTTAGCTGAATTTTTTTGTGCATGCCAAAAAAAATACAAGGATCACCTCTATCAAATTTGGGGACAAAACTCTTTCTAAAAAAATTGTAAAAAATCTCGAACGATAAAAAGTTTTGAAAATCGTGAAAAATAGAAAACGAGTCGTCTTGCCACGAAACTTCACATGAAGGCTTAGGGGACCATTGTATGAATTTACAAGCCATAAAAATGGCATTGGCAGGTCAGAAATATGAAGATGTGCTTGAACCCACCTACCACTCATTCGATCCCCAGATTGCGCATCCTACCACTCTAGTCGGTTGAACGCCCGCACGCTCGTTTCGTGGGTTAACTTAGGCATACGGAGTTCATCTCCAGTCTAAGTTTACGAAGTTCTTTCCCAGTCTAAGATTGGACCGGACTGTGAGTTACGGCAGCAGGATCGACAGCACGCCGGGGGGACCGGACCGTTCCCTGGGTTGCGCATTTTGCCTCTCCGATCGGTTGAGCGCCCACATGCCCATTTCATCGATTGGCTTAGGCATAGGGATTTCATTCCATGTCTAAGGCTCAGCCAGACCGAGGGTTGTGACAGTGGGATTGGCAGCATGCAGAGGGGGACCGGGCCAATACCCGGCTTGCGCATTATGCCTCTTCAGTCGACTCAGCGCCCGTACGCTCATTTCATGGGTTGACTTAGGCATACGAAGTTCATTCCCAGTCTAAGATCAGACCGAAAAGAGGGTTGCCGTAGTAGGATTGACAGCACGCAGGAGGGGATCAGGTCGATCCTCAACTTGCACATTCTGCCTCTTCGACCGGCTGAGCGCCTGTACGCTCGTTTCATGGGTTGGCTTAGGCATACGAAGTTCATTCCATGTCTAAGCATACAGAGTTCATTCCCAATCTAAGATCATATCAGGTTGAGGGTTGCGACAGCAGGACTAGCAGTAGGATCGGCAGCACGCAGGGGTGACTGGGCCGATCCCCGACTTGCGTATTCTGCCTCTCCGGTCGACTGAGTACCCCTACGCTCATTTTATGGGTTGGCTTAGGCATACGAAGTTCATTCCATGTTTAAGCCTCTGTCGGATTGAGGGTTATGGCAGCAAGACTGGCAGCGGGATCGGCAGCACGCAGAGGGGGATCAGGTTGATCCCCGACTTATGCATTATGCCTTTCCGGTCGGCCTCTTTGGTCGGCTGAGCGCCCGCACGCTCGTTTCGTGGGTTGACTTAGGCATACGGAGTTCATCCTCAGTCTAAGCATAGAGAGTTCATTCCCAGTCTAAGATCGGACCGGACCAAAGGTTGCGACAGCAAGATCGATAGCACGTAGGGGGTCCGGACGGATCCCCGGCTTGCACATTCTACCTCTCTAGCAGGCCAAGCGCCCGCACACCCATTTCGTGGGTTGGCTTAGGCATAAGGAGTTCATTCCATGTCTAAGCCCCAGCCGGATGAAAGGTTGTGGTAGCAGGACTGGCAGTACGTAAAGGGGGACCGGGTCGATCCCCGGCTTGCGCATTATGCCTTTTTGGTCGGCTTAGTGCTCGGATGCTCGTTTCGTTGGTTGACTTAGGCATATGGAGTTCATTCCCAGTCTAAGATCGAATCAGACCGAGGGTTGCGGTAGCAGGATCGATAGCACGCAGGAGGGATTAGGCTGATCCTCGGCTTGCGCATTCTACCTCTCCGACCGGTTGAGCACCCACACGCCCATTTCATGGGTTGGCTTAGGCATAGGGAGTTCATTCCATGTCTAAGCCCCAGTTAGAGCGAGGGTTGTGGCAGTGGGACTGGCAGCACGCAGAGGGGGATCGAGCCGATGCCCGGCTTGTGCATTATGCCTCTTCGGTCGGCTCAACGCCCACAGGCTCATTCTGTGGTTTGACTTAGGCATACGAAGTTCACTCCCAATCTAAGATCAGATCGGATCGAGGGTTACGGCAATAGGATCGATAGCATGTAGGGGGACCGGATCGATCCTCGGCTTGTGCATTCTACCTCTCCGATCGACTGAGCGCCCGCACACTCGTTTCGTGGGTTGGCTTAGGCATACAAAGTTTATTCCATGTCTAGGCCCCAGCCGAACCGAGGGTTGTGGCAGTGGGACCGGCAACAAGATCGACAACATGCAAAAGGGGACCGGGCTGATCCTCAGCTTGCGCATTATGCCTCTCCGACTGACCTCTCCAACCGACTGAGCCCCTACACGCTCTTTTCGTGGGTTGACTTAGGCATACGGAGTTTATCCCCAGTCTAAGCATACGAAGTTCATTCCCAGTCTAAGATCGGATCGAACCGAGGGTTGTGGCAACAGGATCGGTAGCACACAGGGGGGATCGGACCGATCCCCGGCTTACGCATTCTGCCTCTCCGACTGGCTGAGCGCCCGGATGCCCATTTCATGGTTTGGCTTAGGCATAGGGAGTTCATTCCATGTCTAAGCCCCAGTCGAAGTGAGGGTTGTGGCAGCGAGACCGGCAGCACGTAGAGGGGGACCGAACCGATCCCCGGCTTGGGCATTATGCCTCTTCGGCCAGCTCAGCGCCCGCACGCTCGTTTCATGGGTAGACTTAGGCATACGTTGTTCATTCCCAGTCTAAGATCGGATCGGACCTAGGATTGCAGTAGTAGGATCGACAGCACGACAGGGGGGATCGAGCAAATCCCTGGTTGTGGATTCTGCCTCTCCGATCGACTGAGCTCCCGCACGCTCATTTCGTGGGTTGGCTTAGGCATACGGAGTTCAATCCATGCCTAAGCATACGAAGTTCATTCCTAGTCTAAGATTTTGAGCCACGGTGCACATGCTGGGCTCGGGCATGTGATGGTGCCGTATTTTTTTCACCCGGGGCACCACACCAGAGAGCCTAACCGATGGCATTAGGGGTTCCGGTGATTGGGGGGCCGGAGGGGTGTGCGCACATGATGTGCGATGGATGCTGGTACCTAGCCCTTATATTGGCCCCCTATCCCACATCAAACCTCGGGAACTCACATCCCCTTAAAGAGCATTTGAGATTTTATAGGTTTGCTGCCAGTAGCCATTAAAGTGTCTAAAATGGGGACACTTTTTTCAAACGGTCACAAAATCTTCTCCACTTCGGTTTTTTTGCTGAATTTTTTTGTGCAAGCCAAGAAAAATACAAGGATCACCTTTACCAAATTTTGGAACAAAATTCTTTTAAAAAAAATTGTAAAAAATCCTGAACCGTAAAAAGTTTCAAAAATCGTGAAAAATAGAAAACGGGTCGTCTTGCCGTGAAACTTCACATGAAGGCTTAGGGGACCATTGTGTGAATTTACAAGCCATAAAAATGGCATTGGCATGGCAGAAATATGAAGATGTGCTTGAACCCACCTACCACCCATTCGATCCTCGGCTTGCGTATCTTGCCTCTCTGATCGGTTGAATGCCCAGATGCTCGTTTCGTGGGTTGACTTAGGCATACAGAGTGCATCCCCAGTCTAAGCATACAAATTTTATTCCCAGTCTAAGATCAGACCGAACCAAGGGTTGCGACAGCAGGATCGATAGTACGCAGGGCGACCGGGCCGAGCGCCCGCACGCCCGTTTCGTGGGTTGCCTTAGGCATAGGGAGTTCATTCCATATCTAAGCCCCAGTCGAATTGAGGGTTGTGGCAGCGGGACTGGCAGCACGCAGAGGGGGACCGAGTCGATCCTCGGCTTGCGTATTATGCCTTTTTAGGCCGTTCAGTGCCCGCACACTTGTTTCGTGGGTTGACTTAGGCATACGGAGTTCATTCCCAGTCTAAGATCAAACTGGGCTGAGAGTTGTGGCAGCAAGATCGACAGCACGTAGGGGGGATCGGGTCGATCCTCGACTTGCGCATTCTGCCTCTCCGGTCGGTTGAGCACCCGCACATTCGTTTCATGAGTTGGCTTAGGGATAGGGAGTTGATTCCATGTATAAGCCCCAGCCAGAGCGAGGGTTGTGGTAGTGGGACTGGCAGCACGCAGAGGTTGATCGGGTCGATCCCCGGTTTGCGCATTATGCCTCTTCAGTCGGCTCAGCACCCGCAGGCTCGTTCTGTGGTTTGACTTATGCATACGGAGTTCATTAACAGTCTAAGATCAGATCAGATCGAGGGTTGCAATAGCAGGATCGACAACAGATAGAGAGGGATCAGGCCAATTCCCGGCTTGTGCATTCTGCCTCTCCGGTCGGCTGGGCACCCGTACGCTCATTTCGTGGGTTGGCTTAGGCATATGTTGTTCATTCCATGTCTAAGCCCCAACCGGACTGAGGGTTATGGCAGCGGGACCGACAGCAGGATCGATAGCATGTAGAGGGGGATCAGGTTGATCCCCGGCTTACGCATTATGCCTCTCCGGCCGGTTGAGCACCCGCACGCTCATTTCATGGGTTGACTTAGGCATACGGAGTTCATCCCCAGTCTAAGCATATGGAGTTCATTCCCAGTCTAAGATCGGATCGGACCGAAGGTTGTGGCAGTAGGATCGGTAGCACGCAAGGAGGACCGGATCGATCCTCGACTTACGCATTCTGCCTCTCCGGCCGGCTGAACGCCCATAGCCCGTTTCGTGGTTTGGCTTAGGCATAGGGAGTTGATTCCATGTCTAAGCCCCTTCCAGATTAAGGGTTGTGGCAGCGGGATCGACAGCATGCAGAGGGGGACCGGGCTGGTCCCCGATTTGCGCATTATGCCTCTTCAACCGGATCAGTGCTCGGATGCTCATTTTGTGGGTTGACTTAGGCATACTGAGTTCATTCCCAGTCTAAGATCAAATCGGACCAAGTGTTGGGACAATAGGATCGACAGCACGCATGGGGGACCAGGCTAATCGTCGATCGGCTCTACGCCCGCACGCTCGTTTCATGGGTTGGCTTAGGCATACGGAGTTCATTCCATGTCTAAGCATACGGAGTTCATTCCCAGTCTAAGATCGGATTAGGCCGAGGGTTGGGCAGCAGGATCGACAGCATGTATGGAGGTACCAGACCTATCCTCGGCTTACGCATTCTGCCTCTTTGGTCGGTTGAGCACCTGCACGCTCGTTTCATGGGTTGGCTTAAGCGTACGGAGTTCATTCCATGTCTAAACCCCAGCCGGACTGACGGTTGTGGCAACAGGACCGGCAGTAGGATCAACAGCACGTAGAGGGGGATCAAGTTGATCCCCAACTTATGCATTATGCCTCTCTGGCCGGCCTCTCCAGTCGGCTGAGCGCCCGCACCCTCGTTTTGGGTTGACTTAGGCATACGGAGTTCATCCCCGGTCTAAGCATATGGAGTTTATTCCCAGTCTAGGATCAAACTGGATCGAGGGTTGCGACAGCAAGATAGGGAGCATGCAAGGGGGATCGGGCCAATCCCCGGCTTACGCGTTCTGCCTCTCCGACCTGCTGAGTGCCCTCACGCCTGTTTCATGGGTTGGCTTAGGCATAGGGAGTTCATTCCATGTCTAACCCCTAACCAGACCGAGGGTTGTGGCAGCGGGACCGATAGCATGTAGAAGGGGATCGGGTCGATCCATGCCTTACACATTATGCCTCTTCGGTCAACTCAATGCCCGCACCTTCGTTTCGTGGGTTGACTTAGGCGTATGGAGTTCATTCCCAATCTAAGATTGGATCGGATCGAGGGTTGTGGCAGCAAGATTGATAGCATACAAGGAGGGACCGAGTCGATCCCCGACTTGCAGATTTTGCCTCTTCGATCGGCTGAGCACCCGCACGCTTGTTTCGTGGGTTGGTTTAGGCATACGGAGTTCATTCCATGTCTAAGCATACGAAGTTTGTTCCCAGTCTAAGATCAGATCAGATCAGACCAAGGGTTACGGTAGTAGGGCCAACAGCAGGATCGGTAGCATGTAGGGGGGACCAAGTTGATCCCCGACTTGCGCATTCTGCCTTTCCGATCGGTTGGGCATCCACACGCTCATTTCGTGGGTTGGCTTAGGCATACGGAGTTAATTCCTTGTCTAAGCCACAGTCAGACCAAGGGTTGTGATAGCAAGATCGGTAGCGGGATCAACAGCATGCAGAGGGGGATCAGGTTGATCCCCGGCTTCTGCATTCTGCCTCTCCGGTCGGTTGGGCACCCGCACGCTCATTTCGTGGGTTGGCTTAGGCATACAGAGTTAATTCCTTGTCTAAGCCATAGTCGGACCAAGGGTTGTGGTAGCAGGACCGGTAGCGGGATCAGCAGCACGCAGAGAGGGATCGGGCTGATCCTCGACTTGCGCATTATACCTCTCCGACCGACTGAGCACCTGAATGCTCGTTTCGTGGGTTGACTTAGGCATACGGAGTTCATCCCCAGTCTAAGCATATGGAGTTCATTACCAGTCTAAGATCGAACTGGATTAAGGGTTGCGACAGCAAGATCGGTAGCACGCAGGGGGGACCGGGCCGATCCTCGACTTGCGCATTCTACCTCTCTAGTCGACTGAGCGCCTGCACGCTCATTTCATGGGTTGGCTTAGGCATATAGAGTTCATTCCATGTCTAAGCCCCAGTCGGACCGAGGGTTGTGGCAACAGGATCGACAGTGGGATCGGTAGCACGTAGAGAGGGATCGAGCTGATCCCCGGCTTGCGCATCATGCCACTCCGACCAACCTTTCCGGTCGGCTGAGTGCCCACACGCTCGTTTCGTGGGTTGACTTAGGCATACGGAGTTCATCCTAGTCTAAGCTTACAGAGTTCATTTCCAGTCTAAGATCAGGCCAGACCGATGGTTGTGGTAGCAAGATCGGTAGCACGCAGGGGGGCCGGGCCAATCTTCGGCTTGCGCATTCTGCCTATCCGGTCGGCTGAGCCCCCGCACGTCTGTTTCATGGGTTGGCTTAGGCATAGGGAGTTCATTCCATGTCTAAGCACCAGCCAGATCGAGGGTTGTGGCAGAGGGATCGACACCACACAGAATGGGACTAGGTCGATCCTCGGCTTGCGCATTATGCCTCTTTGGCCGGTTCAGTGCCCGCACGCCCACTTCGTGGGTTGACTTATGCATATGGAGTTCATTCCTAGTCTAAGATTAGACCAAACCGAGGGTTGCAAAAGTAGGATCGACAGCACGCAGGGGGTACCAGACCGATCTCCGGCTTGCGCATCTGTCTATCCGGTCGGCTGAGTGCCCGCACATTCGTTTCGTCGGTTAGCTTAGGCATACGGAGTTCATTACATGTGTAAGCATACGGAGTTCATTCCCAGTCTAAGATTTTAAGCTGTGGTGCACATGCTGGGCTCGGGCATGTGTTGGTGCCGCATTTTTTTCGCTCGGGGCACCATCGTCGGAGCATCGTCGGAGAGCCTAACCGGCGCCATTGGGGGTTCCGGTGATTGGGGGGCCGGGGGGTGTGCGCACATGATGTGCGATGGGTGCTGGTACTTGGCCCTTATATTGGCCCCCTATCCCTCATCAAACCTTGAGAAATCACACCTCTTTAAAGAGCATTTCAGATTTTATAGGTTTGCTGCCAGTAGCCATTAAAGTGTCTGAAATGGGGACACTTTTTTCAAATGGTCACAAAATCTTCTCCACTTCGATTTTTTAGCTGAATTCTTTTTTTGCATGCCCAAAAAAAAAATAAAAGGATCACCTCTACCAAATTTGGGGACAAAACTCTTTCTAAAAAAATTGTAAAAAATCCCGAACCGTAAAAAGTTTCAAAAATCGTGAAAAATAAAAAATGGGTCGTCTTGCCACGAACTTCACATGAAGGCTTAGGGAACCATTGTACAAATTTACAACCCATAAAAATGGCATTGGGATGGCAGAAATATGAAGATGTGCTGGAACCCACCTACCACCCTTTCGATCCCCGACTTGCGTATCTTGCCTCTCTGGTCGGCTGAACGCTCGCACGCTCGTTTTGTAGGTTGACTTAGGCATACACAGTTCATCCCCAGTCTAAGCATACAGAGTTCATTCCCAGTCTAAGATCGGATCGGACCGAGGGTTGCAGCAGTAGGATCGACAGCACGTAGGAGGGACCGAGTCGATCCCCGCCTTGCGCATTCTGCCTCTCCGGCCGACTGAACACCCGTATGCCCGTTTCTTGGGTTGGCTTAGGCATAGGGAGTTCATTCCATGTCTAAGCCCCAGCCAGACCGAGGGTTGTGGTAGCGGGAGCGACAGCAGGCAGAGGGGGACCGGGCTGATCCTCGATTTGCGTATTATGCCTATTCGGCCGAGTCAGCACCCGCACGCTTCTTTCATGGGATGACATAGGCATACGGAGTTCATTCCCAGTCTAAGATCGAACGGGACCGAAGGTTGCGACAGCAGGATCAACAGCATGCAGGGGGGACTGAGCTAATCCCCGGCTTGCGCATTCTGCCTCTCCGGTCAGCTGAGCGCCTGCACGTTGATTTCGTGGGTTGGCTTAGGCATACGGAGTTCATTTCATGTCTAAGCTCCAGCCGGACCAAGGGTTGTGGTAGCAGGATTGGCAACGAGATCGACAGCACGCAGAAAGGGATCTGGCTGATCCCCAGCTTGTGTAGTATGCCTCTCCAGCCAGTTGAGCGCCCGCACGCTCGTTTCGTGGGTTGACTTAGGCATACGGAGTTCATCCCTAGTCTAAGCATATGGAGTTCATTCCCAATCTAAGATCAGACCGGACCAAGGGTTGCGACAGCAAGATCGACAACGCGCAGGGGGGATCGGGCCAATCCCCGGCTTGCGCATTCTCCCTCTCCGATCAACTGAGCACCCGCACGCCCGTATCGTGGATTGGCTTAGGCACAGGGAGTTCGTTCCATGTCTAACCCCCAGTCGGATCGAGGGTTGTGGCAGCGGGATGGCAGCTGGCAGAGGGGGACCGGGTAGATCCTCGGCTTGCGCATTATGCCTCTTCAGCCGGCTCAACGTCCTCACGCTCGTTTCATGGGTTGACTTATGCATACGGAGTTCATTCCCAGTCTAAGATCAGATTGGACCGAGGGTTGTGGCAGTAGGATCAACAGCACGCAGGGGGGACCGAGCCGATCCCCGGCTTGAGTGTTGTGCCTCTCCGGTCGACGGAGCGCCTGCACGCTCATTTCATGGGTTGGCTTAGACATACGGAGTTTATTCCATGTCTAAGCATACAGAGTTCATTCCCAGTCAAAGATTTTGAGCCATGGTGCACATGCGGGGCTTAGGCATATGCTGGTGCCGCATTTTTTTTCCCCTGGGGCACCATCGTCGGGCATCACCGGAGAGCCTAACTGGCGGCATTGGGGGTTCCAATGATTGGGGGGGCCGGGGGACTGTGCGCACATGATTTGGGATGGGTGCTGGTACTTGGCCCTTATATTGAGCCCCTATCCCTCACCAAACCTCAAGAACTCACACCCCCTTAAAGAGCATTTGAGATTTTATAAGCTTGCTGCCAATAGCCATTAAAGTGTTCGAAATGGGGACACTTTTTTTAAACGGTCACAAAATCTTCTCCACTTCAAGTTTTTAGCTGAATGTTTTTGTGCATGCCAACAAAATACAAGGATCACCTCTACCAAATTTGGGGACAGAACTCTTTCTAAAACAATTGTAAAAAATCCCGATCCGCAAAAAGTTTCAAAAATCATGAAAAATAGAAAACGGGTCGTCTTGACATGAAACTTCACACGAAGGCTTAGGGGACCATTGTATGAATTTACAAGCCATAAAAATGGCATTGGCATGGCAGAAATATGAAGATGTGCTTGAACCCACCTACCACCCGTTCGATCCCCGGCTTGCGCATCCTGCCTCTCTGGTGGGCTGAGCGCCTGCACGCTCGTTTTATGGGTTGACTTAGGCATATGGAGTTCATCTCCAGTCTAAGAATACGGAGTTCATTCCCAGTCTAAGATCAAACCGGACCAAGGGTTACGGTAACAGGATCGACAGCACGCAGGGGGGATCGGGCCGTTCCTCGACTTACGCATTCTGCCTCTCTGACCGACTGAGCGCCCGCACGCCCGTTTCATTTGTTGGCTTAGGCATAGGGAGTTCATTCCATGTCTAAGCCCCAGTCAGATCGAGGGTTGTGGCAGCAGGATCGGTAGCACGCAGAGGGGGATTGGGCCAATCCCCGGCTTGTGCATTATGCCTCTTCGGTCAACTCAGCACCCGTACGCTCGTTTCGTGGGTTGGCTTAGGCATACGGAGTAATTCCCAATCTAAAATCAGACCAGACTGAGGGTTGTGGCAGCAGGATCAACAGCACGTAGGGGGGGACCAGGCTGATCCCCGGCTTGCGCATTCTGCCTCTCCGACTGGTTGAGCGCCCGCACGTTCGTTTGTGTATGTTGGCTTAGGCGTACGAAGTTCATTCCATGTCTAAGCATACGGAGTTCATTCCCAATATAAGATTTTGAGCCACGGTGCACATGCTGGGCTCGGGCATGTGCTGGTGTCGCATTTTTCTTGCCCAGGGCACCATCGTCGGAGCATCGTCGAAGCATTACCGGAGAGCCTAACTGGCGGTATTGGGGGTTCCGACGATTGAGGGGGCCGAGGGGTGTGCGCACATGATGTGTGATGGGTGCTGGTACTTGGCCCTTATATTGGCCCTCTATCCCTCATCAAACCTTGAAAACTCACACCCCCTTAAAGAGCATTTCAGATTTTATAGGTTTCCTGCTAGTAGCCATTAAAGTGTATGAAATGGGGACACTTTTTTCAAACGGTCACAAAATCTTCTCCACATCGAGTTTTTAGCTGAATTTTTTTGTGCATGCAAAAAAAAAAAAAATACAAGGATCACCTCCACCAAATTTTTGGACAAAACTCTTTCTAAAAAAATTGTAAAAAATCCCGAACCGCAAAAAGTTTGGACAATCGTGAAAAATAGAAAACGGGTCGTCTTGCCACGAAACTTCACTTGAAGGCTTAGGGGACCATTGTATGAATTTACAAGCCAAAAAAATGGCATTGGCAAGGTAGAAATATGAAGATGTGCTTGAACCCACCTACCACCCGTTCGATTCCCGGCTTGCGCACTCTCTGGTCGACTGAGTGCCTGCACGCTCGTTTTGTGGGTTGACTTAGGCATACGAAGTTCATCCCTAGTCTAAGCATACGGTGTTCATTCCCAGTCTAAGATCGGACAAGATCGAGGGTTGTAGCAGTAGGATCGACAGCACACAAGGGGGATCAAGTCGATCCCCGACTTGCACATTCTGCCTCTCTGGCCGGCTGAGCGCTTACTCGCCCGTTTCGTGGGTTGGTTAGGCATAGGGAGTTCATTCCATATCTATGCCCCAGTCGGACCGAGGGTTGTGGCAGTAGGATCGATAGCACGCAGAAGGGGACTGGGTCGATCCTCGGCTTGCGCATTATGCCTCTTCACCCAGCTCAACGCCCGTACAGTCATTTCATGGGTTGACATAGGCATACAGAGTTCATTCCCAGTTTAAGATTAGACCAAACTAAGGGTTGCGGTAGCAAGATCGACAGCACATAAGAGGGACCGGGCCGATCCTCGACTTGAGCATACTGCCTCTCCGATCGGTTGAGCGCCCGCATGCTCATTTGGTGGGTTGGCTTAGGCATATGGAGTTCATTCCATGTCTAAGCATACGGAGTTCATTCTAGTCTATGATCAGATCGGGCCAAGGATTACGGCAACAGGATCGACAGCATGAAGGGGGGGATCGGGCCGATCCCCGACTTACGCATACTACCTTTCCGGCCAGCTGAGCACCCGTATGCTCATTTCATGTGTTTTCTAAGGCATATGGAGTTCATTCCATGTCTAAACCCCAGCCGGACTGAGGGTTGTGGTAGTTGGACTGGCAGCGGATCGGCAGCACACAGAGGGGGACCGGGCTGATCCTCAACTTGTGCATTATGCCTCTCCAGCCGACCACTTCGGTTGGTTGAACGCCCGCACGCTCGTTTCGTGGGTTGACTTAGGCATACGGAGTTCATCCCCAGTCTAAGCATACGGAGTTCATTCCCAGTCTAAGATCAGACTGGATCGAGGGTTACGGCAGCAGGATCGACAGCACGCGAGGGGACCGGGCCAATCCCCGACTTGTGCATTTTGCCTCTCCGATCGGCTGAGCGCCCGCACGCCCGTTTCATGGGTTAGCTTAGGCATAAGGAGTTCATTCCATGTCTAAGCCCCATCGGACCGAGGGTTATGGCAGTGGGACCGGCAGCACGTAGAGGGGGACCAGGCCTATCCCAGGCTTGCGTATTATGCCTCTTCGATCGGCTGAGCGCCCGCACGCTCGTTTCGTGCGTTGACTTAGGCATACAGAGTTCATCCCCAGTCTAAGCATACGGAGGTCATTCCCAGTCTAAGATTGGACCGGACCGAGGGTTACGGTAGCAAGATCGGTAGCACGTAGGGGGGACCGAGCCAATCCCTAGATTACGCATTCTACCTCTCCGGTCGACTGAGCGCCCGCACGCCCATTTCGTTGGTTGGCTTAGGCATAGGGAGTTCTTTCCCAGTCTAAGATTTTGAGCCATGGCACACATGTTGGGCTTGAGCATGTGCTGGTGCCAGATTTTTTTTGCTCGGGGCACCATCGTCGGAGCATCGTCGGAGAGCCTAACCGGCAGCATTGGGGGTTCCGACGATTATGGGGGCCGGGGGTGTGCGCACATGATGTGCGATGGGTGTTGGTACTTGGCCCTGATATTGGCCCACTATCCCTCATCAAACCTCGAGAACTCACACCCCCTTAAAGAGCATTTGAGATTTTATAGGTTTGCTGGCAGTAGCCAGTAAAGTGTCTAAAATGGGGACACTTTTTTCAAACGGTCACAAAATCTTCTCCACTTCTAGTTTTTAGCTGAATGTTTTTGTGCATGCCAACAAAAATACAAGGATCACCTCTACCAAATTTGGGGACAAAACTCTTTCTAAAAAAATTTTAAAAAATCCTGAACCACAAAAATTTTGAAAAATTGTGAAAAATAGAAAACGGCTCGTCTTGCCACGAAACTTCACATGAAGGCTTAGGGGACCATTGTATGAATTTACAAGCCATAAATGGCATTGGCATGGCGGAAATATAAAGATGTGCTTGAACCCACCTACCATCCGTTTGATCCCCGACTTGCGCATCTTGCATCTCTGGTCGACTGAGCCTTCGCACACTCGTTTCGTGGGTTGACTTAGGCATACGAAGTTCATCCCCAGTCTAAGCATATGGAGTTCACTACTAGTCTAGGATCGGATCAGATCAAGGGTTACGACAGCAAGATCGACAGCACGCAGGGGGGATCGAGTCGATCCCCGGCTTGCGCATTCTGTCTCTCCGACTGGCTGAGCACCCGCATGCTCGTTTCATGGGCTGGCTTAGGCATATGGAGTTCATTCCATGTCTAAGCCCCAGTCGGATTGAGGGTTGTGGCAGCAGGACCGACAGCATGCAAAGGGGGATCGGGCCGATCCCCGGCTTGCGCATTATGCCTCTTCGATCGGCTTAGCACCCGAACGCTCATTTCATGGGTTGACTTAGGCATACGGAGTTCATTCATAGTCTAAGGTTAGACCGGACCAAGGGTTACGGCAGTAGGATCGACAACACGTAGGTGGGGACAGGGTCGGTCCCTGGCTTATGCATTTTGCCTCTCCGATCGGCTGAGCACCCTCACGCTCGTTTCATGGGTTAGCTTAAGCATACGGAGTTCATTCCATGTCTAAGCATACAGAGTTCATTCCCAGTATAGGATCGGATCAGACCTGGGGTTGCAGGAGCAGGATTGGTAGCATGCAGGGAGGGACCGGGCTAATCCTTGACTTGTGCATTCTACCTCTCCGATCGACTGAGCACTCGCACGCTCATTTTGTAGGTTGACTTAGGCATACGGAGTTCATCCCCAATGTAAGCATACGGAGTTCATTCCCAGTCTAAGATCAGATCGGACCGAGAGTTACGACAGTAGGATCGGTAGCACGCAGGGGGGATCAGGCCGATCCCCAGCTTGCGCATTCTACCTTTTTCAACAGTCTGAGCGCTCGTACGCCCGTTTCATGGGTTGGCTTAGGCATAGGGAGTTCATTCCATGTCTCCGACCGGTTGAGCACTCGCGCGCTCATTTGTGGGTTGGCTTAGGCATACAGAGTTCATTCCATGTCTAAGCATACGGAGTTCATTCCCAGTCTAAGAGTTTGAGCCATGGTGCACATGATGGGCTCGGGCATGTACTGGTGTAGTAATTTTTTTGCCTGAGGCACCACCGCCGGAGCATCGTCGGAGAGCCTAACCGACAGCATTGGGGGTTCCGACGATTCGGGGGCTGGGGGGTGTGCGCACATGATGTGCGATGGGTGCAGGTACTTGGCCCTTATATTGGCCCCTTATCCCTCATCAAACCTTGAGAACTCACACCCCCTTAAAGAGCATTTGAGATTTTATAGCTTTGCTGCCAGTAGCCATTAAAGTCTCTGAAATGGGGACACTTTTTTCAAACGATCACAAAAGCTTCTCCAGTTTGAGTTTTTAGCTGAATTGTTTTGAGCATGCCAACAAAAATACAAGGGTCACCTCTACCAAATTTAGGGACAAAACTCTTTTTAAAAAAATTTTAAAAAATCTCAAACCGAAAAAAGTTTCAAAAATTTTGAAAAATAGAAAACAGGTTGTCTTGCCATGAAACTTCACATGACTGCTTAGGGGACCATTCTATGAATTTACAAGCCATAAAAAAGGCATTGGCATGGCATAAATATGAAGATGTGCTTGAACCCACCTACCACCCGTTCGATCCCCGACTTGCGCATTCTGCCTCTCTGGTCGGCTGAGCGTCAGTACGCTCATTTCGTGGGTTGACTTAGGCATATGGAATTCATCCCTAGCCTAAGCATATGGAGTTCATTCCTAGTCTAAGATCAAACCGGACCAAGGGTTACGGCAGCAGGATCAACAGCACACATGAAGGACTGGACCGATCCTCGGCTTATGAATTCTGCCTCTCCGGCCGACTGAGCGCCCGCACGCCCATTTTGTGGCTTGGCTTAGGCATAGGGAGTTCATTCCTTGTCTAAGCCCCAGTCGGACTGAGGGTTGTGACAGCAGGACCAGCAGTATGCAGAGAGGGACCGGGTCGATCCTCGACTTACGCATTATGCCTCTCTAGTCAGCTCAGCGTCCGAACGCTCGTTTCGTCGGTTGACTTAGTCATACGGAGTTCATTCCCAGTCTAAGATCGGGTCAGACCGAGGGTTGCGGTAGTAGGATTGACAGCACGCTGGAAGGATCGGGTCAGTCCCCGACTTACGCATTCTACCTCTCCGGTCGGCTGAGTGCCCGCACGCTCATTTGGTGGGTTGGCTTAGGTATACGGAGTTCATTCCCAGTCTAAGATCAGACCGGAGTGAGGGTTACGACAGCAGGATCGACAGCATGCAGGGGGGAACGGGCCGATCCTCGACTTACGCATTCTGCCTCTCTGGCCGACTGAGCACCCGCACGCTCATTTCGTGGGTTGACTTAGGCATACGGAGTTCATCCCCAGTCTAAGCATATGGATTTCATTCCCAGTCTAAGATCTGACCGAATTGAGGGTTACGACAATAGGATCGACAGCACGTAGGGGGGACCAGGCTGATCCTCGGCTTGCACATTCTACCTCTCCAGTCGGTTGAGCGCCTGCACGCTCATTTCGTGGGTTGGCTTAGGCATAAAGAGTTTATTCCATGTCTAAGCCCCAGTCAGACTGAAGGTTGTGGCAGCGGGACCAGTTGCACACAGAGAGGGACCGAACCGATCCCTGGCTTGCGCATTCTACCTTTTCGGCCAGTTGAGTGCCCGCACGCTCATTTCGTGGGTTGGCTTAGGCATACGGAGTTAATTCCAAGTCTAAGCATACGGAGTTCATTCTCAGACTAAGAGTTTGAGCCACGGTGCACATGTTGGGCTCAGGCATGTGCTGGTGCCGCATTTTTTTTGCCTAAGGCACTATTACTTGAGCAATGTCGAAGCATCGTAAGAGAGCCTAACCGACGACATTGGGGGTTCAGGCATTTGGGGGGGCCGGGGGGTGTACGCACATGATGTGCGATGGGTGCTGGTACTTGGCCCTTATATTGGCCGCCTATCCCTCATCAAACCTTGAGAACTCACACCCCCTTGAAGAGCATTTGAGACTTTATAGGTTTGCTGTCAGTAGCCATTAAAGTGTCTGAAATGGGTCCTTATATTGGTCCCAACTTGTGCATTATGCCTCTCCGACCGGCTCAGCACCCGAACGTTCGTTTCGTGGGTTGACTTAGGCATACGTAGTTCATTCCTAGTCTAAGATCAGACCAGATCGAGGGTTACGGCAGCAGGATCGATAGCACGCAGGGGGGACCGGGCCGATCTTTGACTTACGCATTCTACCTCTCCGATCGGTTGAGCACCCGCACGCCTGTTTCTTGGGTTGGCTTAGGCATAGGGACTTCATTCCATGCCTAAGCCCCAGTTAGACCGATGGTTGTGGTAGCGGGATCGACTGCACGCAGAGAGGGATCGAGCCGATCCTCGACTTGCGCATTCTGCCTCTCCGATCGTCTGGGCACCCACACGCTCGTTTCGTGGCACCCATCGCACATCATGTGCGCACACCCCCTAGACCCTCCAATCGTCGAAACCCCCAATGCCGCTGGTTAGGCTCTCCAGCGATGTTATGGTGATGATGCCTCAAGCGAAAAACATGTGGCACTAGCACATGTCCGAGCCCAACATGTGCACAATGGCTCAAACTCTTAGACTGGGAATGAACTCCGTATGCTTAGACATGGAATGAACTTCGTATGCCTAAGCCAACCCACGAAATGAGTGTGCGAGCGCTTAGCCTGCCGGAGAGGTAGAATGTGCAAGCCAGGGATCGACTCGATCCCTCTTTGTGTGCTGTTGGTCCCGCTACCACAACCCTCGATCTGGCTGGGGCTTAGACATGGAATGAACTCCCTATGCCTAAGCCAACCTACAAAACGGGTGTGCGGGTGCTCAACCGACTAGAGAGGTAGAATACGTAAGCCGAGGATCTGTTCGGTCCCCCCTACATGCTGCCGATCCTATGATCGCAACCATCAGTCCGGTCCGATCTTAGACTGGGAATGAACTACGTATGCTTAAACTGGGGATGAACTCCGTATGCCTAAGTCAACCCATGAAACAAGCGTGCGAGCGCTCAACCGGTCGGAGAGGCTGATCGAAAAGGTAGAATACGCAAGCCAGGGATCGACCCAATCCCCCATGCATGCTGTCGATCCTGCAGCTGGTCCTGCTATCGATCCTGCAGCTGGTCCTGCGCCGTAACCCTCGATCTGATTCGATCTTAGACTGGGAATGAACTCCGTATGCTTAGACATGGAATGAACTTCGTATGCCTAAGCCAACCCACGAAACAAGCGTGCGGGCACTCAGCCGATCGAAGAGGCAGAATGAGCATGCCGGGGACCGGCCCGATCCAGCCCTGCGTGCTATTGATCTTGCTGCTGCAACCCTCGGTCCGATCCGATCTTAGACTGGAAATGAACTCCGTATGCCTAAGTTAACCCACGAAACAAGCATTCGGGCATTGAGCCGGTCGGAGAGGCATAATGCACAAGCCGGGGATCAGCCCGGTCCCCCTTTGCGTGCTGCAGGTCCCGCTGGCACAACCCTCGATCTGACTGGGGCTTAGACATGGAATCAACTCCCTATGCCTAAGCCAACCCAAGAAACGGGCGTGCGGGCGCTCAGTCGGACGGAGAGGCAGAATGCACAAGCTGAGGATCGATCCGGTCCCCCCTTCGTGCTATCGATCCTGCTGTCGCAACCCTCGATCCGGTCTAATCTTACACTGGGAATGAACTTCATATGTATAGACTGGGGATGAACTCTGTATGCCTAAGTCAGCCCACGAAACGAGCGTACGGGCGCTCAGTCGACCAGAGAGGCCGATCGAAGAGGCAGAATGCATAAGCTAGGGATTGGCCCAGTCCCCCCTACGTGCTGCCGATCCTATTGCTGGTCTTGCTACCGCAACCCTCGGTCCGATCCGATCTTAGACTGGGAATGAACTCTGTATGCTCAGACATGGAATGAACTCCGTATGCCTAAGCCAACCCACGAAACGAGCGTGCAGGCACTTAGCCGACCGGAGAGGCAGAATGTGCAAGTCGAGGATCGACCCGGTCCCCCCCACGTGCTGTCGATCCTGCTACCACAACCTTCGGTCCGATTCGATCTTAGATTGGGAATGAACTCCATATGCCTAAGTCAACCCATGAAACGAGCATTCGGACGCTGAGCTGGTCGGATAGGCATAATGCGTAAGCCAGGGATCGGCTCGGTCCCTCTCTGCATGCTACCGCTCCCGCAGCCACAACCCTCGGTTCGGCTGGGGCTTAGACATGGAATGAACTCCCTATGCCTAAGCCAACCCATGAAAAGGGCATGCGGGCGCTCAATCGATCAGAGAGGTAGAATGCACAAGCCGAGGATTGGCTCGGTCCCTCCTGCGTGTTGTCGATCCTACTGCCGTAACCCTCGGTATGATATGATCTTAGACTGGGAATGAACTCCGTATGCTTAGACTGGGGCTGAACTCCGTATGCCTAAGTCAACCCACGAAATGAGTGCGCGGGCGCTAGCCGATCGGAGAGGTCAGTCGGAGAGGTAGAATGCATAAGCCAGGGATTGGCCTAGTCCCCCCTACATGCTGTCGATCCTACTACTGGTCTTACTGTCGTAACCTTCGGTTCGGTCTGATCTTAGACTGGGAATGAACTCCGTATGCTTAGACATGGAATGAACTCTGTATGCCTAAGGCAACCCATGAAACGAGCGTACGGATGCTCAACTAGCCAGAGAGGCAGAATGCGTAAGTCGAGGATCGATCTGATCCCTCCTGTGTGCTATCGATCCTGCTATCGTAACCCTCGATCCGATCAGATCTTAGATTGGGAATGAACTCGGTATGCCTAAGTCAACCCATGAAATGAGCTATCGGGCACTGAGCTGACCGGATAGGCATAATACGCAAGTCGGGGATCGGCCTGGTCCTCCTCTGCGTGCTGCTGGCCCCGTTGCCATAACCCTCGGTCTGACTGGGGCTTAGACATGGAATGAACTCCCTATGCCTAAGCCGACCCATGAAACGGGTGTGTAGGCGCTCAACCGGTCAGAGAGGCAGAATGCGCAAGTCACGGATCGGCCCGATCCCCTCTGCGTTTGCCAATCCTACTGCTGCAACCGTCGGTCCGGTCCGATCTTAGACTGGAAATGAACTCCGTATGCTTAGACTGGGGTTAAACTCCGTATGCCTAAGCCAACCCATGAAACGAGCATACGGGCGCTCAATCGATCGAAGAGGCAGAATATGCAAGTCAAGGATCGATCTGGTCCCTCTCTGTATGCTGCCGATCCTGCTGTTGGTCCTGTTTTCATAACCTTCGGTTCAGTCTAAACTTAGACTGGGAATGAACTCCGTATGACTAGACATGGAATGAACTCTGTATGCCTGAGCTAACCCACGAAACGAGCGTGTGGACACTTAGCCGACCGGAGAGCCAGAATGCGTAAGCCTAGGACCTGCCCGATCCCCCTCTACGTGCTATCGATCCTGCTACTGCAACCCTCAGTTCGATCTGATCTTAGACTGGGAATGAACTCCGTATGCCTAAGTCAACCCATAAAACGAGCATTCGGGCGTTGAGCCAGCCGGAGAGGCATAATGCGCAAGCTGGGGATCGGTTTGGTCCCCCTCTACGTGCTGTCGATCCCGCTGCCACAATCCTCAGTCCGACTGGGGCTTAGACATGGAATGAACTCCCTATGCCTAATCCAACCCATGAAATGGGCGTATGGGCGCTCAGCCGACCGAAGAGACAGAATGCGCAAGCCAAGGATCGGCTCGATCCCCCTTGCGTGCTGTCGATCCTACTACCGTAACCCTCGGTCTGGTCCGATCTTAGACTAGGAATGAACTCTGTATGCTTAGACTGGGGATGAACTTCGTATCCCTAAGTCAACCCACGAAATGAGAGCGCGGGCACTCAGCCGGTCGGAGAGGCAGAATGCGCAAGTCGGGGATCAACTCGATCCCCCCTAACGTACCATCGATCCTGCTGCTGGTCCTGCTGCCGCCACCCTCGATCCAATCCAATCTTAGACTAGGAATGAACTCGTATGCTTAGACAAGGAATGAACACCGTATGCCTAAGGCAAACCACGAAACGAGCGTGTGGGCACTCAACCGATCGGAGAGGCAGAATGCGCAAGCCCGATCCCTCCTGTGTGCTGTGGATCTTGCTACCGTAACCTTCGATTCGGTCCGATCATAGACTGAGAATGAACTCTGTATGCCTAAGTCAACCCATGAAATGAGCGTTCGGGCGCTGAGCCGATCGAAGAGGCATAATGCGCAAGCCGAGGATCGGCTCGGTCCCCCTCTGCATACTATCGATCCCGCTACCAGAACCTTCAGTCCGATTGGGGTTTAGACATGGAATGAACTCGCTATGCCTAAGCCAACCCACGAAATGGGCATACGGGTGCTCAGTCGATCGGAGAGGCAGAATGGGCAAGCCAGGGATCGACCCGATCCCCCTTGCGTGCTGTCGATCCTGCTGTCGCAACCCTCGGTCTGGTTTGATCTTAGACTAGGAATGAACTCCGTATGCTTAGACTGGGGATAAACTCTGTATGCCTAAGTCAACCCACGAAATTAGCATGCGGACGCTCAACCGACTAGAGAGGTAGGATGCGTATGTCGGGGATCGAACGGGTGGTAGGTGGGTTCAAGCACATCATATTTCTGCCATGCCAATGCCATTTTTATGGCTTGTAAATGCTTACAATGGTCCCCTAAGCCTTCATGTGAAGTTTCGTTGCAAGACGACCCGTTTTCTATTTTTCACGATTTTCAAAACTTTTACAGTTCAGGATTTTTTAAAATTTTTTTAGAAAGATTTTGCCCCCAAATTTGGTAGAGGTGATCCTCGTATTTTTGTTTGCTTGCACACAAAAATTCAACTAAAAACTCGAAGTGGAGAAGATTTTGTGACCGTTAGAAAAAGTGTCCCCATTTCAGACACTTTAATGGCTACTGGCAGCAAACCTATAAAATCTCAAATGCTCTTTAAGGGGGTGTGAGTTCTTGAGGTTTGATGAGGGATAGGGGGCCAATATAAGGACCAAGTACCAGCACCCATCGCACATCATGTGCGCACACCCCCCGGCCCCCCCAATCGTCGGTACCCCCAATGTCGCCCGTTAGGCTCTCTGACGATGCTCCGACGATGGTGCCCCGGGCGAAAAAAATGTGGCACCAGCACATGCCTGAGCCCAGCATGTGCACCGTGGCTCAAACTCTTAGACTGGGAATGAACTCTGTATGCTTAGACATGGAATGAACTTTGTATGCCTAATCCAACCAACGAAACGAGCGTGCGGGCGCTCAGCCGGTCGAAGTGGCAAAATGCGCAAGCTGGGGATCGGCCCAGTCCCCCTCTACGTGCTACCGGTCCCGCTACCACAACCCTTGGTCCAGCTGGGGCTTTGACATGGAATGAACTCCCTATGCCTAAGCCAACCCACGAAATGGGCGTGCGGACGCTCAGCCGACCGGAGAGGCAAAATGCACAAGCCGAGGATAGGTTTGGTCCCCCCTGCGTGCTGCCGATCTTGCTATCGTAACCCTCGATCCAAACCGATCTTAGACTCGAAATGAACTCCATATGCTTAGACTGGGGATGAACTCCGTATGCCTAAGTCAACCCATGAAACGAGCGTGCAGATGCTCAGCCAACTGGAGAGGCTGGTCGGAGAGGTAGAATGCGCAAGCTGAGGATCGACCTGGTCCCTCATATGTGCTGCCGATCCTGCTGCTAGTCTTATGCCGCAACACTCAATCCGATTTGATCTTAGACTGGGAATAAACTTCGTATGCTTAGACATGGAATGAACTCCGTATGCCTAAGCCAATCCACGAAACGAGCGTGCGGGCACTCAGCTGGCTTGAGAGGCAGAATGTGTAAATCGAGAACCAGCCCGATCCCCCTATATGCTGTTGATCCTGCTGCTTAGACTGGGAATGAACTCTGTATGCCTAAGTTAAACCACAAAATGAGCATTCGGGCACTGAACCAGTCAGAGAGGCATAATGTGCAAGCCGGGGATCAACCCGGTCCCCCTCTGCGTGCTACCGATTTCACTGCCTCAACCCTCATTTCGGCTGGGGCTTAGACATGGAATAAACTCCCCATGCCTAAGACAACCCACGAAACAGGTGTGCGGGCACTTAGTCGACCGAAGAGGCAGATTGCGTAAGCCGGGGATCGGCTCGGTCCCCACTGCGTGCTGTCAATCCTACTGCTGCAACCCTCGATCCAGTCCGATCTTAGACTAGGAATGAACTCCATATGCTTAGACTGGGGATAAACTCTGTTTGCCTAAGTCAACCCACGAAACGAGCGTGTGTACGGTCAGCCGACCAGAGAGGCAGGATGCGCAAGCCGGGGATCGAACAGGTGGTAGGTGGGTTCAAGCATATCTTCATATTTCTGTCATGCCAATGCCATTTTTATGCCTTGTAAATTCATAAAATGGTCCCCTAAGCCTTCATGTGAAGTTTCATGGCAAGACGACCCATTTTCTATTTTTCATGATTTTTAAAACTTTTTGAGGTTCGAGATTTTTTAAAATTTTTTTAGAAAGAGTTTTGTAGAGGTGATCCTTGTATTTTTTTTTTTGGCATGCACAAACAAATTCAACTAAAAACTCATAATGGAGAAGATTTTGTGACCGTTTGAAAAAAGTGTCCCCATTTCAGACACTTTAATGGCTACAGGCAGCAAACCTATAAAATCTCAAATGCTCTTTAAGGGGGTGTGAGTTCTCAAGGTTTGATGAGGGATAGGGGGCCAATATAAGGGTCAAGTACCAGCACCCATCGCACATCATGGGCGCACACCCCTCGGCCCCCCCAATCGTCGAAACCCCCAATGCCGTCGGTTAGGCTCTCCGACGATGCTCCGACGATGGTGCTCCGAGCGAAAAAATACAGCACAGCACATGCTCGAGCCCAGCATATGCACCATGGCTCAAACTCTTAGACTGGGAATGAACTTCGTATGCTTAGACATGGAATGAACTCCGTATGTCTAAGCCAACCCATGAAACGAGCGTGCGGGCGCTTAGCCGGGCGGAGAAGCAGAATGCGCTAGTCGAGGATCAGCCCGGTCCCTCTCTACGTGCTACCGATCCCGTTGTGACAACCTTGGGTCTGGCTGGGGCTTAGACATGGAATGAACTCCCTATACCTAAGCCAACACACGAAACGAGCATGCTGGAGCTCAGCCAATCGGAGAGACAGAACGCGTAAGCCAGAGATAGGCCCGATCCCCTCTGCGTGCTGTAGATCCTGCTACCGCAACCCTCAGTTCGATCCGATCTTAGACTGAGAATGAACTCTGTATGCCTAAGTCAACCCACAAAATGAGCGTTCAGGCACCGAACCGGCGGGAGAGGCATAATGCGCAAGTTGGGGATCAGCCCGGTACCCCACTACGTGCTGTCGGTCCCACTGCCACAACCCCCGGTCCAGCTGGGGCTTAGACATGGAATGGACACCCTATGCCTAAGCCAACCCATGAAACGGGTGTGCGAGCACTCAGCCGATTGGAGAGGTAGATTACGTAAGTCGGGGATCAACCCGGTCCCTCCTGCGTGCTGTCGATCCTGCTACCGTAACCTTCAGTCTGGTCCGATCTTAGATTGGAAATGAACACCGTATGCTTAGACTGGGGATGAACTCCGTATGCCTAATCCGTATGCTTAGACTGAGGATGAACTCCCTCAGCCGGAGAGGCATAATGCGCAAGCCGGGGATCAGCCAGATCCCCCTCTGCGTGCTACCAATCCCGCTGTCAGTTCTGCTGCCATAACCCCCATTCTGACAGGGGCTTAGACATGGAATGAACTCCGTATGCCTAAACCAACCCACGAAACGAGCGTGCGGGCACTCACCCGACAGGAGAGGCAGAATGTGCAAGCCGGGGATCGGCTCGGTCCCCCTCTACGTGTTGCTGGTCCTGCTGCCACAACCCTCGGTCCGGCTGGGGTTGAGACATGGAATGAACTCCGCATGCCTAAGCCAACCCATGAAACGAGCGTGTGGGTGCTCAATGGGCCGGAGAGGCAGAATGCGCAAGCCAGGGACCGGCCCGATACCCCTCTGCGTGCTGTCAATCCTGCTACCATAACCCTCAGTCCGTTTCGATCTTAGACTGAGAATCAACTCTGTATGCCTAAGTCAACCCGTGAAACGAGCGTTCGGGTGCGGAGTGGGCCGAAGAGGTATAATACGCAAGCCGGGGATCGATCCGGTCCCCCTCTGCGTGCTGTCGGTCCCACTACCACAACCCTCGGTCCGACTGGGGTTTAGACATGGAATGAACTCCCTATGCCTAAGCCAACCCATGAAACGGGAGTGCGGGCACTCAGCCAACCGAAGAGGCAGAATACGTAAGCCGGGGATCAGCTCGGCCCCTCCTGCTTGCTGTTGATCTTACTGTCGTAACCCTTAGTCCTGTCCGATCTTAGACTGGGAATGAACTCCGTATGTTTTGACTGGGGATGAACATCGTATGCCTAAGTCAACTCACGAAATGAGCGTACAGGCACTCAACCGGCTAGAGAGGATAATGCGTAAGTCGAGGATCAGCCCGATCCCCCTCTGTATGCTGCCAATCCCGCTATCAGTCCTGCTACCACAACCCTTGATCCGACTGGGGCTTAGACATGGAATGAACTCCGTATGCTTAAGCCAACCCACGAAACGAGCGTGCGGGCGCTCAGCCGGTCGGAGAGGCAGAATGCGTAAGTCGAGGATCGACTCGATCCCCCCTGCGTGCTACCGATCCTACTGTTGGTCCTGCTATCGCAACCCTCGACCCGATCTGATCATAGACTGGGAATTAACTCCATATGCTTAGACATGGAATGAACTTCGTATGCCTAAGCCAACCCATGAAACAAGTGTGCGGGTGCTCAACCGATCGAAGAGGTAGAATGCGCAGGTCGGGGATCGACCCAGTCCCCCCTGCGTGCTGTCGATCTTGCTACCGAAACCCTCGGTCCAGTCTAATCTTAGACTGGGAATGAACTCCGTATGCTTAAGTCAACCCATGAAATGAGTGTGCAGGCACTGAGCTAGCCGAATAAGCATAATGCGCAAGCCAGGGATTGGCCCGGTCCCTCTCTGCGTGCTGCTGGTCTCGCTGCCACAACCCTCAGTCCGACTGGGGCTTTGACATGGAATGAACTCCCTATGCCTAAGCCAACCCATGAAATAGGCGTACGGGCACTCAGTCGACCAGAGAGGTAGAATGCACAAGCTGAGGATCGATCCGATCCCCCTTACGTGCTGTCGATCCTGTTACCGTAACCCTTAGCCCGGCTCGATCTAAGACTGGGAATGAACTCCGTATGCTTAGACTGGGGATGAATTTCGTATGCCTAATTCAACCCACGAAATGAGCGTGCAGGCACTCAGCCGACCAGAGAGGCAGAATGCGCAAGCTAGGGATCGAACAGGTGGTAAGTAGGTTCAAGCACATCTTCATATTCCTGCCATGCCAATGCCATTTTTATGGCTTGTAAATTCATACAATGGTCCCCTAAGCCTTCATGTGAAGTTTTGTGGCAAGACGACGCGTTTTCTATTTTTCATGATTTTTGAAACTTTTTACGGTTCGAGATTTTTTACAATTCTTTTAGAAAGAGTTTTGTCCTGAAATTTGGTAGAGATGATCCTTGTATTTTTTTTGGCATGCAAAAAAAAAATTTAGCTAAAAACTCGAAGTGGATAAGATTTTGTGACCGTTTGAGAAAAGTGTTCCCATTTCAGACACTTTAATGGCTACTGGCAGCAAACCTATAAAATCTCAAATGCTCTTTAAGGGGGTGTGAGTTCTCGAGGTTCGATGAGGGATAGGGGCTCAATATAAGGCCAAGTACCAGCACCCATCGCACATCATGTGCGCACACCCTCCCGGCCCCCCAATCACCGGACCCCCAATGCCGTAGGTTAGGCTCTCCGATGATGCCCCGACGATGGTTCCCCGGGCAAAAAAAATGTGGTACCAGCACATGGTCGAGCCCAGCATGTGCACCGTGGCTCAAAATCTTAGACTAGGAATGAACTCCGTATGCTTAGAAATGGAATGAACTTCGTATGCCTAAGCCAACCCACGAAACGAGCGTGCGGGCGCTCAGCCGGCTGGAGAGGTAGAATGCACATGCCGGGGATGGACCCGGTCCCCCCCTGCGTGCTATCAATTTTGCTACTACAACCCTCGGTCTGGTTTGATCTTAGACTGGGAATGAACTCCGTATGCATAAGTCAACCCACGAAATGAGCGTGCGGGCGTTGAGTCGATTGAAGAGGCATAATGGGCAAGCTGGGGATCGGCCCGGTCCCCCTCTACATGCTGTCGATCCCGCTACCATAACCCTCAGTCCGGATGGGGCTTAGACATGGAATGAACTCCTTATAACTAAGCCAACCCACAAAACGGGCATGCGAGCACTCAGTCGGTCGAAGAGGCAGAATGCGCAAGCCGGGGATCGGCCCGATACCCCTTGCGTACTATCGATCTTGCTGACGCAACCCTCGATCCGATCCAATCTTAGACTGGGAATGAACTCCGTATGCTTAGACTGGGCATAATACGTAAGTTGGGGATCAGCCCAATCCCCCTCTGCGTGCTGTCGATCCCGTTGCCGGTCCTGCTGCCACAAACCTCGGTACGGTTACGGCTTAGACATGGAATGAACTCTATATGCCTAAGCCAACGCATGAAACGAACGTGCGGGCGCTCAACCGACCGGAGAGGCAAAATGCGCAAGCCGGGGATTAGCCCGATCCCCCCCTGTATGCTGCCGATCCTACTACTGGTCCTGCTACCGCAACCCTCAGCCCAATCCGATCTTAGACTAGGAATGAACTCGATATGCTTAGACATAGAATAAACCCTGTATGCCTAAGCCAACCCATGAAACGAGCATACAAGTGCTCAGCCAGCCGGAGAGGCAGAATGCGCAAGCCGGGGATCAGCCCAGTCCCCTCCCATGTGCTGTCGATCTCACTGTCGCAACCCTCAGTCTGATCCGATCTCAGACTAGGAATGAACTTCGTATGCCTAAGTCAACCCATGAAATGAGCGTGCGGGCGCTGAGCTGGGCAAAGAGGCATAATGCGCAAGCCGGGGATTGGCCCGGTCCCCCTCTGCATGCTGTTGGTCCTGCTGCCACAACCCTCGATCCGGCTGGAGCTTAGACAAGGAATGAACTCCCTATGCCTAAGCCAACCCACGAAACAGACGTACAGGCGCTCAGTCGGTCGGAGAGGCAGAATGCGTAAGCTAGGGATTGGCTCGGTCCCCCTACGTGCTGTCGATCCTACTATCGCAAACCTCGATCCGGTCCAATCTTAGACTGGGAATGAACTCCATATGCTTAAGTCAACCCATGAAACGAGCGTGCAAGCGCTCAACCGACCAGAGAGGCAGGATGCGCAAGTGGGGGATCGAACGGGTGGTAGGTGGGTTCAAATGTCATGCCCTGGGCGGCCTCGCCAGGCACATCAGGCTGACCAGCAGGCGAGCCAGAGGTTGAGGCCCGCAGACCAGGCATGCTAGCGGGTATCTGTGCGCAAAGCCTAGCAAACAAGTTCATAACGCCCGCCCAACTTGTAGGCCAGCCAGTGAGACCAAGGCCTGGCATACAAGCTACCCGCACCACATCCAGAAGGGCCCAAAGTGTTGGACATGCAAGGGAAGCTTCTGGAAGCATGTAGGATCAGCAGAAGCATCCTGGCAGATTTTGTTGACCCTGAAAATCAGGAGTTAGCATCCTGATTGATTGTAATCCCATGATTTTAGCCTTTATTCTAGGGATATTGCCACTAAGTTGTAGCTGGAGCCTCAACTATAAATAGAAGGCTGTTCCACCCTCATTTGTACACCATCAAACACTTCTATTTCAGTGAATACGAGAGCATTTCCAGAATTCTGTCTTCTTATCTTGTTTCTCTTTAACTTGCGTAATCAGCCCTTCTCGTTGTTCTAGTGCCCGCACGCTTGTGTTTTAGGCTGACTTAGGCATAAAGGAGGAGATTCCAAGCCTAAGGTCGCATGGTTTCTGAGTCTAAGGTCGGGGACCGTGACAGTTGGTATCAGAGCAAGTTTGATTCTGCGTGCTTGTGTTGTGTAGGTTAGATCGTGATTGTGGAGATGGCATCCCAAAGTGACGTTGCTAACAAACAACCAGAGGCCCAGGAGCATGGGCATGGAATAGGGAGGAAAGCCAGTTCTAGAGATATCTGGTCTACCATGGACGGTAGGCTGGCCAAGGTAGAGGTGACCATGGGTGATATAGGGGAGAAGCTTGAAGGGGTAGAGACTCACATTGCATTGCTAGACTCCTTGGGGGAGGAGATCCAAAGTGAGCAGGAAGCTGTTCTTAATAAAGGCATTGACGTGATCACCCAAAAGAATCAGACCTTGGAGGCTGAAGTGCTGACTTTGCGCGATGGCATGAAGGCCATGAGCTAGCGAATGGAGGAGCTTACCAGTGAGCTCGTTGCTTGCAAGACTGCCATTGTGAATGGCATGTTTGCCAGAGTGTCCAAATCCAGATTGGATGTCCCCAAGCCTAAGGAGTTCAAGGGGACTAGGGCGGCCAAGGAAGTAGACAACTACCTTTGAGGTATGGAGCAGTACTTCTAGGCCATGGGCATGCAAGACGAGGCGATAAAGGTAAGTACCGCTACTGTGTATCTTACTAATGTAGCCTTATTGTGGTGGAGGCACAGTGTAATGATGTAAGGTGTGGGAGCACCAAGATTGGAACCTGGGCAGAGTTCCAAAAGGAGTTCAGAGAACAATTTTACCCGGAGTATGCCGATGATGAGGTGCGGTAAAGTTACGCAGGCTGAGCTAGCAAGGGGACATAAGGGAGTATGTCTAGAAATTCTCTGAACTATGCTACAGATCTCGGATCTAGGTGAAAAGGATGCCTTATTTACTTTCATGGATGGGCTGAAGCCATGGGTGAAGCATGAGCTATAAAGGAGAGGAGTTCATGACTTGGCTAAAGCCATGACTACTGTCGAGGCCTTGATAGGGTTCAAGCCTCTGAACAAGTTCGAGTCTACCAAGCCCAAGGGTAAGGGCAGGGACGATAGGGACTGAAAGAAGCAGTCCAAGGGGAAAGACCGTGATCGAGAGTCCAAGGATGGGGATCGAGACCATTCAACCAAGGATGGCGAGAGGAAGCCACCAGCAAGCAAGTGGAAAGCAAAGAGGGACCGAGAGCCACTAGCATGCTACCTATATGGAGGGACCCACATAACGTAATTGCCCGTAAAAGGGCAAGCTGGCTGCGATAGACAGGGAGCCTGACTAGGAGCCAGAGTCAAGGGCAGCAAAGCTTGGGTCATTGGTGTTCAATGCTGTCCAGAGTAAGGGGAGCCCTAAGCCAAAGGGCTTGATGTTTACAGATCTGATGGTTGTGGGTCAGAAGGTGAGTGCACTGGTGGACACAGGTGCCTCACATCTTTTTATTTCAGGTGATGGAGCCTAGAAGCTCGGACTGAAGGTGCAGAAAGGGACTGGTACCATTAAAACAGTGAACTCCAAGGAGGTTCCAGCCATTGGAGTAGCACGAGGAGTGGAGTTACAGCTTGGAGATTGGAAAGGCAAGGAGACCATTGAGGTAATACCCCTTGACGACTATGAGTTTGTGATTGGGTTGGATTTCCTTGTTTGGATTAATGCCCTCCTTGTGCCTTTTGCCGATTGTGTTTGCATCTTGGATGCACAGTGCCAATGCCTAGTACCATTAGGGAGAGGGTCTGGAGTTGGGTCACGAGTGGTGTCAGCCATCCAATTTGCCAAGGCAGTAAGCAGACAAGAAGACACCTTCTTGGCAGCCCTGAAATATGATGAGCCAAGGGAGAAGGAGATCGAGTCACCCTTGGAGGTGCTAAAGGTGCTAAAGACCTTTAGTGATGTGATGCCCACAAAGCTACCTAGCAAGATACCACCTAAGAGGGAGGTGGACCACAAGATCGAGCTGATGTCCGAGGCCAAGCCACTAACTAGAGCCTCTTACCAAATGTCTCCACCAGAGTTGGAGGAATCGACGAAACAGCTCAAAAGTTACTTGATGCTAGCTTCATCAGGCCATCAAAGGCACTCTATGGTGCACCGATTCTATTCCAATGTAAGCATGATGGGTCATTGCGGCTGTGCATAGACTACCAAGCTTTGAACAAACTGACCATCAAGAACAAGTACCCCATCCCACTCATTACGGACTTGTTCGATCAACTTGGAAGCGCAAGGTGGTTCACCAAGTTGGATTTGAGGTCGGGCTACTATCAAGTCAGGATCGTAAAGGGAGATGAGCCAAAGACAGCATGTGTCACTAGGTATGGTTCGTATGAGTTCTTGGTGATGCCTTTCGAACTCACAAATGCCCTAGCAACATTTTGCACCCTTATGAACAAGGTACTTCAATCATTCCTTGATCGGTTTGTTGTGGTTTATTTGGATGACATTGTGATCTACAGCCAGACTTTGGAAGAGCATGTGGACTACTTGAGACAGGTGTTCGAGGTGTTACAGGTGCACAAGCTGTTTGTCAAGAGGGAAAAGTGCTCATTCGCCCAGCAGGAGATCCCGTTCCTAAGCCACATAGTGGAAGGTGGCAAGATACGCATGGATGAAGGCAAGATACATGCCATCCTAGAATGGCAACAGCCAGCCAAGGTCACTGAGTTGAGATCGTTCCTTGGGCTGGTTAACTACTACAGGCACTTCATCAAAGGTCACTCAGTAATAGCCACGCCATTGACTGACTTGCTCAAGAAAAAGAGAGCATGGGAGTGAAACGCAGGGTGCCAGGAAGCCTTTGACAGGTTGAAACAGGCTATGATAGAAGAGCCAGTCTTGGCCTTGCCAGACCATGCCAAGCCGTATAAGGTGCATACGGATGCATCAGACTTTGCCATGGGGGCATGTCAATGCAGGAGGGACGTCCAGTCGCGTTCGAGAGTAAAAAGTTGAATGAGACTGAATGCAAGTACACGGTCTAAGAGAAGGAGATAACTGCAGTGGTGCATAGCTTGCACACTTGATGCCATTACCTGTTGGTGTCGAGGTTCATGGTTAGGATGGACAATGTGGGGACTAGCTACTTTCAGACGCAGAAGAAGCTGTCCCCCAAGCAGGTGAGATGGCAAGATTTTCTTACGAAATTTGATTTTCAGATGGAGTACAAGCCGGGACGGGCGAACCTAGTGGAAACGCCCTGAGCAGGAAGGCTAACCTTGCTGCCATTAGCCAACCAGAGGGATCACTAGTGCCGTGCATCAAGAAGGGACTTACGCATGATCCTACAGCCAAGGCTTTGATGGAGTATGCCCAGCAAGGTAAGACTAGGCGATTTTGGTTACAGGATGGCTTGCTGTACACCAGGGGCAGTAGACTGTTTGTGCCACAGCACGAAAAGCTCCGCAAGAAAGTTTTACAAGAATGTCATGATTCAAAGTGGGTTGGACACCTCGGAGTGAGTCGTACCTTTACGCTGATCGAGGATCGGTACTACTGGCCACACATGAGGGACGATGTGGAGGCCTATGTGAGGACTTGTCTTGTGTGCCAATAGGACAAGGTGGAGCTCAAGAAACCAGGCGGTCTCTCGAAGTCATTGCCAATGCCAGAGCAACCATGGAAGACTGTTTTTCTAGACTTCATAGTTGGTCTACCCAAAGCAGAAGGGTTTGGAAGCATCATGGTAATGGTGGACAGGTTTTCCAAGTATGGAATCTTCATTTCAGCAACCAAGGAGTGCCCAGTCGAGGAGGCAGCTCGATTGTTCCTGAAGAACATGGTTAAGTACTGGGGAGTGCTGAGGACCATTGTTAGTGATCGAGACGGGCGTTTCACAGGCAAGTTCTGGACTGAGTTGTTCAAGCTGTTGGGGTCAGACTTGAACTTTTCCACCAGCATGCATCGGCAGACTGATGGGCAGACAGAGTGAGTAAATGGACTATTCGAGGTCTACCTCAGGCACTATGTGAGTGCCACTCAAAGGGACTGGCCAAACCTACTAGATATTGTGTAGTTTTCCTACAACTTGTAAAAGAGCGAGGCAATGAACCAGAGCCCATTTGAGGTTGTGATAGGGCAACAACCACTAACACCCGGTTCGATTGCTGCAGGTTATACAGGGTCAAATCCAGCAGCATACAAGTTTGCCAAGGCATGGCAGGAGCAAACTGACTTGGCCAGAGTTTGTCTACACAAGACAACCAAGAGGTCGAAGAAGTGGACAGACCAGAAGAGGTGGGATGTGCAGTTCCAGGTTGGAGACTTGGTGTTGGTGAAGCTGCATCCCATTGTGTGCCATAGGGGGTTGCGCAAAGGCCTAGTCTAGAGCTATGAGGGACCTTTCCGAGTATTCAAAAAAGTAGGCAAGGTTGCCTACAAGTTGGATATGCCACCCAAGCTGAGGGTACACCCGATGTTCCATGTGAGCATGCTCAAGCCGTTCAATGAGGATGAGGGAGATCCAGGATGGGTAGAGTCAAAGCGTGCACCATTGGGAGCAAAGGCCTCATATGAAAAGGAGGTCCACAGCATCATAGCTGACCGGGAGGTGAGACAGAAAAACTATCAACCAAGACATGAGTACTTGGTGCGCTGGAAGGGACTTCCAGATAGTGAGGTGAGCTGGGAACCAGTAAAGGACTTATGGCAGTTCGGGGACCAGATCAGGCAGTACCATGCAGAAGGTGCAATGAGGGCATTACGCAATCAGGTGCGGGAGAATGTCATGCCCTGGGCAGCCGCATCAGGCACATCAGGCGGACCAGCAGGTGAGCCAGAGGTTGAGGCCAACAGACCAGGTGTGCTGGCGGGTATCTGTGCGCAAAGCCTAGCAAACGAGTTCAGAACACCCACCCAACTTGCAGGCCAGCCCGTGAAACCAAGGCCTGGCATACAAGCTATCCGCACCACATCCAGAAGGGCCCAAGGTGCTGGACACGTAAGGAAAGCTTCTGAAAGCAAGCAGGATCAGCAAGAGCATCCTGGTAGATTTGGTTGACCCTAAAAATCAGGAGTTAGCATCCTGATTGATTGTAATCACATGATTTTAGCCTTTATTCTAGGGATATTGCCATTAAGTTGTAGCTAGAGCCTCAACAATAAATAGAGGGCTGCTCCAACCTCATTTGTACACCATAAAACACTTCTGTTTCAGTGAATACAAGAGCATTTCCAAAATTTTGTCTTCTTATCTTGTTTCTCTTTAACTTGTGTAATCAGCCCTTCCCGTTGTTCTAGTGCCTGCACGTTTGTCTTTTAGGCTGACTTAGGCATAAAGGAGGAGATTCCAAGCCTAAGGCTGCACGGTTTTTGAGTCTAATGTCGGGGATCGTGACACAAGCACATCTTCATATTTCTGCCATGCCAATGCCATTTTTATGGCTTGTAAATTCATACAATGGTCCCCTAAGCCTTTATGTGAAGTTTTGTGGCAAGATGACCCGTTTTCTATTTTTCATGATTTTTGAAACTTTTTGCGGTTCGGGATTTTTTACAATTTTTTTAGAAACAATTTTGTCCCCAAATTTCGTAGAGGTGATTCTTGTATTTTTCTTGGCATGCACAAAAAGATTCAGCTAAAAACACGTAGTGGAGAAGATTTTATGACCGTTTGAAAAAAGTGTCCCCATTTTAGACACTTTAATGGCTACTGGCAGCAAACCTATAAAATCTCAAATGCTCTTTAAGGGGGTGTGAGTTCTCGAGGTTTGATGAGGGATAGGGGGCCAATATAAGGGCCAAGTACCAGCACCCATCGCACATCATTTGCGCACACCCCCCGGCCCCCCAATGACCAGAACCCCCAATGCCGTCGATTAGGCTCTCAACGATGCTCCGACGATGGTGCCCCATACGAAAAAAATATGACACCAGCACATGCCCGATCCTAGCATGTGCACCATGGCACAAACTCTTAGACTGGGAATGAACTTTGTATGCTTAGACAAGGAATGAACTCCGTATGGCTAAGCCAAACCATGAAACAAGCGTGCGGGTGTTCAACCGGCTGGAGAGGCAGAATGCATAAGTCAGGGATCAATTTGGTCCCCCTCTACATGTTGTCGATCATGCTGTTGGTCCTGTTGCCGTAACCCTCAATCCAATCTTAGACTGGGAATGAACTCTGTATGCTGAGACTGGGGATGAGCTCCGTATGCCTAAGTCAACCCACGAAACAAGCGTGCAAGCGCTCAGACAACCGGAGAGGTCGGTTGGAGAGACAGAATGCGCAAGTCAGGGATCAGCCCGATCCCCTTTGCGTCTTGCCGATCTTACTACTAGTCCCGCTACCGTAACCCTCAGTTCGATCCGATCTTAGACTGGGAATGAACCCTATTTGGTTAGACATGGAATGAACTCCGTATGCCTAAGCCAACCCACGAAACGAGCGTGCAGGCACTCAGTCGGTCAGAGAGACAGAATGCGCAAGCCAGGGATCGACCTGGTCCCCCTCTACACGTTGTCTATCCTACTGCTGGTCCTACTGTCGTAACCCTCAGTCCGGTCCGATCTTAGACTGGGAATGAACTCCGTATGCTTAGACATAGAATGAACTCCGTATGCCTAAGCCAACACACGAAACGAGCGTACGGGCACTCAGCCGATCGGAGAGGCAGAATGGGCAAGCCGAGGATTGGCCTGATCCCCCCTGCATGCTGTCGATCCTACTTTCGTAACCCTCGATTCAGTCTGATCTTAAACTAGGAATGAATTCCATATGCCTAAGTCAACCAACAAACCGAGCGTTCGGGCACTGAACCGACCAGAGAGGCATAATACGTAAGCCAGGGATCGACCCGGTCCCCCTCTGTGTGCTGTCGGTCCCACTGCCACAACCCTCGATCCGGTTGGGGCTTAGACATGGAATGAACTCCCTATGCCTAAGCCAACCCATGACACGGGCGTACGGGCGCTCAGCTGACCGGAGAGGCAGAATGCGTAGGCCGAGAATCGACCCGGTCCCCCTTGCGTGCTGTCGATCCTGTTGCTGCAACCCTCGGCCCGATTCGATCTTAGACTGGGAAATGAACTTCATATGCTTAGACTGGGGATGAACTCCGTATGCCTAAGTCAACCCACGAAATGAGCGTGCGGGTGCTCAGTCGACCGAAGAGGCAGAATGCGTAAGCTGGGGATCGACCCGGCCCCCTTGCATGCTATCAATCCTGCTATCTCAACACTCAGTTTGGTCTGATCTTAAACTGGGAATGAACTCCGTATGCTTAGATTGGGGATGAACTCCGTATGCCTAAGTCAACCCATGAAATGAATGTATGAGCGCTCAGCCGATCGGAGAGGTAGAATGCGTAAGCCGGGGATCGGCCCGGTCACCCCCTATATGCTACCGATCCTGCTATTGGTCCTGCTATCACAACCCTCGGTCCGGTCTGATCTTAGACTGGGAATGAACTCCATATGCCTAAGCCAACCCACGAAATAAACGTGTGGGCGCTCAACCGGCCGGAGAGGCAGAATGTCGAAGTCGAGGATCTGTCCGGTCCCCCCTACGTGCTATCGATCTTGCTATCACAACCCTTGGTCCATTTCGATCTTAGATTGGGAATGAAATCCGTATGCCTAAATCAACCCACGAAACGAGCGTTCAGGCATTGAGCCAGCCGGAGAGGCATAATACGCAAGCTGAGGATCGGCCTGGTCTCTCTCTACGTGCTGTCGGTCTCGCTTCCACAACCTTCAGTCTGGCTGGGGCTTAGACATGGAATGAACTCCCTATGCCTAAGCCAACCCACAAAACGGGCATGTGGGTGCTCAGTCGACCGAAGAGGCAGAATGCACAAGTCGGGGATCAGCCCGATCCCCCCTGCGTGCTGTCGATCCTACTGCCGTAACCCTCAGTTCGTTCCGATCTTAGATTGGGGATGAACTCCGTATGCTTAGATTGGGGATGAACTCCGTATGCCTAAGTCAACCCACGAAACGAACATACGGGCGCTTAGCCGGTCGAAGAGGCAGAATACAAAAGCTGGGGATCGGTCCGATCCCCCCTTACGTGCTGTCGATCCTGCTACTGGTCTTGTTGTCGAAACCCTCGATTCGGTCTGATCTTAGACTAGGAATGAACTTCGTATGGTTAGACATGGAATGAACTCCGTATGCCTAAGCCAACCCATGAAATGAGCATGCGGCCGCTCAGCCGACCAGAAAGGCAGAATGAACAAGCTGGGGATCGGCCTGACCCCCTCTGCGTGCGGTTGATCCTGCTACCGTAACCCTCGATCCGATCCGATCTTAGACTGGGAATGAACTCCGTATGCTTAGACATGGAATGAACTCCGTATGCCTAAGTCAACCCATGAAACGAAGGTGCGGGCACTCAGCTGACCGGAGAGGCAAAATGCGAAAGTCGAGGACTGGCTCGGTCCCTACCTACGTGTTGTCAATCCTGCTGCTGCAACTCTCGATCTTGTCCGATCTTAGAATGGGAATGAAATCTGTATGCCTAAGCCAACCCACAAAATGAGCGTGCGGGCGCTTAATCGACCGGAGAGGCAGAATGCGTAAGCTGGGGATCGGCCCAGTCCCTCCCTACATGCTACCGATCCTGTAGCTGGTCCTGCTACCGCAACCCCCGGTTCGGTCCGATCTTAGACTAGGAATGAACTCCGTATGCTTAGACATGGAATGAACTCCGTATGCTTATGCCAACCCACAAAACGAGCGTGCGGGTGCTCAGTCGACCGAAGAGGCAGAATGCGTAAGCCGGGGATCAGCTCGATCCCCCCTGTGTGCTATCGATCTTGCTGCCACAACCCTCAGTCCGATCTGATCTTAGACTGGGAATGAGCTCCGTATGCCTAAGTCAACCCATGAAATGAGCATTCGAACACTTAGCAGGCCAGAGAGGCCTAACGCGCAAGCCGGGGATCGGCCCGATCCCCCTCTACATGCTACCGGTCCTGCTGCCACAACCCTCAATCTGCCTGGCACTTAGACATGGAATGAACTCCCTAAGCCTAAGCCAAGCCACGAAATGGGCGTACGGGCGCTCAGCTGGCCGAAGAGGCAGAATGCGTAGGCCGAGAATCGGCCCGGTCCCCCCTGCGTGCTGTCGATCCTGCTGCTGCAACCCTCGACCCGATTCGATCTTAGACTGGGAAATGAACTCCGTATGCTTAGACTGGGGATGAACTCCATATGCCTAAGTCAACCCACGAAACGAGTGTGTGGGTGCTCAGCCGACCAAAGAGGCAGAATGCACAAGCCGGGGATCGACCCCGTCCCCCTTACATGATATCGATCCTGCTATCGTAACACTCAGTTCGGTCTGATCTTAGACTGCGAATGAACTCCATATGCTTAGATTGGGGATGAACTCCGTATGCCTAAGTCAACCTATGAAACGGGCGTGCGAGCGCTCAGCCCGTCGGAGAGGCAGAATGCGTAAGCCGGGGATCGACCCGATCACCCCCTATATGCTGCCGATCCTGCTATTGGTCCTGCTACCGCAACCCTCGATCCGGTCCGATCTTAGATTGGGAATGAACTCCATATGCCTAAGCCAACCCACGAAATGAGCGTGTGGGCGCTTAGTTGGCCGGAGAGGCAGAATGCGCAAGCTGGGGATCGACTTGGTCCCCCTACGTGCTATCGATCCTGCTGCCGCAACCTTCAGTCCGTTTCGATCTTAGACTGGGAATGAACTCCGTATGCCTAAATCAACCCACGAAACGAGCGTTAAGGCGCTGAGCCGGTCGAAGAGGCATAATGCGCAAGTCAGGGATCAGTCCGGTCCCCCTCTACGTGCTATCGGTCTCACTTCCTTAACCCTCGGTCCGGTTGGGGCTTAGACATGGAATGAACCCCCTATGCCTAAGCCAACCCACGAAACGGGCATGTGGGTAATCAACAGGTCGGAGAGGCAGAACGCATAACCCGAGGATCAACCCGATTCCCCCTGCGTGCTGTCGATCCTGCTGTCGTAACCCTCGGTCCATTCTAATCTTAGACTGGGAATGAACTCCGTATGCTTAGACTGGGGATAAACTCCGTATGCCTAAGTCAACCCATGAAACGAGCGTGCGGGTGCTTAGCCGGTCGAAGAGGCAGAATACGTAAATCGGGGATCGGCCTTGCTGCTGGTCTTGCTATCGATCATGCTGCTGGTCTTGCTGTCAAAACCCTCGATTTGGTCTGATCTTAGACTGGGAATGAACTTCGTATGCTTAGACATGGAATGAACTCCGTATGCCTAAGCCAACCCATGAAACGAGCATGCGGTCGCTCAGCCGATCGAAAAGGTAGAATACGCAAGTTGAGGATTGGCCCAGTCCCCCTGCGTGCTGTTGATCCTGCTATTGCAACCCTCGATCCGGTCTGATCCTAGACTGGGAATGAACTCCGTATGCTTAGACATGGAATGAACTCTGTATGCCTAAGTCAACACACAAAATGAGCGTACGGGCGCTCAGCCGATCGGAGAGGCAAAATGCAGAAGCCGAGGATTGGCCCAGTCCCTACCTACGTGCTGTCAATCCTGTTGTCGCAACCCTTGATCTTGTCTGATCTTAGAATGGGAATGAAATCCGTATGCCTAAGCTAACCCACGAAATGATCGTGCGAGCGTTCAGCCAACCGGAGAGGCAGAATGCGTAAGCTGGGGATCAGCCTGGTCGCTCCTACGTGCTGCCGATCCTGCTGCTGGTCCTACTATCGTAACCCCCGATCTGATCTGATCTTAGACTAGGAATGAACTCCGTATGCTTAGACATGGAATGAACTCCGTATGCCTATGCCAACCCATAAAATGAACGTACGGGCGCTCAGTCGATCGGAGAGGTAGAATGCGTAAGCCGGGGATCGACTCGATCCCCCCTGCGTGCTGTCAATTTTACTGCCGCAACCCTCGGTCCGGTCTGATCTTAGACTGGGAATGAACTCCGTATGCCTAAGTCAACCCATGAAATGAGCGTTCAGGCACTAAGTAGGCCAGAGAGGCATAATACGCAAGCTAGAGATCAGCCCGATCCCTCTCTACGTGCTGCCGGTCCCGCTACCACAACCCTCAGTCTAGCTGGGGCTTACACATGGAATGAACTCCCTATGCCTCAACCAACCTATGAAATGGGCGTGCGGGCAATCAGTCAATCGGAGAGGCAGAATGCACAAGCCGGGGATCGACCCAGTCCCCCTTACGTGCTGTCGATCCTACTGTCGTAAACCTCGATCCGGTCTGATCTTAGACTGGGAATGAACTCTGTATGCTTAGACTGGGGATGAACTCCGTATGCCTAAGTCAACCCATGAAACGAGCGTGCGGACGCTCAGTCGACCAGAGAGGCAGGATGCGCAAGCCGAGGATCGAACGGGTGGTAGGTGGGTTCAAGCACATCTTCATATTTCTGCCATGCCAATGCCATTTTTATGGCTTCTAAATCCATACAATGGTCCCTTAGGCCTTCCTATGAAGTTTCGTGGCAAGACGACCCGTTTTCTATTTTTCACGATTTTTGAAACTTTTTGGGGTTCAGGATTTTTTAAAATTTTTTTAGAAACAGTTTTGTCCCCAAATTTCGTAGAGGTGATCCTTGTATTTTTGTTGGCATGCACAAAAAAATTCAGCTAAAAACTCGAAGTGGCGAAGATTTTGTGATCGTTTCAAAAAGGTGTACCCATTTTAGACACTTTAATGGCTACTAGCAGCAAACCTATAAAATCTCAAATGCTCTTTAAAGGTGTGTGAGTTCTTGAGGTTTGATGAGGGATAGGGGCCAATATAAGGGCCAAGTACCAGCACCCATCGCACATCATGTGCGCACACCCCTCGGCCCCCCAATCGTCGGAACCCACAATGCCGTCGGTTATGCTCTCCGACGATGCTCCCACGATGGTGCCCCGGGTGAAAAAAATGCAGCACCAGCACATGCCCGAGCCCTGTATGTGCACCGTTGCTCAAACTCTTAGACTGGGAATGAACTCCGTATGCTTAGACATGAAACGAGCTCCGTATGCCTAAGCCAACCCACGAAACGAGCGTACGAGCGCTCAACCGGTCGGAGAGGCAGAATGCGTAGGCCGAGGATCAGCCCGGTCCCCCCTGCATGCTTCCAATCCTACTGTCGTAAACCTCGGTCTGGTCAGATCTTAGACTAGGAATGAACTCCGTATGCTTACACTAGGGTTGAACTTCGTATGCCTAAGTCAACCTACGAAATGAGTGTACGGGCGCTGAACCGATCGAAGAGGCAGAATGTGCAAGCTGGGGATCGGCCCGGTCTCCCTCTGCGTGCTACCGATCCTGTTGCTGGTCCTGCTGTTGCAACCCTCAGTCTGACCTGATCTTAGACTAGGAATGAACTCCGTATGATTAGACTTGGAATGAACTCCATATGCCTAAGCCAACCCATGAAATGAGCGTACGGGTGCTCAACCGGCCAGAGAGGCAGAATGGGCAAGCTGGGGACCAGCCCGATCCCCCTTGTGTGCTATCGATCCTGCTGTCACAACCCTCGATCCGATCCGATCTTAGATTGGGAATGAACTCCATATGCCTAAGTCAACCCATAAAATGAGCGTTCGGGCGTTGAGCCGACCGGAGAGGCATAATGCGCAAGCTGGGGATCGACCTGGTCCCCCTCTGCGTGCTGCTGGTCCCGCTGGCACAACCCTCTGTCTGACTGGGGCTTAGACATGGAATGAACTCCCTATGCCTAAGCCAACCCATGAAATGGGCTTACGGGCGCTCAGTCGGCCAGAAAGGCAGTATACGTAAGCCAGGGATCGGCCCGGTCCCCCCTGTATGCTGCTGATGCTATTATCGCAACCATCGATCCGATCTGATCTTAGAATGGGAATGAACTCCATATGCTTAGACTGGGGATGAACTCTGTATAACTAAGTCAACCCACAAAACGAGCGTGCGGACGCTCAGCCGACCAGAGAGGTAAGATGCGTAAGCCGAGGATCGAACAGGTGGTAGGTGGGTTCAAGCACATCTTCATATTTCTGTCATGCCAATGCCATTTTTATGGCTTGTAAATTCATACAATGGTCCCCTAAGCCTTTATGTGAAGTTTCATGGCAACATGACCCATTTTCTATTTTTCATGATTTTACAAAATTTTTAACGGTTCAGGATTTTTTTATATTTTTTTAGAAAGAGTTTTTTCCCCAAATTTTGTAGAGGTGATCCTCATATTTTTGTTGGCATGCACAAAAAAATTCAGCCAAAAACTCGAAGTGCAGAAGATTTTGTGACCTTTTGAAAAAAGTGTCCCCATTTCAGACACTTTATTGGCAACTGGCAGCAAACCTATAAAATCTAAAATGCTCTTTAAGGGGGTGTGAGTTCTGGAGGTTTGATGAGGGATAGGGGGCCAATATAAGGGCCAAGTACCAGCACCCATCCCATATCATGTGCGCACACCCCTCGACCCCCCCAATCGTCGGAACCCTTAATTCCGCCGGTTAGGCTCTCCGACGATGGTGCCCCGAGTGAAAAAAATATGGCACCAGCACATGCCCGAGCCCAGCATGTGCACCGTGGCTCAAACTCTTACACTGGGAATGAACTCTGTATGCTTAGACATGAAATGAACTCCGTATGCCTAAGCCAACCCATGAAATGAATGTACGGGCGCTCAGCTGGTCGGAGAGGCAGAATGCATAGGCCGAGGATCGGCCCGGTCCCCCTCTACCTGCTGCCAGTCCCACTGCCACAACCCTCGATTCGGCTAGGGATTAGATATGGAATGAACTCCCTATGCCTAAGCCAACCCACGAAACGGGCGTGCGGGCGCTCAATCGATCGAAGAGGCAGAATGCGCAAGCTGGGGATTGGCTCAGTCCCCCTGCGTACTACCGATCCTGCTGCCACAACCCTCGGGCCGGTCTGATCTTAGACTGGGAATGAACTCTGTATGCTTAGACTGGGGATGAACTCTGTATGCCTAAGTCAACCCATGAAACGAGCGTGCGGGCGCTCAGCCGATCGGAAAGGCCGGTTGAAGAGGCAGAATGCACAAGCCTGGGATCAGCTTGGGCCCCCCTGCGTGCTAGCAATCCTACTGCTGGTCTTGCTACCGCAACCCTCGATCCGATCTGATCTTAGACTGGGAATGAACTCCATATGCTTAGACAAGGAATGAACTCCGTATGCTTAGACATGGAATGAACTCTGTATGCCTAAGGCAACCCATGAAACGAGCGTGCGGGCACTCAACTGATCGGAGAGGTAGAACGTGCAAGTCGGGGACCGGCCCAGTCTCTCCTTGCATGCTGTCGATCCTGCTACCGCAACCCTTGGTTCGGTCCAATCTTCGACTGGGAATGAATTTTGTATGCCTAAGTCAACCCATGAAACGAGCGTTCGGCCCGATCCCCCCTGTGTGCTATCGATCCTGCTACCACAACCCTCGGTCCGATCCGATCTTAGACTGGGAATGAACTCTATATGCTTAGACTGGGATGAACTCCGTATGCCTAAGTCAACCCACAAAACGAGCATGCGGGCGCTTAGCCGATTGGAAAGGTCGGCCTGAGAGGCAGAATGCGCAAGCCAAGGATTGGCTCGATCCCCCCTACGTGCTACCAATCCTGCTGCTGGTCCTACTGCCGCAACCCTCCGTCCGGTCCAATCTTAGACTGGGAATGAACTCCATATGCTTAGACATGGAATGAACTCCGTATGCCTAAGCCAACCCATGAAATGAGCGTGCAAGCACTCAGCTACACGGAGAGGCAGAATGCGTTAGTTAGGGACCGACCCGGTCCCTCCTATGTCCTGTCGATGCTACTGCCGTAACCCTCGGTCTGATCCGATCTTAGACTAGGAATGAACTCCGTATGCCTAAGTTAACCCACGAAATGAGCGTTCGGTCACTGAGCCAGTCGGAGAGGCATAATGTGCAAGCCAAGGATCGGCTCGATCCCCCTCTGCGTGCTGCCGATCTCGCTGCCACAACCCTCAGTCCGACTGGGGCTTAGACATGGAATGAACTCCCTATGCCTAAGCCAACCCATGAAACGGGATGTGGGCGCTCAGTCGGTCGGAGAGGCAGAATGCGCAAGCTGGGGATCGACCCGGTCCCTCCTACGTGCTATCGATCCTACTGCCGTAACCCTCGATCCGATTTGATCTTAGACTAGGAATGAACAACGTATGCTTAGACTGGGGATGAACTCCGTATGCCTAAGTCAACCCACAAAACGAGCGTGCGGACGCTCAGTCGACCAGAGAGGCAGGATGTGTAAGCTGGGGATAGAACGAATGGTAGGTGGGTTCAGGCACATCTTTATATTTCTGCCATGCCAATGCCATTTTTATGGCTTGTAAATTCATACAATGGTCCCCTAAACCTTCATGTGAAGTTTCGTGGCAAGACGACCCGTTTTCTATTTTTCATGATTTTTGAAACTTTTTACGGTTCGGGATTTTTTAAAATTTTTTTAGAAAGAGTTTTGTCCCCAAATTTGGTAGAGGTGATCCTTGTATTTTTGTTGGCATGCATAAAATAATTCAGCTACTTGAAGTGGAGAAGATTTTGTGACTATTTGAAAAAAAGTGTCCTCATTTTAGACACTTTAATGGCTATTGGCAACAAACCTATAAAATCTCAAATGTTTTTTAAGGGGGTGTGAGTTCTTGAGGTTTGATGAGGGATAGGGGGCCAATATAAAGGCCAAGTACCAGCACCCATCGCACATCATGTGCGCACACCCCCCGGCCCCTCCAATCACCGGAACCCCCAATGCCGCCAGTTAAGCTCTCTGGCGATGCTCTGGTGATGGTGCCCCGGGCGAAAAAAATGCGGCACCCGCACATGCCCAAGCCCAGCATGTGCACCATGGCTCAAACTCTTAGATTGGGAATGAACTCCATATGCTTAGACATGGAATGAACTTCGTATGTCGAAGCCAACCCACGGAACGAACGTGCGGGCGCTCAGCCAATTGGAGAGGTAGAATGCAAGCCGGGGATCGGCCTGGTCCCCCCTATGTGCTGTCGATCCTGCTGTTGTAACCCTCGGTCTGGTCCGATCTTGGACTGGGAATAAACTCCGTATGCTTAGACTGGGTATGAACACCGTATGCCTAAGTCAACCCACAAAACGAGCATGCGGACGCTCAGCCGACTAGAGAGGCAACATGCGCAAGCCGGGGATCGAACAGGTGGTAGGTGGGTTCAAGCACATCTTCATATTTCTGTTGTGCCAATGCCATTTTTATGGCTTGTAAATTCATACAATGGTCCCTTAAGCCTTCATGTGAAGTTTCGTGGCAAGACGACCTGTTTTCTATTTTTCACGAATTTCAAAACTTTTTGCGGTTTGGGATTTTTTAAAATTTTTTTAGAAAGATTTTTGTCCCCAAATTTGGTAGAGGTGATCCTTGTATTTTTTTTGGCATGCACAAAAAAATTCATCTAAAAACTCGAAGTGGAGAAGATTTTGTGACCGTTTGAAAAAAGTGTCCCCATTTCAGACACTTTAATGGCTACTGGCAGCAAACCTATAAAATCTCAAATGCTCTTTAAAGAGGTGTGAGTTCTCAAGGTTTGATGATGGATAGGGGCCCAATATAAGGGCCAAGTACCAGCACCTATCGCACATCATGTGCGCACACCCCTCGGCCCCCCCAATCGTCGGAACCCCCAATGCCATCGGTTAGGCTCTCCGACGATGCTTCGGTGATGGTGCCCCGAGCAAAAAAAATGTGGCACCAGCACATGCCCGAGCCCAGCATGTGCACCATGGCTCAAACTCTTAGACTGGGAATGAACTCCGTATGCTTAGACATGGAATGAACTTCGTATGCCTAAGCTAACCCACGAAATGAGCGTGCGGGTGTTCAGTCGGCCAGAGAGGTAGAATGCGCAAGTCAGGGATCGACCCGATCCGCTTCTGCGTGCTGTCGGCCCCGTTGTGACAACCCTTGGTCCGGTTGGGGCTTAGACATGGAATGAACACCCTATGCCTAAGCCAACACATGAAATGAGCGTGCAGGCGCTTAGTCAGCTGGAGAGGCAGAATGCGCAAGTCGGGGATCGGCCCAGTCCCCCTGCGTGCTATCGATCCTGCGACCGCAACCCTCGATCCGATCCGATCTTAGACTGGGAATGAACTCCGTATGCTTAGACTGGGGATGAACTACGTATGCCTAATTCAACCCATGAAACGAGTATGCGAGCACTCAGCCAGTTGGAGAGGCCGACCGGAGAGGTAGAATGTGCAAGCCGGGGATCGACCCGATCCCCCCCTTCGTGCTGCTGATCCTGCTACCGCAACCCTTGGTCCGATCCGATCTTAGATTGGGAATGAACTCCGTATGCTTAGACATGGAATGAACTCCGTATGCCTCAGCCAAAACACGAAATGAGCATGCGGGTGCTCAGTCGGCCAAAAAGGTAGAATGCGAAAACTGGGGACCGACCCGATCCCCCCTGCATGCTGTCGATCCTGTTGTCGCAACCCTCGGTCCGGTTTGATCTTAGACTGGGAATAAACTCTGTATGCCTAAGTCAACCAAGAAATGAACATGCGGGCGTTCAGTCGAACGGAAAGGCTGATCAGAGAGGCAGAATACGCAAGTTGGGGATCAGCCCGGTCCCCCCTGCGTGCTACCAATCTTGCTGTTGGTCTTGCTGTCGCAACCCTCAGTCAGATCCGATCTTAGACTGGGAATGAACTCCATATGCTTAGACATGGAATGAACTCTGTATGCTTCATTTTGTTGGGTGATCATGTTGATGGACTCATTTAGAGCCACTTGCAACTCACCTTTGAGCTCCTCCTCCATGGAGTCTAATGCCTCAATGTGAGTTTCCACCTCATCAAGCTTTTCTTTCACATCACCCATTGTCACCTCTACCTTGGACAGCCTCCCATCCATGGTAGACTAGATGTCCCTCAAACTAGCTTTTTTCCCCCTTCTATGGCCTTGCTTTTGGGCCTTTAGTTGTTGGCTAGCAACATCACTTTGGGAAACCATTTCCATGAATGCCTTGAGTGCGATCTGAACACCATCGAATAGAACCTATATTGAACTTGCTTTGATACCAACTGTAATGGGCTCATACCTTTAAATCAAAATTTATGTGACCTTAGACTAGGAATGAACTCCTTATGTCTAAGTTAGCCTATGAACCAAGCATGCAGGTACTAGACCAACTAGAAAGGCAGAATATGCAAGCTAAGAAAAAACATAGAGAATGCTAGAATATGTTGTATATTACTAAAAAACAATGTGTCTGATGATGTACAACTAAAGGTGGGGTGACCCTCTATTAATAATTGAGACCCCAAGACTAATTATGGTTGCCTCATAAAATTAAGGGATTACATAATTCCTAAAAATAAAGGATTACACATCAATACATAGATTACACCCTGATTCTAAGGATCCTCCTCCTGATTCTTAGGATTGACAGATCTTTCTACTGAATGGTGTCGATCCTAGATGCCTTTGAAAGATTTTAGATCAACTAGGCTCCCTCTAGGTCTACTTATATGTGGTGCGGGCATGTTGTAGGCTTAGCCATGGCTATACGGATAGGCTTGCGTGCTGTATGGGTGGTCTAGACACTTCTCACATGCTTATTGTGCCAACCCTTGCAACTATCCCTAGTGCTCAAGCCTTGGTCATAGGTGCTCGAGCCTCAGCTTTAGGTGTGCCCACCCAAGGCATGACACCCGCACCAGTTCCAAATTTACTGATGTTGATTGAGGCACACATGTGCCGATGGTGGTCAGGGCAACTTATATTGATGGTGGTTGAGGCAAGTGCCCTCACCAAGGCCTAGGGTCATGGTCCATGCATTCCTTATTCCAAAACCATGCATTCGTGCGGCACCAAGACTATTCATAGTCAAGCTCAGCCTTTTTCATGTCCATTTTCCCATGGATAACTCAATATCGATCATTCCAGCTACATACTCATGAGGCTTTTTTGGCTCTAACCTTGTAGGGTCACACCTTGATAGGGAGGAACTTAACTCCCATCAACTTATAAGCCTATAGTTTTTAGGGTGGCCTTAAGCACCCATCTCTACCTATAGGCACCAAGGTCTTGAGCATCGACTGTCGAATTCTCATAAGGGCACACAACCCTTGTTCTTATGATATTATTGCTTCTGGCATGGTGAGAAACCAACACCATGCCCGCTCGCATTTTATGCAAGCTCTTGTTTCAAGATCCTACAAGCATAACATAGATGCTAGTCAATAGCCAGCCTAAAGTCTCTAGGCTCATTCTATCCTACAAAACTTATTTCATAGGGCCTCGACCCATTAACCTCATTTTAGGCTACCCACATGTATGATTGACACCCGACATCATGCTTGTCTCACCTTGGGGACTCGAGTATGGTACCCAACTACAACACCCCTCTATTGATTAGCTATAAGGGTCTAACAGTGTGCTTGCATGCTAGCTCACTCATCCCTTAGGCTCAATGGTGTCTTTCCTACATAAACACCATCTCATGATCCTTTTAGCTTAAGAAGAAGAAATCGACGGGCATATCGAATGCTACTGCCTAACCCCATAGCTCAACACAAAAGTGCGATATGAGAACCATTATAACCAACTATCCCTAGGTTTACCAAGACCTAAAAAGGCATCGTGCCACACTCATGACCCTACAATGCCCATCCACCTAGATAGCACATGTGCCTATAGGTAGGTCACTTCAGACTAGCAAAGCCCCTATTTGCCCGCTAGCCAAGAGGATAGTGGAGAACTTACACTAGACATCCCCTTATAAAGAGCGTAAGAGATTTTCTAGGTCTCCTACCAAAAACTATAAGATTGTCTGATATGGGGACACTTTTCTCTCTAGCCATATCAGGGCTTTTCCTTAACCAACTCAGGGCCTTATGATCTTTCTCTTGGTCACCACGATTATCTGGTTATGCTTGTTACTCTACTAACCTATTTGACGATGCCCACACATGGCTTTGACTGACAGCATCCGATCGGCTACTTGGCTCAAGGGTGCCTGACCATTGGCTCAAACTTGCCCATGTATCTTGTGGCCCAATGCTCACATTACACACACACAATATTAGTAATATGTTTGCATGCTTAAAATGCTTGCACACATGCTCCAAGACCATCTTTCTGCCAACTCAACCTCGACTGCTACTTAGCTTAGGGTCAGTCATGGTAGAACCAAGGCACACCAAGGCCCAACCATGACACCCAACATGTGTCGATAGTGTTTAAGGCAACTACCCGTACAAAGAGCTAGTATGTACCTATGGTGCTTGAGGTAACTGTCTACACCAAGGTGTATGCCCGTACTAGTTCCAAATTATGTCGATGCTGATCGAGGCATGCATGTATCAATGGTGGTTAAAGCAAGTGCCTATACTAGGGGCTAGCTATTGCTAATGGTGGTCAAGGCATATGCCCACACCAAGGCTTAGCATGTGTCGATGGTGTTTGAGGCAACTACCCACACCAAAGGCCAACATGTGTCGATTATGTTCAAGGCAACTGCCCATACCAAAGGTTATCTTTTGCTGATGCTGATCAAGGCATGCACTTGCACTAGTTCCAAATTATACTGATGCTAATCAAAGCGTACATGTGTCAATGGTGGTTGAGGCAAGTGCCCATACTAAGGGCTAGCCTGTGCCAATGGTGGTTGAAGTAAGTGCCCATACCAAAAGATAGTTTATGCTGATAGTGGTTGAGGTTTGTGCCTACACCAAAGGCCAACATGTGCTGATGGTGTTTGAGGTAGCTACCCACACGAAGGGCCATCTTCTACCGATGCTAATTAAGGCATGTGATCGTACTAGTTCCAGATTATGTTAATACTGATCGAGGCATGCTTGTGCTAATGGTGGACAAGGCAAATGCCAATACCAAGGGCTAGCTTGTGCTAATAGTGGTCGAGGCATGTGCCATTGATGGTCAAGGCCTTGGTCAAAGTTTAATTTTGGGTCATGATGCAGATGCTAGGCTTGAGCATGTGCTAGTGCCATATTTTCTTGCTTAGGGCACCATCGCCAGAGCATCATCGAAGAATTTGACTGACAGCATTGGTGGTTTTAATAGTTGAGGGTAGGGGGCCAAGGGATATGAGCATATGATGTGCAATGGGTGCTGGTTCTTAGCCCTCATATTGGCCCCCTATCGCTAAAAAAACCTCAATAGCTCACACCTCCTTAAAGAGCATAATAGCTTTTACAGGTTTATAGCTAGTAACCATTCAAGTTTATAAAATGGGGATGCTTTTTTCAAATGGCCACAAAATCTTCTACACTTTAATTTTTTAACTAAATTTTTTTATGCATGCTAATAAAAATTCAAAGATCATGTATACTAAATTTGGGGCCAAAAAGCCTTCCAAAAATATTTTGAAAAATCCCAAACCATAAAAAATTTTAAAAATTATGAAAAATAAAAAATGAGTCATCTTGTGATGAAACTTCACCTCAAGGCTTAGGGGACCATTAAATGAATTTCCAAGCCATAAAAATGGCATTGGCATGATAGAAATATGAAGATGTGCCTGAACCCACCTATTGCTTGATCATGGTGGGTATGGTGCATAGCTCGTGCTCAAGATACCCGCATGTGATGCGAGGTCTAGCATGTGCCGATGGTGTTCAAGGGAACTACCTACAAAAAGGTCTAACATATGCCTATGGTGGTAGAAGCATGTGTCGAGACCAAGGGCCAACATGTCCCAATGTTGGTCAAGGCATGTGCATGTGTCACGATTAGTAAGCAAGCTAGTCTAAGCCTAGGTCATAGGGAACTAGTCCAAAATAGTGGTATAGGCAATGATCATGACTTAAAAGGCTTAGGCACGATGTTCATGTTCAACAGAATTGAGCCAGGCTTAGGTGCAGGCACTGGTAAGCACTCATATGAATTTACAAGCCATAAAAATGGTATAGGCATGGTAGAAATATGAAGATGTACCTGAACCCACCTATTACCTGATTATAGTATGCATGGTACATGGCCCAGGCCTAGGATATCTACTCGTGGTACATGGCCCAGCATGTGCTAATGGTGTTAGAGGGAATTGCCCACATAAAAAGACAGCATAGGTTGATGGTTGTCGAAGCATATGCCAAGACAAAGGGCCAACATATCCCAATGGTGGTCAAGGCATGTGCATATGTCACGCATGGTCTGCAAGCTGGTCTAGGCTTAGGGGTTCTAGCAAGATAGGGTCTGACAACTAGGGGAACTAGGCCTTGAGGCCTACAAAAGGCTCAGGCACAATGTTCATGTTCAGTAAAATTGGGCTAGGCTCAAGTGCGGGCATTGGTGAGCACTCATACAAATTTACAAGCTATAAAAATGGCATTGGCACAATAGAAATATAAAGATGTCCCTGATCCCACCTACTATCTCATTGTGGTGCACATGGTGCATGGCCCAAGCCTTGGATATTCATGCGTAGTGTGTGACCCAACATGTGCCGATGTTGTTTGAGGGAACTACCTACACAAAAGGCTAGCATGTGCCTATAGTGGTCGATGTATGTGCCAAGGCTAAGGGCTAACATGTTCTAGTGGTGGTTGAGGCATTTTTATGTGTCACAGTCCCCAAGCTGGTCCAAGTCCAAGGGTTCTAGTAGGATAGGTTCTGATAGCTAGGGTGACCAAGCCTTGAGTCCTACTTGAGGTTCAAGCACAATGTTCATGTTTAGCATAATTGAGCTAGGCCTAGGCGTGAGCATTGGTGAGCACTTATATGAATTTACAAGCCATAAAAATGGCATTGGCATGGTAGAAATATGAAAATGTGCTTGACGCACCTACTGCACAATTCTGGTGCACATGATGCATGGCCTAGGCTCAGGATAACCATGCATGGTGCATAGCCCAGCATGTGCCAACGGTGTTCGAGGGAATTGCCTGCACAAAAGGCTAGCATTTACCGATGGTGCTTGAAATGTCATGCCCTAGATGGGTGCACTAAGAGCTAAAGCCTGAGCACCTATGGTCAAGGCTTGAGCACTAGGGATAGAAGCAGGGGTTGGCACAATAAACATGGGAGAAGCATCCAACCTACTCGTACAACAGTCAAGCTTGCCCGCACAACCAGGGCCAGGCTCGTGACATGCCCGTATCTTACGTAGGTGGACCTAAGAGAGCTCGATCAATCCAAAATCATCTAGAAGCATCCAAGATTAACAACATTCAGTAAGAGATCTAGTCAACCCTTAGAATCAAAAGGGGATCCTTAGAATTAGGGTGTAATCTATGTATTGATGTGTAATCCCTTATTTTTAGAAATCATGTAATCCCTTGATTTAGGAAGCAGCCATAATTAGTGTTAGGGCTTTAACTACAAATAAATGTCACCCCACCCTCAATTGTACATTATTAGACATATTTATCTTCAGTAATATCTAGCATATTCTAGCATTCTCTTTTTCTTCTAGCTTGCATATTCTACATTTCTAGTTGGTCTAGTGCCCGTATGCTTAGTTCATAGGCCAACTTAGACATAAAAGGCTCATTCCTAGTTTAAGGCCGCATGGATTTTGGTTTAAAGGTCAGAGTCCATGATAGTTGATATCAGAGCAGGTTTTGTTCGATTGTGTTCAGGTCACACTCAAGGCATTTATGAAAATGGCATCTCAAAGTGATGTTACTAGCCAACAACCAAAGGTTGAGAAACAAAGCCATGAAAGGGGGAAGAAAGCTAGTTCAAGGGACATTTGGTTGACCAAGGATGGGCAGCAATCCAAGGTAGAGGTGACAGTGAGCAATATGAAAGAAAAGCTTGATGAGGTAGAGACTCACATTGAGGCATTGGACTGCATGGAGAAGGAGCTCAAAGGTGAGTTGCAAGTGGCTTTAAATGAGGCCATCAACATGATCACCTAGAGGAATGAAGCCTTGGAGGCTTAGGTGGAGACCGTGCGTAAGCAAATGGAAGAGCTTAAGGGGGAGCTCACTGCTTATAAAATAGCCATTGGGAATGGCATGATCGTTACAGTATAAAAGTCCCATGTGGAGAGCCCCAAGCCTAAGGAGTTCAAAAGGACTACAGCTATAAGGAAATGGACAACTTTCTGTAGGGGATGGACTAGTATTTTTGGGCCATAAGCATGCAAGACGATGTTACTAAGGTAAGTATCACTTCAATATATCTTACTAATGTTGCCTTATTATGGTGGAGGTGTAAATGTGATGATGTGAGGCATGAAAGTGCCTTGATTGGAACTAGAGTGGAGTTCCAATAAAAGTTTAAATAGCAGTTTTACGTCAAGTATGCCAATGATGAAGGGTAGGTAAAGTTACACTAGCTTACTCAATAGGGGAACATAAGGGAGTATGTCCAGAAGTTCTCTGAGTTGATACTATAGATTTCAGATCTAAAGGAGACTAGGGGTCTGTTTGCCTTTATGGATGGGCTCAAGCCATGGGTGAAGCACAAGCTATAAAGAAAAAGAGTTCATGATCTGGCTAAGGCCATGACCACCGTTGAGTCCTTGGTAGACTTCAAGCTAAAGAATAAGTCAGAGTTTACCAAGCCTAAAGAGAAGGACAAGGACAAGAAAGACCAAGAATGATAGTCCAAGGGTGGAGACTATGACCAATAGTCCAAAGAAAGAGACTAAGGCTATTCAGACAAGGACATCCAAGGTAAGCCACCAGTAAAGAAATGAAAGGTTAAGAGAGATTGAGAGTTGATCTTTTGTTACTTATGTGATGGGCAACATAAAGCACAAGACTACCTTAAAAAGGGCAAAATGGTTGCCATAAAGAAAAGGGTTAGATAAGGAGCTAGAGTGAAAGCCTGTAAAGCTAGGCTTGATTATGCTCAATGTAGTCCAAACTAAAGGGAGCCCCAAGCTAAAAGGGCTGATGTATGCAAATCTGTTGGTTATGGGTAAGAAAATGAGTGCACTGGTGGACACAGGTGCCTTGCATTTGTTTATTTCAAGTGATGGAGCCTAAAAAGTTGACCTGAAAGTGCACAAGGAGACTGGTGCCATTAAGACAATAAACTCTAAGAAGGTTTCAGCAATTGAAGTGGCACATGGGATAGTGCTATAACTTGAAGATTGGAAGGGCAAAGAGACCATTGAGGTAATACCCTTAGATTATTATGAGTTTATGATTTAGTTAGATTTCCTTGTTTGGATTAATGCCCTCCTTGTGCCTTTTGCCAACTACATATGCATTCTAGATGCATAGTGCTAATGCTTTGTACCATTGAGGCATGGGTCTGGGATTAGGACCGAGGTGCTGTTAGCAATTCAATTTGCTAAGGTGGTGAACATGGATGAAGACACCTTTTTGGTTGCCCTAAAGTATGATAAATTGAGGGAGATAGAGTCTGACTGCCCATTGAAAGTGCTAGAGGTGCTGGAGACCTTTAGTAATGTGATGCTTGCATAGTTGCCTAGTAGCCTACCACCCAAGAGAGGTAGACCATAAGATTGAGCTGGTGCTTGAGGCTAAGCTACCAACTAAGGCCCCTTACCAAATGTCACCCCTAGAGTTAGAGGAGTTAAGGAAGTAGTTCAAAGAGCTGATCGATGCTGGCATTATTAGGCCATCTAAGGCATTGTATAATGCCCTGGTTTTGTTCTAACATAAGCATGATAGGCCTTTGCAATTATTTATTGACTATCAAGAATTGAACAAGCTGACCATCAAGAACAAGTATCCTATCCATCTCATTGCAAACTTGTTCATCTAACTTGGAAGCACAAGGTGGTTCACCATGCTGAATTTGCGATAAGGTATTATCAGGTCAAGATTGTAAAGAAAGATAAACCTAAGATAGCGTGTGTCATCAGTTATGGATCTTTTGAGTTCTTGGTTATGCCATTCAGACTCACCAATGCTCTGGCCATATTTTGCATGCTTATGAATAAGGTGCTAAAGGTGTTGTAGGTACATAAACTATTTGTGAAGAAGAAGAAATGCTTATTTACTCGGTAAAAGGTACCATTTCTTGGCCACATAGTCAGATATGGTAAGATACACATAGATGTAGTCAAAGTCCATGCAATTTTGGATTAGGAACTGCCAGCCAAGGTAACCGAGCTAAAATCATTCCTTAGGCTAGTCAACTACTACTGATGCTTCATCAAAAGACACTCAGCTATAGCCATACCATTGTTTGATTTGCTCAAAAAATGGAAAGTGTGGGAGTGGAACATCGAGTGCCAAGAAGCCTTTGATTGGTTGAAACGAGCAATGATAGAAGAGCTAATGTTAGCCTTGCCAGACCATGCTAAGCTATATAAGGTGCATACAAATTCATCAGACTTTGTGATAGGAGGTATGTTGATGTAAGAGAACTATTTGGTTGCATTTGAAAGCCAAAAGCTTAATGAGATCAAGTGCAGATACATGGTCCAAGAGAAGGAGATGATAGCAATGGTGCATTGCTTGTGCACTTTGTGGCATTACCTATTAGGTTTAAAGTTCATGGCCAAAACTAACAATGTAGTAACCAGCTACTTTCAAGTGTAGAAGTTGTCCCCCAAACAGGCCCATTGGCAAGATTTTCTTACATATTTTGATTATAGATTGGACTACAAGCCTGGGCAAACAAACACAATGGCTGATGCCCTAAGTAGGAAAGTAAGCCTTGTTGCCATTAGCCAACCAAAGGGGTCCTTGGTGCCGTGCATCAAAGAGGGCTACCATATGATCCTAGAAACAAGACTCTCATTGACTATGCCGAGTAAGGTAAGACTAGATGATTTTGGTTATAGGATGACTTGTTGTACACCATGGGTAGTAGGTTGTTTGTGCTACAACATGAGAAGCTCTATAGGGAGGTTATGCAAGAGTGCCATGATTTCAAGTGGTTTGGTCACTTGTGGGTGAGCCATACCTTAGCTTTGCTAGAGGATTATTACTACTGGCTGCACATAAGAGATGATGTTGAGACCTATGTGAAGACTTATCTTTGTGTCAATAGGACAAGGTAGAGCTCAAGCCACTACGTAGTTTTTTAGAGCCTTTGCCCATATAAGAGCGACTATAGAAGAGCATTAATCTAAACTTCATAGTTAGTCTACCTAAGGTAGATGGGATTGGGAGCATCATGGTAGTGGTGGACAGGTTTTCCAAGTATAAGATTTTCATTCTAGCAATCAGGGAATGCCTAGTTGAAGAGGCAGCCTATTTGTTCCAAAAGAACGAGGTGAAGTACTGGGAGTATTGTAGACCATTGTTAGTGATTGAGATGGGTAATTTATAGGGTGATTCTAGACTGAGTTGTTCAAGCTGTTAGGGTCAAACTTGACTTCTCCACCAGCATGCATCTGTAGACTGATGGGTAAATTGAATGAGTGAATGAATTGTTAGAGGTCTACCTTAGGCACTATGTGAGTGCCACTCAATGGGACTGGCCTAAGTTGCTTAATGTCACCTAGTTCTCATACAACTCGCAGAGGAGTGAAGCAATGAACCAAAGTCCTTTCGAGATTGTGATAGCTTAACAACTGCTAGCTGCTAGTTTGATTGCCATAAGTTATACAATGCCTAATCTAACAGCATACAACTTTACCAAAGCCTGGTAGGAGCAAGCTGACTTAGCCAAAGTTTGTCTACACAAAACCATAAAGAGGTCGAAGAAGGGGGTAGACTAAAAGAGGAGAGACATGCAGTTCCAAGTAAGGGACTTGGTCTTGAAGTTACACCCTATCATGTGTCATAAAAGCCTGTATAATGGCTTAGTTTAGAGGTATAAAAGACCTTTCAAAGTTTTTAAAAAGGTAAGCATGTTTGCCTATAAGCTAGATATGCTACCCAAGCTGAAAGTACACCTAATTTTCCATGTTAACATGCTCAACCAATTCCATGAGGACCAAAAGGATCCATGACAAGTAGAGTCAAGATGTGCACCATTAGGAGCCAAGGCCTTATATGAGAAGAAGGTCCAAAGCATTCTTGTTGATTGAGATGTGAGACGATGAAATTATTAACCAAGACAAGAGTACTTGGTGCAATGGAAGGGGCTTCTAGACAATGATGCAAGTTAGGAACCGACAAAGGACTTATGGCCATTCCAAGACTAGATAAGGCAATTCCATGCAGAGGATGCGACGAGGGCATCACGCAATTAGGTGGGGGAAAATGTCACACCCTAGGTGGGTGCACCAAAAGTTGAGGCCTAAGCACCCGTGATTAAGGTTGGAACACCAGGGACAAAAGCGAGGGTAGGCATAGTAAGTATGGAAAAAGCATCCAGCCCACTTGCACAACAATCAGGCTTGCCTACATAATAGTCAAGCCTAATCACATGACCAGGGCCAGGCTCTCAACATGCTTGCATCGCACCTAGGTGGATCGAAGGAAGCTTGGTTGATCTAGATCATCTAGAAGCATCTAAGATAGGTAGCATTTAGTAGGAGATTTGGTCAACCCTTAGATTAAGAAGGGATCCTTAGAATCAAGGTGTAATCTATGTCTTGATATGTAATCCCTTATTTTTAAGAATCATGTAATCTTTTGATTTTAAGAAGCAGCCATAATTAGTGCTAGGGCCTCAACTATAAATAGGGGTTACCCCACCCCCAGTTGTATATCATCAACCACTTTTATCTTCTATAATATACAATATATTCTAGCATTTTGTTCTTCTTCTAGCTTGTGCATTCTACCATTCTAGTTTATCTAGTGCCTGCACACTTAGTTCATAGGTTGACTTAGACATAAAGACCTCATTCCTAGTCTAAGGTTGCATGGATTATGGTTTAAAGGTCAAAGCCCATGACAAAAGCATGTATTGAGACCAAGGGCCAACATGTCTCCATGGTGGTTGAGGCATGTGAATGTGTCATGATCTGCAAGCTAGTTTGAGACTAAGGTTTTTAGCGGGATAGGGTCCAACTGCTAGGGGAACCAAGCCTTGAAGCCTACTTAGGTGTAGGTCATAGGGATTTAGACTAGAATAATGATACAAGTAGTGATCAGGACTCAAGCATGGTGTTAAGGTTCCACAGAATCGGGCCATGCCTAGGTGTGGGTACTGGTGAGCGATGCATGAGCACACAGTTAGACGTAGGTGCGGGTAAGCCTGAACATAGTCCTTGTACACATGTTGTACCAAGTACTAGTGTCCCTTAATTGGGTGCACTAGAAGCTAAGGACTGTGCCTCAACAGCCAAGGCTCAAGCACCAAAGATAGAGGTGAAGGTTCATACAATAATCATGGTAGAAGCATCAAGACCACCCATCTAACTATCAAGTTAACCCATAGCATCGAGACCATACCCACAACATGCCTACATCACATGTAGGTCACAAGCTCTGACCTTTAAGCTGAAAGTTGTGTGGCCTTAGATTAGGAGTGAACTCCTTATGTTTAAGTCAGCCTATGAACCAAGTGTGCAGGCATTAAACCAACTAGAAAGGCAGAATACACAAGCTAGGAATATAAAAGAATGCTAGAATGCTCTGTATATTACTAAAGGGTGAACGATACAACTGAAGGTGGGGCAACCCTCTATTTATAGTTGAGGCCCCAGCATTGCCACGGTTACTTCCTAAAATCAAGGGATAACACATCAATACATAGATTACACCTTGATTCTAAGGATCCCTTTCTGATTCTAAGGGTTGACCAGATCTCTTGCTATGTGCTATTGATCCTAGATGCTTCTAGATGATTCTGGATCAGTCTCACTCTCTTAGGTCCATCTAAGAGTAGTGCACTCATGATGCAGTTATGGCCCTGGTTCTGTAGGTAGGCCTAACTGGCAAGTGGGCAGTGTGGATGCCTTTACCATGCATATTATGCAAACCCCCACCTCTAATCCTTGTATTTGAGCTTGGGCCATTAGTGCGTAGACCTCAACTCTTGGTGCACTTGCCCAAGGTGTAACATTCCCCCTCACTTGGTTGATTGACACCTTTTTCATGTCCTCTATATAAAACTACTTGATCTGGTCTTAGACCTGCCATAAGTCTTCCACTAGTTCCAAACTCACTTCATTATTTGAAAGTCCCTTCCATTGCACCAAATACTCCTATCTTCATTGATAATTTTTCCACCTTATTACTTAGTCAACAAGAATGCTTTAGACCTTTCTCCCATATGAGGCCTTGGCTCTTAATGGTACAAGCCCTGATTCTACCTACCCTGGATCCCTGTTGTCCTCATAAAATTGCTAGAGCATGCTAACATTGAAAATCGGGCGTACCATTGGCTTTAGTGGCATATCTAGCTTGTAGGCAACCTTGCCTACCCTTTTAAAAAATCTAAAAGGTCCTTCATACCTTTAAACTAAACCCTTATGTAGGCCTTTGTGGCACATGATTGGGTGTAGCTTCACCAAGACCAAGTCCTCCACTTGGAACTGCATGCCTCTCCTCTTTTGGCCTGCCCACTTCTTAGACTTCTTTATGGCTTTATGTAGATAGTCTTTGGCTAGGTCAGCTTGCTTTTGCCAAGCCTTGGCAAACTTATATGCTATTGGATTAAGCCCTGTGTAACTTACAGCAATCAAACCTGGTGTTAACGGCTGCTACCCTATCACAATCTCAAAAGGGCTTTAGTTCATTACTTCACTGTGCTATAGGTTGTATAAGAATTGGGTGACATCAAGTTGCTTGGGCTAACTCTTTGTGTGGCACTCACATAGTGCCTAAGGTAGACCTCCTACAATTCATTTACACATTTGATTTGCCTATCGGTTAGGGGTGCATACTGGTGGAAAAGTTCAAGTCTGACCCCAACAACTTGAACAACTCACCAGAACCACCCTATGAATTGCCCATCTAGATCAATTACAATGGTTTACGATACTCCCTAGTACTTCACCATATTTTTCAAGAGCAAACAAGTTGCCTTCTTAGTTAGGCACTCATTGGTTGCTGGAATGAAAGTCTCGTACTTGGAAAATCTATCAACCACTACCATAATGCTCCCAAACCCTTTTACCTTGGGTAGACTAACTATGAAATCTAGAGTGATGCTCACTCATGGTCACTTTAGTATAGGCAAAGGCTCCAAGAGATTGCCTGGTGGCTTGATATCCACTTTGTCTTGTTAGCACATAAGACAAGTCTTCACTAGGCCTCAACATCTTCCCTCATGTGTGGCCAATGGTAATGATACTTTAGCAAGGCTAAAGTGTAGCTCACCCCCGAGAGAACAACCCACTTGAAATCATGGCACTCCTGTATAACCTATTACGGAGCTTCTCATGTTGTAGCATACTACCCCTGGTGTATAACAAATCATCCTACAATCAAAACCATCTAGTCTTACCTTGCTTGGCATGGTCGATGAGAGCCTTAGCTATAAGATTGTGGGATAGCCCTTCTTTGATGCACGACACCAAGGATCCTTTTAGTTGGCTAATGGCAACAAGGCTTACCTTTTGGCTTAGGGTCTTAGCCACTATGTTTGTATGCCCAGGCTTGTAATCCAACCTATAATCAAATTATGTAAGAAAGTCTTGCCAATGAGCCTACTTAAGGGATAGCTTCTTCTACGTCTGAAAGTATCTAGATGCAACATTATCAGTTTTGACCACAAACCTCAACCCCAATGCCACCAAGTGAGCAAGTAGTGCACCACTGCTATCATCTCTTGCTGCTAAACCATGTATTTGCTCATGGTCTTATTAAACTTTCAGCTTTTAAATGCAGCTGGATGGTTCTCCTGCATTCGTATGCACCTCATATGATTTGGCATGGTATGGCAAGGCTAACACTGGCTCTTCTATCATTGCCTACTTCAATTGATCAAAGGCTTCCTAGCACGTGGTACTCTACTCCCACACTCTCTTTTTCATTAACAAATTAGTCAATGGTGTGGCAATGGATGAGTGGCCTTTGATGAAGTGCCTATAATAGTTAACTAGCCTAAGGAATGATCTCAATTCAATGACCTCCTAATCTAGAATTGCATGGACCTTCCCTACATCCATGTGTATCTTGCCAATTTCCACTATGTGGCCTAGAAACAGTATCTCTCACTAGGCAAACAAGCATTTTTTCTTCTTTACGAATAGTTCATTCACCCACAACACCTCGAATAGTTGCCTTAAGTGGTCAACATACTCTTCCAATGTCTGGTTATAGATCACAATATCATCAAGATAAACCATAATAAAACAATCAAGAAATGATTGCATTACCTTGTTCATGAGTGTGTTGAATGTTACTAAAGCAATGGTGAGTCCGAATGGTATAACCAAGAACTCGTAAGAGCCATAGTCAGTGACACACATGGTTTTCCTCCATGATCCTGACCTGGCAATACCCTAACCATAAATATATCTCGGTGAACCACCTTGCACCTCCAAGTTGGTCGAACATGTCAATAATAAGGGGGATAAGGTACTTGTTCTTAACGGTCAGTTTGTTCAGTGCCTAGTAGTTAATACACAACTGCAAGAACCCATCATGGTTGTGTTGGAACAACATTGGGGCACCATATGGGGCCTTAGATGGCTTGATGTAGTCAGCATTGATTAGCTCCCTAACTTACTTCCTCAATTCTTCCAACTTTAGGGGTGACATTCGATAAAGGGCCTTGGCTAATGGCTTAGCCTTAGGCATTAGCTTGATCTTATAGTCCACCTCTCTTTTGGGTGGCAGCCTGCTAGGCAATTATGCAGGCATAAATCGCTGAAGGTCTCTAGCACCTCTTGCACTTCTAAGAGGGTGTTGGTTTCTCACTTACTAGGTTCATCACACTTCAGGGCTACCAAGAAAATGTCTTTATTCCTACTCATTGCCTTGGCAAATTGAATGGTCGACAACACCTTGGTCCCAATCCTGGACCTGTGCCCAGTGGTATAAGGCATTGGCACCGTGCATCTAGAATACATATGTAGTTGGCAAAAGGTACAAGGAGGGCATCAATCCAAACAAGGAAATCTAAACCAACCGCAAACTCATAGTCATCTAAGGGTATTACCTTGATGGTTTCCTTCCCCTTCCAATCCCCAAGTTGTAGCTCTACCCCATATACCACTCCAATGGTAGGAACCTCTTTGAAGTTTATTATCTTAATGGTACCAATCCCCTTGTGCACTTTCAAGCTGAGTTTCTAGGATCCTTCACTTGGAATGAACAAATGTGAAGCTCTTGTGTTGGCCAGAGCATTCACTTTCTTACCCGTAACCAATAAATCCATATACATTAGTCCCTTTAGCTTATGGCTCTTTTTACTTTGGATTACATTAAGCACAATTGAGCTAGGCCTTGTAGTATCCTTTTCTAGCTCCTCATTTAACCCTTTGTCTATGGCAGCCAGCTTGCCCTCCTTGGGTCAGTTTTGTGCTCTATGTGGCCTTCTATAAAAAAAGTAAGAGATCGACTGTTGGTCTTTCTTAGCTTTCCACTTCCCTATTGGTAGCTTGTCTTGGCCATCATTGTTTGAAAGTCTCAATCTCCATCTTTGGATTAGCGATCATGGTCTCCACCCTTGGACTGTAGTTCTTGATCCCTTTTGCTCTTGCTTTTCCCTTTGGGCTTGGTAGACTCTAACTTGTTCTATGACCTAAACTCCACCAGGGACTCTGTGGTGGTCATGGCCTTGGCTAGATCACGAACTCCCCTTCTCTATAACTTGTGCTTCACTCACGGCTTAAGTCCATCCATGAAGGCAAATAGAGCCTCAGTCTCACTCAAATTTGAAATTTGTGACATCAATTTAGAAAACTTTTGGACATACTCCCTTATCTCCCTCTGTTGGGTAAACTGACGTAACTTTGCCTGTGTCTCATCATTGCCATACTTGAGGTAGAACTACTCCTTGAATTGTTTCTGAAACTCTTCCTAGGTTTGAATCAAGGCACCACTGCACCTCACATCATCATACTTGTGCCTTCACCAAAACAAGGCAACATCAATAAGATACATTGAAGTAGTGCTTACCTTAGTAGCATCATTTTGCATGCTTATTGCCTGAAAATACTAGTCTATCCCCTAAAAAAGATTGTCCACTTCTTTGGTAGCCCTAGTCCCTTTGAACTCCTTGGGCTTGGGGATATCGATATAGGACTTAGTCACTCTAGTGATCATGCCATTCCCAATGGCTCTTTTATACGTAGTGAACTCCCCCTTGAGCTCTTCCATCTCCTTACACATGCTTTCCACTAGAGCCTCGAAGGCCTCATTCCATTGGATTGTCATGTCGATGGTCTGATTTAGAGCAGTTTGCAACTCACCTTTGAGCTCTTCCTTCATAGAGTCCAACTCCTTAATGTGAGTCTCCACCTTGTGAAGCTTCTCCTTTACATCGCCCACTATCTCCTATACGTTGGTTAGCTGCCCATCTATGGTAGACCAGATATCTCTCAAACTAACTTTCTTGCCCTTTCCATGGCCTTACTCCTAGGCCTCTGGTTATTGGCTAGCAATATCACTTCGGGATGCTATTTCTAATAATGCCTTGAGTGAGACCCAAATAAGGGATTACACATTAATACACATATTACACCCTGATTATAAAGATCCCTTCTTGATTTTAAAGGTTGACCAGATCTCTTACTATATGCTACCGATCTTGGATCCTTTTAGATGATTTTGGATTAATCCCACTCCCCTAGGTCTACTTAGGTACAGTGCAGGCATTATACAGATATGGCCCTAGTTCTACATGTAGGCCTAATTAGTAGGTAGGCAATTTGGATGCCTTTACCATGCTTATTGCACAAACCCCCACCTTTGACCCTGGTGCTCAAGCTTAGGCCATTGGTGTATAGGCATTAGCTTTGGTATGCTTACCTAGGGCATGACATCAACACCTACCAAAGAGGTGTCCAAGGTAATAACACACACCAAGGGCCTACTTGTGTTGATGGTAGTTGAGGCAAGTGCTTGCATGAAGTGCTAGCATCTGGCGATGGTGTCTGAGGCAACAACAGGGCAGCATCTGCTAATGGTGTTGGATGCGATTGCCCACACCAACCAAGGGCCAAATGCTATCGATGGCATTTGAGGTAATAACCCCCACTAGAGGCTAGTGTGTGCTGATAGAGTTTAAGGTAAGTTCCCACATTGAAGGTGAGCTTATCGCTGTAATGAATACCAATGGCATTCAATTGTCATTTACTTTGATGCTTGAGAAAGAGATGTCATCACCTGACCAAATCTATGGCAATGGAAAACACCATTCATCCATTTCCCCAGAAAGGTGCAGTGTAAAAAAAATGAAGTGAAAAGACTTCAGTGGGTGTGTGGAGAGGAGGGAGGGACGAATCAAAGTGACAGGGTTGAATCTTAATGGATTATGGCAACAAGGCCACTCAACCATTTAAAATACCTCATTGCATATTTAAGTCACCTACAAAGAATTCTACCTACTACTTGGTTGGAATTAAGCTCAAAAGAGGCTCACGTGACTCATCTGCCCAAGGGCTACACCTATGACATGTGCCCTTGGGGGCTATAGGCCCTTACTGCAGGTTAACAATTGGGTGACTTCTAGCTTAGATTCTAACTTAGAGGGATTTAATCATAATCCAGCACATAGTAGCATCATGCCACTGGCTTTTTAACCAAAAACAATGACTAATTGTGTGAATCAATGGTTTTTCTCGTACTAGGTTGAATTACTATTGTGACACTACCATCAGTAGGGTAAAATAACCTATCTTATGATGGTCTAAACCCAGCTCACGTTCACTATTGGTGGGTGAATAATCTAACACTTGGTGAATTCTACTTCACAATGATAGGAAGAGCTAAAATCGAAGGTTCGAAAAGCAATGTCGCTATGAACACTTGGCTGCCACAAGTCAGTTATCCTTATGGTAACTTTTCTAACACCTTTAGCTTCAAATTTCAAAGATCTAAAGGATCAATAGGCCACGCTTTCACAGTTTATATTCATACTAGAAATTAGAATCAAACAAGCTTTTACCTTTTTATTCCATATGAGATTTTTATTCTTATTGAGCTTATCTTAGGACACTTACGTTATCTTTTAACAGATATGCCACCCCAACCAAACTTTCCACCTAACAATATCTTCCACTCAAATCGACTGACCGAGGCTAGCCTTAGGTCTAAAAGAAATGGCCATGCCTCAACTCTGCTTCACATAATAAGTAAAATAGTGTTAAAAGTAGTGATATTTCAATTTCACCCATGGGCACCCACTTATCCTACACCTTTCAAGTCAATTCAAAAAGTTAAACTAGAGTCAAGCTCAATAAGGTCTTTTTTCCTCACTGATTCCACCAAGCCCATTACTTTGGCTATGGTTTCACTAGATAGTAGATAAGGATAGTGGGAATCTTGTTAATCCATTCATGCACATCACTAACTAGATGACGAGGCAATTGTTTACTTAAGAAAGTCATAGTTACTCTTACCATTTACCCGTGCTTGGTTGAATTTCTTCACTTTGACATTCAAAGCATTGGATAGAAATCACATAGCATGAGCATCCGTAGGGACCATCACAATGCTTTGTTTTAATTAAATAGTTTGATTCCCCTTGTCTGTACTAGTTATGAGGTGACCATTTGTCACCTAGGGAAGGCCCTCGAGGGAGCTGTTCCTAGTCCATCCCTTGGTCAGCACATGGCAATCTGTTCTCACTGCTAGAGTAGCTTGAGTAGTGCACTAGTAGCCGATTAGTTTCAGGTTGGGACCCCCGTGCCCAACCCTCAGAGCCAATCTTTTTCCTAAGGTTATGGATCCATTTTGCCAACTTCCCTTGCCTACATTGTTCCATCGACCAAAGGTTATTCACATTAGAGACCTAATATGATTATGAGTACAATTAAATATGGATGGTACCTAGTCCTATAGATTTTCAAGGGTTGCTGGGGGCATACCGGATCGCACATGACATGTGATGCTCTTTCGACTATTGGACCTAACTCTAGCTAAGCCATTTTTAGGGTGGGCCAACTATTAAACAAAAAAAATAACTCTTCCTGAGGCTCTCACTAACATTTTCAAACTCCTTAATGTTGTCATTAGCTGCCACATCCTAGATCTAGAATTTTAACAATATTCTTTTTCAAAACTCATGCCAAACGTGCTATCAAATGGGCTTCCCCCATCTTTTAGGATTGACTAACCTATGTGCAAGTGCTATTCACATGAAACCTTTCTTCTTTTTGGCCTTCAAAGTTCTTATTTGAAATTTTGCTACTACCACTAAGATCTGCACCGACAGTCACTCCACCTGGGTTCACACCTTAGGTTTTACAATGACCACCATGCCTTTTTACTCATTAGGGCCTGGCCTTTGCCCTAATAGTCAAGTATAGGTCACATGCTTAGGTGTCATCCATGTTTTAGGCTAGTTGGTTTAGTAGGTGAGTTGTTACACACTCTTTAGTGGATTTTGACTTCTATGACCACCATTTTGCTGTCTTAATCTACCAACACCCTTTGTGGGTTCTAGGTTAATGTGCAATTAAGCACCGTAACCTGACTTCTGGTTCATCTTGTATCACCAATTTTGCTTACCAAAAATAGCCCACTTAGTGCTCTCGATTCTGTGGCACGGCTTAATGAAGTAGTTGTGCCATCCTACCTATTTAAAGTTTGAGAATAGGTTGAGGGTGTTACGAACTTGATGCCTTTAATCATTGGCTTTACCCGATAGAACTCACTAAGGGCTCTAACTATCATAAGGAAACTTTAGTAGGAACCAACTACTAGATAGTTCATTTAGTCTTTTATCCTTATACCCAAGTCAGATGAATGATTTGCATGTCAGTATCACTGTGAGCCTCTACTAGAGTTTTCTCTGGCTTCACCCCACTCAGGCATAGCTCACCATCTTTTGGGTCCCGACAACTATGCTCACACTTGAACCTTTCTCAGAAGGTTAAGGTCAATCAACGATGCACTCACAAGGGATCTTGCCAATCAACTTACTTGTGCCTTATGGGTTTTCTAGCCCATTGACTCGCACACATGTTAAACTTTTTGGTCCATGTTTCAAGGCAGGCTAAATGGGGAGCCCACAGGCCGATACTAGGAGCACAACGATGGCACATGTTGTATTTCATGATTGTGGCAATGATGTCTTCATAGGTATATCAAAAGCCCAGGCTAGCCCATTGCCATGGCCTATGTTAGTCCATACCCTGAGCTGATCAGTAGACTGGCTCTCGCCCTTTTACATCTAATCAGGGTGTATCACCAACCCTTATCTGCTTCTCTCTTGACAATTTCAAGCACAATTTGACTCTCTTTTCAAAATCTTTTTCATTTTTCCCTTGTAGTATTTGTTTGTTATCAGTCTCTTGCTCATATTCAACCTTGGATAAAATTTATCACCCGATTGGGGTTGTATTCCTAAACAACATGACTCATAAATAGCACCTCATGGTGTAATAAGGTCCAGGCATAATGGGTTTTCACCCTCTCTGGTGCTTTTTTCTAGAAGACTTGGGCCTTGTCACCACTAAGGATGCTTATCTAGACTATAATTCAAATGCTAAGGGCACTCGATTCTCAGGATGGGCTTTTCTTAGTTCGCTTACCATTACTAAGGGAATCTTGGTAAGTTTCTTTTCCTTCACTTATTGAGATGCTTAAACTCGACAGGTAATCCCACCTAACCTAAGGTTACAATGTAAGCATCGATCGAGTGATGTGAGGGGGCCGATAGGGTCTGGATGGACAATGGGCCCATATTATTGGAGATAAGGCATGCTAAAAGCTTTATTATTGATGATAATGGCTCTATTGTTGTTAGGGACTCACTTTTGGGCCAACCATGACTGACGATATTATGAGAGGCAATATTTCATCCCCTCATTAGAGATCGATGGGTGGGGGGTTAGAGGGGGCAACGATGTATGACACCCAAGTAGACTTACCCTTGGCCTAATGACTTTGGGTGCAACTTGCATTCAAAGACTCAATGGTTTATAGGATTTTGTAATTTACACCAAGTAAGGTATTTCACTGTATTCTTCATCAATGTGAGAGCTGAGATATCCATTGTCGAGAGCCATTTTGGTTTTTCACTACAAAAAAAAGTCATGACATCACCTGTACATGCACCATGAATGGGACTATAATGACATACATACTCTTTTTCATTCCAATTCCTTAGCTTGATTCATGCTAGGGGTTTGTTGTTCAGCTATGGGTAATGGCACTGGTTGTTTCTCCTACTCAAAAAATGAAATAAAGCAACCATTATGCTTGCCTAAGGTTAAAAAGGGCTAGGGGAATAGAGGCACCCTTGTCCCCTCTGTGTTTCATTAATGCATTCTTAGGTCATTCATTGAGCTGGTTTAGACAATGATCCTTCTATAGGTTCACCTACAAAAACCTTGTTATGACTTTTCCTTCCTTTAAATGATAAGGTCCTGTGGACTTTTCATGATGTTACAGGTAGTGAACCATCACATTGCTACAATTTGAACACTTCACCAGACCATTCAATTTGTAGAAGCGATAGGTGATGTGTACAAAGGTTAGGGACATAGTCAACATAAATTGATGACTCACGCTCATTAGGAATTCCTTGTTAAAGACCAACAATTACAATAATCTATCCCTATCATGATGAAATTTCAAAGATTACTCGTGCTTGTCGACCAAGGCTATAAACTCATTGAATACATTAATGTAGCATGCATGCGACCCAGAACATCTAAAGGAATCACAGATTTGTTATTGCCTCAAACTTCCTTGGCCTAAGTGGCCATAGTCCCTCTAAGAAGCTGGCCACGAAGGATCACCTCAACATACCTAGTTAGTAGGCTAAGGTCTCATTTGTTAATGAAATTAACCAAGCAAATTGCTCCACCAACTAAGAACAGCCATGTGCTACGCCTTGGGTGGGCACATTAAAAGCTAAGGCCTGAGCACCAATAGCCTAGCCTCAAGCACTAGGGACAAAAGTAGGGGTTTGCACAATAAGCATAGGAAAAGTGTCCAAACCATCTATACAACTCTTAGGCCTACCTGCACAACTAGGGCAAGCTTGCATCATGCCCACATTGCACCTAAGTGGACCAAAAGAGTGGGATCAATCCAGAACTATCTAAAAGCATCCAGGATCAATAGCACATAGCTGGAGGGTCTAGCCAACTATGAGAATCAGGAAGAGATCTTTAAAATCAAGATGTAATATGTATTTTAATGTGTAAACCCTTAATTCTAGGAATCATGTAATCTTTTGATTTTAAGAGTAGCCATACAGTGTTAGGGCTATAAATAGAGGGCTGCCCCTCTCTTAGTTGTATCAATCACACATTTAAGTAATATATAGAGTGTATTCTAGCATCCCTTGTGTTTTCTAACTTGCGTATTCTACCTTTCCTTGTTGTTGTTTGCATACATGCTTACATAGAAGGTTGAACTTAGGCATATAGAGTTAATTCCTAGCCTAAGGCTACACGAATTCAAGTTTAAAGTCTGGAGCTTATGACAGTTGGTATCAAAGTAGGTTTTGTTCAGTTATGTCCAAGTCACACTTAAGGCGTTCATGAAAATAATATCCTAAAATGATATTGCTAGCCAACAACTAGAGGCCTAGAAGCAAGATCATGAAAAAGGGAAGAAAGCTAGATTAAGAGACATCTAGTCTACCATAGATAGGCAGTTGGCCAAGGTGAGGTGATTGTGGGTGATATGAAAGAGAAACTTAATGAAGTGGAGGCTTACTTTGATGATTTGGACACTAGAGAGGAGGAGCTCAAAGGTAAGATACAGAATGAGACCATTAATATGTTCACCTAACAGAATGAAGCCTTAAAGACCCTAGTGGAGACCATGTGTAAGAAGATCGAGGAGCTCAGAGAGGAGCTCACTACTTGCAAAATAGCCATTAGGAATGGCATAATAGCTGGAGTGCCAAAGTCCCAAATGGATATCCCTAAACCTAAGGAGTTCAAGGGGACTATGGCTGTCAAGGAAGTGGATAACTTTTTATGAGGGATGGACTAGTACTTTCGAGCCATGGGCATATGGAATGATGCTACTAAAGTAAGCACCACTTCAATGTATCTTACTGATGTTACCTTATTATGGTAAAGGCACAAGTGTGATGATGTAAGGCATGGTGGTGCCTTGATTAGAACCTAGGAGGAGTTCTAAAGAGTATTTAGGGAGCAGTTCTATCCTGAGCATGCCAATGATGAGGTGTAGGCAAAGTTATGCCAGCTTACTCAACAAAGAGAGGTCAAGAAGTATGTCCAGAAGTTCTCTAAATTAATGCTTTAGATTTCAAATCTAAGTGAGACCGAGGGTCTATTTGCCTTCATGGATGGGCTTAAGTTATAGGTGAAGCATGAGCTACAAAGGAGGGGAGTTCGTGATCTAGCCAAGGCCATCACCACCGCTAAGTCCTTAGTGGAGTTTAGGCAACAAAAACAAGTTTGAGTCTTCTAAACCCAAAGGTAAGGGCAAAAGAGATCGAGATCGACAATCCAAGGGAGAAAACCATGACTGATGGTCTAAAGATAGAGATTGAGATAGTTCATATATGGATGGCTAGGGGAAGCCACTGGTAGGGAAGTGGAAGGCTAAAAGAAACCAAGAGCTGCTCTCTTTTTACCTATGTGAAGAATCACATAGAGTTTGAGACTATTCCAAGAAAGGCAAGTTGGCTGCCATAGACAATTAGTTGGATGAAGAGCCATGAAGGGAGACAGTAAAGCTTGGATCGATTATACTCAATGCTATCCAAGGTAAGGGAAGCCACAAGCTAAAGGGACTGATGTATATGGATCTATTGGTTGCAGGTAAGAAAATGAATGCTCTAGTGGACACAGGAGCTTCACATTCGTTCATGTTTGGTAATGGAGCCTAGAAACTCAGTTTGAAGGTGCACAAGGGGATTGGTACCATCAAGATAGTTAACTCTAAAGAGGTTTCAACCATTGGGGTGATGCATGGGGTAAAGCTATAGCTTGGAGGTTAGAAGGGCAAGGAGACCATTGAGGTAATACGCTTAGATGACTATAAGTTTGTGGTTGGTTTAGATTTTCTTGTTTTAATTAACACTTTCATTGTACCTTTTTCCAACTGTATATGCATTCTGGATACATGTTACCAGTGCCTTGTACCATTAAGGTACAAGCTCGGGCTTAGGATCAAGGTGCTATCAACCATTCAATTTGCCAAGGTGGTGAGTAGGGATGAAGACACTTTCTTGGCTACCCTAAAGTATGATAAATTGAGTGAGCCAAAGTTTGACATCCCTTTGGAAGTGCTAGAGGTGCTAGAGACCTTTAGCGATGTGATGCTTGCATAGTTGCCTAGCAGGCTATCACCCAAGAGAGAAGTGGCCATAAGATCGAGCTGGTGCCTAAGGCTAAGCCACCAGCCAAAGCCTCTTATCGAATGTCAACCCTAGAGTTGGAATAGTTGAGGAAACAGCTTAAGAAGCTAAGTGATACTGGCTACATCATGCTATTGAAGGCCTTATATGGTGCCCTAATTTTATTCCAATGCAAGCATGATGGGTGCTTGCAGTTGTGTATTGATTAAAGGGCATTGAACAAGTTAACCATCAAGAACAAGTATCCTACCCCTCATTGCAGACTTGTTCAACCAACTTGGAGATAAAGGTGGTTCACCATGTTGGATTTGAGGTTAGGGTATTAACAAGTTAGGATCACGAAAAGAGATAAGCCCAAACAATGTGTGTCACCTGTTGTGGCTCTTACGAGTTCTTAGTTATGCCATTCAGACTCACCAATGCTCTGACAAGATTCTACATGCTCATGAACAAGGCACTACAATCATTCCTTAATCATTTTGTTATGGCTTATCTTGATGATACTATGATCTATAGCTAGACATTGAAAAAGCATGTAGACTACTTAAGACAGGTGTTCGAGGTGCTACAAGTGAATGAACTATTCATGAAAAAAGAGAAGTGCTCATTTACCCAGTGAAAGGTACTGTTTCTAGGCCACATAGTAAGAGGTGGCAAGATACGTATGATATAAGTAAGGTCCAAACAATTCTGGATTTGGAATTGCCAACTAAGGTCACTAAGTTGAGATCATTCCTTGGGCTAATCAACTATTACCAGCACTTCATCAAAGGCCACTTAGCCATCACCACACCATTGACTAATTTGCTCAATAAAAAGAGAGTGTGGGAGTGGAGCACCAAATGCTAGGAAGCTTTTAATTGGTTGAAGCGAGTAGTGATTGAAAAGCCAGTGTTGGCCTTGCCAAACCATGCCAATCTATATGAGGTGCATACAAATGCATTAGACTTTGTGATGAGGGTGTGCTAATGTAAAAAAACCATCTGGTTGCATTTAAGAGCTAGAAACTCAACGAAACCAAGTGCAGATACATGGTCTAAGAGAAAGAATATGGTAGCAATGGTGCACTACTTGCACACTTGGCAGCATTACTTATTAAGGTCAAGGTTTAAGGTTAGAATCAATAATGTTGCAACTAGCTACTTCCAAATACAGAAGAAGCTATATCTCAAATAAACCTACTAGTAAGATTTTCTTACGAAATTTGATTATAGGTTAGAGTACAAGATTGGATAGGTAAACATAATGGCCGATGCACTTAGTAGGAAGGTGAGCCTTACTGCCATTAACCAAATAGAGAGGTTTTTGGCACCTCACATCAGGGAAGGGCTATCCCATGATCCTATAACACAAATTCTAATTGATCTTGCCAAGCAAGGTAAGACTAGACATTTTTGGCTATATGATGGTTTATTATACACCAAGGGCAGTAGGTTGTTTATGCTGTAGCATGGGAAGCTTCGCAAGGAGGTGATGCAAGAGTGCCATGATTCAAAGTGGGTTGGTCACTCAGGTGTGCACCATACCTTAGCCTTGCTAGAGGATCGTTACTACTAGCCACACATGAGAGATGATGTTGAGGCCTATGTGAAGACTTGTCTTATGTGCCAACAGGACAAGGTAGAGCTCAAGCCACCAGATAGTCTCTTGGAGCCTCTGCCTATACCAAAGTGACCATAGGAGAGCATCACTATTGACTTCATAGTTAGTTACCCAAGGTAGATGGGTTTGGGAGCATTATGGTAGTGGCAGATAGGTTTTCCAAGTATAGGATTTTTGTTTCAGTAACTAAGGAGTGCCCAACCAAGTAGGTAGCTCATTTATTCTTGAAAAATATGGTGAAGAATTGAGGAGTACAATAGATCATTTTTAACTATTGGAACTGACGATTCACAGGGTAGTTTTGGACTGAGTTATAAAAGCTATTGGGTTCAGACTTAAACTTTTCCACCAACATACATCCTTAAACCAATGGGTAGATCAAGCGAGTGAATAGATTGTTAGAGGTTGACCTCAGGCACTATGTGAGTGACACATAATTAGACTAGCTAAAGTTGCTTGATGTCACCCACTTCTTATACAACCTGCAATGAAGTGAAGTAGCAAACCAAAGTCCTTTTGAGATTGTGATAAGGTAGCAATCGTTAACGTACAGTTCAATTGTTGCAAGTTATATAGGGCCTAACCTAGTAGCCTACAAGTTTGGCAAAGCTTGGTAGGAGCAAGCTAACTTGGCCAAAGTCTGTCTAAATAAAGCTACGAAGAGGTCAAGAAGTGGGTGGACCAAAAAAAAAGGGACGTGCAATTCCAAGTAAGGGACTTGGTCTTGGTTAAGCTACACCCCATCATATGCCATAAAGGCTTACATAAGGGTTTAATCTTCTTAAAAGGGTAGGCAAGGTTGCCTACAAGCTGGATATGCCATCAAAGTTCAGAGAATGCCCAATTTTTTATGTGAGCATGCTTAAGTAGTTCTACGAGGGCCAGAAGGATCCAGGATAGGCAAAGTCAAGGCATGCACCATTGGGAGCCAGGCCCCATATAAGAAAGAGGTTTAATGCATTCTGACTGTAAAGCAACAAAATTATCAACCAAGATAGGAATACTTTATGTAGTGGAAGGGGTTTCCAAACAGTGAAGCTAGTTAGGAACTAGCAGATGACTTATGGTAGTTTGAAGACCATATTAGATAGTTTTATGTAGAAGACATGATGCAAGCATTGTGAGATCAAGTGGCGAGAATGTCATGCCATGGGTGGGCACACCAATAGCTAAGGCTCGAACACTAGCGACCTAGGCTTGAGCACCAGGGATAGTAGCAATGGATTGCACAATAAGCATGGGAGAAGTGTCTAGGTCACCTGTACAACACTCAAGCCAACCTGCACAATCAGGGCTAGGCCCACATCATGCCCACACCACACCTAAGTAGGCCTAGGAGAGTGGGATCAATCCATAACCATCTAAAAGCATCCAAGTTTGGTAACATACGACTGGAGGATCTGGTTAACCCTAAGAATCAGAAGGGGATCATTAGAATCAAGATTTAATCTATATTTTAATTGTAATCCCTTAATTCTAGGACTCATGTAATCCTTTGATTTTAGGAATAGCCATATAGTGCTAAGGCTATAAATAGAATTACCCATCCCTTAGTTGTATCAATCACACACTTCAGTAATATACAAAGCATATTCTAGCATCTTTTGTGTTTTCTAGCATGTGTATTCTGCCTTTTCTAGTTGTTTGCATGCACACTTATGTAGTAGGCTAAACTTACGCATACAAAGTCAATTTCTAGCCTAAGGCTGCACGGATTCAGGTTTAAAGTCTAAAGCCTGTGATACATGCACCAGCACCCATAGAATCTAGAAAAAGCTCTTAGTTTGTCAATCCTTACTATGTTTGGACCTAGAAAGTTTTCTAATGTTGAGTTAAATTAAGCTACAAGCTCCACTTCTAGTGTTGCCTTTTCATCAAATCTTTTAAGTTTCAGCCTTGCAACCATACTTCCCCAATAACCCAAAGATTTTGATTTTTCATAAGGTGCCGTGGAGTCCTAAAAGTAACACCATCGATCCCTAGTCGGCATCATTTATGGTTGAGACTAGAATGGTATTTGATCATCTTTGAGCCCCTAACTTTCATTCTTGATTAATGAAAACATCATTGGAAAATGCTTTTATAGTTGTTCATCTTTCATAAATCCAAGAATTTCACCTCTAATTATGAAATACAAATGCCCCCGATTGTCCCTATTAATTTTTACTCCAATCTTGAAGGCCAATATAATAGGACCAAAATCCTATGATGTTATCCCATGCTAATATATACAAGCATAGGCCTGCTTTGACCGCTCTAATTTTTTTAAAGTAATAGAGCCAGAGGAATGGCCTAGCCAATTAAGGCTAGGATCAAATCATCGATAGTAAGGAATAGTAGACTAGTGCTTACTGTAAGGCAGACCAAACAACCTAATCCTAGTTCTAACTATGATCTTTTTAACTACAACAACTTAAATATATGCTATTAGAGCTAGAATTACCACGGTTGTTGGCACCAGACTTGCCTTCTAATGGATCCTCATTAAGAGATTTAGATTGTACTCATTCCAATTATGAGACTCATAGAGCCTTGTATTGTTATTTATTGTCACTACCTCCCTATGTCAGGATTGGGTAATTTACACCCTTACTACCTTTCTTAGATGTGGTAGCTATTCTTAGGCATCCTTTTGGAATCAAACCCTAATTCTTCATCACCTGTCACTACCATAGTAGACCACTATCCTACCATCAAAAGTTGATAGGGTAGAAATTTGAATAATGCATTACCAGCACAAAGGCTATGTGATCCATTGAGTTATCATGAATCATCATAGCAATTGGCAAAGCCTGTATTGACTTTTTATCTAATAAATGCATACCTTTCAGAAGTCAAGGTTTGTTATACATATTAGCTTTAGAATTACTATGGTTATCCGAGTAGTAGATACCATCAAACAAACTATAACTAATTTAATGAGTCATTCACAGTTTCACAGTCTAAATTAGTTTATACTTACACATGCATGGTTTAATCTTTGTGACAAGTATATGACTACTAGTAGGATCAACCACGTAGCATCCTTTAAGATGTTGGCATCGCATAGGCCTGAATGCACTAATTGAAAGAGAGAGCCAACACAGAGTAGAAACATCGTGTGTGTTGAGCACGTGAATTTAAAGCATAAGACGAATAAGGGCCAAGAGCTTATGCCCATAAAACATTTCACATCAAAGAAAATGATCGAACACTAGTGCACCATTGTAGCCATGGAAGTTTGGGTGGCACACTAAGGACACAAGGCATGATTAAGGTCCAACCCATAGCCTCTAAAAATAAAATATGGATGAGAGATAGTAAGACATCTAATTTTCATTGATTTAGGTATAAAGCATAGGATCTCGATTGCATCCTTAGGGTATAATGACCACATTGAAAGAGAATGAAGAGGATGATAGGTTGACAGTTTGATGCATTGAGCATGGAGCCTGCCAACACATACAACCATAGCATCACTCATATGCCCATTATGTATAAGTGGCAGCATCCATGCACACCGATCCATAACCCACCTGATCGATTACTCGATAAGTGAATGGAGAAAATGACATGCAAGGCCATGCCACAATCATTTTGTATGGGAAAAACAAAAGCAAAGGCCATGAGAGTACCTTTTCCATCCAACAAGTAACAATGATGTGACACCATCAATACTTGGTCTCATCAAGATTGTACAAGCAAACTCTGTTGTCACCACCCAAGTGGACATTGCCTAATTTAGGGACTTGTTCCTAGGGACTTGGACATAATTGGTTGCATGCACGAGCTTGGCTAGGCCAAAGCATTTTTATGGTTAATGAGAAGGGACCGTAAGACTACCAAATACCCAAAAGACTTGGTTAGGCCAAGCCTATGACTACACTTTCTGCTTGTGTCATGGTCTGTAAACTGGTCTAGGGCCAAGGGTTCTTTCCAAGTCTGGTGATAGTTTAACTTTTAACGGGATAGTGTCTGACAACTAAGAGGACTAGGCCTTGAGGTGCACTGGAGGTCCAGGTTGCAAGAAACCAGCCTAGAACAATGGTGTGGGCAGTGATCATGGCTTTAGTGACTCAAGCAAGGTGTTTAGGTTTGGCACAGTCGAGCTAAGCCTAAGTGCGGCCAGTACGGGTGTAAGTGCGACCAGTACGGGTGCATAGGCGAGCATGTGGGCACCTAATCAGACCTTGTTGGAAACATAAATGATTAAGGTGTGAGCATACAATTAGGCCTAAGTGTGGGCATACCTAAATCTAGACCTGAGATAATTAGAGTTGGCAACACTGAGTTGAGCCTAGGTGTGGGCACGAGTACAAGCCTAGGCATGAGTGGCACTAAGCATGGGCCTAGAACAACCATGATAGATTCTCATTCATATTGGATAAAAAATGCTAAGAATATACTGGAGCATCATATCTCTTAAAATCAATGATTGTATCATATCTTTTAGAATCAAAGGATTTAACTGGTGTAATCTCTAGAGTTTAGGAACATATCTCAAGCACTAAATGTAAAGGAGGCCTCACTTATAAATAGAGAGTCTCCTACCCTCATCTACAAAAGGGAAGACACTAAAACCATTGAGTAATAAGTTCTTTACTCTTGCCTTAAACCTTTTTATTGTTCTTTTGTTAGCTTTTCTTCAGGCACTTGCTATGCCTTTTTTTTTTGCAATGTATTAGGCAATCAAGCCCCGTGTTCTAATGTGTCTGTGCACCATTTATTGTGTTAGGCTGATCTAGGATACAAAAAAGTCTATCCCCATGTTTTGAAACTATGTGAGCTTGGGGCTTGAGTCTTAACCCATGACAAAAGGTATTAGAGCTTCAAAAAAGTTAGGAGTAGGCCATATAGTTTGATAACAAGTGGTATTAGTGCCTGGTTCGAAGGAGTTGGCAATTGGGAGTAGGCAGCAAACCAAATATCAGGGGTATCAAAGCTTGGATCAGACCAAAGGTGGTGATCAAAGCCTTGGTTTAGAGTGTACAACAAATCTTTGTTCATGACAAAATGAGCTAAAGTTACCGTGTGAGCCAGAGTTGGCATCGATACAGGTTAGGGGACTTATGTGTGGGCATCGTGGTATGGTGTATGGGTATTATGGTAAGTTGTGTAGGCTTCATACTGTGTGTGCAGACATTTACAGTGTGTATGAATATTCTACTGTATGGTGCAGGTGGTTTGCTACATGGTGCGGGCATCTTAGAAGGGGTATTATGCTCATGTGTTAGTGAAATGATCTTGGTGTGCTAGGTACACACATACTAGAGTACAGGATAGGTGCTTGACAATTTATTATTGTATGTTGTAGGTGCACTGGGCATGATATACAGATGTGCAAGTGTACAAACTAGTGCCTAACTGAGATACTGGTATGCTGAGCCAGTGTGCAGACTGGTGCCTGACAGTGTGTGCTATCCTAGTATGTCATGCTAGTGTGCTAGTTTACGAGGACCAGAACTAAATTGCTAGAGTTTCTACTAGAGTTGAGGTAAACCTTCAGTTTGTGCATTTGTGTCTAATAGTTTGTGTGTTTTGGCTATGGCATGGCTAGGGAAAACTAGATAGGGGGCCAAAACGAGGTGCTCAAGGAACGCCTATCTATAAACTAGTGGGGAAGGCTTTTTCAGATAATAGATCGATTCAGGGACATTAAGGGATCTTCAAATAAGGCAATGGAGAAGCTCATGCAGTGTATTAAGGTGTTGGAATCCATGGTGTCAACCTTGCGAGAAGAGCTAGCCAGGTTTAAGGTTGACCATGTTGCATTGCAAGCTGCCATGGTTGTTGGGGTAGGCTTGGGATCAAGAGTGGAGTTGCCTAATCATTTCAATGTTGGAGCAAAGCCATGGGTGTAGACACCCCATTTTGTCTGAAGTTTAAAATTTAATTTATTTTATTATTTATTTTTCAATAAAAAAACATAAAAATGGCAAATATTTAGTTAAAAAAGGATTGTTTAGTTGGATAAAAGTTTTTAAAAAAAATGAAATTCAATCCTAATCCAACTATCAAATAGACTCTATCAAGAGTTTAATATGAGTTGAAGCACTATTTGGACTAGAATTGTCACCTATAAATAGACCTGTTAATCATTAGCAAAATGACACATAAGAAATCAACAGTGAAACAAAAAAAAATACTCAGCCGAAACCTAAGGAAAAAATTGGCACAGCTTGTTTTTAGAGTGGTGACATTTAACAGACCATCATGTAAAGTCACTAGGGGAAGAAGCAAGAAAAAAAGTGCCTTAATTGAAAATCTAAGAAAGAAAAAAGCAAACGAGAAAGGGAAATGAGCAAACAATAAAAGCAAAAGGATTTGATAAAGCCAACAAATTGACTATTAAGAGATTTTAGTTTAAAAGCCCACGTGCTCACAAGCTCCAATTCCTACTTTTGGTACTTATTTGTCTTTCCCTATTTATTATGTGATTCAATTATTTTCTGGTTAGTGACTTTATTTTGATGCATAGTTTTAGGAAAGTACTTTTATATCTGATATGGATAAAGTATATAATATTAAACAAAAAGTTTTAAATGAATTTTCTTTTAAATTATAAAAACTTTATTATTATTATTATTATTTTAGGGATGAAAGCTTAAAATTCAAGAATATTGATTTGGTAATGAAATTCTAAAAAATCACAAATGAGTGATTTCTTTTAGAAATTTTTAGATGAAAATTTTTTCTAAATTTAACCCAAATGGAAGAAAATTTTAGATAAAATTTCAACATCAATAATTAACATTTATTTTTTTAAAAAAATAAAAAACACAAATTTAATATAATTTTGAAATTAAAATGCTAATTACCCAATGATGAGATTCTTAAAAATTTCAAATGGCAAATTTTCTAAAAAATCTCTAGGTGAGAAATTTCTCTTAAATTTGTCCAAAATTGTGGAATAATTTAGATGAAATTTCAATAAAAGTAATTGTATTCTTTTCCAAATGAAAAATTTTTGGTTGAAAATATTTGACAATTATCCAAGGATGAGAATTTTAGAAATTTCAAATGATAAATTTCTTAAGAAATCACTGGTGAAAATTTTCTTTAAATTTATCCCAAATGGTGAAAGAATTTAAATGAAGCTTCAAAAAATAATTGTCATATTATTTTCTTTCCAAAGATATTAAAAAAAAAAAAGAATTTCTAAATAGAACCGAATGGTGAAAATTTTAGAAATAAAAAAATTTTCTAAATTGGCCCAAATGTTGGAAAATTTAGAAATAAAACTTGCAAAATAAAAAATAAATTCAGAGGATGAAATTTTTAGTAATCACAAATGGTTGATTACCTAAGAAATTTTTAGGTAAGGAGATATTTCTAATTTGGCCCAAATGGTAGAATGATTAAATATATTTTCAATAAAAAAATCAAAATAAAAATTATTAAACCTTTTTTTGACAATAGAGTCTCTTCAAGAAAACAAATGGGATTCTTAAATACTCTTGAGATGAGGAAGTATTTTTAAGAATTCTACTAGATTGAAGGAGAAATCTTAGAAGTTATTTCCAATATTCAATAAATAAAACCATTAGAACCAAGATAATTGTTAGGATAATTTAAAATTAAATGGTACCATTTAGGATGGGAGTCATGGGAGTGCTATAACCTTCCCCATACGTAATTGAACTTTCGAACCTAGTTCTATTCAAAAGGTCAGAAGCTGAGTTCCTTAAAAAGATAGATTCATTAGGTGGCCAATCACACCTAGATAAAAGATTAATGATGACTTCATTTGTTAAGTCTAGCTATAGATTTTTGGATCTATATGTTATGATAGTTTGGCGACTCCACTAGGGAATATTAAGAGTCAGGCCATAACATTTTAATTTTGTCCTATCCTATGATCTAATGCTTTTAAATTGTAATTATCTATTTACTAATGTTTTTTTTTTCTCTTTCATTTGAATTATGAGGGGGTTTGAATATGTTCTTTCACACACATTATCATATGCATTTACATTACATGAGCTCTATACCTAAGCTTCATCCCTCTTAGGAGAGAGTAAAGTACTTATGCTTTCGTAAGATGATAATCTCTGCAATGGCTAGTGAAATACTCCCACTCAAATTGAATCATTTATGTTGGTAGCCTGTGATGGGTGAGGATTGGAATGCCTTACTAGTTTGTGATGGACAATGATGTAAAGAACAATTTAGGAGCCTTTAGTGGTCAAAGTCACCTAACCCTACATATAATTTACACTTAAGATGCCAACCTTAAGATAGAGCCTTTTTTACCCATTGATAGATGTAATTTGATGTTAAGACATAAGAAGGAACAGTTTATGATCTAACCAATTTTTTTTTTGATTTTATGCATTTGCATTATCATTTTCATTGTCATATTTAACATTATGCATTTGCATCATTTTTATAGAGGGAATATTTGCCACATATTAGATTTCGTCCATGGAAATGTACATTCCATTCATGCATCAAAACACCAAACATAAAGCATAGCATTTTTTATAATGTAATTATGGTACAAGGTTTAAAGATAGCTCCACCGTCTAATAACCCAGTTCAACCTATTCATCATCAGTACAACACTAGAGCTTGAGCCAGGGAAATGGAATAAGAAAATACAAATCATCTAAAAAAATAGAGAAGGCCCAAGAAAAACTTGAAAGAGAGTTGAGTAAGATTATAGAATGCTTGAATAAATTGAATAAGGGAAATGATGTAGAAGAAAATACTAGCATGCCAAACCAGCCCTCACAAGAGTTGTTGATCCTCAATATCCTTATGATTTTACACCTCATTAAGCCCAGTCCACATAGGATGTACGACTATAGTAGTTCACATATCCTATAGAGTATACATACTCCGGAATGCCATCAACTTCAAATCCAAGGCATACCAGAGTTATGTAAATCCTATCTTTATTGAGAAGGCAATAGAAACAATACAAATCCTTAACTTGGATGATCTAAAAGAGAAAGAAAAGTTGAGGCCTAATGAGAAGGAAACTTTAGAAGGCTCAAAAGCTAAATAGAAGATGAACTTGTTAGAGAAAAGGTTATGAGTAGTCAAAAGAATTGGTTATGGTTCTATGGATATTACTGGGCTTTGTTTAGTCCCATATGTCATTATTCTTCTGAAGTTCAAGGTACTAAAGTTTGAGAAATATGATGGTACAAAGTACCCAAAGATCCACATTACCATGTACTATCGGAAGATGGTTGCCCATGCTAATAATGAAAAGCTGTTATGCATATATTTTGAGATAGCCTTATTGGCTTTGTTGTTAGGTGGTATGTCCAAGTGGATAAGACTCGTATTCAATCTTGGAGTGATATGACCTGTAGCTTCATTAGTCAGTATCAGCATATAATAAATCTAGCTCCTGATCATCTTTTCTTACAGAATATGGAAAAAAATGTGACTGAATCATTTAAGGATTATGCCTAGATATGAAGAGACATAGCTACTCAAGTTCAGCCACCTTTGACTGAGAAAAAAACCACAGTGCTATTTGTAAGCACTTTAAAATCTCTTTATTATGAAAAGATGATAGGGAATACAACAAAAAACTTTATTGATATAGCGATTTCAGGAGAAATTATTGAAAATGCCATCAAGAGTGGCAAGCTTCAAGAAGGAGAAACCATCAAGAAAGAAGGGTTGCCTAAAAAGAAAGAAACTGAAACCCAAGCTATAAATTTTGATAGGCAACAATTCAAAAGCTATACCCTATATCAATCGTCTATTCACCTTGTTTGCTATCCCATAGTTACTGGTATTTTGTAGGCTCCTTACCAACTATATCCATAACCAGGTTACCCACTAACCTATTAATAAGCTTTTTAAGTATCTGCATATGGGACTGGTCATATCACTACATCAACTTCAAAGACTAACAACAGAGCGAGTGATTTAAGGAGATTTTGAAATAACCAAGAAAGGGCCCGCATTGATCTATCCCTATAACTTACAGTGAGTTATTCCCAAAACTAGTCAAGAATGATTTGGTATCTTCAATTATTCAAGAACTATTAAAGCCACCATATCCAAAATGGTATGATGCTAATGCCACATATGATTATCATAATTGGAACATGGGTCATTCTATTGAAACTTGCCCTACTTTCAAACACAAGGTGCAAAGTTTGATTTGGAAATGCGTAGTGAGCTTCTATGAATCAGGGGTAAGATGTCAATAAAATTCCTTTACCTAATCACATAGAGGATTTTTTTTTTAAGAAAGATGTTAAGGCTAGTTGGATGTTGCTTATCATTTTTGGATTTCTTTCAAAGTAATGTTAGAATTTTTTATGTAATAAGATTTCATTTTTTATCATTTTAATAAAAGGCAAGTGTGATGCAATTCATTAAATTTTCTCTTTAATCCCAACCACTAGTCCATGCTTTGATTTTTTTCTCATGTCTTTTTATTCCCATTCCAAATGATGAATGTTTAGACAATAATAACAATTATTTTAGGATTTAATTTTGAGAACTCATTCACATTGATCTGTAGAGACTATTTAAGCAAAGGAAGCAAGCTGCTAGCATATATAAAATAGATATGTCTTGAAGACATGTAGTCTTTTATAATGATCCATGAGTTTATCTTTGTCTAATAGATGATTTTCAAGGAAAGCATTCACATTTGAGATGAAAATTAGTTGTCTTTCTTTTACCATTCATAAAACCATTCATTGCTTCGATGAATCAATTGGGAACATGGGTCATTCTATTGAAACTTGCACTAAACCTACTAATAAGCTTTTCAAGTATCTGTATTAGGTTTGGTGTTTGGGGTTTAGGGTTTGAGGTCTCAGGTCTCGGGTCTCCGGTCTAGGGTCTCGAGTTTAAGGTTTTTGAGGTTTGGGGTTTGGCATTTGGGGTTTGGCATTTGGGGTTTGGGGTTTGGGGTTCAGGGTTTTGGGGTTTGGGGTTAAGGTTTAGGATTTAGGGTTTAAGGTTTAGAGGTTAGGGTTAGGGTTTGGGTTTTGGGTTTTGGGTTTTGGGATTAGGGTTTGGGGTTGAGGTTTAGGGTTTCGGGTCTAGGGTCTGAGGTCTGGGGTTTTTGGGGTTTGGAGTTCGGCGTTTGGGGTTTCGGGTTTAGGGTTTAGGGTTTAGGGCTTAGGGTTTAGGGTTTAGGGTTTAGGGTTTAAGGTTTAAGGTCTTACTAAGTTTTAGAATATTAATAAATTAGTATTATTTTTATTTCCATAAGCTTGTATGATTAGAAATAATTATTTTATGAGAAAACAAATATCATAATGATTTAAGATTGATATTTATTCAAATAGTCATAACTTGCTTTTTAATTTTTGAAAGTTAATAAAGTAGTATTATTTTATTTTAGATAAGTTTTTATGAACTGAAACAATTGTTTTATGATAAAACAAAAGGTTTGATGAAGTTAAATAGATAATTGTTCAAATAGTCAAATTTATTTGAACTTGTTCGATAAATAAATTTTTTTTAAATCTCTTGCTCATTAATTTTTTGAATGTTAATAAATTAGTATTATTTCATTCTGAATAAGCTTGTATGAATTAAAATAATTTTTTTATAACTAAACAACAGGTCAAAATAATTTGAAGTAGATAATTGTTCTAATAGTCCTAACTATTTGAACCGGTTCGATAAATACATTTATTTTTTAAATCTCTTATTAATTTTTGGAATATTATTAAATTAGTATTATTTTAATCTGAATAAGCTTATATGAAAAGAAACAATTGTTTTATGATGAAATAAAGATCATAATGATTTAAGATAGATAATTGTTCACATAATCACAACAATTTAAACTATTTCTGTAAACAAATTTAGTTTTTAAATCTCTTATTAATTTTCAAATTTTTAATAGATTAGTATTATTTTGTTCTGAATAATTTTGCATGAATAGAAACAATTGTTTTATTAAAAAACAAAAGGTCATAAAGATTTGAAATAAATAATTATTCAAATGGACATGACTATTTAACTTGTTTGGTTAATAGATTTACTTTTAAATCTCCTACCTATTGATTTTTAGAATATTAATAAATTAGTATTATTTTATTTCAAATAAAATTATATGAATAGAAACTATTATTTTATGACAAAACAAAATATCATAACTATTTGAAATAAATAATTGTTCAAATAGGCATAATAACTATTTAAACTTGCTTGGTAAACAGATTTATTTTTTTAAATCTTATTAATTTTTGAAATATTAATAAACTAGTATTATTTTATTTCAAATATGCTTGTATGAACAGAAATAATTGGCTTATAACAAAACAAAAGGTCATAACTATTTGAAATAGATAATTGTTCAAACAGCCATAACTATTTGAATGTGTTTAGAAAATAGATTTATTTTTAAAATTTTTACTTATTAATTTTTTGAAATATTAATAAATTTATATTATTTTATTTGAAATAAGCTTATATGAACAGAAATAATTATTTTATGACAAAATAAAATGTCATAATGATTTGAAATAAAAAATTGTTCAAATAGTCATAACTATTCAAACTTTTCGATAAATAGATTCATTTTTTAAATCTCTTGCTCATTAATTTTTGGAATATTAATAAATTAGTATTATTTTATTTTGAATAAGCCTATATTAACAAATATAATTGTTTTATGATGAAGCAAAATGTCATAACGATTTCAAATAGATAATTATTCAAATAGTTATGACTATTTGAACTTGTACGGTAAACATATTTATTTTTAAAATCTTTTACTCATTAATTTTTGAAATATTAATAAATAATATTATTTTAATCCAAAAAAGCTTCTATGAACAAAATAATTAGTTTTTTGAAAAAACGAAAAGTCATAATGATTTGAAATAAATAATTATTCAAATAGTCATAACTATTTGAATTTATTCAGCAAATAGAGTTGCTTTTTAAATCTTTTACTTATTAATTTGTCTGAATATTAATAAATTTGTATTGTTTTAATTAAAATATGCTTGTATGAATAGAAAAAATTATTTTATGACAAATCCAAAGGTTATAGCAATTTAAAATAGGTAATTACTCAAATAGTCATAACTATTTGAACTTATAAACAAATTCAGTTTTTAAATCTCTTATTAATTTTTAGAATATTAATAAATTAGAATTATGTTATTCCGAATAAGCTTATAGGAATAGAAACAATTGTTGTGACAGAACAAAAGGTCATAATGATTTGAAATAGATAATTGTTCAAACAATCAAAACTATTTGCACTGGTTAGGCCAACAGATTAATTTTTTAAATCTGTTACTTATTAAATTTTAGAATATTAATTAATTAGCATTACTTTGTTTTGAATGAGATTGTATTAATAGAAAAAATTATTTTATGACGAAACAAATGGTCATAATGATTTGCAATAAATAATTGTTCAAATTATTATAACTAATTGAACTGGTATAGTAAATAGATTTATTTTTTAAATCTCCCATTAATTTTTAAAATATTAATAAATTAATATTATTTTATTCTGAACAAACTTATATGAACAAAAACATTTGTTTTATGACAAAGCAAAAGGTCATAATGATTTGAAATAGATAATTATTCATATACCCTTAACTATTTGAACTATTTCAGCAAATAATTTTTTTTTTAAATCTCTTAGTTACTAATTTTCATAATATTTTTAGATTAGTATTATTTTATTCCGAATAAGCTTGTATGAACATAAATAATTGTTTTATGACAAAATAAAAGGTTATAACGATTTGAAATATATAATAGTTCAAATAGTCATAACTATTTGAACTAGTTTGATAAATAGATTTATTTTTTAAATCTTCTACTCATTAATTTTTGAAATATTAATAAATTAGTATTATTTTATTCCAAATAGGCTTTATAATGAAAAAAATTTGTTTTATGGCAAAATAAATGTTCATAACGATTTAAAATAGATAATTGTTTAAATTGCCATAATTATTTGAACCGATTTGATAAATTGATTTTATTTTTTAAATCTCTAACTTTTCAATTTTTGAATTATTAATAAATTAATATTATATTATTTTGGATAAACTTTTAAAAACTTAAACAATTTTTTTATTATAAAACAAAAGGTCATAACGATTTTAAATAGATAATTGTTCAAATAGTCATAACTATTTGAATTTGTTTGGTAAATAGATTTATTTTTTAAAACTTTCTTGCTTATTAATTTTCTAAATGTTAATAAAATAGTATTATTTTAGTTCAAATAAGCTTGTATGAACTAAAACAATTATTTTATGATTAAATAAAAGGTCAAAACGATTTGAAATAGATAATTGATCTAATGGTCTTAACTATTTGAACGGGTTCGACAAATACATTTATTTTTTAAATCTCTTACTTATTAATTTTAGAATATTATTAGTTTAGCAATATTTTACTCCAAATAAGCTTGTATGGATGGAAACAATTGTTTTATGATAAAACAAAGATCATAACGATTTGAGATAGATAATTATTTAAATAGTCATAACTATTTGAACTGGTTCGATAAATAGATTTAGTGTTTAAATCTCTTGCTTATTAATTTTTGAAATATTAGTAAAATAGTATTATATTATTTTGAATAAGTTTTTATGATCTTAAACAATTATTTTTTGACAAAACAAAAGTTCTTAATGTCTTTAAATAGAAAATTATTCAAATAGTCAAATCTATTTGAACTTATTCAGTAAATAGATTTATGTTTTTAAATCTCTTGCTCATTAATTTTTCAAATGTTAATAAATTAGTATTATTATATTTTAAATAAGCTTGCATAAACTGAAATAATTGTTTTATGACTGAAAAGAAGGTTAGAATGATTTGAAATAGATAATTGTTTTAATAGTCTTAACTATTTCAACTAATTCAACAAACACTTATTATTTTTAATCTCTTACTTATTAATTTTTGAAAAATTTTTAAATTAGTATTATTTTAATTTGAATAAGCTTGTATGAAAAGAAACAATTGTTTTATGACAAAATAAAGATCATAACAATTTGAGATAGGTAATTGTTCAAATAGTCATAACTATTTAAACTACTTTTGTGAACAAATTTAATTTTTAAATCTCTTATGAGTTTCTAAAATATTAATAGATCAGTATTATTTTATTCTAAATAATTTTTAAAGAACAGATATGACCTTTTATTTGTCATAAACTAATTGTTTCTATTCATACAAGCTTATTCATAATAAAATAATATTAATTTATTAAAATTCCAAAAGTTAATAAGTAAAAGATTTAAAAAATAAATCTATTTGCTGAGTGAGTTTAAATAGTTATAACTATTTGAATAGTTATTTATTTCAAATCATTATAAACTTTTGTTTTTGTTATAAAAAAGTTGTTTCTATTCATAGTAGTTTATTTGGAATAAAATAATACTAATTTATTAATATAATAAAATTAATGAGTTGGAGACTTAAGAAATTAATCTATTTACCAAACAAGTTCGAATAGTTACGTCCATTCGAATTATTATCTATTTCAAATCATTATGATATTTTGTTTTGTTATAAAAAAATTATTTTTATTCATACAAAATTATTCAAAATAAAATAATACTAATTTATTAATATTTCTAAAATTAATAAGAGATTTAAAAACTAAATCTATTGACCAAACTAGTTCAAATTGTTATGACTATTTGAACAATTATCTATCTCAAATCATTATGTACTTTGTTTTGTCATAAAATAATTGTTTCTATTCATACAAGCTTATTCGAAGAAAAACATTGCTAAACTAATAATATTCTAAAATTAATAAGTAATAGATTTAAAAAGTAATTGTGTTTGTCGAATCAGTTCAAATAGTTAAGAATATTAGAACAATTATCTATTTCAAATTGTTTTGACTTTTTGTTTAGTTATAAAATAATTGTTTCAGTTCGTAAATGCTTATTTGAAATAAAATAATATTATTTTATTAACATTCAAAAAACTAATAAGCAAGAAATTTAAAAAACTAAATATGCTTACCGAACAAATTCAAATAGTTATGACTATTTGAACAATTATCCATTTAAAATCATTATGACCTTTTGTTTTATAATAAAACAAATGTTTTAGTTCATAAAAGCTTATTCAAAATAAAATAATATTACTTTATTAATATTTTAAAAATTGAGAAGTTGGAGATTTAAAAAATAAATCAATTTATTGAATAAGTTCAAATAATTGTGGCCATTTGAACAATTATCTATTTCAAATTATTATGAACTTTTGTTTTGTCATAAAATAATTGTTTTTCATCATATAAGCCTATTCAAAATAAAATGATACTAATTTAATAATATTTCAAAAACTAATGAGTAAGAGATTTAAAAAATAAATAGTTATGACTATTTGAACAATTATATATTTCAAATCGTTATAACCTTTTTGTTTTGTCATAAAACATTTATTTATGTTCATACAAGGTTATTTGAAATAAAATAATACTAATATAATAATATTATGAAAATTAATAACTAAGAGATTCAAAAAATAAATTTGTTTCCCAAACCTGTTCAAATAGTAAAGGTTGTATGAATAATTATCTATTTCAAATTGTTATGACCTTTTGTTTTGTCATAAAACAAATGCTTTTGTTCATATAAGTTTGTTCAGAATAAAATAACATTAATTTATTAATATTTTGAAAATTATTAAGTGTTAGCTTTTTAGGTGAGATGGTGATCCAAGAGGGGGGTTAATTGGATTTTTGTAAATTCTTCCCAAACAATGATTTTAATATAGTTGAATGGAAATTAAAACAATAAGCACTTTTGATGAAAATATAATACAAGCAATAATAATTAATGAACCTAAAATCAAATATAAACAATAATAAATTGTAAGGAGATTGGGATAGAGAAATCAAATATAATGATTTATAGAGGTTCGGTCCTTCTCCACAAGGCACCTACATCATCTCTTCTTGATTGTCCACACCAAGGCTTCAATCCACTATTCTTGAATTACAAATACAACCTATCTTTTTCTTTCTAAGGCTTAAGATAGAAACCTCTACCGTTTGCAGTATTTTACCCAATCTCACTACAAAGCTCTCAAGATGATACCTTACCTCTTGTTTTCCTCCACCCTTGTATATCAAAGGTAATTTTGCAAACAATAGAACAACCTTTCTAAGGCTAAGTGTTTGCTAAGTTTAAGTACAAGAAAATGATGAATGAACAACAAATATAATTTGGATACAAGAAATACAAAGACATGGACTCTGAAGCTCTAAAAACTTTTGATTCTTTAAGAGAATTAAAATATCGCTTATTGGCTCTTGCTTTCTTGATTCATCATTCTTTTAGGTATGTTGGAGTGCCTAATTTATAGAGAAATTGAAGGAGTGGCCATTGGGGATGCTTGGGAGAAGAAAATAGCTATTGAAAGCATGAAAAAATAGCCGTTGGTGTGATTTTGCCTAGACCCAATCGATCCCTTCCTTGAGGGGATCGATCCCGTCAATGGCTGGGTGGTTGACTCCTGTTTGCACTCTACTCACTAATTTGATCATATCTTAAGTTATACAAATCCAAATTACAAACTGTTTGAAGATTTAGAAACTATATTAAATGGCTTTCTATACATATAAAGTTTATCACCTAATTCACTGTGTACGAATTATAGTGAATTTTCAAATTTACCCTTTGTGCAGTTTTTAGACAACTACAGAGTGTCTAGTAAAAATTCAAAATCTTTTCTTAGAAAATTTGGATTTTGATTTTGTTTGATCCATTAGAAAGTAGACTCAAAAAGCTTTCCAACCATATAAAATTCAAATATTAAAACTTTGTGAATTAATACAAAAAAATGAAACAAATTCAATGTTAGAAAACTTTGTTATTGTAAAACAACTTTCTTAAGTTAACTATTTCTCAAAACCAATATTATTAAAATTGTATTAAGTCCAAAATGAATAAATTCATTTTAAAAATAAAAATTGAACTTTCATATAAGCTCAAATAAATAATCTTTAAAGGTAGATTTGGTTTGAGAAATATGAAAACAAAGAAAGGTTTGTTTAAGCTTTGAAAATCATATTATTTATTTAGTACCAAAATATAAAACTTAAGAACATATACTAAATAAATCTTTTTCAAAATCTTGATCAAGCTTATTTAGCTTAATGTTTTGTCATTTCAAAATAAGTATCAATTCAAGGCTAACAATCTCCTCCTTTTTGATATAACAAAGCTTAAAGATAAATTTGCTTGATGAAAAACTTTCTTTGAAACATTTAAGATTTTGAAAGACATTTTGGAAAACTCCCCCTTAATTTATGCATCCTAATCCAACACAACTCAACAAACATATGTTAGAGCATATATATCAAATAAGCACAATCAAACATATGCATGTCAAGCACAAGCAAATTTGTCCATATGATATTTCTCCCCCTTTTTGTGATAGCAAAAAGGTATGAGCATATTAATGAGCAGATAAACACAAAAAGGCATCATTAACAAATATATTCATGAAACATTTCTCCTCCTTTTTGTTTATGCTCTTTAAACTCCTATATTAATTGCAATGAGCATACAAGAAGAAATATCTCTAAACTCTCTCCCCCTTTTTGTCATTACGAAAGAAAGAGAGATCAATTCAAGGCATGGGACAAAATGCTTGATACCAATAATATCAAGAGTATTTTGAATGCATGTAATCAAGTCTAATATGCACAATCAACTTCACATACATGTATTCAAGCATAAAAGCATAAGTGTATCCAATTTTTTAGCATTTTAGCACAAGTCATCAAATTTACTACATGAAATTTATGAGCAAAGGATAATGAATGATATGCAATCTACTCATAAATCATGTTAGCATAAGATGTGATTAGAACCTAAAACACCAATAGCAATCAAGCATAAATTCAAGCACACGCATACAAGCTCATACCAATTGTTAAAGATATGTAATGATAAAGCATACCAATTGTTATCATAAAATAAATCAAACAAAATTGTATTCTAAAATTTCTCCTCATTTTCGAAATAAGGATTAATCAATACACAATTTTGCATGAAAGGCACAAGCTATATCAAGGATAGGCATATAAATAAGCATCTATGAAAGTTAAAAAAAATCTTTAGCAATTTTGATATCAATTGTTAGCAATTTTGATATCAATTGTTAGCAATTTTATTCAACAACTTTCATAGAACAAACATACTTTAAGCATATGAAAGATTCATTCAATACATACATAAATGATAATAGTAATCTTTCATAAGTTATCCTATCCAAATAAGAACCAAAAGCTCACATGTATATAATAGATCATAAGTACTAATGGGCAATGATGTTCAATCATCATGTCTTAGCAAAGTTTATATAAACATGATTTTTCTTTTAAACATGATGAGCACATATGCTATAGCAAAGAAATAATGAAAGCATAATTATTCAATTATAATCCAAATTATTTCAATGTATAGCAATGTATTTAATCTATGCACATGCAAGTAATCAAACATATATTTATTTCAAACAAAATCACACAAGCATATGCAAGAACATTTCAAAACATGTATAGCAATTTACCCCAAAAAAATGCAAACCTTTAGACACAATATGGTACATGCTATCTCAATGGATTCAATCAATGAACATGTATAAAGAAATCAATCAATTTAACTCGTATCCATGTTCAAGGATTCATGCATTGACCAAATATTCATGCATTGAAACTATCAATCTCATCAAAATAATTAAGAACTAGGCATGATATCAATAAAGGTGAATTAATCAATCCAACCTTCTAAAAAATATTAGAACAATATCTACCAAGTAGCTTAGTGATTAATTTGTGCAATGTGTTCACAAATCATATATTTGCACATATTAAAGCAAGCATGTATATGTACTCAAACTCATACATCATATCATAAAGTTGATACATTTACCTCCATCCATGTCAAGCTTTGTTGTTGTGCTCATTTGACTTTTAATTCTCCAATCCACTTCATTTGAGCAAAACTAGGCTTGATTGATGAGGATGACATGATTTGCTCGCTATACTTGAAATTTTAAAATTGTAGGGTCATTCATACTCACTTCAAGTTCTCATGGCATAAACTTAGAAAATATTCTTGACAAAGAAGTGTTCATTAATAGCATCAAGAATATCAGTTGATCAAAATTATACCAATTGTTAGAAAACAATTCCATATTCTAAGTCATTATAGGCAAAAGAACATTTATTCACTAAGCATAAGTTGCCAATTGCAAGGGAGATATATACTTAAGCTAGAGGCCTTATATCAATTTAAGCATTAAATAGCACAATAATGGCACTAAAGCAAAAGTTCTCATGTAATGTGAAAAAATCAAACCTTTTAGATCATTCATGAACACAAAATAAACATATTCAATATTCATATATATTCAATAAATCACTAAGGAATATGTCAAAAAAAATTTTAGGCCATATAAAAACTAAAAGCTCAAGGAAAACATATTTATAAAAAAAAATTCAAGAAAATTTTAGCACAATAGCATAAATATGTCTACACAAATTATAGGCCATAATCAACAATGACTTAAGCAAAAAAATAAGCATCATAAGAAATTCATTTACTTAAGTCATGTTGCAACGATGTCAAGTCAAGAAAAACCACATTTATCATGTATACACACACTCGACAAGAACAATAGATGAACCAATAACACATATCATTTACAAGCAACTAGTTCATCATATTTAAAATCATAAATCAAGAGATATATCAATTGAGCACAAGATCCAAAATATTTCACAAAATTAATAAAACATTTAACACAAAAATAAGCGTATTTCATAAAATATCTTTCACAATCAAGAGATAAACAATTCAAGCATTTTAAATCATAAGCATTAAGGTCAAATTGAATTAATGATCATACAAGCATATATCTTGACCAAGACTAGAGATGAACCAAGAATCAATATATTCGATTTAAGCACATAATGTTCATCAATTCATCAACAAAAGAGAAGAAATAAATCTTGAATTAATAAAGATAAAGAATTAAAGCATATTTCAAGACTACAAAAAAAATCAAAATATGAACAATCAAACATCAATATTTAAGATTTAAGCACAAGAACAAGCAGATTACGAAGGTATTTCACAAATTAAGAAATAAACAATTAAGCACTTTCAAATCATAAGTATTAAGGTCAAGTTGAATTAATCATCGTATGAGCACATACCTTGACCAAAAATATAGATGAAAAAAGAATCAATATATATATCACTTAAGCATAAGATGTTCATCAATTCACAAATCAAGAGTTATAACAATTTAAAATATAAAAAAATTCACACTGTCCAAACATTGAGAACAAATTGAGTAATTTTTATCAACATGGTCATATATAAGCATGTTTAACAATTACAAATCAATATGCATAAAAGTCACAAATATCATTTCCATCATGCTAAAATCATTTAAACAAGTATATTTATGCAAAATACCATAGGATAAATCATTCAAAGCTTAATAGGTTTAGGATTTTGATTTTTGCACTTTAAAACTCATTTTTGCTTGAAAAATACCTTAATAAATCTCAAAACTAGTCAAGCTCATTTTTAACCAACTTGAACCATTCCAACAAATTTCAAATGACAAAATAAAGTTGTTCAAGTGGTCATTTGATATTAGAAACAAGGAAATCAAAAAGTCAACTCTTAATCCCTATATTTCCTCGAAAAAGGCTATTAAGAAAAGCAAATATGTTTAAACACACATTTAAGTTTTTTAACCCATTTAGAAAAGTTTTATATCACAATTAATTTCAACAAGCAACTCAAACATACTTAACAGCAAAATAAATGCATATTCAATTCAAGCTCACATTTTTTTATAAGATTATGCAACATATGTCTTGTTATCAATGTCAACCAAATTTTGCATAATCAATCAAGCATTCAAATTTCATCAAGAATAGGTAACTAATTCAAATTCTCTTCAAATAAAGTTTAGAGGTTACCCATCTCCATTGTGTGTCTAGAGTATTCAATCTTCAATCTCACATTGTGGCTCCTTGCTCTAGCACACCTACAAGAGACAATCTCATTTGATTTTTAGTACCCAAATTACTTTAGGTCCTTGAGAGTTAGTGAGCAAGTCTCTTGTTCCTTTAGGAACACATACTTGCCTAATTCTAAATGGAACTTTTCTTTTAATAGGACAAGTATGTATAGTATGACCATGAAAATTACAAAAATTGCATTTAATCATTTTAGCACTTAAATTCTTATCTAAAGACTCTTGTTTTTCATTCATCAAAACATCAAATTTCTTTTTCAAATCAAAATTTCCTTTTTCTAAAATTTTATACCTATTTTGAGAGGTTCAAAATCTATTTTCAATTTTTCATTTTCTTTTTCTAAAACATTTTTTGCAATCATTAAAAACTCATTCTCTACATTCAACTTTGAAATCATTTTCTTATATTTCCTCTTCATTGATTCATATTCAAGATATAGCTCATTATAAGCATCTTGCAATTCATCAAAAGCATATGAATTTGAATTAATAGAATTAGAGGTTACCTCCAAATCTTTAAAAGCCATAAAACATGATGCATTTCAATTGGATTATTGTCTTTCATGTATTTCATCCATTTTTTCTCATATGTCATTTGAGGTTGGACACTTTGATACTAAGTTGAATTTGTGGGAGTCAAGAGCTCCATATAGTAAGCACTTAACCTTGGCATCATGCATCACTTGCCTTATATAGTTTGCATCATTTGAAGGAATTCTAAGCCCTTTTCCAACCACATTCAAAGCTCTAAAATCTTGGGCCACTATGAACATCTTCATCCTCTTTCTCCATTCAAAAAATTCAAATTTATCAAACATAGGAGCTTTGAAGACTTTCTCACCATCTTGAAACCTAAGTTGAGCCATAGGATCTTTACTCAAGGTGGTTAAACTTATAAAAAAGAGACCAAAGCTTTGATACCAATTGTTAGCTTTTTAGTGAGATGGTGATCCAAGAGAGGGCTAAATTGGATTTCTCTAAATTTTTCCCAAACAGTGATTTCAATATAGTTGAATAGAAACTAAAACAATAAGCACTTTTGATGAAAATATAATGCAAACAATAACAATTAATGAACCTAAAATCAAATATAAATAATAATAAATTGTAAGGAGATAGGAATAGAGAAATCAAACATAATGATTTATGAAAGTTCAATCCTTCTCCACAAGGCACCTACATCCTTTCTTCTTGGTTGTCCACACCAAGGCTTCAATCCACTATTCTTGAATTGAAAATAAAACCTATCTTTTTCTTTCTAAGGCTTAAGATAGAAACCTCTACCCTTTGTCGTATTTTACCCAATCTCACTGCAAAGCTCTCAAGATGATACCTCACCTTTGTTCTCTTCCACCCTTGTATATCAAAGGTAATTTTGCAAATAATAGAACAACCTCTTTAAGGCTAAGTGTTTGCTAAGTTTAAGTACAAGAAAATGATGAATGAACAACAAATATAATTTGGATATAATAAATATAAAGATATGGACTTTGAAGCTCTAAAAACTCTTGATTCTTTGAGAGAATGAAAATATGGCTTATTGGCTCTTGCTTTCTTGATTCATCATTCTTCTAGGTGTGTTGTAGTGCCCAATTTATAGAGAAATTGAAAGAGTAGCCATTGAGGATGCTTGGGAGAAGAAAATAGCCATTAAAAGCATGAAAAAATAGCTGTTGGTGTGATTTTGCCCAAACCTGATCGATCCCTTCCTTGAAGGGATCAATTGGTTCAAGTTTTATGCCATTTCATGCTTAAAAAGCATGACTCGATCGATCCCTTCCATAAAGGGATCGATCCTATCAATGGTTGGGTGGTTGTCTCTTATTTTGCACTTTGCTCACTAATTTGATCATATCTTGAGTTATACAAATCCAAATTACAAACCGTCTGAAGATTTAAAAACTATATTAAAGGGCTTTCTATCCATATAAAGTTCATCACCTAATTCACTGTATACGAATTATAGTGAACTTTCAAATTTACCCTTTATGCAGTTTTTAGACAACTACAGAGTGTCTAGTAAAAATTCAAAATCTTTTCTTAGAAAATTTGGATTTTGATTTTGTTTGATCCATTAGAAAGTAGACTCAAAGATCTTTCCAACCATATAAAATTCAAATATTAAAACTTTTGAATTAATACAAAAAAATGAAACAAATTCAATGTTGTAAAACTTTGTTCTTGTAAAATAACTTTCTTAAGTTAATTTATTTCTCAAAACCAATATTATTAAAATTGTATTAAGTCTAAAATGAATAAATTCACTTTAGAAAAAACAATTGGACTTTCATTTAAGCTCAAATAAATAATCTTTAAAGGTAGATTTGGTTTGAGAAATATGAAAACATAGAAAGGTTTGTTTAAGCTTTGAAAATCATATTATTTATTTAGTACCAAAATATAAAACTTAAGAACATGTAGTAAATAAATCTTTTTCAAAATCTTGATCAAGCTTATTTAGCTTAATGTTTGGTCATTTCAAATAAGGATCACTTCAACTCTAGCATTAAGAGATTTAAAATATAAATATATTTACCAAACTAGTTCAAATAGTTATAGCAATTTGAATAATTATTTATTTCAAATCGTTATGACCATTTGTTTTGTCATAAAACAATTGCTTCTATTGATATAGTTTTATTAGGAATAAAATAATGCTAGTTTATTAATATTCTAAAAATTAATAAGTAACGAATTTAAAAAATGAATCTATTGGCTTGACCAATGCAAATAGTTATAACTATTTGAATAATTATTTATTTCAAATCATTATGACCTTTTGTTTTGTCACAAGACAATTGTTTCTATTCATACAAGCTTATTTGGATTAGCATAATTCTAATTTATTAATATTTCAAAATTTATAAGTAAGAGATTTAAAAACCAAATCTATTTATCGAACAAGTTCAAATAGTTACGATTATTTGAATAATTACCTATTTCAAATTGCTATAACATTTTGTTTTGTCATAAAATAATTTTTTCTATTCATACAAGCTTATTTCAATTAAAATAATACAAATTTATTAATATTCTTACAATTAATAAATAAAAGATTTAAAAAATAACTACATTTACCAAATAAATTCAAATAGTTGTGACTATTTAAATAAATTTTTATTTCAAATCGTTATGACTTTTTGTTTTGCCATAAAACAATTGTTTTTGTTCATACAAGCTTATTCGAATTAAAAATAATATTAATTTATTAACATTTTGACAATTAATAAGTAACAGATTTAAAAAATAAATATGTTTATTAAACAAGTTTAAATAGTCATAACTATTTAAATAATTATCTATTTCAAATTGTTATGATCTTTTATTTCGTCATAAAACAATTATATCAGTTCGTATAGGCTTATTCGAAATAAAATAATACTACTTTATTAATATTCCAAAAATTAACGAGTAAGAGATTTAAAAAATAAATTTATTTACCAAACAAGTTCAAATAGTTATGACTATCTGAATAATTATCTATCTCAAATAATTATGACATTTTGTTTTATCATAAACCAATTGTTTTCTGTTCATACAAGCCTATTCAAAATAAATATTACTAGTTTATTAATATTCCAAAAATTAAAATGTAAAAGATTTAAAAAATAAATCTATTTACTGAGCACGTTCAAATAATTATGCTTGTTTGAACAATTATTGTCATAACATATAGATTCAAAAATCTATAGCTAGACTTAACAAATGAATGGAGTCACCACCAATCTTTTTTACTAAGTGTGATTGGCCACCTGAAGAATCTATCATCTTAAGGAACTACTAAACTTGACTAAAGATCCCTAAAAGAATAGGTTCGGGTCTACTAACCAAAAAAGGGTTTGGGAGTTTGGTTACATGTGGAGAAGGTTATAGCACCCCACATGCCCATCCGAAGGATGGTACCATTTTTTTTTGAATTTATCTTATGGTCTTGAGTCTAATGGTTTCAAATTTTTATGATGAAATATTGGAAATAATTTATAAGATTCTCCATCAATCTGGTAAAACTCTTAAAAAATACTTCTTCACCTCAAGAGTATTCAAGAATCCCATTTGATTTTTTGAAGAGGCTCCGTTATTGAAAAAAGTTAATTGTTTATTACTTTTTATTATTATCATTTTTTATTGAAAATAGATCTAATTATTCCACCATTTGGGCCAAATTAGAAATATTTTCTCTTTTGAATTTCTAAAATTTCCACCATTTGGGCCTATTTAGAAATTCTTTTTTTTCTTGAAAAAAAATGATATGACAATTATTTTTATTGAAATTTCATCTAAATTATTCCACAATTTGGGTCAAATTTAGAGAAAATTTCTCACCTAGAGATTTATTAGAAATTTACCATTTGAAACTTCTAAGAATCTCATTCTTAGATAATTATCATATATTTTCAAGACAAATTTTTAGTTTGGAAAAAAGAATACAATTACTTTCATTGAAACTTTCATCTAAATTATTCCACCATTTGGGATAAATTGAGATAAAATTTCTCACCTAGAGATTTCTTAAGAATTTACCATTTGAAATTTCTAAGAATCTCATCATTGGGTAATTTGAATTTAATTCCCACAAATTCTATATATATTTTTTTCATTTTTTATTTTTTTGTTTGAAAATAAATATTAATTATTATTATTAAAACTTTATCTAAATTATTCCACCATTTGGGATAAATTTAAACAAAATCTCTCACCTAGAAATTTTATAAAAATTTACCATTTGAAATTTCTATAAATTCCATCATTGGATAATTAATATTTATTTCAAAATTTTTTATTTTTATTTTTATTATTTTATTGAATAAAATAAGTAAATAAATAAAATAAACAAAGAATTAAATAAATGAATACATACATAAATGAGTAAAAAGTACCTTTCAATATTATAAATAAAGCATTGCTACTTTAGTAATGTCAACAAATGTCCCATCCATCTAAATGCAAATGGCTTTGCGCAAGCCTCCTATGCAAAGCCAATAATACCTACTTGCAAGAAGCCTTCATGACTTTGGTCCAAATTGGATATTTTCTCACATGCTTCTCTTTAAAAGTTATTATTTTTTAAAGAAAGACAAGTCTTTGTTAAGAAACACCCACGAATTTCAAGTGCGTTTTCTTCAAGCCTGACTTTTGCTGTGGTATTGGAGCCTAAAGCTGTGGTTGATGGATGACAATATTTCCCAACTAATGGTGCTTGTAATGGCAGAGTGCTTAGACAGTGCTATCAAAGCTTAGAGACTCGTGTGGTATTGATGATAATGGTGGTAGTAGATCTGTATTGATGGTGTTTGTTCTCGTGTAGCAGTGGAGACTGCAGCAATGAAGATGGTGATCCAGCAGAGATAGTAGTGGGATAAACATGTTCTCCAAACTTTATGTACCTCTCTTTTCTTTATATTTATTCTCTATATTCTATGTATGTGGGAGATCTATTTATAGGGTTCTAATGTAAAGAACCCGAACATAATTTTACTCCTTTTTAATTTCAATTTCAGTCTTTAAATCCAATTTAAACACCTTACTCACAATCCTACACTAACTCAACCTATTAGTTTTTTTTCCATTTTTTTTATTTATTATTTATTTAATCAATAGACCAAATTAAGTAGAATCTTGGACAGATTGGGGTGTCCATAGCTACCCTTTTTTGTACGTTTCTTGTGCAACAGAAATTGTGCAAAGATATAGACACTTAACACATAATCATCCCAAACATATTCATGCTTTTTTTTTTGTTAGGTAAAAAGCTCCTCTAAAAAAAGGTGAAAAAACTTTGAAAAAAGAAAAAATAAATTGCTCCTATGAATGGAGGCAACTGAACTTTGGAAAAATAAATGGCTCCTCTAAATAAAGGCAACTAACTTTGGGGAAATAAATGGCTCATCTGAATAGAGGCAACAAACTTTGGGAAAATAAATATCTCCTCTGAATAAAGGTGACGAACTTTGGAAAAATAAATGGCTTATTTGAATAAAGGCAATGAACTTCTAGAAAATAAATGACTCCTCTAAATAGAGGCAATGAACTTTTGAGAAAATAAATAGCTTCTCTGAATAGAGGCAACGAACTTCTAGAAAATAAATGGCTCCTCTAAACAGAAGCAACGAACTTTTGAGAAAATAAATGGCTCCTTAAATAGAGGCAACGAACTTTTGAGAAAATAAATGGCTCCTTTTAATAGAGACAATGAACTTCTAGAAAATAAATAGCTCCTTGACAATTATGTCCAATGGAGTTGTAGCTCAAATATGATAAAATTTGTAATGGGAACTCAAAGATTCACAATTTGAGTTCGAAAATCAAAGGTTCAGATTCGCAAGAACGTTGCAACTTCGTAAAAATTCACTAAAATTTGATTCTCAAAATTTCAGCTTCACAAGAATTCAAATTTGCAAAATCTTAAGATTCACATTCACAAATTATAAGACTCACATCCACATTTTAAAAATTTTTATTTGAATTTTGGAGATTTACATCCAAAAATTCAAAGCTTTTCATTATAGTTTGAAGATTCACATTTGACAAACTTTAGGGTTTCACACCTCAACGATTTTCATTTTGAACTTGAAGATTCTTATTTGAGTTCAAAGACTCCCATTTGGGAACTCAAAAATTCTCATCAAAAGATTCACAATTTGCTTTTCAAGTGACTTAAAATTTTGCATGCAATGAATGTCATGATCAAAGATGCAAATGCCTTTTTAAAGATGCAAATGTAATAACCTAGATTCTCATTTGAGTTGAAAGATTCATTTTCAAGAAGTCTTAGAGTTTGACATCTTAAAGATTCTCATTTTGAACTCGAAGATTCTTATTTCAGTTTAAAGACTCCCATTTTGGGAACTCAAAAATTCTCATAAAAAGATTCACAATTTGCTTTTCAAGTGACTCAAAATTTTACATGCAATAAATGTTATGATCAAATATGCAAATGCCTTTTTAAAGATGCAAATGCAATAACCTAGATTCTTATAATGCCTTGCATGTCCAAACATCAAATTATGTGCATGTACTATTCAAGCAATGATGCCAACAAGATGTATATAATGAAATCCTAAATAATTGTGGTAATATAACTCTCAAGACTCCATCATTTTTGAGCTTCTCAGCACTAACAATCTCAAAATAAATTCAGTCTTCTGTCACTTAGTCTCAAATCATAGGTTTCTCAGCACTAACCATTTCTGAACAAATTTTATCCTTTAATCCTTATTATTTTATCACTTGATCACCATTGACAAGCTATGTCGACCAATTCATCCTATATTCATCATTTGGTTACACCATATGCCTTCTCAAATCATCTCTTTCTAGGTTTTTACCACCTCTTCCTTTTTTTCTCTTATCATCTTGGACTTCTCTTTAAAGAAATGCAAGACTTTTTTATGCACATTATCATTCATTCATTATCATTTCAAATATGACAAATATAATGCTCTCATACATTTCCTTGATTTATTCTGGGGATGCAATAATAAGGGAACACGGGGTAATTTGAGAGAAAAGTACTTAATGAAAGACGAGTTTGGTGTAAAACAAATAGGAAAAGAAACAAATTGGATGAATGGTATATCTAAACAATGAATATCCAAACAATTTTGAACATTAATCCAGGATTCTTTTCAAAAACTCATTTCATTGACTATTGAAATCATTTTGAGCTCATCAAACTTTGCCTCAATTTCGAGAGGTCTTCAAATACCTTGCTCTTCTATCAAACTTTTAGCTCAGATATTTTTTCTACCTAAATTATCTTTTCAGGTTTTCAATTTAAGTCTTCCTTTTCTCTCTTTTTCATCTTTTTTATTTTTTCATTTTATTCATTTTTCATTTTTCTCAATTTTTCATTCTTTTTTTTTCATTTTTTCTTCTTCTTTTTTCCATCCATTATCGATATCTTTTTCACATCAATTTTTAACACATAAAGCAATTCGATTGCCCTATCATAAAGTATGCCTTAGTTCAACATATGATCATTCAATTTGAGCACTCACACTTGATCCAAATGGACTTTTAAAGGTTGTAATATAGGCCATGATGAGGGGTCATGAAAGAAATGGATAAAATAGGCTCAAAGCATGTGTTTAAAGGGTTTAAAATCAAAGGATCATTTGATGCAACTTGGCATTTTGCCCCCACATCATTTCACTACTTTTTTCTTATTCCATTTCATTCCTTACACAAAGAATTCTCATTACTTTGCCCCAATTTGCTTGTGGCATTTTCCTTTTCTCTTTTTCTTTCATTTTGCTTTGCTTTCTCTCTTTGAGACCTTTTACGATCTTTTATCTCTTTTTTTTTTTTCAAAAATGCCTCTAATACGGATGATGATCCTTGGTCAAGGTTCTTTTAAAAATAATAATAATAATAATAGGCTGAAAAGAGTAGCAATGATTGGTTTTTCAAATGGTAAAAGAAATATGGTCATTTTTCATCTCAATTGTGAATACTTTCCTTGAACATCATCTATTGAACAAAAATAAACTCATGGATCTGTATAAAAGACTGCACATCTTCAAGACATATCTATTTCACCTCAATAATAGCTTGCCTTTTTTTTTTGCTCAAACTATCTCTTTTATATAAGTGTGAATGAGTTCTCAAAATTAAATCTCAGAATTATTGTTATCATTGTCTAAATATTCATCATCTAAAATTTAAGAACGGGAATAAAAAGTTATGAAATGTGACAAAGCATGGAACAATGATTGAACGAAAGAGAAAATATAATGAAATGCATATACTTGCCTTTTATTAAAATGATAACAAGTGAAATCCTACTACCTAAAAGAAATCCTAACATTCTCTAAAAAAAATCCTAAAATGACAAAAAAAACTTCCAACCAGCCTTATCTTTATTCTCCAAAATTGCACCCCTGTGTAATCAGGATCTTTATTGATATCTTGCCCTCTTGATTCATTGTAACTCTCTAGGCCTTTTCTGATCCATGTGTTCTGGATTTTCACTCAGAGTATTGACATTGTGATTGGGCAATGGATTGCCACTAACATTAAGTGTTGTTGCTCTTCCTTGATCAAAACTTATCATCCCATCTTTGATTAATCGTTGCATCTTATGTTTCAAAGCAGTGTAATTTTTAGTGGAATGGCTAGCAATTCCATGGTGGTAGTCATAGTGAGCTGTATGATCATACCATTTAGGATAGGGTGGCTTGAGTGGCTCTACACGACTGGGGGCAATCAAGTGGCTATTATAGAGCTCTCGATATAACTCCGTATAAGTCACAGGGATTTGATCGAATATGAATTTTTCTCAGGTAATTCGTTGCTCTCGTAAACCACTTGTTAGGTTAGTAAGATGAACCTGGGCCTTATGGAAGGTTGAATATTAAGGCTGTATATGGGAGCTTAGGGGTTAAAAATAGGTTGGTGTGTGGATGAGTAAGATGGTTGGGGTATGCACTGGTATGGGTAGGATGAGGTATTGTTTACAGCAGGGTAGTATGGGAGTAACCTTGTGGATAAGGTTGGTATCCCCTAAACTGTCTGTCAAAGCCTACAGCTTAAGTTTTAATCTCTTTCTTCTGAGATGCCTTCTTGGTTTCTCCTCCTTTCAGCTTGCCATTTTTAATGGCATTCTCAATGATTTTGCCTGAGATCACCATGTCAATGAAATTCTTTGTGGCATTCCTTATCATCTTTTTATAATAAGGAGATTTTAGAGTGTTAACAAATAACACTGTACTTTTATTTTTAGTTAGAAGAGATTGCACCTGGGAAGCTACATCTCTCTCTATCTCTGAGCGTATTCTATGAATGATTCATTTTCCTTTTTCTCTATATTTTACAAAGATAAATGATCAAGGGCCAAATCCATGATATATCGATATTGACTGATAAAGTCATGGGCCATGTCACTCCAGGAATGGATGCGAGTTCTATCCTACTGAACATACCACCTAACAACAGAGCCACTAAGACTATCTTGGAAAACATGCATTAGTAGCTTTTTATTATGATACTGGGCTACCATCTTCTGACAATACATAGTAATGTGAGTCTTTGGGCACTTTGTACTAGCATATTTCTCAAATTTTGATACTTTGAATTTTGTAGGAATGACCACATCTGGGACTAAATAGAGCCTAGCAGTATCAACAGAACCATAAAAACTAATTTCTTCCACAGCTTGTAGCCTTTGTTCTAGTATACTGATCTTGGAGTCTTCTTGAGCTTCAACTTTTACTTTTTTTTTCTTTTTTTCTTTCAGTTCATCCAAATCAGGAACTTGATTTGGTTCTACTACATTTTCAGTAAAGACAAGATTCGCATAACTATGGTAGTGCCTTAGATTAAAGGCTAATGGCATTTCAGGATATGTAGGATATGTGAATTGTTGTGGTGAAACCTCTTGTGTAGACTAGGCTTGACTTGGACCAAAACTAGATGGATATAGGGGATCAATCACTTCTTGTGATGTAGGGCCCTATTGCCTTGTGTTCTCTTCTACCCCTTTCCCCTTATTTAACTTGTTTAAAGCATCCAAAATTTTACTTAACTCATTTTCAAGCTTCTCCTAGGCCTTTTCCAATTTTTCAAATCGATGAGAGTTTTCTTGCTCCATTTGTCTAGCTCTGGCTCTTATGTTGTATCAATGAGTGGTCTTTCTACTGGATAGAGCTATCCTTGAACTTTGAGTACCATAATTATATGATTATTAGAAACTATGTATTTTAAGTATGATATGCAAATGTATGCATGAAATATACTAATTTTGCCACATAATCAATATTGATAAAAGATATCTCCATTTGAAACTTTATTAAATAAAATTTCAAAATTACATCCTAATAAAGTTAAAGTAATATTCTAAAGTCCTAAACATCATCGTTTATTTCTAATGTGTCCTTATAAACATTCTAGCTTGCTGGTAATGATTTTGTGCCTCATCTAGGAAATCAAGCTGTTATTGTCCATAGACTCCCACTGGTTGCACCATAGCCTTCAATTTTTTTACTTTTCTTCCATTTTTGATGCTTTGTTTGCAACAATGCATATCTGATCAAACAAATGCCTTAGATGCCTTTGTTTTTCTAGGCACATGTTTTCCTATAGCTCACTCTGTTGAGCTTGTCTCCTGTATTCATCAGACAAGGCTTCCACTTATGCTCTGCATCAATCCACTATCTCTTGTAGCATCTGGCTATGTCTATGTGCCCTAGTAATGGCCTTTTGTTCTTTTTCTAGCCTCACTTTAAAAAATTCATTTTCTTTTAGAAGTCAGGCAAGCTTAGGTGTGACTGATGAATGTGTCATATCTAAGTCATTAAATAAGGCTCTCTACTAATCTTTTTGCTTTGTGAGACTTTGGATTTTTAGCTTTTGAAGTCGTAGACTCTCTTCCATTTCCAACTTCAATCGTTTATTTTCTTGTTCCAAAAGATCTTTCTCGGATTGGAGTTTTCTCTTAGCTGTTTCCATTTTAAGTAAAAGATCTTGAAGAATGGGTTTTGGGGAATGTCCTAATTGTTCACTAGAAAGCACAATATCTTTTCCCCTTCTCATATGCCACACACAATATCTTTTCCCTTGATTAACCCTGGTGGTTTGCTTCCATGATTACTTGACCTTTTCAATCATTCCATATGCCCCTTTACTCCCATTGGTTAAGTCCATAAGTTTTTTGAATGAATTGCTCACATCCAGATTGTCTTCTCACCAAAGTTGGGGCATAAGTAACAGCACCCCATAGGCCTAATAAGTACACCCATTGTTGACCTCCACAACTTTATAACACTGTATCATGATGTATCCAAGGTTCTCTCCAAACTATCCCTTGACTATCAAGGGCTCAAAAATAGAAAACCCACTCTTCTTTTGACTTTGCTTGAGGCCATGTGCTATAACAAAACTCCTTGATAGGAATACTAGAATAAAGGTATGGTTCACGAAATTGACTTTCTTTGCATTCCATGTGACTCTTCATCCATACATAAAGCAACTGTAGGCATCCATTAAATCGACCTTTACCATTTCTGCACAACAGTTTAAAGAACAAATGGTTTCTACCAAAATGGTTGGTGTTGCATTGACCTAATATGCTAACTAATCAACAAAATCCACCATTGCAACATCAACACATCTAATGACTTTTAGAAAGATCCCTAGTCCATATAAAGCTATAGCCATAGCCACTAATCCCTAATCATTATCCATATACCCTTGGATGAAATCTCATAGAAAACTTCATGGAATAGCCTTACTTTCACCTTTTATCTTGACACATGAATCAACTTGAGGCAAACTAAGTCCAAGCATTTGCATTAGCTTTTTACGATAGCCCACCTTATTAGACCAATAAATCTTATTTGGGTTTGGTAGATCGAAACAAAGTAGGATCATATACTCTTCAATTGTAGACACCATGTTTGTTTCATTAAAAATGAAACATCTACAAGAAGGATCCCAAAACTAAATGATGGCCCTAATCAAATTACTGTCCATTTCTACCTGAAGCAGTGAAGCTATATCTCCATACTTGTTCTCAAATACCTCGTGCCTTATTTTACTCATGCATCCCAGACACTACTTAAATCAGCTAGATCATTTTACTGTAGCTCAAGATAAACTTTCTCGGGTGATGATGAAATAAAACCCTCAGGCAAGCAATTTCCCTGTTTTCTTTAACCTTTATCTAACTTGATTTTTACTTGATGAGCAGACTCATAATGGACTGATGTAGACTTTGGTTTCATTTGGCTTTCCATGAATGTAAGTGGGAAATTTGATTTATCAATAACTGATATGTGGCAAATATTTCCCATATGCAAATGATGGTGTTAGACATGATCATGAAAATGATGGATAGAATGATATGATATGCTAGAACATGGAAATGATGTTATGAAGATGATGCATAGAACAAAATGACATGAAGATGGTGTAGATGTACAAAATCAAGCAAACAAAATGGTTGATAACATACTATTTCTTTTTTTGTGTCCTAATTTTGGGTTATATCTATTAATAGGTAGGAAAGGCTCTATCTTAGTTTGGTCTTTTAAGGTTGAACTATATGCAGGGTTAGGAGATTTTGACTACTAAAAGGTTCTCAAATTGTTCCTTACATCATTGTCCATCACAGACTAGTAAGGCAATCCAATCCTCACCCATCACAAGCTACAAATGGAAAGAATTCAATTTGAGTGGGAGTATTTTGCTAGCCATTACAAAGATTATCATCTCATGAGAGCGTAGGTACTTTACTTCCTCCTAAGAGGGACGGAGTCCAAGTATAGAGCTCATATAATGCAAATGCATATGATAGTGTATGCAAAAGAACATATAAGTTTTATGCCCCAAAAATAAAAGACAAGACAAAACAAAAAAATGTTAGTAAACAAATAATTACAATCTCAAACCATTAGACCAAAAGATAAGAGAAATTCAAAAATTATGGCTTGACTTTCTATAGCTTCCCTAATGGAGTCGCCAAACTGTCATAACATATAGACTTGAAAATCTATAGCTAGACTTAATAAATGAATGGAGTCACCACCAATCTTTTTTACTATGTGTGATTGGCCACCTGAAGAATTTATTATCTTAAGGAACTACTAAGCTTGACTAAGGATCCCTAAAAGAATAGGTTCAGGTCTACTAACTAGAACAAGGTTCGAGAGTTCGGTTACATGTGGAAAAGGTTATAGCACCACCACATGCCCATCCGAAGAATGGTACCATATTATTTTGAATTTATCTTATGGTCTTGAGTCTAATGGTTTCAAATTTTTATGTTGAAATATTGGAAATAATTTATAAGATTCTCCATCAATCTGGTAAAACTCTTAAAAAATATTTCCTCACCTCAAGAGTATTCAAGAATCCCATTTGATTTTTTAAAAAGGCTCCGTCGTAGGAAAAAGTTAATTGTTTATTACTTTTTATTATTATCATTTTTTGTTGAAAATAGATCTAATTATTCCACCATTTGGGCCAAATTAGAAATATTTTCTCTTTTGAATTTTTAAAATTTCCACCATTTGGGCTATTTAGAATTTCCCCTTTTTTTTATTGAAAAAAAATAATATGACAATTATTTTTATTGAAATTTCATCTAAATTATTCCACCATTTGGGTCAAATTTAGAGAAAATTTCTCACCTAGAGATTTATTAGAAATTTACCATTTGAAACTTCTAAGAATCTCATTCTTAGATAATTATCATATATTTTCAAGCCAAATTTTTAGTTTGGAAAAAAGAATACAATTACTTTTATTGAAACTTTCATCTAAATTATTTCACCATTTGGGACAAATTTAGATAAAATTTCTCACTTAGAGATTTCTTAAGAATTTTACCATTTGAAATTTTTAAGAATCTCATCATTGGGTAATTTGTATTTAATTCCCATAATTTTTATATATTTTTTTCATTTTTTATTTTTTTGTTTGAAAATAAATATTAATTATTGTTATTAAAACTTTATCTAAATTATTCCACCATTTGGGATAAATTTAAACAAAATTTCTCACCTAGAAATTTTATAAAAATTTACCATTTGAAATTTCTATAAATTCCATCAGTGGATAATTAATATTTATTTCAAAAATTTATATTTATATATTTATTATTTTATTATTTTATTAAATAAAATAAGTAAATAAATAAAATAAACAAAGAATTAAATAAATGAATACACACATAAATGAGTAAAAAGTACCTTTCAATATTATAAATAAAGCATTGCTACTTTAGTAATGTCAATAAATGTCCCAACCATCTAAATGCAAATGGCTTTGGGCAAGCCTTCCATGTAAAGCCAATAGTACCTACTTGCAAGAAGCCTTTATGACTTTGGTCCAAATTGGATATTTCCTCACGTGCTTCTCTTTAAAAGTTATTGTTTTTTAAAGAAAGACAAGTCTTTGTTAAGGAATACCCATGAATTTTGAGTGCGTTTTCTTCAAGCCTGACTTTTGCTGTGGTATTGGAGCCTAAAGCTGTGGTTGATGGATGACAATATTTCCCAACTAATGGTGCTTGTAATGGCAGAGTGCTTAGACGGTGCTATCAAAGCTTAGAGACTCGTGTGGTATTGATGATAATAGTGGTAGTAGATCTGTGTTGATGGTGTTTGTTCTCGTGTAGTAATGGAGACTGTAGCAACGAAGATGGTGATCCAGTAGAGATGGCAGTGGGATAAACGTGTTCTCCAAACTCTGTGTACCTCTATTTTCTTTGTATTTATTCTCTATATTCTGTGTATGTGGGAGTATCTATTTATAGGGTTCTAATCTAAAGAATCCAAACATAATTTTACTCCTTTTTAATTTCAATTTCAGTCTTTAAATCTAATTTAAACACCTCACTCACAGTCATGCACTAACTCAACCTATCAGTTTTTTTCCTTTTTTCTATTTATTCTTTATTTAATCAACAAACTAAATCAAGTAGAATCCTGGACAGATTAGGGTGTCTATAATTATTTATTTCAAATAGTTATGATCCTTTGTTTTATCATAAAACAATTGTTTCTATTCATGCAAGTTTATTTAGAATAAAATAATACTAATTTATTAATATTCTAAAAATTAATATGTAAGAGATTTAAAAAATAAATTTGTTTACTGAGCAAGTTCAAATAGTCATGTCTATATGAACAATTATCTATTTCAAATCGTTATGATCTTTTGTTTTGTCATAAAATAATTGTTTCTATTCATGCAAAATTATTCAAAATAAAATAATACCAATTTATTAATATTTTGAAAATTAGTAAGAGATTTAAAAACTAAATTTGTTTATCGAAACAGCTTAAATAGTTATTATTATTTGAATAATTATCTATCTAAAATCGTTATCATATTTATTTTGTTATAAAATAATTATTTCTTTTCATACAAGCTTATTTGGATTAAAATAATACTAATTTAATAATATTCCAAAAATTAATAAGAGCTTTTAAAAATAAATGTGTTTGCTAAACTAGTTTAAATAGTTAAGACTATTATAAATCTATTTATAATAATAGTAATTTATTAACATTCAAAAAATTAATGAGTAAAAGATTTAAAAAATATAAATCTATTTATCAAATATGTTCAAATAGATTTGACTATTTGAACAATTATCTATTTAAAGTCATTATGATCTTTTGTTTTGTTATAAAATAATTGTTTCATTTCATAAAAACTTATTAGAAATAAAATAATACTTTATTAATATTTCAAAAATTAATAAACAAGAGATTTAAAACTAAAGTTGTTTTCTAAACTAGTTTAAATAGTTAGGACTAATGGAACAAATATCAATCTCAAATCATTATGATCTTTGTTTCCTCATAAAGCAATCATTTATGATCATACAAGCTTATTTGGTCAAAAATAATACTAATTTAATAGTATTCCAAAACTTAGTGAAGGATTTAAAAAATAAATGTATTTGTCAAACCAATTCAAATAGTTAGGACTATTAGAATAATTATTTATTTCAAATAGTTCTAACCTTTTGTTTAGTCTTATAATAATTGTTTCAATTCATACACGATTATTCGAAATAAAATAATACTAATTTATTAACATTCCAAAAATTAACAAGCAAGATATTTGAAAAGATAAATGTGTTTACCGAACAAGTTCAAAAAGTTAGGACTATTTGAACAATTATCGATTTAAAATTGTTAAGACCTTCTGTTTTTTTTCATAAAGCAATTGTTTTAGTTTAGAAAAGCTTATTCAAAAGAAAATATACTACTTTATTATTATTTTGAAAGTTAATAATTAAGAGATTTAAAAAATAAATTAGTTTACTGAATAAGTTCAAATAATTATGGCCATTTGACCAACTGTTTATTTCAAATTATTATTACCTTTTGTCTGTCATAAAGCAATTATTTTTCAAAAAATAAATCTGTTTACCGAACCAGTTCAAATAGTTATGACTATTTGAACAATTATCTATTTCAAATTGTTATAACATTTTATTTTATAATAAAACAATTGTTTCTATCCATACAAGCTTATTTAGAATAAAATAATACTAAGTTAGTAATATTCTAAAAATTAATAACTAATAGATATAAAAATAAATCCATTTACCGAACCAATTCAAACAGTTAAGACTATATGAACAATTATTTATCTTAAATTGTTCTGACCTTTTGTTTTGTCATAAAACAATTATTTTAGGTCATAGAAGCTTATTCGAAATAAAGTAAAACTAATTTATTAATATTTGAAAATTTTATAAGAGATTTAGAAAATAATTTTATTTACTGAACTAGTTCAAATAATTATATCTATTTAAATAATTATCTATTTCAAATAATTATTAGTTTTTATTTTGTAATAAAACAATATTATTTTTTAATATAAGTTTGTTCAAAATAAAATAGTACTAATTTATTAATATTTATCAAACCAATTCAAATAGTTATAACTATTTGAGCAATTATTTATTTCAAATTGTTATGACTTTTTGTTCTATTATAAAGCAATAGATTTTGTTCATATAAGCTTATTCGGATTACAATAACACTAATTTATTAATATTTCAACAATTAATAAGTAAAATATTGAAAACATAAATATGCTTATCGAACTAGATCAAATAGTCATGGCTATTTGAATAATTATCTATTCAAATCGTTACTTTTATTTTGTCATAAAAATAATACTAAGTTATCAATATTCTGAAAATTAATAATTAAGAGATTTAAAAAATGAATATGTTTAATGAATAAATTTAAATTATTATGACTATTTGAACAATTATCTATTTGAAATCGTTATAATTTTTTGTTTTGTCATAAAATGATTTTTTTTTCTATTCATACAAGATGATTTTGAATAAAATAATACAAATTTATTAATATTAAGACAATTAATAAATAAAAGATCTAACAAATAAATCTATTTACCAAACAAGTTTAAATCTTTATGACTACTTGAACAATTATTTATTTCTAATTGTTATGACCTTTTATTTTGTCATAAAGCAATTGTTTCTATTCATACAAGCTTATTTGGATTAAAAAAATTAATTTATTAATATTTTGGCAAATAATAAGTAAAAGATTTAAAAAATAAATATATTTATCGAACAAGTTCAAATGGTCATGAATATTTGAGTAATTAATTACTTCAAATCAATGTGACCTTTTTTTTGTAATAAAACAATTGTTTTAGTTCATATAAGCTTATTTGAAATAAAATAATACTAATTTATTAATATTCTAAAAATTAATGAGTAAGAGAATTAAAAAATTAAATATTTACCAAACATGTTCAAATAGTTATGCTATCTGAATAATTATCTATTTCAAAACATTATGACTTTTTATTTTGTCATAAAATAGTTGGTTCTATCCATGCAAGCTTATTTCGAATAAAATAATATAAATTTATTTATATTTCAAAAATTAATAAGTAAAAATTTAAAAAATAAATATTTTTTCTGAACACATTCAAATAGTTATGATTATTTAAATAATTATCTATTTCAAATTGTTATGACCTTTTGTTTTGTCATAAACCAATTGTTTCTATTCATAAAAGCTTATTCAGAATAAAATAATACTAATTTATTAAAATTTCAAAAAAAAAGTAAAAGATTTAAAAAATAAATTTGTTTACTGAGCAAGTTCGAATAGTTATGACCCTTAGAATAATTATTTATTTCAAATCATTTTGATATTTTGTTTTGTTATAGAACAATTGTTTCTATTCATATAATTTTATTTGCAATAAAATAATACTAATTTATTAATATTCTAAAATTAATAAGTTGGAGATTTAAAAAATATATCTACTTACTAAACAAGTTCAAATAGTTATGTCTGTTTGAATTGTTATCTATTTCAAATTATTATGACATTTTGTTTGTCCTCAAATGATTTTTCTATTCATACAAAATTATTAAGAATAAAATAATACTAATTTATTAATATTTCAAAAATTAATAAGAGATTTAAGAATTAAATCTCTTTATCAAACCAATTCAAATACTTATGACTATTTGAATAATTATCTATCTCAAATCATTATGATCTTTGTTTTGTAATAAAACAATTGCTTCTGTTCATACAAACTTATTCGAAGTAAAATATTGCTAAATTAATAATATTCCAAAAATTAATAAGAGCTTTGAAAAATAAATGTGTTAATTGAACCGGTTCAAATAATTAAGACTATTAGAGCAATTATCAATTTCAAATTATTCCTACCTTTTGTTTAGTCATCAAACAATTATTTTAGTTCATACAAGCTTATTTAGAATAAAATAATAGTAATTTATTAACTTTCAAAAAATTAATGAGCGAAAGATTTAAATAAAATAAATCTATTTATCAAACAAGTTCAAATAGATTTGACTATTTGAACAATTATCTATTTAAAGTTGTCGTGACCTTTTGTTTTGTCATAAAACAATTGTTTCATTTCATAAAAACTTATTTGAAATAAAATAATACGACTTAATTAATATTTAAAAAATTAATAAGCAAGAGATTTAAAACTAAAGTTGTTTTTTGAACTAGTTCAAATAGTTATGACTATTTGAACAAATATCAATCTCAAATCAATAGGGTCTTTGTTTTCTTATAAAATAATTGTTTCTGATCATACAAGCTTATTTGAATAAAAGTAATATTAATTTAATGGTATTCCAAAAAATAGTGAAAGATTTAAAAAATAAATGTATTTGATAAACAAGTTCAAATAGTTATGACTATTAGAACAATTATCTATTTCAAATCATTCTAACCTTTTATTAATATTTAGAAAATTAATTAGTAAGAGATTTAAAAATAAAACTGTTTACCAAACCATTTCAATAGTTTTGACTATTTGAATAATTATCTATTTCAATTTGTTATAACCTTTTATTTTGTCATCAAACAATTAGTTCTATTCATACTATTTTATTCATAATAAAATAATACTAATTTAATAATATTCCAATACTTAATACTAAGAAAATTAAAAAATAAAACTAATTGTCGAACCCTTTCAAATACTAAGCTACATGAATGATTATCTATTTCAAATCATTATGACCTTTTGTTTTGTCATAAAACAATTGTTTTTTATCATACATGCTTATTAAAAATAAAAATAATATCAATTTATTAATATTGCAAAAATTAATAAGTAAGAGATTTAAAAAATAAATCTGTTTACTAAACCAGTTCAAATAATTGTGACTATTTGAGTAGTTATCAATCTCAAATCATTAAGATCTTTGTTTTGTCATAAAACAATTGTTTCTGATCATAGAGCTTATTTGGTTAAAAATACTACTAATTTAATAATATTCCAAAAATTAATAAATAAGAGATTTCAAAAAAAAATATATTCGTCGAACCAGTTTAAATAGTTAAAACTATTAGAATAATATATAGTTTAAATCATTTTTACCTTTTGTCTAGTTAGAAAATATTTGTTTCATATCTTACAATCTTATTCGAAATAAAATAATCCAAATTTATTAACATTTGAAAAATTAATAAGGAAAAATTTGAAAAAATAAATTTGTTTATCGAACAAATTCAAATAGTGATGACTATTTGAATAATTATTTATTTAAAATCATTATAACCTTCTGTTTTGATATAAAAAAATTGTTTCAGTTCATAAAAGCTTATCCAAAATAAAATAATACTAATCTCTTAATATTTCAAAAATTAATAAGCAAGAGTCTAAAAAAATAAATTAATTTACCGAACAAATTCAAATAGTTATAACTATTTGAACACTTGTCTAGTTAAAATCATTATGACCTTTTGTTTTGTCATAAAACAATTGTTTCAATTCATACAAGCTTATTCAAAATAAAATAATACTAATTTATTAATATTCTAAAAATTAATAAGTAAGTGATTTAAAAAGTAAATCGGTTTACCAAATCAGCTCAAATAATTGTGACCATTTCAACAATTATCTATTTCAAATTGTTACTACCTTTTGTTTGGTCATATAACAATTGTTTTTTATTATACAAGTTTATTCAAAATAAAATAATAGTATTTTATTAATCTTTCAAAAATTAATAAGTAAGAGATTTAAAAAATAAATCTATTTACTAAACAATTTAAATAATTATGACTATTTGAATAGTTGTATGCTTCAAGTATTATAACATTTTGTTTTGTCATAAAACAATTATTTCTGTTCATACAAGCTTATTCAAAATAAAATAATACTAATATAAAAATATTCCAAAAATTAATAATTGAGAGATTTTAAAAAATAAATTTGTTTGCTAAACTAGTTTAAATAGTTAAGACTATATGAACCGTTATTTATTTAAAATCATTTTTTTTGTCATAAAACAAAATTTTCAATTCACACTAACTTATTCAAAATAAATTAAAATGAATTTATTCATACTAAAAAAATTAATATGTAAGAGGTTTAAAAAATAATTCTGTTTACCTAACCAATTCAAATAATTATGACTATTTGAACAATTATCTTTTTCAAATAGCTATGACCTTTCGTTTTATCACAAAACAAATGTTTTTGTTCATATAAGTTTGTTCGGAATAAAAGAATACTAATCTATTAATATTTCAAAAATTAATAAGAGATTTAAAAAATAAATATGTTCATCAAATTAGTTTAAATAGTTATGACTATTTGAGCAATATTTATTTCAAATTGTTATGACTTTTTTTTCTATTATAAAACAATAGTTTTTGTTCATACATGCTTATTCGATTAAAATAATACCATTTTATTAATATTTCTACAATTAATAAGTAAAAAATTTTAAAAATAAATATGCTTACCGAACTAGATCAAATAGTCATGACTATTTGACTAATTATCTATTTCAAATCGTTATGACCTTTTGTTTTATCATAAAAAAATAATTTCAGTTCATATAAGCTTATTAAAAATAAAATAATACTAAGTTATCAATATTCTAAAACTTAATAATTAAGATATTTAAAAAATAAATCTATTTAATGAATAAGTTTAAATAATTATGACTATTTGAGCAATTATCTATTTGAAATCGCTATTGCCTTTTGTTTTATCATAAAATGATTTTTTTCTATTCATACAAACTTATTTTAAATAAAATAATATAAATTTATTCATATTAATACAATTAATAAGTAAAAGATATAAAAATAAATCTGTTTACTAAACAAGTTCAAATCTTTATGATTATTTGAACAATTATTTATTTCAAATTTTTATGACCTTTTTGTTTTGTCATAAAACAATTGTTTCTATTCATACAAGCTTATTTGGATTAAAAAATATTAATTTGTTAATATTTTGACAAATAATAAGTAAAAAATTTTAAAAATAAATATGTTTATCGAACAAGTACAAATAGTCATGAATATTTGAATAATTAATTATTTCAAATCATTGTGACCTTTTTTTTTAATAAAACAACTGTTTCAGTTCATATAAGCTTATTTGAAATAAAATAATACTAATTTATTAATATTATAAAAATTAATGAGTAAGAGAATTAAAAAATTAATCTATTTACAGAACATATTCAAATAGTTATGACTATCTGAATAATTATCTATTTCAAAACATTATGACCTTTAGTTTAATCGTAAAAAAATTGATTTTGTTCATGCAAGTTTATTTCAAATAAAATAATATAAATTTATTAATATTAATAGTTAATAAGTAAAAATTTTAAAAATAAATATGTTTTCTAAACACGTTCAAATAGTTATAACTATTTGAATAATTATCTATTTCAAATTGTTATGACCTTTTGTTTTGTCATAAACCAATTGTTTCTATTCATAAAAGCTTATATAGAATAAAATAATACTAATTTATTAAAATTTCAAAAATTAATAAGTAAAAGATTTAAAAAATATATCTATTTACTGAGTGAGTTCAAATAGTTATGACCCTTTGAACAATTATTTATTTCAAATCATTTTGTTTTGTCATAAAATAATTGTTTCTATTCATACAATTTTATTTGAAAAAAAATAATACTAATTTATTAATATTCTAATAATTAATAGGTTGGAGATTTTAAAAATAAATTTGCTTACCGAACAAGTTCAAATAGTCATGTCTATTTGAATTATTATATATTTCAAATCATTATGACATTTTGTTTTGTCATAAAACGATTGTTTCTATTCATACAAAATTATTTAGAATAAAATAATATTAATTTATTAATATTTCAAAAATTAATAAGAGATTTAAGAATTAAATCTATTTATCGAACTAGTTCAAATACTTATGGCTATTTGAGCAATTATCTATCTCAAATTGTTATGATCTTTATTTTGTAACAAAACAACTGCTTCTGTTGATACAAACTTAATTAGAGTAAAATATTGCTAAATTAATAATATTCTAAAAAAAAGAAAGAATTTAAAAAATAAATTTGTTTACCGAACTAATTCAAATAGTTAAGACTATTAGAATAATTATCTATTTCAAATCATTCTTATATTTTGTTTAGTCATAAAATAATTGTTTTAGTTCATACATGCTTATTCAAAATAAAATAACACTAATTTATTAACATTCAAAAAATTAATAGACAAGAAATTTTAAAAATAAATCTGTTTATTGAACAATTTCAAATTGTCATAAATATTTAAACAATTATCTATTTAGAATAAATATGACCTTTTGTTTTATCATAAAACAATTGTCTTAGTTCATAAAAGCTTATCTGAAATAAAATAATATTACTTTATTAATATTTCAAAAACCAATAAGTTAAAGATTTAAAAAATAAGTCAGTTTATCAAATTGGTTTAAATAATTATGGTTACTTGAATAATTATCTATTTCAAACTGTTACAAACTTTTGTTTTGTAATAAAACAATTATTTTCATCATACAAGCCTATTCAAAATAAAACAATACTAATTTATTAATATTTCAAAAATTAATAAGTAGGAAGTTTAAAAAAAAAAATTGTGTACTGAACTAGTGTCTATTTGAACAATTATCTATTTCAAATCGTTATAACTTTTTGTTCTATTATAAAATAATTGTTGTAGTTCATATAAGCTTCTTTGGAATAAAAAAATACTAATTTAATATTATTTTGAAAATTAATAACAAGGAGATTCAAAAAAATAAACCTATTTGCTAAAACAATTCAAACAATTAAGACTATATGAACAATTATTTGTTTACTAAAAATTATGGCCTTTTGTTTAGTCATATAACAATAATTTTTTTTATCATTCCAGCTTATTTGGAATAAAATCATACTAATTTGTTAATCTTTCAAAAATTAACAAGAGATTTAAAAAATAAATTTGTTTACTGAACTAGTTTAAATATATGACTATTTGAACAATTGTAACTTCGAATTGTTATAATCTTTTGTTCTATCATAAAACAATTATTTTTGTTCATACAAGTTTATTTAGAATAAAATAATGCTAATCTAATAATATTTCAAAAATTAATAACTAAGAAATTAAAAAATAAATTTGTTTGTTGAACTAGTTTAAATATTTAAAGACTATATGAATAATTATCTATTTCAAATCATTATGACCTTTTGTTTTGTCATAAAATAAGTTTTTTGAATTCATACTAGCTTATTTAAAGTAAAAAAAATGAATTTATTAATATTTCAAAATTAATAAGTAAGAGATTTAAAAAACAATTCTGTTTACCTAACTAGTTCAAATAATTATGATTATTTGAACAATTATCTATTTCAAATCATTATGACCTTTTGTTTTGTCATAAAATAAATGTTTTTGTTCATATAAATGTGTTCGAAATAAAGTAATATTGATATATTAATATCTCAAAAATTAATAAGAGATTTAAAAAATAAATCTATTTATCAAACAAGTTCAAATAGTTCAAATAGTTTTGACAATTGTTTCTATTCATACAGGCTTATTCAAGTTAAAATAATACTAATTTATTAATATTTAGACAATTGATAAGTAATTAATTTTAAAAGTAAATATGTTTACTGAACTAGATCAAATAGTCAAGACTATTTGGAATAATTATCTATTTCAAATCGTTATGACATTTTGTTTTGTCTTAAAAAATTATTTCAATTCATGTAAGTTTATTCGAAATAAAATAATATTAAGTTATTAATATTATGAAAATTAATAATTAAGAGATTTAAAAAATGAATCTGTTTGTCGAATAAGTTTAAATAATTTTGACTATTTCGACAATTATCTATTCGAAATTGCTATAACCTTTTGTTTTGTCATAAAATGATTTTTCTATTCATACAAGTTTATTTTGAATAAAATAATACAACTTTATTAATATTAAGACAATTAATAAATAAAAGATTTAAAAAATAAATCTATTTATTGAACAATTTCAAATCTTTATGACTATTTGAAAAATTATTTATTTGAAATTGGTATGACTTTTTTTTTTGTCGTAAAATAATTATTTTTGTCATACATGTTTATTCCGATTCACAAAATATTTATTTTTTAATATTTCGACAATTAATAGTAGAACATTTAAAAAATAAATATGTTTTCCAAACAAGTTCAACTAGTCATAACTATTTGAATAATTATCTATTTCAAATCATTGTGACCTTTTGTTTTGTAATAAAACAATTGTTTCAGTTCATATAAGGTTATTTGAAATAAAATAATATTAATTTATTAATATTCCAAAAATTAATGAGAAAGAGAATTAAAAAAGGAATCTTGTTACCGAACATGTTCAAATAGTTATGACTATATGAATTATTATCTATTTAAAATCATTGTGACCTTTTGTTTTGTAATAAAACAATTGTTTTAGTTCATATAAGCTTATTTGAAATAAAATAATACTAATGTATTAATATTCCAAAAATTAATGAGAAAGAGAATTAAAAAATGAATCTTTTTATCGAACATGTTTAAATAGTTATGACTATCTGAACAATTATCTATTTTAAAACATTATGACATTTTGTTTTCTCATAAAACATCTGGTTCTACTCATGCAAGCTTATTTCAAACAAAATAATAAAAATTTAGTAATATTTCAAAAATTAATGAGTAAAAATTTAAAAATAAATATATTTTTTTAACACTTTCAAATAGTTATGACTATTTGAATAATTATCTATTTCAAATTGTTATGACCTTTTGTTTGGTCATAAACCAATCGTTTCTATTCATAAAAGCTTATTTGAAATAAAATAATACTAACTTATTAAAATTCCAAAAATTAATAAGTAAAAGATTTAAAAAATAAATCTGTTTATTGAGCGAGTTCAAATAGTTATGACTATTTGAACAATTATTTATTTCAAATCATTATAATCTTCTGTTTTATTATAAAACAATTGTTCTTATTCATACAAGTTTATTTGAAATAAAATAATACAATTTATTAATATTCTAAAAATTAATAAGTTGGAGATTTAAAAAATAAATTTGTTTACCGAAAAAGCTCAAATAGACATATCCATTTGAACTATTATCTATATCAAATTGTTATGACATTTTCTTTTGTCGTAAAACAATTGTTTCTATTCATACAAAATTATTCAAAATAGAATAATTCTAATTTATTAGTATTTCAAAAATTAATAAAAGATTAAAAAACTTAATCTGTATATTAAACCAATTCAAATAATTATGATTTTTTGAACAATTATCTATCTCAAATCATTATGATATTTTTTTGTCATAAAGCAATTATTTTTGTTCATACAAGCTTATTTGGAGTAAAATATTGATAAATTAATAATATTCTAAAAATTAATAAGTGATTTAAAAAATAAATTTGTTTGCCAAACCAATTCTAATACTTTCGAATATTAGAACAATTATTTATTTCAAATTGTTTTGACCTTTTGCTTGTCATAAAATAGTATTTTCCATTCACACGTGCTTATTCAAAATAAAATAATATTAATTTATTAGCATTTAGAAAATTAATAAACAACAAATTTTAAAAAATCAATTTGTTTGTCAAACAAGTTCAAATAGTTATGACTATTTGAACAATTATCTATTTAAAATAAATATGACTTTTTGTTTTATCATAAAACAATTGTTTCAATTCATAAAAGCTTATCTAGAATATAATAATATTACTTTATTAATACTTCAATTTTTGATATATTAGAGATTTAAAAAAATACATTGAATTGGTTCAAATGATTATGGCCATTTAAACAATTATCTATTTCAAATCGTTACAAGCTTTTGTTTTTTCATAAAACAATTGTTTTTCATCATACAAGCCTATTTGGATTAAAATAATATTAATTTATTAAAATTTCAAAAATTAATTAGAAGGAGATTTAAAAAATAAATTTGTTTACTGAATCGGTTCCTATTTGGACAATTATCTATTTTCAGTTGTTATAACCTTTTGTTCTATTGTAAAATTATTATTTCAGTTCATATAAGCTTATTTGGAATAAAATAATACTAATTTAATAATATTCCAAAAACTAATAACTAAGAGATTTAAAAAATAAATCTGTTTGCCAAAGTAGTTCAAACAGTTAAGACTATATGAATAATTATCTCTTTAAAATCGTTATGACTATTTGTTTTATCACAAAACAATTGTTTCAGTTCATAGAAGCTTATTCAAATAAAATAATACTAATTTATTAATATTCTAAAAATTAATAAGTAAGTTATTTAGCAAGTGAATCTGTTTATCGAATCAATTCAAACAATTATGGCTATGTCAACAGTTATCTATTTCAAATTGTTATTACCTTTTGTTTTGTCATATAACAATTTTGTTTGAACATTCAATTTTATCGAAATAAAATAATACTAATTTATTAATCTTTCAAAAATTAATAAGTAAGAGATTTAAAAAATAAATTTGTTTATTGATATAGCAATAACTATTTGAACAATTGTAAACTTCAAATTGTTACAATCTTTTGTTTGTCATAAAACAATTATTTTTGTTCATACAAACTTATTTGAAATAAAATAATACTAATCTAATAATATTTCAAAAATTAATAACTAAGAGAATTAAAAAATAAATTTGTTTGTCGAACTCGTTCAAATATTTAAGACTATATGAATAATTATCTATTTCAAATCGTTATGACCTTTTGTTTTGTCATAAAATAAGTTTTTTTTAATTCATAATAGCTTATTCAGAATAAAATGAAATGAATTTATTAATATTTCAGAAATTAAAATGTAAGAGATTTAAAAAATAATTCTATTTACCTAACTAGTTCAAATAATTATGATTATTTGAACAATTATCTATTTTAAATCATTATGACTTTTTGTTTTGTCATAAAACAAATGTTTTGTTCATATAAGTTTGTTTGGAATAAAGTAATACTAATCTATTAATATTTTGAATATTAATAAGAGATTTAAAAAATAAATTTATTTATCAAACTAGTTCAAATAGTTTTGACTATTTGAGCAATTATTTATTTCATATCGTTACGACTTTTTGTTCTGTTATAAAATAATTGTTCATATATGCTTATTTGGATTAAAATAATACTAATTTATTATTATTTCAGCAACTGATAAGTAAAATTTAAAAAACAAATATGTTTACTGAACTAGATCAAATAATCATGATTTTTTGAATAATTATCTATTTCAAATCATTATGACCTTTTGTTTTATCATAAAAGAATTGTTTCAATTCATATAAGCTTATTCGAAATAAAATAATGCTAATTTATTAGTAATCCAAAAATCAATAATAAAGAAATTTAAAAATATGAATCTATTTACTGAAAAAGTTTAAATAATTATAACTATTTCAACTTGTTACGCCTTTTTGTTTTGTCATAAAACAATTGTTTATATTTATACAAGTTTATTCAAATTAAAATAATATTAATTTATTAATATTTCAATAATTAATAAGTAAAAAATTTTAAAAAATAAATATGTTTACCAAACAAGTTCAAATAATCATGACTATTTGAATAATTATATATTTCAAGTCATTATGATCTTTTCTTTTGTAATAAAACAATTGTTTCAGTTCATATAAGTTTATTTGAAGTAAAATATTATTAATTTATTAATATTCCAAAAATTAATGACTAAGAGAACTAAAAAAAGAATCTATTTATTGAATAAGTTCAAATAGTTAGGACTATCTAAACAATTATCTATTTTAAAATATTATGATCTTTCATTTTGCCACAAAACAATTGGTTTTGTTCATGCAAGCTTATTTTGAGTAAAATAATTTAAATTTATTAATATTCTAGAAATTAATAAGAAACAAATGTTTTCTGAACACGTTCAAATTGTTATGACTATTTAAACAATTATCTATTTCAAATTATATGATTTTTTGTTTTGTTATAAACTAAATGTTTTTGTTCATAAAACCTTATTCGAAATAAAAATAATACTAATTTATTAAAATTCTAAAAATTAATAAGTAAAAGATTTAAAAAGTAAATCTATTTAATGAGCAAGTTCAAATAGTTATGACTATTTGAATAATTATTTATTTCAAATCGTTATGATCTTTTTGTTTTGTCATAAAATAATTGTTTCTATTCATACAAGTTTATTCGAAATAAAATAATATTAATTTATTAATATTCTAAAAATTAATAAGTTGAAGATTTAAAAAATAAATATATTTGCCGAACAAGTTCAAATAGCCATGTCCATTTGAACTATAATCTATTTCAAATTATTATGACATTTTATTTTGTTGTAAAACAATTGTTTTATTCTTACAAAATTATTCAAAATAAAATAATATTAATTATTAATATTTCAAAAATTAATAAGAGATTTAAAAACTAAATCTTTTTACCAAACAAGTTTAAATAGTTAAGACTATTTCAATAATTATTTATCTCAAATAGTATGATCTTTGTTTTGTCATAAAACATTTATTTCTATTCATGCAAGCTTGTTCAAAGTAAAATAATACTAAACTAGTAATATTATAAAAATTAATAAGTAAGAGATTTAAAAATAAATGTATTTGCCGAACCAGTTATAATAGTTAAGACTATTAGAATAATTATCTATTTCAAAACGTTCTAACCTTTTTTTGTCATAAAAAATGTTTTTTTCAGTTCATACAAGCTAATTTGAAATAAAATAATGTAATTTTATTAACATTCAAAAAATTAATAAGGAAGAAATTTTTAAAAAATAAATCTATTTATCAAACAAGTTCAATTAGTTACGACTATTTGAACAATTATCTATTTAAAATCATTATGACCTTTTTGTTTTATCATAAAACAATTGTTTCAGTCAATAAAACTTATCCAAAATAAAATAATATTACTTTATTACTATTTCAAAAATTGAGAAGTTGGAGATTTAAAAAATAAATTAGTTTCTCGAATAAGTTCAAATAATTATAGCCATTTGAACAATTATCTATTTCAAGTCGTTATGAACTTTTGTTTTGTTATAAAACAATTGTTTTTCATCGTACAAGTTTATTCATAATAAAATAATACTAATTTATTAAGATTTCAAAAATTAATAAGTAGGAGAATTAAAAAATAAATATAGTTATTGGACTAGTTTAAATAGTTATTACTATTTGAATAATTATATATTTCAAATTGTTATAATCTTTTAGTTTGTCATAAAACAATTATTTATGTTCAAACCAGCTTATTTAGAATAAAATAATACTAATCTAATAATATTATGAAAATCAATAACAAAGAGATTTAAACAATAGATTTGTTTGTTGAACCAAGTCAAATAGTTATGGCTATATGAGTAATTATCTATTTTGATCCGTTATGACCTTTTGTTTTGTCATAAAATAAATATTTTTGTTCATATAAGTTTGTTTTAAATAAAATAATATTAATTTATTAATATTTTAAAAATTAATAAGAGATTAAAAAAATAAATTTGTTTACCAAACCAATTCAAGTAGTTATAACAATTTGAATAATTATTTATTTCAAATCATTATGACCATTTGTTTTATCATAAAACAATTGTTTCTATTAATACAGTCTTATTTGGAATAAAGTAATGCTAATTTATTGATATTCAAAAATTTAATAAGTAACGGATTTAAAAAATAAATCTATTGGCCTGACCAATACAAATAGTTAAACAAATTTATTTTTTAAATCTCTTAGTTATTAATAGTCAAAATATTATTAGATTAGTATTATTTTATTATAAATAAGCTTTTATGAATAGAAATAATTATTTTATGAAAAAACAAAAAGTTATAACAAATTGAAATATATAATTGTTCAAATAGTTATAATTATTTAAATCGGTTCTATAAGTAATATTATTTTTTAAATCTCTATAAAATTTTGAAATATTAATAAATTAATTTTATTTTATTATGAGTAAACTTGGATGAGCTGAAATAATTGTTTTATAACAAAACAAAATGTTATAACAATTTGAAATAATAAATAATTATTCATATAGTTTTAACTATTTGAACTATTTCAAGAAACAAATTTATTTTTTAAATCTCTTAGTTATGAATTTTTAGAATGTTATTAATTTAGTATTATTTTATTTCAAATAAATTTATATGAACAAAAATAATTATTTTATGACAGAATAAAAAGTTATAACAATTTAAAATAGATACTTATTCAAATAGTCATAACTATTTGAACTTATATAGTAAACGGATTTATTTTTTGAATCTCATACTAATTCTTGAAATATTAATAAATTAGTATTGTTTTATTTCAAATAAACTTGTGTGTTAAAAAATTATTGTTTTATGACAAAATGAAAAGTACTAACAATTTTATTTCAAATAAGCTTGCATGTTGAAAAACAATTTTTTTATGACAAAATGAAAGGTAATAACGATTTGAAATAAATAATTGTTTAAATATCCATAATTATTTAAACCGATTCAGTAAACTGATTTATTTTTTAAATATATTGTTAATTTTCAAAATATTAATAAAGTAGTATTATTTTATTTTGGATAAACTTTTGTGAACTGAAACGATTGTTTTATGACAAAAAAAAAAGTTCATAATGATTTTAAATAGATAATTATTCAAATAATTATAGCTATTTGAACTTGTTCAGTAAACAGATTTATTTTTTCAAATCTCTTGCTTATTAATTTTTTGAAAGTTAATAAATTAGTATTATTTTCTTTCAAACAGCTTGTATAAACTGAAATAATTATTTTATGACTAAACAAAAGTCAAAATGATTTGAAATAGACAATTATTCTAATAATCTTAACTATTTGAATTGATTCAGCAAACACATTTATTTTTTAAATCTCTTACTTATTAATTTTCAAAATATTATTAAATTAGTTTTATTTTTACCCGAATCGGCTTATATGATCAGAAACAATTGTTTTATGACAAAATAAAGATCATAACGATTTGAGATTGATATTTGTTCAAATAGTCATAACTACTAGAACTGCTTCAGAAAATAACTTTAGTTTTTAAATCTTTTGCTTCGTAATTTTTGAAATATTAATAAAGTACTATTATTTTATTTCGATAAGTTTTTATTAACTGAAACAATTGTTTTGTGAAAAAATAAAAGGTTAAAACAATTTTAAATAAATAACTGTTCAAATAGTCATATCTAATTGAAATTGTTCTGTAAACGGATTTTTTTTAAATCTCTTGCTTATTAATTTTTCAAATGTTAATAAATTAGTATTATTTTATTCCAAATAAGCTTGTAAGAACTAGAATAATTGTTTTATGACTAAACAAAAGGTTAGAATGATTTGAAATAGATAATTGTTCTAATAGTCTTAACTATTTGAACTAGTTCGACAAGCATATTTATTTTTTAAATTTCTTACTTATTAATTTTTAGAATATTATTAAATTAGTATCATTTTAATCAAATAAGCTTATGTGAAAAGAAACAATTGTTGTATGACAAAATAAAGATCATTACGATTTGTAATAGATAATTGTTCAAATAGTCATAACTATTTGAACTGGTTCAGTAAATAAATTTAGTTTTTAAATCTCTTATTAATTTTCAAAATACTAATAAATCAATATTATTTTATTTTGAATAATTCTGTATGTACAGAAACATTTGTTTTACTACAAAACAAAAGGTCATAATAATTTGAAATAGGTAATTGTTCAAATGAACATGATTATTTGAACTTGTTTGGTAAACAAATTTATTTTTTAAATCTCCTACCTATTAATTTGCAAAATCTTAATAAAATAGTATTATTTTATTTCAAATAAACTTGTATGAATAGAAACAATTATTTTATGACAAAACAAAAGATCACGACTATTTGAAATAAAAAATTGCTCAAACAACCATAACTTTATTTATTTTATGAATAGAAATAATTATTTTATGAAAAAACAAAAGGTTATAACAAATTGAAATATATAATTGTTCAAATAGTTATAATTATTTAAATCGGTTCGATAAGTAATATTATTTTTTAAATCTCTATAAATTTTTGAAATATTAATAAATTAATTTTATTTTATTATGAGTAAACTTGGATGAGCTGAAATAATTGTTTTATAACAAAACAAAAGGTTATAACAATTTGAAATAATAAATAATTATTCATATAGTTTTAACTATTTGAACTATTTCAAGAAACAAATTTATTTTTTAAATCTCTTAGTTATGAATTTTTAGAATGTTATTAATTTAGTATTATTTTATTTCGAATAAATTTATATGAACAAAAATAATTATTTTATGACAGAATAAAATAGATTTATTTTTTAAATCTTTTACTTATTAATTTTTGGAAATTAATAAATTAATATTATTTTATTTTGAATAAGCTTGTATGGATAGAAACAATTGGTTTACCACAAAACAAAAGGTCATAACTATTTGAAATAGATGATTGTTCAAATAGTTAAAACTATTTGAATGTGTTTGAAAAAAAATTAATTTTTAAATTTTTACTTATTAAATTTTGGAATATTAATAAATTTAATTGTTTTATTCAGAATAAGCCTGTATGAACAGAAACAATTATTTTATGAAAAACAAAAGGTTATAATAATTTGAAATAGATAATTGTTCAAATAGTCATAACTATTTGAACTTATTCAGTAAACAAATTCATTTTTTTAAACCTCTTACTCATTAATTTTTAAAATATTAATAAATTAATGATATTTTATTCCGAATAAGCCTATATAAATTGATACAATTGTTTTATGATAAAATAAAAGGTCATAACGATTTGAAAATAGATAATTATTCAAATAGTTATGACTCTTTAAACTTGTTTGGTAAATATATTTATTTTAAAATCTTTTACTTATTAACTTTTAAAATATTAATAAATTAATATTATTTTAATCCAAATAGGCTTGTATGAAGAAAAACAATTGTGTCATGACAAAATAAAAAGTCTTAAAGATTTGAAATAACTAATTGTTCAGATAGTCATAACTATTTGAACTTATTTGGTAAACAAATTTTTTTAAAATCTTTTACTTATTATGTGTCTAAATATTAATAAATTTATGTAATTTTATTTGAAATAAGCTTTTATGAATAGAATATTTTGTTTTATGACAAAACAAAAGGTTATAGCGATTTTAAAATAAATAATTGTTTAAATAGTCATAATTATTTATACTTGTTCAATAAATAGATTCATTTTTTAAATCTCTTACTTATTGATTTTTAGAATATTAATAAAATAGAATTACATTATTCAAATAAGCTTATACGAATAGAAACAATTATTTTGTGATAAAACAAAAGGTCATAATGATTTGAAATAGATAATTGTTCAAATAGTCATAACTATTTGCACTAGTCAGGCCATAGTTTCATTCTTTAAATTTGTTACTTATTAGTTTTCAAAATATTAATAAATTAGCATTACTTTATTCCAAATTAGACTATATGAATAGAATAATTGTTTTATGACAAAACAGATGGTCGTAATGATTTGAAATAAATGATTGTTCAAATAGTTATAACTAATTGAACTAGTTTAGTAAACAAATTTATTTTTAAATTTCTTACTTCTTAATTTTCAAAATATTAATAAATTATTATTATTTTATTCTAAACAAACTTATATGAACAAAAACATTTGTTTTATGACTAAACAAAAGGTCATAATGATCTGAAATAGATAATTATTCAAATAATCATAGTTGTTTGAACTAGTTAGGCAAACATAATTATTTTTTAAATCTCTTACTTATTAAGTCTTGAAATATTAATAAAGTTGTTTTATTTTATTCTGAATATGCTACTAAGAACTAAAACAATTGTTTTATGACAAACCAAAAGATTATAATGATTTGAAATAAAAAATGTTCATATACCCTTAACTATTTAAACTACTTCAGTAAACAAATTTATTTTTTAAATCTCATAGTTATTAATTTTCATAATATTATTGCATTAGTATTATTTTATTTTGAATAAACTTGTATGAACAGAAATAATTGTTTTATGAGATAACAAAAGGTTATAACAATTTGAAATATATAATTGTTCAAATAATCATAACTATTTCAACTGGTTCAATAAACAAATTAACTTTTTAAATCTCTTACTTATTAATTTTTGAAATATTAGAAAATTAATATTATTTTATTTCGAAGGGGCTTGTATGATGAAAAACAATTGTTTTACGATAAAACAAAAGTTCATAATGATTTGAAATAGATAATTGTTCAAATGGCCATAATTATTTGAACTAATTTGATAAACTAATTTATTTTTTAAATCTCTAACTTATCAATTATTGAAATATTAATATAGTAATACTATTTAATTTTGACTAAAATTTTATATACTGAAATAGTTGTTTTATGATAAAATAAAATATCATAACAATTTTAAATAGATAATAGTTCGAACAGTCATAACTATTAGAACTTATTTAGTAAATATATTTTTTTAAATTTCTTACTTATTAATTTTTTAAATTTTAATAAATTAGTATTATTATATTTCAAATAAGTATGTATGCACTAAAACAATTATTTTTTTACTAAACAAAAATCAAAACAATTTGGAATAGATAATCATTCTAACAGTCTTAACTATTTAAATTGGTTCAAAAAATACATTTATTTTTAAATCCTTATTAATTTTTAAAATAGTAATAAATTGGTATTATTTTATTCTAAATAATTTTGTACGAATAGAAAAAATTATTTTATGACAAAACAAAATGTCATAACTATTTGAAATTAATAACAGTTCAAATGGATTGACTATTTGAACTTGTTCAGTAAACAGATTTATTTTTTAAATCTCTAACTTATTAATTTTTAGAATAATAATTAATTAGTGTTATTTTATTCCAAATAAACTTGTATGAATAGAAATAACTATTTTATGACAAAATAAAAAGATCATAACGATTTGAAATATATAACTATTCAAATAGTCATAACTATTTGAACTTGCTCGGTAAACAGATTTATTATTTAAATATTTTACTTATTAATTTTATAAATATTAATAAATTAGTATTATTTTATTCCAAATAAGCTTGTATGAACAGAAAGAATTAGTTTATGACAAAACAAATTGTCATAATGATTTGAAATAGATAATTGTTCAGATAGTCATAACTATTTAAACTTGTTCAGAAAACATAGTTATTTTTTAAATTTTTTCTTATTAATTTTGGAATTTTAATAAATTTATATTATTTTATTCTAAATAAGCTTGCATGAACAAAACCAATTATTTTTTGATAAAACAAATGGTCATAATGTTTTAAAATAGATAATTGTTTAGATAGTCATAACTAATTGAACTTGTTTGGCAAATAGATTCATTTTTTTAATTCTCTCACTCATTAATTTTTAGTATGTTAATAAATTAGAATTATTTTATTTCAAATAAGCTTATATTAACTGAAACAGTTGTTTTATACAAAACAAAAGGTCACAATGATTTGAAATAGATAATTATTCAAATAGTTATGATTATTTGAACTTGTTTGGTAAACATATTATTTTTAAGTCTTTTACTTATTAATTGTAAAATATTAATAAATTAATATTATTTTAATCCAAATAAGCTTGTATGAACAAAAACAATTTTTTTATAATAAAACAAAAAGTCATAACAATTTTGTTGTCAAAACTATTTCAAATAATTTTGATTATTTGAACAATTATCTATTTTCAAATCATTATTACCCTTTGTTTTGTCATAAAACAAATGTTTTGGTTCATCTAAGTTTGTTCGAAATAAAATAATATTAATTTATTAATATTTCAATAATTAATATATAAGAGATTTAAAAAATAAATATGTTTGCCAAACCAGTTTAATTAGTTATAACTATTTGAATAATTATTTATTTCAAATCGTTACGAACAATTATCTATTTCAAATTGTTACGACCTTTTGTTTTGTCATAAAACATTTTTTTCAATTCATACTTGCTTATTTGAAATAAAATAAAATAAATTTATTAATATTTCAAAAATTAATAAGTAAGAGATTTAAAAAATAATTTATTTACCTAACTAGTTCTAATAATTATGACCATTTTAAAATCATAATGATCTTTTATTTTATAATAAAACAATTATTTCAGTACACAAAAGCTTATCAAAAATAAAATAATATTAGTTTATTAATATTTCAAAAATTGAGAAGTTGAAGATTTAAAAAATAAATAAATTTATCGAATCAGTTCAAATAATTATGGCCATCTAAATAATTATCTATTTCAAATTGTTATGAATTTTTGTTTTGTCATAAAACAATTACTTTTCATCATTTAAACCTATTTGGAATAAAAGTAATACTAATTTATTAGTATTTCAAAAATTAATGAGTAGGAGATTTAAAAAATAAATCTGTTTAGCGAACTAGTTCAAATAATTATGACTATTTAAACAATTATATATTTCAAATCGTTATAATTTTTTGTTTTATCATAAAATAATTATTTATGTTCATACAAGCTTATTTGAAATAAAATAATACTAATCTAATAATATTATGAAAATTAATAACTAAGAGATTTTAAAAAAATTTGTTTGCCAAACCAATTCAAGTAGTAAAGGCTATATGAATGACTATCTATTTCAAATCGTTATGACCTTTTGTTTTGTCATAAAACAAATGTTTTGGTTCATATAAGTTTGTTCGAAATAAAATAATATTAAATTATTAATATTTTAAAAATTATTAAGAGATTTAAAATATATATGTTTACCAAACCAGTTCAATTAGTTATAACAGTTTGAATAATTATTTATTTTCAATTGTTATAACCAATATTTTTGTTATAAAACAATTGTCTCTATTGATGCAATCTTATTTGAAATAAAATAATGCTAATTTATTAATATTCTAAAAACTAATAAGTAATGGATTTAAAAAATGAATATATTGGCCTGACCAGTGCAAACAATTATAACTATTTGAACAATTATATATTTCAAATCGTTATGACCTTTTATTTAATAAAAAAACAATTATTTTTATTCGTACAAGCTTATTCAAAATAGCATAATTCTAATTTATTAATATTTAAAAAATTAATAAGTACGAGATTTAAAAACTAAATCTGTTTATTGAACAAGTACAAATAGTTATGATTATTTGAACAATTACCTATTTCAAATTGCTATAGCCTTTTTTTTGTCATAAAATAATTTTTTCTATTCATACAAGCTTATTTCAATTAAAATAACACAAATTTATTAATATTCAGACAATGAATAAATAAAAGACTTAAAAAATAACTATGTTTATTGAATAAATTCAAAAAATTGTGATTATTTAAATAAATATTTATTTCAAATCGTTATGACCTTTTATTTTGTCATAAAACAATTGTTTTTGTTCATACAAGCTTATTCAAATTAAAATAATATTAATTTATTAACATTTTGATAATTAATAAGTAATAGATTTTAAAAATAAATATGTTTATTGACCAAGTTTAAATAGTCATAACTATTTGAATAATTATCTATTTCAAATTGTTATGACCTTTTGAACCTTTTGTTTCATCATAAAACAATTATATTAGCTCATATAGGCTTATTTGAAATAAAATAATATTAATTTATTAATATTTCAAAAATTAATGAGTAAGAGATTTAAAAAATAAATTTATTTATCAAACAAGTTTAAATAGTTATAACTGTATAAACAATTTTTTATTCCAAATCGTTATGATATTTTGTTTTGTAATAAAATAATTGCTTCTGTTCATACAAGCTTATTTCAAACAAAATAATATAAATTTATTAATATTCTAAAAATTAATAAGTAAAATTTTAAAAATAAATATGTTTTCTGAGCACGTTCAAATAGTTATAACTATTTGAACAATTATCTATTTCAAATAATTATGACCTTTTGTTTTGTCATAAACCAATTATTTCTATTCATACAAGCGTCTTCAAAATAAATAATACTAGTTTATTAATATTCCAAAAATAATAAGTAAAAGATTTAAAAAATAAATCTATTTACCAAACAAGTTCAAATAGCTATGCCTCTTTGAACAATTATTTATTTCAAATAGTTATAATCTTTTATTTTATCGTAAAACAATTATTTCTATTCTTGCAAGTTTATTTAGAATAAAATAATACTAATTTATTAATATTCTAAAAATTAATAGGTAGAAGATTTAAAAAAAAAAATTGTTTATTAAACAAGTTCAAATAGTCATGTCCATATAAACAATTATCTATTTCAAATCGTTATGACCTTTTGTTTTGTCATAAAAAAATTGTTTCTATTCATGTAAAATTATTCAAAAAAAATAATGCAAATTTATTAATATTTTAAAATTAATAAGAGATTTAAAAACTACATCTGTTTATCGATGTAGTTTAAATAATTATTAATATTTGAACAATTATCTATCTCAAATCGTTGTGATATTTAATTTATCATAAAACAAATGTTTCTTTTCATACAAGCTTATTTAGATTAAAATAATACTAATTTAATAATATTCCAAAAATTAATAAGAGCTTTGAAAAATAAATGTATTTGCTAAACTAGTTCAAATAGTTAAGACTATTAAAATAATTATCTATTTCAAATTGTTTCGACATTTTGTTTAGTAATAAAATAATTATTTTAATTCATAAAAGCTTATTAAGAATAAAATAATAGTAATTTATTAACATTCAAAAAATTAATGAGCAAAAGATTTAAAAAATAAATCTATTTATCAAACAAGTTCAAATAGTTTAACTATTTGAATAATTATCTATTTAAAGTCGTTATGACCTTTTGTTTTGTTATAAAATAATTGTTTCATTTCATAAAAACTTATTTGAAATAAAATAATACTACTTTATTAATATTTCAAAAATTAATAGTTAAGACTATTAGAATAATTATCTATTTCAAATTGTTCTAACCTTTTTTTAGTCCTATAATAATTGTCTCAGTTCATACAAGCTTATTCAGAATAGAATAATACTAATTTATTAACATTCCAAAAATTAATAAGCAAGAGATTTGAAAAGGTAAATTTGTTTATTGTCAAAAAGTTATGACTATTTGAACAATTATTGATTTAAAATCATTATGACCTTTTGTTTTGTCGTAAAACAATTGTTTTAGTTCATAAAAGCTTATCCAAAAGAAAATAATACTACTTTATTATTATTTCAAAAGTTAATAAGTAAAAAATTTAAAAAATAAATTAGTTTACTGAATAAGTTCAAATAATTATGGCCATTTGAACAACTATCTATTTCAATTTGTTATTACCTTTTGTTTTATCATAAAACAATTGTTTTTCAACATATAAGCTTGTTTGAAATAAAATAATATTAATTTACTAATATTTCAAAAATTAATAGGACATTTAAAAAATAAATATGTTTATTGAATCAGTTCAAATAGTTATGACTATTTGAACAATTATCTATTTCATATTGTTATAACATTTTGTTCTATAATAAAACAATTGTTTCTATTCATACAAGCTTATTTGGAATAAAATAATACTAATTTAGTAATATTCTGAAAATTAATAGCTAAGAGATTTAAAAAATAAATTCATTTGCTGAACCAATTCAAGCAGTTGAGACTATATGAACAATTATTTATCTCAAATTGTTATGACCTTTTGTTTTGTCATAAAACAATTATTGCAACTCATACAAGCTTATTCAGAATAGAGTAAAACTAATTTATTAATAATTTATAAGAGATTTAGAAAATAATTCTATTTACTAAACCAGTTCAAATAATTATAACTATTTGAACAATTATCTCTTTCAATTAATTAATTATTTTTATTTTGTTATACTTTTTATTTTGTCATAAAACAATTGTTTTTGTTAATATAAATTTGTTTAAAATAAAATAATACTAATTTATTAATATTTATCAAACTAGTAAAAAATGTTATGACTATTTGAGAAATTATTTATTTCAAATTGTTATAACTTTTTGTTTTGTTATAAAACAATAGTTTCTGTTCATACAAGCTTATTTGGATTAAATTAATAACAATTTATTAACATTTCAACAATGAATAAGTAAAAAATTTTAAAAATAAATATGCTTACCAAACTAGATCAAATAGTCATGATTGTTTGAATAATTATCTATTTCAAATCATTATGACTTTTTGTTTTGTCATAAACAAATCATTTTGGTTCAAATGAGCTTATTCGAAATAAAATAATACTAAGTTATTAATATTTTGAAAATTAATAATTAAGAGATTTAAAAAATGAATCTGTTTAACGAACAAATTTAAATAATTATGATTATTTAACAATTATCTATTTGAAATTGCTATAACCTTTTGTTTATTTATAAAATGATTTTTTTTTCTATTCATAGAAGTTTATTTCAAATAAAATAATATAAAGTTATTAAGATAATTAATAAGTAAAAGATCTAACAAATAAATCTATTTACCAAACAAGTTCAAATCTTTATGATAATTTGAACAATTATTTATTTCAAATTGTTATAACCTTTTGTTTTGTCATAAAACAATTGTATATGTTTATACAAGCTTATTCAGATTTAAAAAATATTAATTTATTAATATTTCAACAAATAATAAGTAAAAGATTTAAAAAATAAATATGTTTATCGAACAAGTTCAAATGGTTATGAGTATTTGAATAATTATTTATTTCAAATCATTGTGACTTTTTTTTTGTAATAAAACAATTGTTTTAGTTCATATAAGCTTATTTGAAATAAAATAATACTAATTTATTAATATTCTAAAAATTAATAAGTAAGAGAATTAAAAAATTAATCTATTTATCGAACATGTTCAAATAGTTATGACTATCTAAACAATTATCTATTTCAAAACATTATGATTGTTTGTTTTGTCATAAAACAATTGGTTCTATTCATGCAAGCTTATTTCGAATAAAAAAGTATAAATTTATTAATATTTCAAAAATTAATAAATAAATATTTAAAAAATAAATATGTTTTTTGAACACGTTCAAATAGTTATAACTATTTGAACAATTATCTATTTGAAATTGTTATGAGCTTTTGTTTCGTCATAAACCAATTGTTTCTATTCATAAAAGCTTATTTGGAATAAAACGATACTAATTTATTAAAATTTCAAAAATTAACAAGTAAAAGATTTAAAAAATAAATCTATTTACCGAGCGAGTTTGAATAGTTATGACCCTTCAAATAATTATTTATTTCAAATCATTTTGATCTTTTGTTTTTTCATAAAATAATTATTTCTATTCTTGCAATTTTATTTGAAATAAAATAATACTAATTTATGAATATTCTAAAAATTAATAAGTTGGAGATTTTGAAAAAATAAATCTGTCTACCGAACAAGTTTAAATAGTCATGTCTATTTAAATTATTATCTATTTCAAATTATTATGATATTTTGCTTTATCATAAAATGACTGTTTCTATTAATACAAAATTATTCAGAATAAAATAATACTAATTTATTAATATTTTGTAAATTAATAAGAGATTTAAGAATTAAATATGTTTATCGAACCAAGTCAAATACTTATGACTATTTGAATAATTATCTATCTCAAATCATTATGATCTTTGTTTTGTAATAAAACAATTGCTTTTGTTCATACAAGCTTATTCGAGGTAAAATATTACTAAATTAATAATATTCTAAAAAATAATAAGAAAGAGATTTAAAAAATAAATGAGTTTACCGAACCAATTCAAATAGTTAAGACTATTAGAACAATTATCTATTTCAAATCATTCTTACCTTTTATTTAGTCATAAAACAATTATTTTAGTTCATACAAGATCATTCAAAATAAAATAATAGTAATTTATTAACTTTCGAAAAAATAATGAGCAAGAGATTTAAATAAAATAAATCTATTTATCAAACAAGTTCAAATATATTTGACTATTTGAACAATTATTTATTTAAAGTCGTTATGACCTTTTTATTTTGTCTTAAAACAATTGTTTCATTTCATAAAATCTTATTCAAAATAAAATAATACTACTTTATTAACATTTCAAAAATTAATAAGCAAGAGATTTAAAACTAAAGTTGTTTTTTGAACTAGTTCAAATAGTTAAGACTATTTGAACAAATATCAATCTCAAATCATTATGATCTTTTTTTTCTCATAAAATAATTATTTCTAATCATACAAGCTTATTCAAATAAAAATAATATTAATTTAATAATATTCCAACAATTAGTGAAAGATTTTAAAAATAAATGTATTTGCCAAACCAGTTCAAATAGCTAAGACTATTAGAATAATTATATATTTCAAATCATTCTAACCTTTTGTTTAGTCCTATAATAATTGTTTTAGTTCATACAAGCTTATTTGGAATAAAATAATACTAATTTATTAACATTCCAAAAATTAATAAGCAAGAAATTTGAAAATATAAATTTGTTTACTAAACAAGTTCAAAGAGTTATTACTATTTGAACAATTATCGATTTAAAATTGTTATGACCTTTTGTTTTGTCATAAAACAATTATTTTAGTTCACAGAAGCTTATTCAAAAGAAAATAGTGCTACTTTATTATTATTTTGAAAGTTAATAAGTAAGAGATTTAAAAAATAAATCAGTTTACTAAATTAGTTCAAATAATTATGGCCATTTGAACAACTATCTGTTTCATATTGTTATTACCTTTTGTTTTGTAATAAACAATTGTTTTTCAACATACAAGCTTATTCAAAATAAAATAATATTAATTTACAAATATTTCAAAATTTAATAAGAGGTTTAAAAAATAAATTTGTTTACCAAACCAAATCAAATAGTTATGACTATTTGAACAATTATCTATTTCAAATTGTTATAACATTTTATTCTATAATAAAATAATTATTTCTATTCATAAAAGCTTATTTGAAATAAAATAATACTAATTTAGTAATATTCTGAAAATTAATAACTAAGAGATTTAAAAAATAAAATCCATTTGTCGAACCAATTCAAACAATTATGACTATACGAATAATTATTTATCTCAAATTTTTATGACATTTTGTTTTATCATAAAACAATTACTTCAGCTCATACAAGCTTATTCGAAATAGTGTAGAAATAATTTATTAATATTTCAAAAATTTATAAGAGATTTAGAAAATAATTTTATTTACTGAACCAATTCAAATAATTATAACTATTTGAACAATTATCTATTTCAAATCATTATGACACCAGAGTGTCAACACATCTTACAACTTAGGCTGAGACTAAGGAAGACTTATCCAAAAATAAGATGGGCCTATCTTTGGTCCAAATCCACTAAATAAATGCAAAAATAAGGAGGGTTGGAATAAGGAAATTATGCTCACACTAGCTGGAAAAGAAGTGCATGAAGATGGATGGGATTATGGTCAGATTCATTATATATAATCTATAAGAGTAAATGGGTTCACATGCAAATCCCTTGATTTTAAGCACAATTCTAGCAATTCAATTTGAAAGTTCTTGTGCTTGAAGGGATGTTCCTAGCTTATTTATTTTCTATTATTCTTTAGTAGAAGATAGAATAGAGTTTTCTTTATCCTTAAGTAATCTTTTATATTGTTTTTCAAGTTTTGTATCTCTTAGGTGGATTTCTTAGAGTGGTGAACTTCTATTGTTTTGTACCTATCATAACATCTAGATCCAAGGATCTATCGCTAGACATTGTCTTAAGGGAGTCGCCACCAATCTTTTTTATCTAGGTGCGATTGGCCACCTAAAGAATTTGTCCTTTTAGGGAACACCTAAGTTTAAGGGTCCCTAAAAGAAGAGGTTCAGGTCTACTAACCAGAACAGGGTTCGGGAGTTCGGTTACATGTGAGGAAGGTTATAGCACCCTCACAACCCCATCAAAAGATGGTACCAGCTTAAATTTGTGTTATCCAATGAGCCTTAAAAATTTACCAAGTAATTAATTATTGAAAATTATTCTTAATCGACTCTAATACTTTTAGCAAAAAATTGAGAAAATTCCCTCACCTCAAAAGTATGCAAGAAAAACTACTGTTTCACTTGCACAGGCTCCATCGTCAGATTATTTAACATTTAAAAAAAAATAAAAAGAAAGAAAAGAATGATTGTTTTTGTGCAGGGAAAATTGATACTTTCAACTTTTCCTCAAAAATTCATTTTTGAAAATTTATTTTTAAGGAAAATTGATACTTTTAACTTTTCACCAAATTATCTTTTGAAACTTTAATTTCGAAGAAAATTGATACTTTCAACTTTTCCTCAAAAACAGTTTTAAAAATTTATTTTTAAGGAAAATTGATACTTTCAACTTTACCCCAAAAATATTTTTTCGGAAACTTTAATTTCGAGGGAAATTGATACTTTCAACTTTCCCTCAAAAACCTTTTTTTAAAATTTATTTTTAAGAAAAATTGATACTTTCAACTTTTCCCCAAAAATATTTTTTTGGAAACTTTAATTTCGAGGGAAATTGATACTTTCAACTTTCCCTCAAAAACCTTTTTTGAAAATTTATTTTTAAGGAAAATTGATACTTTCAACTTTTCCTCAAAAACCTTTTTTTGAAAATTTATTTTTAAGGAAAATTGATACTTTCAACTTTCCTCAAAAATCTTTTTTTTTTTGAAAATTTATTTTTAAGGAAAATTGATACTTTCAACTTTTCCTCAAAAATCTTTTTTGAAAATTTATTTTATTTTATTTAAAGAAAATAAAATAATAAAACAAAATAAAAGTGAAAATAAAAAAATAAAAAAATAAAGAAAAGTAAAACAAAAATAAAAATAAAATAAAGATAAAAGAATATTAAATAAACCTAATCTAATAATAAAAAATAAATAAAAAAAACCTGGAGCAGCTTGGAGAACATCTTCACTCGACTCGATTTAAAGGAGAAAAATGGCTCAGAGAAGTGGCTCAAGACGTCAGCTCAGCTAATGGCTCGGAGAGGCAAAACACGAGCGGGTCGACGCTTGGGTCGGGTCAAATCTTGGCAAAACGCGCGGATCCCCTAGGTTATTTAACGTAAAAATGATGTCATTTTGGGAGGGTATATGAGGCTATTTCTTTTGTTTTTTCGACAGAAGCCTTCTTTCCTTTCTCGCTTTTCCTTTTTTTTCTCTTTCTTCTCTCTAAAACGCTCGAAGAACTCCAGTTGAATATTCGTCGAATTCTAGAATTTTTCGTCAGAATCTGGGTTTTTCGCCTGAAGTTCACCAAAAAGTTGGTCGGTTTTTGGGAATCTTCACCAGAAACTGGGCAGCTGGCTGGAAACTTCAAACTTGGTCAGAATTGTCATCGAAAAATTCAATTTTCGCCAGAAAATTCATCGGAATCTGGGAATTTTCCAAAAATTTCCAGAAAAAAATTTCACCAAAAATCTCCAAAAAATATTTTTTGATTCCTAAAGCTATTCTAACACCTTTAAACCTTTTCTAGCTTTCAAAAATCTTCTGTTTGCTTTTTTCTCAGCCAGTAGCTTCTTTCCTCACTGTTTTCTCTGTATATTCTTCTGTTCCAGAGGATCCCTTTTATAGGGATTGATCAGAAGAGTTTCTGATCAATCCCAATTCCTCTTTGGATCGGGATTAATCATTGAATCCAACATGGACTCTTCTGATTGAATCCCAATCCAATTTCGAGTCGGATAAATAAAAAAATAAAAAAAAAGATAAATCAGGAAAATAATACATAATCTGATATACATAAATATTAACAGGGAAGAAAAAAAATAATAGTAAAGATATATACATATTAATAAATAAGTAAATACCTAAGATAAAAATAAAAGAAAAATATATATATAAAACAATAATAAAAACACAAATACAAATAAAATACAAATAAAATAAAAATGTAAAATACAGATAAAAATACAAATAAAAATAAAAATAAAATGAAGAAAAAAAAAGCATAGACTTACCTATTTGGACCAGGCCCAATTGATTCGAGCCTAGACTAAATTGGGTGTCTATAGTTGCCCTTCTTTGCACATTTTCTGTGAAACAAAAATTGGGCAAAGACGTAGACACCCAATTAAGACTCAACTCGACCTTTTTACTTTTTGTTTTTTTGTTTTTTGTTTTTTTTGTTTTTGATTAAAGCTCATCTAAACAGAGGCTCAACGACTTTGAGAAACATAAATGGCTCCTCTAATCAGAGGCTCAACGACTTTGGAAAAATAAATGGCTCCTCTAATCAGAGGCTCAACAACTTTGGAAAAATAAATTGCTCCTCTAAACAGAGGCACCATGACTTTGGAAAGTAAATTGCTCATTGACAATCATGTCCAAAGGAGTTGAAAGTTGTGTTTGAAGGAATTTCAGGAGATTATGCCCAAAGGTCCTATAAATCAACCCTGATACCAAAAGACATCCTATTTCAAGGATTAGGAACTTACTTGACAAGCCTTTTTTTTCAATTTTGAAAATGTCTTCACATTTATCTTCTCTATGTGAGATCTTGGAACACCTCTGCTTCTTGAATTTATACACTATACTTTCCTGAAAGTAGTGTATGCTATGCAATGCATATGAATTTTAATGAATGCTATGCAAATGTTGGCCAATTAATTCCTATTCAATGTATGGTACTCAAGTTTCTCAAGCTTTTTTTTTCTTGGGCATCAAGCCTTTTGATTCTTTAAAGATCCAATTACACTGCTCTCCTAAGATCAAACCAGTGTAGCTCTCAATTGTCTTTTCCACTCACATTCTTCCTATAAGAAATCTCTTCCCAAATTCAATGTCTTAATCAGGAACTGAACATCTCGATTCTGCCTTTATCACTCTTGACTTATTCAATGTAATGTAAAAATCTTTCATGTTGTTATTCATTCATCAATCATTATTTCAAACTCAAAAAGTAAGAATGCATTTGCACGTTTCTTCCATGGCAGGGTATTAGGAAGAAAGGAATATGAATGGTTGAGAAACAGTCATCAGAAAAAGACACAAAGAATGAAATAGAATGTCTTTTATTAACAAAATGTTGGCAAACTTTGGCCAAGAAAGAATTACAAGGATAAGTGTGGGGACAAAGTCTAAAAATGAACAATCAGATGATCATGATAACATATCTCAAAATTTTTTCTGAAAACCCAACCCTCTAATGTACTTAACAACTTGGAACTCTTCCGAATTTGCTAGCCTTCATGTCAGTAGACTTTTAAATTTGATGCTGTATTCTCCTTATCTAAGCTGTCTTTTCAGGTTTTCAACTTAGACAAACCCCCTATGACTCGAACCGCCCTTTTAGGGTTTTCGCCTTGAGTCCTCTTTTTTCAGTCACTTTTTCATTTTTTAATTTTAAATTTTTTTTCATTTTTTCATTTTTTCAAGCATAGTATTTCTTCACAGCATCAGAATTTATAGGATGGGGTAAACCATTTCCATCCATCTCAGTCAGTATCAGCACTTCACCTGAAAAAGCCCGTTTCACCACATACGACATTTCCCAATTCGGAGTCCATTTTCCTCTACTATCGTGCTGGATTGGGAGAATTCTTTTCAAGACCAACTCTCCTTCTTGAAAGCAAAGGGGTCAAATTTTCTTATCATGAGCCCTCATCATTCTTTTTTGATATAGCTACCCATAGCACAGTGCAGTTAATCTCTTTTCTTTTATGAAATTTAACTGCTCATAACGTTATCGAATCCATTCAGCTTAATCCAACTCAACTTCTTTTAAAACTCTTAAGGAGGGGATCTCTACTTTCACTGGTAGTACAACTTCCATCCTATAAACCAAAGAAAATGGGGTTGCCCCAGTAGAGGTGCGAACTGACGTTCAATATGCAAGTAATGCAAATGGTAACTTCTCATTTCAATCTTTGTAAGTCTCGGTCATCTTCTCTAAAATCCTTTTTATGTTCTTATTGGTTGCCTCAACCGTCCCATTCATTTTCGGACGGTATGGTATCGAGTTATGATGCTTGATCTTGTATTGAGCACATATTTCTTGCATCATCTTACTATTTAGATTCTTGGCATTGTCTAAAATAATTCTCTCCGAAAGTTCATATCTACAGATGGTCTCTTTTCTTATGAACTTGCAAACTACAGAGCGTGTCACACTTGCACATGATGCTGCCTCTACCTATTTTATGAAGTAATCTATCATCACAAAAATGAATCTGTGCCCGTTAAAAGCCTTTGGGGTGATTGGACCAATGACATCCGTGCCCCACATTGAGAATGGCCATGGTGGTACCATAACATGTAAAACAGATGGCAAAGCATGGATCTTATTAGCATATATCTGGCATTTATGGCATTTACGAGCATAGTCAATGCAATCATTCTCCATCATCAACCAGTAATATCCTACTCTTATGATCTGTCTCACTATCATATGTTCGTTGGTATGTGCCCCACATATTTCATCATGCACCTCTTCAATGATTTTCTTCGTTTCAATCTTATTTACGTAACTCAATAATACTTGATCCTCACTTCTTTTGTACAGGACATCTCCATCTAGGAAAAAGCTCATAGCCAATCTTCGGATGACCCTTTTATCATTTTTTGTTGCTTGAACTGGGTACTACTGATCCTTAATATACTGTAAGATGTCATAATACCAGGGATTTCCATTTTTTTTTCTTCTACATTAGAGCAATAAGTTGGTATATCCTTAACATCTAGCTTGATGGGCTGAATGTCAATATTGTCATTAATTCGAATCATTACAGCTAGAGTAGCCAATGCATTAGTAATCAAATTCTCTTCTCGAGGTAAGTGGTCAAACTGGATATCTTCAAATTGTTTCATCAACTCTAGAATATACTTATGATATGAAACGAGTTTTGAATCTCTGGTCTCCCATTCTCCTTTCAACTGATATATAACTAGAGCTGAGTCTCTAAACACTTTCAGTACTTTCACTCTTCTATCTATAGTAGCTTGTAAACCTACAACACATGCCTCATATTCAGTGATGTTATTTGTGCAATTAAAATTTAACCTTGCTGTTACAAGGCAGTATTGTTCTTCTGGAGAGATCAAAATTGCCCCAATTCCCTGCCTCAAGGCATTAATAGCTCCATCAAAGTACATTCTCTAACATTTTTCTCCATGCTCCCCTTCTTCCAGTTGAGAAATAGTCATTAGGTCTTCATCAGGGAATTCCAGCTTTATTGGCTCATACTCTTCAGTAGCATGATCTACAAGAAATTATGCTATAACGCCCTCTTTTATTGCTTTTTGGCTCACGTATATAATATCATATTCTGAGAGCATTATTTACCATCTAGCAATTTTTTCAGACAAAAAAGGCTTCTCGAAGATGTACTTAATTGGATCCAGTTTCACTATGAGCCATGTAGTATGATAGAGCATATACTGTCTGAGTCTTTTGGCAGTCCACGCTAATGCACAACACATTTTCTCCAATGAAGAATACTTGGATTCATATTCCGTGAACTTTTTACTCAAATAATAAATAGCTCTCTCCTTTCGACTAGCCTCATCTTGTTGCCCTAGCACACATCTCATTGAATTTTCACATATAGTTAAGTATAAAATTAAAGGTTTCCCTGGAACAAGTGGCACCAATACTAGAGGGTTTGATAAATATTGCTTAATTTTATCAAACGCCTCTTGACATTCTTCATTCCATTTCCCAATATTATTCTTATAGAGAAGCTTAAATATGGGATCACATTTGTAAGTAAGCTGAGAGATAAACTGAGAAATGTAGTTCAATCTCCTCAGAAAACCTCAAACTTCCTTTGGTGTGCTGGGAGGTGACAAATTTTGAATGGCCCGTATCTTATCTGGATCTACTTCAATTTTTTTTTCACTGACCACAAAGCCTAGCAACTTTCCTGACTTTACCCCAAAGGTGCACTTGGCTGGGTTTAATTTGAGCTGAAATTTTTTCAACCTCTCAAATAACTTTTTGAGGCTAGTGACATGATCTTCATCCTCACAAGACTTTGCAATCATATCGTCTACATACACCTCGATCTCTTTATGCATCATGTCATGGAAGAGTGTTACCATGGCCTTTTGATATGTTGCCCCAGCATTTTTTAACCCAAAGGGCATGACTTTGTAGCAAAAAGTTCCCCACATAGTCACAAAAATAGTCTTTTCCATATCATCTGCAGCCATCTTTATCTGATTATACCTTGAGAAACCATCCATAAAAGAGAAAATTGAATGCTTAGCCGTGTTATCTACTAGTGTGTCGATATGAGGTAAAGTAAAGTTATCCTTTAGGCTAGCCTTATTTAAGTCCCGATAGTCTACACACATTCATACCTTCCCATCTTTCTTAGGAACTGGGACTATATTGGCTACCCACTCTGGATACTTAGCCACTTGTAGAAAACCTGCATCAAATTGTTTCTTTACCTCTTCTTTAATCTTTAGTAGCGTTTTGGGCTTCATTCATCTCAGTTTCTACTGAACTGGCTTACATTCTGGCTTTAAGGGCAATCTGTGCTCTACTATCTCTGTGCTCAACCCTGGCATATCCTAGTAAGACCAAGCAAATATATCTACAAATTCTCAAAGTAGGTCTGCCAATCGTTGCCTATCTCCAGATGAAAGTGAAGTACCCATTCTGACTTCTTTCTTATTCTCTTCATCTCTCAGATTTACTAAGTCCACTACCTCTTAATGAGGCTCAATTGGCTTATTTTCTTGTTCAATCGATCTCATTAGGTCTGAAGGCATAACATATTCTTCAAAATTCTCTTCATTGTCAAGTTCATCAGTGTTAATTGAATTCTCAAAGCTAACCTCTTGATTGTTATCATGATTATCTTCATGTTCATTTAAAAATCTAAAATTGAATGAAATAGGATATGTTAGCAAGATGTGCTTGGAAAGATAGAAATAATGAAGACATAAGAAGAAATGAATGAAAATGCATCATTCTTATTTTTTATTAAAAATAATAAAAGATGAATGGCCCAAACAAGAAAGATCACCCCAATGCCTTGGGCAATAGCTATTGGGATGTTATAATTACATTGTATTAGAATCAAAAGTCAAAGGCATCTTGATGGCACTCCAATTATTCAGCTCATAATCTGGTGGACAAAGGTGAACCCACTCTTCTTGATTAAGCCCCACTTCATCTTCAACAGCATTAATGGCTAATTGGGCAAAAGCGTCTTCTACATTTTTTCTTATATCTAGGTACATGAATCCTTTAGGTCTGAAAGTCTCATACAGGTATGGGATAACCATTAGTCTTGCTGTCTTTCTTGATGGCCTTTTTTTGACCTCCCATTCTGCTATCTCATAGCCTAGGCCTACCCTGTCACTATTGTCTATTATTGTCAGAGGTTCTTTTATTCCCTGCAAGTTTTTGCCTAGCCCTAATCCTAGATACCAGCCCTTGTTGATGACTTGTCTCATCACTATCTTTGAAAAAGACTGATTTTAAAATCTTTCACCTACAGAATTAACCAATTCAAAATATCGATAGGAGCATTCCAATGCTTCTTCGGTAGCTTCTACATATGGAGTGTTCAATGGTTGGGTCACTAGCATGTCTTCCTCCCCAACTACTACTACTAATTGACCTTCTACATTGAACTTGATTTTTTGGTGCAAAGTAAAAGGCACAGCTCTTGTCATGTGAATCCATGGTCTTCTTAATAAACAGCTGTAGGATGGAGAGATATCCATTACTTGAAACTTTACATTGAAGGTGCATGGCCCAATTTGTAAGGGCATCTCGATATCCCTCAAGACTTCTCTTCTGGTCCTATCAAAGGCTCTCACAATCATCTGACTATCCTTCATATGAGAGTAATCAATGGGTAGCCTTACCAAAGTTGACATAGACATGACATTGATAGCAAAGCCATTATCGATAAAGACCTTAGCTATGATATGGCTCTTGCACTTAACTGTGATATGCAGAGCCTTAGCATTTCCTTTTTCATCCAAAAGAATCTCATCATTGTTGAATGAAATGTGATTTGGCATGACTAGATTTCCAGCCAGGTGGTTCACATATTTAACAAATACGTTATGTGCCACGTATGTCTGATTCAACACTTTTAACAGGGCATTTTGGTGTGGCTCTGAGTTCAACAGCAGTGATAATAATGAGATTTGAGTTGGCATTTTATTCAACTATTCCACAACTAAATACTCACTATGTTTTACCAGCTTCAAGAATTCACAAACCTCTCTTTTTGATACTGGCTTCAAACGATCTTTTTCAAGTTCTATTTCAAGATTATTCCATATTTCTCCTTCTTTAGCCTTCTCCCTTCTAGCCTTCTCTAGCATTTCTGGAGTGTAACACCTCCCACTTTTAGTAATGCCTCTTGCACTAGTTATATTGAAAGTGTCGGCTTTGGAGACATCTTATTTTTGCCCCTAAACTACAATGTCACAGCCATATCTCTAGGATATAGCTTTATCATCCTTGTACGAGAATGGAGTTGGAACTTTAAAAGTTATCGATCTGGGGATGAGTTTGTCTATGATTGACTTCGGTTTGTTCCCACACTAAATTGTCACTGGTTTTGGAAATAGCTTTACAGGCCTATCAGTCATGGACACCTCAATATTCTTTAAGTCTTCTCTTTCTTCATAGACCTCTATCTGATGTGAATCCAAGAGTTTTTGCACCTTTTGGTGAAACTGCTCACAGGTCTCAATGGAATGGCCTATTACCCCATTATGATACTTACAACTAGTACCGGTTATATATGTTTCATGATAGCTATGAGGACTTACTAGTCGTATCAATTCAGCTCTTTGTAAAACATCGAACAGTTGGCTGAGAGGTGTTTTAATATCTGTCACTCCTTTCTTCACATGGCTCTCCTGTTCTTCACTTATAGCATTCACATTATGATTCGATAAAGGATTACCACTAACATTCAGTGCAGTCATCCCTCCCGTATCAAAGCAAATCATCCCATCCTTGATCAACCGTTGCACTTTGTGTTTTAGGGTGGTGTAATTTTTGGTGGAGTGACCAGCAATCCTATAATGGTAGTCGCAGTGGGCTGTGGGATTGTACCACTTGGGGTAAGATGGCTTGAGGGGTTCCAATTTACTTGGAGCAATCAAATGACTATTGTAAAGCTCCTTATATAATTCTATATAAGTCATTGGAATCGGGTCAAACACAAGTTTCTCGCGAGTAGTTTGTTGCTCTCGTGAACCACCAACGGGGTTAGTTCGGCAATTTTAGGGTCTTGGGGTAGGCTGAGTGTTAGGACTGTACATGGTGTTTTGAGGCCTGTAAGGTGTTTGATATGTTTGGGGGTATAATAATTGTACAAATGGTTGGTATGGGTGAAGAGAAGTGTTATTTACAGTAGGATAATATGGCAGATATTCTAGTGGTGAGTAGGGTGCATAGCCTTCAAATTACTATCTATCAAAGCTCACAGCCTGAGCTTCAGTTCTTTCTTCTTTGGGACTCTCTTGCTAGATGCTTCATTTTCTTCTAGCTTGCCATTCTTGATGGCACTCTCAATAATTTCTCTCGAAATTACCATATCAGCAAAGTTTTTCATTGCATTCCCTATCATCTTTTCATAATAGGGAGGTTTAAAGTGCTAACAAATAGCACCGTAGTCTCTTTCTCAGTCAAAGGAGGTTGTACTTGAGAAGCAATATCCCTCCACCTCTGGGCATATTCTTTAAAAGACTCATTTGTCTTTTTCTCCAGATTCTGTAAAGACAAACGATTAAGGGCCAAATCGATAATATGTCGATATTGATCGATGAAGTCATGTGCCATATCGCTCCAAGAGTGAATGTGAGTCCTATCTAGCTGAACATACCATCTGGCCGTAGAGCTAGTAAGGCTATCCTAAAAGACATGCATTAATAGTTTTTCATCATAAGCATGAGCTGCCATCTTCCTGCAATACATTGTGATGTGAGTTCTGGGGCACTTTGTACCATCATATTTTTTAAATTTTGGTACTTTAAACTTATGAGAAATGACCACATCGGGGACTAGGTAGAGCCCAACAGCATCAACTGACCCATAAAAACTAAATCCTTCCACAACCCGTAGCCTTTGCTCTAGCATACTAATCTTAGAGCTTTCCTGAGTTTCCACTCTTATCTTCTCTTTCTCCTCTTTTAAATCATCTAGATCAGGAATTGGTTCTGCTGTCTTTTTAGTAAAGATAGGATTTACATAGCTATTATAATGCCCTGGGTTGGAAGCTGACGGTATTCCAGGATATGTTGGATATGTGAAGTGTTGTGGCAGAACCTGTTGAGCAAACTGGGCTTGAGGTGGGCTAAAACTTGGAGGATATAAAGGGTTAGCCACTTTTTACAATGGGGGAACTTCTTGGCTTGCATTTTCTTCAACTCCTTTTCCTTTATTTAGGTTATTAAGAGCATCCAAAATCTTGCTCAACTCACTTTCAATCTTCTCTCGTGCTTTTTTTATCTTCTCAAATCTATGAGAATTTTTCTGCTCCATTTGCCTTACTTTGGATCTTATGTTGTATCGATGGGCAGGATTCTCACTAGATGAAGCTATCCTTGAACCTTGAGTACCATATCTTAGAATTAGTAAATTTGCATAACTATCACATGGTTACTTTGTTAAGTGTGATGAATGAAAATGCAATGAATGAAAAATACATGTATGCAAAGAACATTTGCCTTAAAAATGGTATTCAACTAAAAGATTTCATTTATTCCAAAAAAACTTTAATCTACATTGAGTTTATCATCCTAGAATTAGAGCAATAAAATTGTTTGATCTGTTCATACTAGGCCTTGGCTTCTTCGATGAAATTCAACTGACGCTGTCCATGTTCTCCTACTAGGGTCACAATATGTCTCAATGCCTCTACCTCTTCTACCATCTCTCTTGCCTTGCATACCCTTTTATAGATTTAGGTCGTTAGGTGCTCAATGTATTTCTGCCTTCCTAAATTTTCTCTTTTACCACACCAAACTTGGTATGATAATTCTCTATGTTCTCTAACCAATGCAGCAATATGGTCTCTTTGTTCGTCCAACTTTTGACTTAGCCTGCTCAAATAACTATTTAGCATGTTAATTTTTGCCTGTGCTTTGATACTTTCTTCTTCTAATTCAGCATACTCTTGCTTCAATCTTGTATTTTCCTCAGTCAGCTCAACAATGGTTATCTCTTTGGCCCTTTCTCTCACACATACCCTTTGTGCTCTTGGTATAACTTTGCTAGATCTTCAATAGCTATATCACGTTCTCTAGCAATCTTGTGAACTTTAACTTCATGACTTTCGGCTCTATCTTTCCACTGGGCTTTTTCTTCTTGAAGCTTCTGGATTTCTTGCTTTAGCTTGCCTTTTTCAGACTCAAATTCTTTTGTTGCCAACTCTAATTCTGATGGTGTCTCTTCAAGCTTTTCTTTTGTTGGTGGTTGAGAGATTTCATAAGTGAATACCATTTCTTGTCTTCTTTTTGTTCTCCAAACCAAGTACCCTGGAGTGACTTTATTAGTAAATGGTCTAAGACTCACTCTTCGAAGATTTTTCCATGCTTTAATCATCTCATTCATCCTTTGAAATGCTTTAGGCTCACTGTAAGAGAAATCTAACTGATGAAGCCTATAAGTCATAGGAATGAACTGTTCTCCCCCAAATTACCTTCTCACTAGGAGTGGTGCATAATTCGTCACTCTCCATAAACCCAAAAGTGGGACCACTGTACTATCCCCACATTGATACAACGTAGGCTCACGATTCATCCATGGGGCCAACCATCTCACCCTGGCGCTTTTCAACTTTTGTAGGAAAGTTATCCATTCTTGTTTAGACTTTCATTTTGACCACTCACTTTCATAGAATTCCTTGATTGGAACATGATTACGAATATAAAGCTTCAAGAAAGCACTATTTCCCTATTTAAAATAGCTTTTCATCCACAAGTACAATAACTGTATGCATCTATAAAGTGTCCTTCATTCCAACGACAATAACTCAAAGATTTGATAGTCTCTGCTAATATTACCATTGAAGGATTACAGCCATTGATCTCACTCTCGAAGAAGTCAATCACCGTTATCTTAATATATCCCAAAACCTTTGGAAAGATCACCAGTCCGTATATAGCCAAGGCAAATATATCTAACCCCTGTTCTTCATTGGCATGTTGCATCAGAAACTCATGAAAGAACTTCCAAGGTAGACAACCTGTTCTTGTTTCTTCTTTGTATGAGAATCCACAATTTCCTTGTCTATCCCCATGAATTGAGCCAGACTTTTATGAAATCTTGACTTATATTTTTTGACATATATCTTGTCAGGAGTCTTGAGGTGTAAACCCAACAAGATCAAATATTCTTCGATGGTGAGAGTTATATCAGCTTCATTAAAGATGAAACACTTGTATGCAAGATCCCAGAATTGTGTTGCAGCTCTGATTAGTTGATCATCAACAACTACTGCTAGAAGGTGTGCTATATGCCCGTGTCTCTGACAAAATTCCTCTTGTCTTAATGGACTCATCTTCTTCCAGATATCAACCAAATCTTCTAGATTGTTCTATTTGAGGAGGATAGACATTTCTTGAGATAGAGTAGAATCATACCCGATTGGCAAGCAATCTCTCATCTTCAGTTGAATCTTTTCTGATTGGACTCTTACTTCGTTGGGTGTCCCAAAAGGTGCTAATACGGATGAAGAACAAACTAGTCGTTTAGTGGAGTCCATGAAAAAAATTTGTTGAAGATCATTTTTCAAGCAAATGTTCTTTATGCAACTTTATGATATGCGTAGGAACCAATGCAAAAGTATAAGAAAAAGGTTAGTATACCCAGAAAAAGAATAAATAAATAGCTAAGTAAATTTAAACATCACACAGAGTAAAAGGAATGAATCCTGTGCTTTTGGTCAATTCTAAAAGGGAAGAGTGATGGCTCTATCTATAGGTTAGGCACACTTAAGGTTCACTATATGCGGTTTTAAGGTCAAAGTCTAAAGGTCCTCAAATTGCTCCTTACATCCTTGTCCATCACAGACTAGTAAGGCACCCTAATCCTCACCCATTACAGGCTACAAGCGAAAAAGGTTTAATTTGAGTGGGAGTATTTCACTAGCCACTGTGGAGGCATTAGACCTCACAAAAAGCAATAGGTTCTTTACTCCGTCCTAGAGGGACAGAGCTCGAGTGTAGAGCTCATGTTATGCACATGCATATGAATGACATAATTAACAAGGTAAATAAACATGAATGAATAATAACATAAATATACAACAAGGTTCAATTTTATTAGGCTTTTGGATAACACAAATTATTTGTTGGCTTGACTCTCGAAGTCCCCAGTGGAGTCACCAAGCTGTCATAACGTCTAGATCCGGGGATCTATCGCTAGACATTGTCTTAAAGGAGTCGCCACTAATCTTTTTTATCTAGGTGTGATTGGCCACCTAAAGAATCTGTCCTTTCAAGGAACACCTAAGTTTAAGGGTCCCTAAAAGAATAGGTTCAGGTCTACTAAGCAGAACAGGGTTCGAGAGTTCGGTTACGTGTGAGGAAGGTTATAGCACCCTCACAACGCCCATTAAAAGATGGTACCAGCTTAAATTTGTGTTATCCAATGAGCCTTAAAAATTTACCAAGTAATTAATTATTGAAAATTATTCTCAATTGACTCTAATACTTTTAGCAAAAAATTGAGAAAATTCCCTCACCTCATGAGTATGTAAGAAAAACTATTGTTTCACTTGTAGAGGCTCCATCGTCGGATTATTTAACATTTAAAAAAAATAAAAAGAAAGAAAAGAATGATTGTTTTTGTGCAGGAAAATTGATACTTTCAACTTTTCCTCAAAAATTCATTTTTGAAAATTTATTTTTAAGGAAAATTGATACTTTCAACTTTTTCCCAAAATATCTTTTGAAACTTTAATTTCGAAGAAAATTGATACTTTCAACTTTTCCTCAAAAATATTTTTTCGGAAACTTTAATTTCGAGGGAAATTGATACTTTCAACTTTCCCTCAAAAACCTTTTTTGAAAATTTATTTTTAAGGAAAATTGATACTTTCAACTTTTCTCCAAAAATATTTTTTTGGAAACTTTAATTTCGAGGAAAATTGATACTTTCAACTTTCCCTCAAAAACCTTTTTTGAAAATTTATTTTTAAGGAAAGTTGATACTTTCAACTTTTCCTCAAAAACTTTTTTTTGAAAATTTATTTTTAAGGAAAATTGATACTTTTAACTTTTCCTCAAAAATCTTTTTTTTTTTTGAAAATTTATTTTTAAGGAAAATTGATACTTTCAACTTTTCCTCAAAAATCTTTTTTGAAAATTTATTTTATTTTATTTAAAGAAAATAAAATAATAAAACAAAATAAAAGTGAAAATAAAAAAAATAAAAAAAATAAGGAAAAGTAAAACAAAAACAAAAATAAAATAAAGATAAAAGAATATTAAATAAAGCTAATCTAACAATAAAATAATTAATTAATTAAAAAAAAAACCTGGAGTGGCTCGGAGAATGGCTCGGCTCGGCTTAAGGGAGAAAAACTACTCAGAGAAGCGGTTCAGGACATCGGCTCGCTCGACTAATGGCTCAGAGAGGTAAAACACGCGCGGGTCGAAAAGCAGGTCAACGCTTGGGTCGGGTCGAATCTTGGCAAAATGCATGGATCCTCTGGGTTATTTAACGCAAAAATGACATCGTTTTGGGAGGGTATATAAAGCTTTTTCCTTTATTGTTTTGGTAGAAGCCTTCTCTCCTATCTCTCTCTTCCTTCCTTTTCTCTTCTTTCTCTCTAAAACGCCCGAAGAACTCCGGTTGAATATTCATCGAATTTTAGAATTTTTCATCGAAATTTGGGTTTTTCGCCTAAAGTTCACCAAAACGTTAGTCGGTTTTTAGGAATCTTCACTGAAAACTGGGCAGCTGGCCGAAAACTTCAAACTTAGTCGAAATTGTCGTCAAAAAATTTAACTTTCGCCAGAAAATTCACTGGAATCTGGGAATTTTCCAAAAATTTCCAAAAAAAATTTCGTCAAAAATCTCCAAAAAATATTTTTCGATTCCTAAAGCTATTCTAACACCTTTAAACCTTTTCTAGCTTTCAAAAATCTTCTGTTTGCTTTTTTCTCAACCAGTAGCTTCTTTCCTCACTATTTTCTTTGTATATTCTTCTGTTCCAGAGGATCCCTTTTTAGGGATTGATCAGAAAAGTTTTTGATCAATCCCAATTCCTCTTTGGATCAGGATTCAATCATTGAATCCAACATGGACTCTTCTGATTGAATCCCAATCCAATTTCGAGCCAGATAAATAAAAAAAATTAAAAAAAAATAAATCAAAATAAATCAAAAAAATTAATAGATAAATTAAAATTAAATAACAGATAATACATAATCTGATATACATAAATATTAACAGGGAGGAAAAAAAATAATAGTAAAGATATATACATATTAATAAATAAGTAAATACCTAAGATAAAAATAAAAGAAAAAATATATATAAAACAATAATAAAAATAAAAATAAAAATAAAATACAAATAAAATACAAATGTAAAATACAAATAAAAATACAAATAAAAATAAAAATAAAATGAAGAAAAAAAAAAGCATAGACTTACCTATTTGCACCAGGCCCATTTGATCTGGGCCTGGACCAAATTGGGTGTCTACAGTACCCTTTATTAGAATTCTTACGGTGGTGCTTTTGTATCCTTTGGTGTCTAGTCTTGGTGGTGAACTTTTATCCTTTTCAATCCAATAATCATATTCTACCATTATTCAACTTCTTATGAGTTTTCTTCTTTGTGAGCTTTTTCTATTTGTAGTTACTCTTTAACATCTCAACCATCAATTCCCAGCATCAAATTGGTATCAGAGTTATGGCAGGTCATCATCATCAAGCTCTAGTAGAAGATGTTGAAGCTAACACTGATGTTGTAGCAACTACAAATATTCACCCAAGGGATGCCCTCATAAATGAAATGCGGTAATAGATTCTTCAACTACAACAATAACTGTATCTATAAGAAAAAAGATAAGAGATAAAGAGGTGAAGAAAAAGGAACGAAAAAGATGAAAGAGAGGCTAATCCATACCATGAAAACAACAATGATTCTAATGATAACACCCCACCTCACCCATAGTAAGTAAGAGACTATCTACACAGAAACCAACTTCAACCTAGCATATTCAATCCAAAGATAGAGATTCCTAAGTTTAAGGGGAAGATGAAACCTAAATAATTTTTAGATTGGCTACACATAATGGAATGCATATTTCAATACCATGATGCCCCTAAACATCGCAAAGTGAAGCTAGCGGCCATCAAACTTAGAAAACATACATCCTTTTGGTGGAAAATTTTGAAAAAGCAAGGGAAAGAGAAGGTAGGAGAAAATTTACAACTTGGAAAAAGATGAAAAGAGAGTTAAAGAGAAAGTATCTCTCATACGACTTTTGGCAAGATGTCTTACTTAGGCTCTATAACTTGAAGCAAAGAAATCTCTTAGTGGAGGAGTTTACAACTGAGTTTGATCACCTTATGTTAAAATGTGAATTGGTGGGACAGGAAAAGCAAACTATTGCCTGGTATCTTGGAGGATTGAAGATTGAGATAGTTAATATGGTACAACTATAACCCAATTAGACTTTTAATGATGTATGCAAGCTTGCCCTTAAGGTGGAAAGACAAAAAAAGAAAGCTCATGGTAGCAACTTAAGATTTGGGTCTCGAGAAGGCTATATCAATAAAGGTGGCTTATCTAAAACTATTGCTCCTTTTATGCCTATTCCAAAGTAGCACAGAAGAAAGATGAAACCTCAACAAGCAAGCCTCAATTTAGTGCATAAACTAAAAGGTGTTTTAAATGTCAAGGGCTTGGATGCATTGCTTGAGAATGCCCAAATGAGAAGATTATGGCTCAAGTAGGGGAAGACTTAAAGGAAAATAAAGAGAAGCTGACTAAAGAGGATCAAAACCTTAAAGAGGAGGAAGAGGTTACCTATGGTGATTGTGGAGCATCTTTAGTCGTACAATTTAGCTTGAGTATCGCACCTACTAAAAAAAAAGACTAGTTGTGTAAAAATGTGTTCCACACTTGGTGTACTACCCAACAATTTGAAATAAATAATTGTTCAGTTAGCCATAAAGATTTGAACTTGTTTGGTAAACAAATTTATTTTTTAAATCTTTTAACTATTAATTGTCTTAGTATTAATAAAGTATATTATTTTATTCAAAATAAACTTGTATGAATAGAAAAAATCTTTTGGTGACAAAACAAAAGGTTATAGCAATTTCAAATAGATAATTGTTCAAATACTTATAATTATTTAAACTTGTTTGGTAAATATATTCATTTTTTAAATCTCTTAATTATTAATTTTCAGAATATTAATAACTTAGTAATATTTTATTTCAAACTAGCTAATATGAACTAAAATAATTTTTTATGATAAAATAAAAGGTCTTAACAATTTTCAAATAAATACTTATTCAAATAGTCATGACTATTTGATTTTGTTCAATAAACATATTTATTTGAAAATTTTTTTACTTATTAATTGTTGAAATATTAATAAATTAGCATTATTTTAATCTGAATAAGCTTTTACAAGCAGAAATTATTGTTTTGTAATACAACAAAAAATCATAAGAATTTGAAATAAATAATTGCTCAAATAGTCATAACTTTTTAAACTGGTTTGATAAACGGATTTATTTTTTTAAATCTATTATTAATTTTTGAAATATTAATAGATTAGTATTATTTTATTTTGAACAAACTTATGTGAACAAAAACATTTGTTTTATGACAAAACAAAAGGTCATAGCGATTTGAAATAGATAATCATTCAAATAGTCATAATTATTTGAACTAGTTAGGTAAATAGAATTATTTTTTAAATCTCTTACATATTAATTTTTGAAATATTAATAAATTCAATTTATTTTTTATTCCAAATAAGCTAGTATGAATTGAAAAAAAAATGTTTTATGACAAAACAAAAATGATTTGAAATAGATAATTGTTCATATAGTCTTAACTATTTGAACTAGTTTGGCAAATAAATTTATACTTTAAATCTCTTAATTATTAATTTTAAGAATAGTTTCATATTAGTATTGTTTTATTTTGAATAAGCTTGTATAAACATAAATAATTATTTTATGACAAAACAAAAGGTTATAATGATTTGAAGTGTACAATTGCTCAAATAGTTATAACTATTTAAACTAGTTCGGTAAAAAAAATTTTTTTAAATCTTTTACTTATTATTTTTTGAAAGATTAATAAATTACTATTATTTTATTTAGAATAAACATATATGATAAAAATCAATTGTTACATGACCAAACAAAAGGTAATAACGATTTGAAATAGATAATTGTTGAAATGACCATAATTATTTGAACTGAATCGATAAATAGATTCACCTTTTAAATCGCTCATTAATTTTCAACATAGTAATAAATTAGTGTTATTTTATTTTGACTAAGCTTGTATGAATTCAAACAATTACTTTATGACAAAACAAAAGGTCATAACATTTTAAGTAGACAATTGCTCAAAAGGTCATAACTATTTGAATTTGTTCGATAAACAAATTTATTTTAAAACTCTTGGTTATTAATTTTTGAATTATTAAGAAATTAGTATTATTTTATTTTGGATAAGCTTTTTATGAACTAAAACAATTGTTTTATGTTAAAACAAAAGGTCATAATAATTTTAAATAAATAATTATTTAAATAGTCATCACTATTTGAACTTGTTTGGTAAATAGATTTATTTTTTCAAATCATTTCCTTACTAATTTTTTGAATATTAATAAATTTAGATTATTTATTCTGAATAAGCTTGTAAAATATGAAACAAATATTTTATGACTAAATAAAAGGTCAAAATGATTTGAAATAGACATTTATTCTAATAGTTCTAACTATTTAAATGACTCGGCAAACACATTTATTTTTTAAATATCTTACTTATTAATTTTTAGAATATTATTAAATTAGTATTATTTTTAATAAAATAAGCTTCTATGATCAGAAACAATTGTTTTATGACAAAACAAAGATCTTAACGATTTGAGATTGATAATTGTTTAAACAATCATAACTATTTGAGCTGATTCGGTAAACATATTTATTTTTTAAATCTCTTACTTATTAATTTTTGAGATATTAATAAATTAGTATTATTTTATTTTGAATAAGTTTGTATAATGAAAAATAATTGTTTTATGACAAAACAAAAAGTCATAACAATTTGAAATAGATAATCGTTCAAATGCTATAATTATTTTAACTAATTCGGTAAACAAATTTATTTTTTAAGTTTCTTATTATTTTAGTAAGTAGTAATAAATTAGTATTATTTTATTCCTTCTAAGCTTGTATTAATTGAAACAATTTTTTTGTGACAAATTAAAAGGTTATAATGATTTTAAATAGACAATTGTTCAAATAGTAATAACTATTTGAACTTGTTTGGTAAATAGATTTTTTTAGATCTTTGTCTTATTAATTTTTTGAATGTTAATAAATTAGTATTAATTTATTCTAAATAAGCTTGTATAAACTAAAACAATTGTTTTATGACTAAACAAAAGGTCAGAACGATTTCAAATAGATAACTATTCTAATAATCTTAACCATTTGAACTAATTTGATAAACAAATTTATTTTTTAAATATCTTACTTATTAATTTTTGAAATATTATTAAATTAGCATTATTTTAATCAGAATAAGCTTGTATGAATAAAACATTGTTTTATGATAAAAGAAAAAGGTCATAATGATTTGAAACAAATAATCATTCATATAGTCTTAACTATTTGAACTAGTTTGGTAATTAGGTTTATTTTTTTAATTTTCTTGGTTATTAAGTTTTGAAATATTATTAAATTAGTATTATTTTATTTTGAATAAAGTAGTATAACATGACCAATTGTTTGATGACAAAATAAAAAGTTATATTGATTTGAAATAGATAATTATTCAAATAGTCAACACTATTTAAAATTGTTTAGTAAATATATTTATGTTTTGAATCTCTTATTGATTAATTTTCTGAAATATTACTAAATTAGTATTATTTTATTCCGAATAAACTTATATGAACATAAAAAATTGTCTTATGATAGAAAAAAAGGTTATAACAATATGAAATAGATAATTGTTCAAATAGTCATAACTATTTAAACTGGTTCGGTATACAAATTTATTTTTTAAATCTCTTATTAATTCTTGAAATATTAGTAAATTAATATTATTTTATTTCGAATAAGCTTCTGTATTGAAAAGTAATTGTTTTGTGAGAAAACAAAAGGTAATAACAATTTGAAATAGATAGTTATTTAAATGGCCATAATTATTTGAACATAGTAAACTAATTTATTTTTTAAATCTCTTACTTATTAACTTTTAAAATATTAATACAGTAGTATTATTTTATTTTAGAAAAGTTTTTGTGAACTAAAACAATTGTTTATGACAAAACAAAAGGTCGTAACGATTTTAAATTGATAATTATTCAAATAGTCATAACTATTTGAACTTGTTTAGTAAACAAAGTTATTTTTTCAAATCTCTTATTAATTTTTTGAATGTTATTAAATTAGTTTTATGTTATTCCGAATAAGCTTGTATGAATTGAAATAATTATTATACGACTAAACAAAAGGTCAAAACAATTTGAAATTAAAAATTATTCTAATAGTCTTAAATATTTGAACTAGTTTATCAAATATTAATTTTTAGAACATTATTAAATTAGTATTATTTTTATCCAAATAAGCTTGTATGATTAGAAACAATTGTTTTATGAGAAAACAAATATCATAATGATTTGAGATTGATATTTGTTCAAATAGTCATAACATGCTTTTTAATTATTGAAATATTAATAAAGTAGTATTTTTTTTATTTCGGATAATTTTTGATGAATTGAAACAATTGTTTTATGTCAAAATAAAAGGTCTAACGACTTTAAATAAATAATTGTTCAAATAGTCAAATATATTTGAAATTGTTCGGTAAATAGATTTTTTTTAAATCTCTTACTCATTAAATTTTTGAATGTTAATAAATTAGTATTACTTTATTCTAAATAAGCTTGTATAAATTAAAATAATTATTTTATGACTAAACAAAAGGTCAAAATGATTTGAAACATAAAATTATTCTAATAGTCTTAACTATTAGAACTAGCAAACACTATTTTTTTTTAATCTCTTACTTTTTAGTTTTTGGAATATTATTAAATTAGTATTATTTTAATCTAAATATGTTTGTATGAAAAGAAACAATTGTTTTATGATGAAATAAAGATCATAATGATTTGAGATAGATAATTCTTCACATAGTCAAAACTATTTAAACTGTTTCTGTAAACAAATTTAGTTTTTAAATCTCTTATTAATTTTTAACATATTAATATATCAGTATTATTTTATTTTGAATAATTTTGCATGAACAAAAATAATTGTTTTATTAAAAAATAAAAGGTCATAATGATTTGAAATAGATAATTGTTCAAATGGACATGACCTTTTGAACTTGTTTGGTAAACATATTTTATTTTTAAATCTCCTACCTATTAATTTTCAAAATATTAATAAAATAGTATTATTTTATTTTGAATAAACTTGTATGAATAGAAACAATTGTTTTACGATAAAACAAAAGATCATAACTATTTGAAAAAATAATTGTTCAAATAGGTATAATAACTATTTAAACTTACTCAGTAAATAGATTTATTTTTTAAAATCTTATTAATTTTTAGAATATTAATAAACTAGTATTATTTTATTTTGAATACGCTTGTATGAATTGAAACAATTGGTTTATGACAAAACAAAAGGTCATAAATATTTGAAATACATAATTGTTCAAATAGTCGTAACTACTTGAACATGTTCAAAAAATAGATTTATTTTTTAAATTGTTTCTTATTAATTTTTTGGAATATTAATAAATTAATATTATTTTATTTGGAATAAGGTTGTATGAATAGAAAATTTATTTTATGACAAAACAAATGTCATAACAATTTGAAATAGAAAATTGTTCAAATAATCATAACAATTCAAACTTGTTCAGTAAATAAATTTATTTTTTAAATCTCTTGCCCATTAATTTTTGGAATATTAATAAATAAGTATTATTTTATTTCAAATAAGCCTATATGAATTGATACAATTGTTTTATGATGAAACAAAGGTCATAACGATTTGAAATAGATAATTATTCAAATAGTTATGATTATTTAAACTTATTAGGTAAACATATTTGTTTTTGAAATCTTTTACTTATTAATTGTTGAAATATTAATAAATTAATATTACTCTAATCCAAATAAGATTCTATGAACAAAAACTGTTTTATGACAAAACAAAGAGTCATAATGATTTAAAATAAATAATTGTTTAAATAGTCATAACTATTTGAATTTATTCGATAAATAGAGTTGTTTTTTAAATCTTTAACTTATTAATTGTTTGAATATTAATAAATTTGTATTATTTTAATTGAAATGAGCTTGTATGAATAGAAAAAATTATTTTATGACAAAACAAAAGGTTATAGTCATAACTATTTGAATTTATTTGATAAATAGATTCAGTTTTTAAATCTTTTACTTATTAATTTTTGGAATATTAATAAATTAAAATTAAGTTATTCCAAATAAGATTGTAGGAATAGAAACAATTGCTTTGTGACAAAACAAAAGGTCATAATGATTTGAAATAGATATTTGTTCAAATAGTCAAAACTGTTTGCATTGGTCAAGCCAATAGATTCATTTTTTAAGTCCATTACTTATTAATTTTTAGAATATTAATAAATTAACATTACTTTATTCTAAATAAGATTGTATCAATAGAAAAAATTGTTTTATGACAAAACAAATAGTCATAACGATTAGAAATAAATAATTGTTCAAATTGTTATAACTAATTGAACTAATTTGGTAAATTAATTTATTTTTTAAATCTCTTATTAGTTTTCAAAATATTAATAAATTAATATTATTTTATTATGAACAAACTTATATGAACAAAAACATTTGTTTTACTACAAAACAAAAAGGTCATAACCATTTGAAATAGATAATTATTCATATAGCCTTCACTAATTGAATTGGTTTGGCAAACAAATTTACTTTTTAAATCTCTTAGTTATTAATTTTCATAATATTATTAGATTAGCATTATTTTATTCTGAATAAGTTTGTATGAACATAAATAATTGTTTTATGACAAAACAAAATGTTATAACAATTTGAAATATATAATTGCTCAAATAGTCATAACTATTTGAACTAGTTCAATAAACAGATTTATTTTTTAAATCTCCTACTCAATAATTTTTGAAATATTAATAAATTAGTACTATTTTATTCCGAATAGGCTTATATGATGAAAAACAATTGTTTTATGACAAAACAAATGTTCATAACAATTTGAAATAGATAATTGTTCAAATTGTCATAATTATTTAAACTGATTTGATAAATTGGTTTATTTTTTCAATCTCCAACTTCTTAATTTTTGAAATATTAATAAATTAATATTATTTCATTTTGGATAAGCTTTTATGAATTGAAACAATTATGTTATTATAAAACAAAATGTCACAATGATTTTAAATAAATAATTGTTCAAATAGTCCTAACTATTTGAATTTGTTCGGTAAACAAATTTATTTTTTAAAATTTTTTGCTTATTAATTTTTTGAATATTAATAAAAAAGTATTATTTTATTTCGAATAAGCATGTATGAACTGAAACAATTGTTTTAACTAAACAAAAGGTTAGAACGATTTGAAATAGATAATTGTTCTAATAGTCTTGACTATTTGAATTAGTTCGACAAACATATTTATTTTTTAAAACGCTTACTTATTAATTTTAGAATATTATTAGTTTAGCAATATTTTGCTCCAAATATGCTTATATGAATAGAAGCAATGTTTTATGACATAACAAAGATCAGAATGATTTGAGATAGATAATTGTTTAAATAGTCATAACTATTTGAACTGGTCTAGTAAATAGATTTAATTTTTGAATCTCTTGCTTATTAATTTTTAAAATATTAGTAATGTAGTATTAATTTTTAAAATATTATTTTATGAGCTAAAACAATTGTTTTATGACAAAACAAAAGGTCATAACAACTTTAAATAGATAATTGCTCAAATACTCAAATTTATTTGTTCCTCAGTAACAAATTTATTTTTTTAAATCTCTTGCTCATTAAATTTTCAAATGTTAATAAATGAGTATTATTTTATTTTAAATAAGCTTGTATGAACTAAAATGATTATTTTATGCCTAAACAAAAGGTCAGAATGATTTGAAATTGATAATTGTTCTAATAGTCTTAACTATTTGAATTAGTTTGAAAAACACATTTATTGTTTTAAATCTTTTATTTATTAATTTTTGAAATATTATTAAATTAGTATTGTTTTAATCTAAACAAGCTTGTATGAAAAGAAACAATTGTTTTATGACAAAATAAAGATCATAACAATTTGAGATAGATAATTATTCAAATAGTTATAACTATTTGAAATGTTTTCTTGAACAGATTTAGTTTTTAAATCTCTTATTAATTTTCAAAATATTAATATATTAGTATTATTTTATTCTAAATAATTTTGAATGACCAGTTTGTTTTATGACAAAACAAAAGGTCATGACGATTTCAAATAAATAATTTTTCAAACATACATGACTATTTGAACTTGTTCAGTAAATAGATTTATTTTTTAAATCTCCTACCTATTAATTTTCAGAATATTAATAAATTTGTATTATTTTATTCTGAACAAAACTTATATGAACAAAAACATTTGTTTCATGACAAAACAGAAGGTCATAACAATTTTAAATAGATAATTGTTCAAATAATCATAATTATTTGAACTAGTTAGCTAAACGAAATTATTTTTTAAATCTCTTAATTATTAATTTTTTAAATATTAATAAATTCATTTTATTTTATTCCAAATAAGCTAGTATAAATTGAAAAAAAATTGGTTTATGTCAAAACAAAAGGTCATAACGATTTGAAATAAATAATTGGTCATATAGTCTTAACTATTTGAACTGGTTCGACAAAAAAATTTATTTTTTAAGTCTCTTAGTTATTAGTTTTTGGAATATTATTAGATTAGTATTATTTTATTTTGAATAAGCTAGTACAAAAAAAATTATTATTTTATGATAGAACAAAAAGTTATAACGATTTCAAGTATACAATTGTTTAAATAGTAAAAACTATTTAAATTGGTTTGGTAAGCATATTTATTTTTTAAATCTTTTACTCATTAATTTTAAAAAGATTAATAAATTAGTATTATTTTATTTCGATTAAACTTGTATGATAAAAAATAATTGTTATATGACCAAACAAAAGCTAATAACGATTTGAAATAGATAATTACTGAAATGGCCATAATTATTTAAGCTGATTCGATAAACATATTCACTTTTTAAATTATTTAATTATTAATTTTCAAAATATTAATAAATTAGTATTATTTTATTTTGAATAAGCTTGTATGAATTGATACAAATGTTTTATGACTAAAGAAAAGGTCATAACAATTTTAAATAGATAATTGTTCAAATAGTTAAACTATTTGAATTTATTTGGTAAACAAATTTATTATTTAAAACTCTTCCTTATTAATTTTTGAAATATTAAGAAATTAGTATTATTTTATTTTGGATAAGATTTTATGAACCGAAACAATTGTTTTATGTCAAAACAAAAGGTTATAATGATTTTAAATAAATAATTGTTCAAATAGTCATAACTATTTAACTTGCTTGATCAACATATTTATTTTTTTTCAAATCTTTTGCTTATTAATTTTTTAAAGCTAATAAATTTGGATTATTTTATTCTAGATAAGCTTGTAAGATATGAAACAAATATTTTATGACTAAACAAAAGGTCAAAACGATTTGAAATAGATAATTATTCCAACAGTTTTAACTATTTGAACTGGTTCGACAAACACAGTTATGTTTTAAATCTCTTATTAATTTTTGAAATATTATTAAATTAGTATTATTTTTAACCAAATAAGCTTCTAAGACCAAAAACAATTGTTTTATGACAAAAGAAAGATCTTAACAATTTAAGATTGATAATTATTCAAATAGTCATAACTATTTGAACTGATTTGGTAAATAGATTTATTTTTTAAATCTCTTACTTATTAATTTTTGAAATATTAATAAATTAGTATTATTTTATTTCGAATAAACTTGTATGATAAGAAATAATTGTTTTATGACAAAACAAAAGGTCATAATGATTTGAAATCAATAATTGTTCAAATGGCCATAATTATTTTAACTGATTCGGTAAACATATTTATTTTTAAAAATTTTTTACTTATTAATTTAGGAAATATTAATAAATTAGTATTATTTTATTCCATCTAAGCTAGTATTAACTGAAACAATTATTTTATGACAAATTAAAAGGTTATAACGGTTCTAAATAAACAATTGTTCACATAGTAATAACCATTTGAATTTGTTCGGTAAACAGATTTATTTCTTAAATCTCTTTCTTATTAATTTTTTGAATGTTAATAAATTAGTATTAATTTATTTTGAATAAGCATGTATGAACTAAAACAATTATTTTTTGACTAAACAAAAGGTCAAAATGATTTGAAATAGATAATTGTTCTAATACTCTTAACCATTTGAACTGATTCAATAATCAAATTTATTTTTTAGATCTCTTACTTATTAATTTTTGAAATATTATTAAATTATTATTATTTTAATCTGAATAAGCTTGTACGCATATAATAGTTTTTTTTTCACAAGGGTCACAACAATTTGAAATAGATAATTGTTATAATAACAATTGTTATATGACAAAACAAAAAATAATAACGATTTGAAATAGATAGTTGTTCAAATGGCTATAATCATTTGAACTGATTTGGTAAACTGATTTATTTTTTAAATCTCTTACTTATTAACTTTTGAAAATTAATAAAGTAGCATTATTTTATTTTGGATAAGCTTTTATAAACTAAAACAATTGTTTTATGACAAAACAAAATGTTATAATGATTTTAAATAGATAATTGTTCAAATATTCATAAACATTTGAACTTGTTCGGTAAATAAATTTATTTTTTCAAATCTTTTGCTTATTAATTTTTTGAATGTTAATAAATTAGTATTATTTTATTTTGAATAAGCATATATGAATTGAAACAATTATTATATGACTAAACAAAAGGTCAGAACAAAATAAAATAATACTAATTTATTAACATTCAAAAAATTAATAAGCAAGAAATAAAAAAATAAATCTATTTAGCAAACAAGTTCATATATTTATGACTGTTTGAATAATTATCTATTTCAAATTATTATGACCTTTTATTTTTATCATAAAGTGTATCCAAAATAAAATAATATTACTTATTAATATTTCAAAATTTGATAAGTTAGAGATTTAAAAAATAAATTAGTTTATCAAATTAGTTTAAAAAATTATGGCCATTTGAATAATTATCTATTTCAAATCATAATGAACTTTTGTTTTGTCATAAAATAACTGTTTTTCATCATACAAGCCTATTCGATATAAAATTTTATAATACTAATTTACTAATATTTAAAAAATTAATAAGTAGGAGATGTAAAAAATAAATCTGTTTACTAAACTAGATCAAATAGTTATGATTATTTGAACAATTATATATTTCAAATTATTATAACCTTTTGTTATGTTGTAGAACAATTATTTCTATTCATACAAGTTTATTCGAAATAAAATAATACTAATGTAATAATATTCTGAAAATTAATAACTAAGAGGTTTAAAAAATAAATGTATTTGCCAAACCAGTTTAAATAGCTAAGACTATATGAATAATTCTTTCTTTTAAATCGTTATTACCTTTTGTTTTGTCGTAAAATAATTTTTTTAGTTCTTAATAACTTATTCAGAATAAAAAAAAACAAATTTATTACAATTTCAAAAATTAGTAAGTAAGGGATTTAAAAAATAACTTTGTTTACCAAACTAGTTGAAATAGTTATGACTATTTGGATAATTCTCTATTTCAAATCGTTATTACCTTTTGTTTCATCATAAAACAAGTGTTTTTGTTCATATAAGTTTATTTGAAGTAAAATAATATTAATTTATTAATATTTTGAAAATAAAAAAAAGAGATTTAAAATATAAATTTGTTTACTAAACCAATTCAATTAGTTATAACTATTTGAACCATTATTTATTGTAAATTGTGATGACCATTTGTTTTGTCACAAAAGAATTGTTTCTATTCATACAGTCTTATTTAGAATAAAGTAATGCTACTTTATTAACATTCTAAAAATTAATATGTAACGGATTTAAAAAATGAATTTGTTGGACAACTGCAAATAGTTATGACTATTTGAATAATTATCTATTTCAAATATTATGACCTTTTATTGTATTACAAAACAATTGTTTCTATTCATACAAGCTTATCTAAAATAAGATAATTATAATTTATTAATATTCCAAAAATTAATAAGTAAGAGATTTAAAAAATGAATTTGTTTATCGAACAAGTTCAAGTTTTTATGACTATTTGAATAAGTATTTATATCAAATTGCTATAACTTTTTGTTTTGTCGTAAAACAATTTTTTCTATTCATACAAGCTTATTTTAAATAAAAAAATACAAATTTGTTAATATTCCAAAAATTAATAAGTAAAAATTTTAAAAAAAAGTTTTATGAGCACATTCAAATAGTTATGACTATTTGATCAATTATCTATTTCAAATAGTTATGACCTTTTGTTTTGCCATAAACAAATTGTTTCTATTCATACAAGCATATTTGAAATAAAATAATACTAGTTTATTAATATTCCAAAAATTGATAAGTAAAAGATTTAAAAAATAAATTTGTTTACGGAGCAATTTCAAATAGTTATGGTTGTTTGCACAATTGTTTATTTAAAGTAGTTATGATCTTTTGTTTTGTCATAAAACAATTGTTTCTATTCAAACAAGTTTATTTGGAATAAAAAATACTAATTTATTAATATTTTAAAAATTAATGGGTAGGAGATTTAAAAAATAAATCTATTTACTAAACAAGTTCAAATAGTTATGTCCATTTGAACAATTATCTATTTGAAATGTTATAACATTTTCTTTTGTCATTAAACAATTGTTTCTGTTTGTGAAAAATTTTTCAAAATAATATAATACTGATTTATTAATATTTTAAAAATTAATAAGAGATTTAAAAACTAAATTTGTTTATGGAAATGGTTCAAATAGTTATGACTATTTAAACAATTATCCATCTCAAATCGTTACGATCTTTATCTACTCTTTGTTTGATACCTAATTCAAAAGTGAGAATTTGTACTTTTTTGTTACTCAATTTTTAAAAATCAATTGATTTTTGTTTATTTATTGAGCTTTACAAAGTTTACTTGTCAATTTCTTGACAATGCCTATTCTTTAATATAAGGTAGGGCCTCATTTAAAAATTTGATATGCATAAAATGGATTAGTTTGTTTTTTATATTTGTTTTGATCTTATTGTATATATTATGCTTTGTTTTGATATTTGCTATTAATTATTTATTATTGTAGCTTCAAGTGATCTAAATTCACCATCAACACAATCACCTTCAACACAAGATTTGGATTGCGAGCTTGAAGATAAGATTACGATGACTACCTATTTCATAGTTTTGATACTCTATGGTTTTTAAACAATATTATTTCTATATGATTTTAAGGTAGACTTTAGAGAATGCACTACATTTAGAAACTAATTCAAATATTTGGTGGATTTGTAAGAACACTACATTAGATTATTCCACCAAAATGACTATGACAATTTTATTTTATATATAAGATTTAATAATGTTAATTGTGTCACTAATACTGTGATGATTTAGCTTTCATTACTAATATAATTTTATCATTTATTTAGTTGTGATTAAATCATTTAATGACTTTTTTTTTATATATAGCTAATGAATCTAATGTCACAAAAAAAGCATAAGGTGACATTTGATTTTATTGTGACATTTGACATTATCTTACAATAATTTGTGACAATAATTGTGTCACCAATATTGTGACAATTTATTTTTTGTCACTAATATATTAGATTTTATCATTTATTTTGTGATGGTTATAGCCTTCAATGATGTTTTTCTTCATAAATAACTAACAAAAACTAACGTCATAAAAAAAGCATAAGGTGATGTGTAATTTCATTGTCAATTTGACAATATCTTATAATCATTGGTGATGATAATTATGTCACAAATACTGTAATGATTTATCTTTCATCACAAACATATTAGATTTTATCATTTATTTTGTGACAATTATAGCCTTTAATGATGTTTTTCTTTATAAATAGTTGATGAAAATTAATGCCACAAAAATTAATGCATAAAGTGACGTTTGATTTTATTGTCACAATAGACATTATCTTACAATCATTGATAGCGATAATTTTGTCACTAATATTGTGATGATTTACCTTTTGTCACTAATATATTAGGTTTTCTCATTTCTTATGACAAATATAGCCTTCAATGACTTTTTTTCCATAATTAACTGATGAAAACTAACATCACAAAAAAAAAAGCATAGGGTGACATTTTATTTTATCATCACGGTAGATTCACAATAGGTGATGATATTTTGCTTTCATCATACTAGACCTTTAACGAAGGTGCAAACGTGATGAACATCATGACATTAAATTTTTTTATCATGAAATATATAGGGTGATGAAAAACAAATATTTAGGGACATTATTTGATGCACCACTAATGACCAAATTTGTTGTAGTGCTTGTTCCATAAACAGATTAATTTTTTAAATCTTTTGCTTATTAATTTTCCAAATGTTCATAAATTTGGATTATTTTATTCCGAATAAGCTTTTAAGACATGAAACAAATATTTTATGACTAAACAAAAGGTTTAAATGATTTGAAATAGATAATTATTCTAATAGTTTTAACTATTTGAACTGGTTCAGCAAATACATTTTTTTTAATCTCTTATTAATTTTGGAATATTATTATATTAGTATTATTTTTAACCGAATAAACTTCTATGATTAGAAACAATTGTTTTATGAAAAAACAAAAGATTTTAACAATTTTAGATTGATAATTGTTTAACTAGTCATAACTATTTGAATTGGTTCAGTAAACAGATTTATTGTTTAAATTTCTTACCTATTAATTTTTGAAATGTTAATCAATTAGTATTATTTTATTTTGAATAAGCTTGTATGATCAAAAACAATTGTTTTATGACAAAATAAAAAGGTCATAATGATTTGAAATAGATAATTATTCAAATGGCCATAATTATTTTAACTGATTTGGTAAACATATTTATTTTTTAAATTTCTTATTAATTTAGGAAATATTAATAAATTAATATTATTTTATTCCATTTAAGCTTGTATTCATTGAAACAATTATTTTATGACAAATTAAAATGTTATAATGATTTTAAATAGATAATTGTTCAAATAATAATAACTATTTGAACTTGCTTAGCAAACAGATTTATTTTTTAAATCTCTTTCTTATTAATTTTTTAAATGTTAATAAATTAGTATTAACTTATTCTGAATAAGCTTGTATGAAATGAAACAATTGTTTTATGACTAAACAAAAAGTCAAAACGATTTAAAGTATATAATTATTCTAATAGTCTTAACTATTTGAAATGATTTAGTAAAAAATTTATTTTTTAAATCTCTTACTTATTAGTTGAAATATTATGAAGTTAGTATTATTTTAATCCAAATAAGCTTGTACAATCAAAATAATTATTTTACGAAAAAAGAAGAGGTCATAACAATTTGAAATAGATAATCACTCATATAGTCTTAACTATTTGAATCGGTTCAGCAATTAAATTTATTTTTTAATTTTTTTGGTTATTAAGTTTTGAAATATTATTAAATTTGTATTATTTTATTTCTAATGAAATAGTATAAATAGAATCAATTGTTTGATGACAAAATAAAAGGTTATAATGATTTGAAATAGATAATTATTCAAATAGTAAAAACTATTTGAAATTATTTGGCAAGTAGATTTACTTTTTAAATCTCTTATTGATTAATTTTTTAAATATTAATAAATTAGTATTATTTTATCTCGAGCAAACTTATATTAACAAAAACAATTGTTTATGACAAAACAAAAAATAATAACGATTTGAAATAGATAATTGTACAAATAGTTATAATTATTTGAACTGGTTTTGTGAATAGAATTATTTTCTAAATCCCTTACTTATAAATTTTTGAAATATTAATAAATTAATTTTATTCTATTCCGAATAAGCTTGTATGTGCTGAAATTATTGTTTTTTGACAAAACAAAAGTTTATAACAATTTGAAATAAATAATTGTTCATATAGTCTTAACTGTTTGAATTGGATCGACTAATGAATTTATTTTTTAAATCTTATAGTTATTAATTTTTAGAATATTACTAAATTATTATTATTTTATTTTGAATAAGCTTGTATGAGCAGAAAAAGTGTTTTATAATAGAACAAAGGTCATAAAAATTTGAAATAGATAATTATTCAAATAGTCATAACTATTTAAATTGGTTTAACAAATTGATTTGTTTTTTAAATTTCTTATTAATTCTTGAAATATTAATAAATTAGCATTATTTTATTTAGAAAAAGTTTGTACGTTGAAAACAATTATTTTATGATAAAACAAAAGGTAATAATGATTTTAAAATAGATAGTTATTTAAATGGCCATGATTATTTAAACTGATTTGATAAACTAATTTATTTTTTAAATTTCTTGCTTATTAATTTTTGAAATATTAATTTTGGACAAGCTTTTATGAACTAAAACAATTGTTTTATGATAAAACAAATGGTCATAATGATTTTAAATAATTGTTGAAATAGTCATAACTATTTGAACTTGTTTGGTAAACAGATTTATTTTCTCAAATCTCATGCCTATTAATTTTTTGAATGTTAATAAATTAGTATTATTTTATTCTGAATAAACTTGTATGAATTGAAATGATTATTATATAACTAAAAAGGTCAAAATGATTTGAAATAGATAACTATTCTAATAGTCGTAACTATTTGAACTGATTTGGCAAATACATTTATTTTTTAAATCTCTTATTAATTCTAGAATATTATTAAATTAGTATTATTTTTATTTGAATAAGCTTGTATGGCTCAAAAAATAACTTTAGTTTTTAAATCTCTTGCTTATTACTTTTGAAATATTAATAAAGTAATATTATTTTATTTCAGAGAAGTTTTTATGAACTTAAACAATTGTTTTATGACAAAACAAAAAGGTCATAATGACTTTAAATAGATAATTGTTCAAATAGTCAAATCTATTTCAACTTGTTTGGCAAACAGATTTAATTTTTTAAATGTATTACTCATTACTTTTATGAATGTTAATAAATTAGTATTATTTTATTTTGAATAAGCTTGTATGAACTGAAATAATTGATTTATGACTAAACAAAAAGTTAAAATGATTTGAAATAGATCATTATTCTAATAATCTTAATTACTTGAACTAGTTTGAAAAATACATTTATTTTTTAAATTTCTTACATACTAACTTTTGGAATATTATTTAATTAGTATTATTTTAATCCAAATAAGCTTGTATGAAAGGAAACAGTTGGTTTTTGACAAAATAAAGATCATAAAGATTTGAGATAGATAAGTGTTCAAATAGTCATAAATATTTGAATTGTTTTGGTAAATAGATTTTGTTTTTAAATCTCTTTTTAATTATCAAAATCTTAATATATAAGTATTATTTTATTTTGAATAATTTTGCAAGAACAAAAACAATTATTTTACGACAAAACAATGTCATTATGATTTGAAATAGATAATAGTTCAAATGGACATGACTATTTGAACTTGTTTGGTAAACATATTTATTTTTTAAATCTCAAACTTATTAATTTTTAGAATACTAATAAATTAGTTTTATTTTATTTCAAATAAAATTGTATGAATAGAAACAATTGTTTTATGAAAAAACAAAAGATCATAACGATTTAAAATAAATAATTGTTCAAATAGTCATAACTATTTAAACTTACTCGGTAAATAAATTTATTTTTTAAATCTTTTACTTATTAATTTTTGGAATTTTAATAAATTTGTATTATTTTATGTCAAAAAAAGGTTTTACAAATAGAAACAATTGGTTTATGGCCAAAAAAAAGGTCATAACAAATTGAAATAGATAATTCTTCAAATAGTCATAACTATTTGAACATGTTCAGAAAACATATTTATTTTTTAAAATTTTACTTATTAATTTTTGGATTATTAATACATTTAAAATATTTTATTTGAAATAAGCTTGCATGAACAGAACCAATTGTTTTATGACAAAACAAAAAGGTTATAATGTTTTGAAATAGATAATTATTCAGATAATTATAACTATTTGAACTTATTTGGTAAACATATGTTTTATTTAATTCTCTTACTCATTAATTTTTGGAATATTAATAAATTAGTATTATCTTACTTCAAATAAGCTTATATTAACTGAAAGAAGGGTTTTATTGCAAAAGAAAAGGTCATAATGATTTGAAATAGATAATTATTCAAATAGTCATGACTATTTGAAATTATTCAGTAAATATATTTATTTTTTAAACCTTTTACTTATTAATTGTCAAAATATTTACAAATTAATATTGTTTTAATCTGAATAAACTTGTATGAACATAAATAATTGTTCTATAACAAAACAAAAAATCATAACAAGTTGAAATAAATAATTACTCAAATAGTCATAATGATTTGAACTTATTTAGTAAATAGATTTATTTTTTAAATCTTTTACTTATTAATTGTCTTAATATTAACAATTTTATATTATTTTATTTGAAATAAGATTGGATTAACATAAATTTTTTTTTTTACAAAACAAAAGGTTATGCTATTTCAAATAGATAATTATTCAAATGATTATAATTATTTAAATATGTTTAGTAAACAGATTCATTTTTTGAATCTCTTTATTACTAATTTTTGGATTATTAATAAATTATTATTATTTTATTTTGAATAAGCTTATATGAATTGAAAAAATTCTTTTATGACAAAACAAAAAGCCATAATGATATGAAATAGATAATTATTCAAATAGTCATGATTATTTGGTCTAGTTCAATAAATATATTTAATTTTAAAATTTTTGACTTATTAATTGTCGAAATATTAATAAATTAGTATTATTTTAATCCAAATAAGCTTGTATGAATAGAAACAATTGTTTTATAATAGAACAAAAAGTCATAACGATTTAAATAAATAACTGCTCAAATAGTCATAACTATTTAAACTAGTTTGATAAATAAATTTATTTTTTAAATCACTTATTAATTTTTGAAATATTAATAGACAATTATTACTTTATTTCGAACAAACCAAGATGATTAGGTAAACAAAACAAAAGGTCATAATGATTTGAAATATATAATTTTTCAAATAGTCATAATTATTTGAACTAGTTAGGTAAATAGAATTATTTTTTAAATATCTTATTTATTATTTTTTTGAAATATTAGTAAATTCATTTTATTTTATTCCAAATAGGCTAGTATGAATTCAAACAAACCTCTTTTATGACAAAACAAAAGTCATAACGATTTGAAATAGATAATTGTTCATATAGTTTTAAATATTTGAACTGGCTCGGCAAACAAATTTATTTTTTAATTCTCTTAGTTATTAACTTTTGGAATATTATTAGATTAGTGTTATTTTATTTCAAATAAACTTGTATGAACAAAAATAATTGTTTTATGACAAACCAAAATGTTATAATGATTTGAAGTTTATAATTGTTCAAATAGTCATAACTATTTGAATTAGTTTGGTAAATAGATTTATTTTTTAAATCTCTTACTTATTAATTTTTGAAATATTAATAAATTAGTTTTATTTTATTTCAAATAAGCTTGTATGAACTGAAATCATTATTTTATGATAAAAAAAATCATAACGATTTGAAATATATAATTGTTTTGAACCACTTCAGCAAACATATTTATTTCTTAAATCTCTTAGTTATCAATTTTTGGAATATTATTAAATTAGTATTATTTTATTCCAAATAAGCTTATATGAACTAAAACAATTATTTTATAATAGAGCGAAAGGCTATAATAATTTGAAATAGGTAATTGTTCAAATAGGAACAAGTTCGGTAAACAAATTTATTTTTTAAATCTCCTACTTATAAATGTTTGAAATATTAATAAATTAGTATTATTTTATTTCAAATAGGTGTGTATGATAAAAACAATTGTTTTATGACAAAACAAAATTTTCATAACAATTTGAAATAAATAATTGTTCAAATAGCCATACTTATTTGAACCAATTTGACAAACTGACTTATTTTGTAAATCTCTAACTTATCAATTTTTGAAATATTAATAAAGTAATATTATTTTATTTCAAAAAAGCTTTTATGAATTGGAATAATAGTTTTATGATAAAACAAAAGGTCATATTTATTTTAAATAGATAATTGTTCAAACAATCATAACTATTTGAACTTGTTCGATAAACAGATTTATTTTTTCAATTTCTTATGTATTAATTTTCTAAATGTTAATAAATTAGCATTATTTTATTTCAAATAAGCATATATGAACTAAAAAAATTTATTTTATGACTAAATAAAAGGTTAGAACAATTCAAAATAGATAATTGTTCTGATAGTCTTAACTATTTGAATTGGTTTGTCAAACACATTTATATTTTAAATCTCTTATTAATTTTTAAAATATTATTAATTTACCAATATTTTACTCTGAATAAGCTTGTATGAATAGAAACAATTGCTTTATGACAAAACAAAGATCATAATAATTTGAATTGGTTCAATAAATAGATTAGTTTTTGAATCTCTTATTAAATTTTGAAATATTAAAAAATTAGTATTTTTTTATTTTGAATAATTTTGTATGAATCAACAATTGTTTTATGACAAAACAAAATGTCATAACAATTTGAAACAAATGATAGTTCAAATGGATATAACTATTTGAACTTATTTGATTAACAGATTTATTTTTCAATCTCCAACTTATTAATTTTTAGAATATTAATAAATTAATATTGTTTTATTTCAAATAAAATTGTATGAGTAGAAACAATTGTTTTATGACAAAATAAAAGATTATAACGATTTGAAATAAATAATTATTCAAATAGTCATAACTATTTAAACTCTTTCAGTAAACAAATTTATTTTTTAAATCTTTTATTTAATAATTTTTGAAATTTTAATAAATTAGTATAATTTTATTCCGAATAAGCTTTTATGAACAAAAAAATTGATTTATGACAAAACAAAAGGTCATAATGATTTGAAATAGATAATTCTCCAAATAGTCATAATTATTTGAACGTGTTTAGAAAACATATTTATTTTTTAAATTTTTGCTTATTAATTTTTGAAATATTAATAAATTTATATTATTTTATTCAAAATAAGCTTGCATAAACATAACCAATTATTTTATGGAAAAACAAAAGGTAATAATGTTTTGAAATAGATAATTGTTCAGATAGTCATAACTATTTGAACATATTCAATAAATAAATTCATTTTTAATTCTCTTACTCATTAATTTTTGGAATATTTATAAATTAGTATTATTTTATTTCAAATAAACATATATGAACTGAAACAATTGTTTTATTATAAAACAAAGGGTTACAATGATTTGAAATACATAATTATTCAAATAGTCATGACTATTTGAACTTGTTCGAAAAATATATTTATTTTTTAAATCTTTTACTTATTAATTGTTGAAATATTAAGAAATTATATTATTTTATTTCAAATAAGCTTGTATGAACAAAACAATTATTTTATGACAAAACAAAGAGTCATAACAATTTGAAATAAATAATTGTTCAAATAATCATAAAGATTTGAACTTGTTTGGTAAACATATTTATTTTTTAAATCTTTTGCTTATTAATTGTCTTAATATTAATAAACTAGTATGATTTTATTCGAAATAAGCTTCTATGAACAGAAAAAATCATTTTACGACAAAACAAATGGTTATAGTAGTTTCAAATAAATAAATTGTTGAAATAGTTATAATTATTTAAACTTGTTTAGTAAACAATTCATTTTTCAAATCTCTTAATTATTAATTTTTGGAATATTAATAACTTAATATTATTTTATTTTGAATAAGCTTATATGAACTGAAATAATTTTTTTATGACAAAACAAAAGGTCATAACTATTTGAAATAGATATGTATTCAAATAATCATGACTGTTTGATCTAGTTCGATAAACATATTTATTTTACAAAATTTTTAGTTATTAATTATTGAAATATTAATAAATTAGTATTATTTTAATCCAAACAAGCTTGTATGAATAAAAACTATTATTTTATAACAAAAAAAAGTCATAACAATTTGAAAGAAATAATTGTTGAAATTGTCATAACTATTTGAAGTGGTTCGATAAATAGATTTATTTCTTTAAACCTCTTATTAATTTTTGAATATTAGTAGATTAGTATTTTTTTTCCAAACAAACTTATATGAATAAAAACATTTGTTTTATGACAAAACGAAAGGTCATAACGATTTGAAATAGATAATTGTTCAAATATTCATAATTATTTGAACTAGTTAAGTAAACAAAATTATTTTTTAAATCCTTTACATATTAATTTCTAAAATATTAATAAATTCATTTTATTTTATTATGAATAAGCTAGTATGAATTGAAAAATTGTTTTATGACAAAATAAAAGTGATTTGAAATAGATAACTATTCATATAGTCTTAACTATTGAAATTAGTTTGGCAAATAAATTTATTTTTTAAATCTCTTAGTTATTAATTTTTAGAATATTATTATATTAGTATTATTTTATTTGAATAAACTTGTATGAACAAAAATAATTGTTTTATGACAGAACACAATGTTAGAATGATTTGAAGTATACAATTATTCAAATAGTTATAATTATTTACTGATTTGATAAATAGATTTATTTGTTAAATCTTATACTTATTAAATTTTTAAAGATTAATAAATTAGTATTATTTTATTATGAATAAACTTGTACGATAAAAAATAATTGTTACATGACAAACAAAACGTAATAACAATTTTTGAAATAAATAATTGTTGAAATGGCCATAATTATTTCAACTAATTTGGTAAAGGATTTATTTTTTAAATCACTTATTATTTTTTAGAATATTAATAATTAGTATTATTTAATTTTGAACAAGCTTGTATGAACTGAAACAATTGTTTTATGACAAAACAAAAAGTCATAATAATTTGAAATAGATAATTGTTCATATACTCTTAATTGTTTAAACTGCTTCGACAAACAGATTTATTTTTTAAATCTCTTAGTTATTAATTTTTGAAATATTATTAAATTAGTATTATTTTATTCTGAATATGCTTATATGAACTGAAAAATTATTTTATAATAGAATAAAATGTTATAACGATTTGAAATAGATAATGTTCAAATAGGAACTAATATAGTAAATAGATTTATTTTTTAAATCTCTTACAAATTACATTTTGAATATTAATAAATTAGTATTATTTTATTTTGAATAGGCTTATATGATGAAAACTAATTGTTTTATGACAAACAAAAGTTTGTAATGATTTGAAATAGATAATTATTTGAAAGGCAATAGTTATTTGAATCGATTTGATAAATTGACTTATTTTTTAAATTTCTAACTTATCAATTTTTGAACTATTAATAAAGTAGTATTATTTTATTTTAGATAAACTTTTATGAACTGAAACAATTGTTTTATGATAAAACAAAAGGTATATTTATTTTAAACAGATAATTATTCAAAAAGTCATAACTATTTAAACTTACTCCGTAAACAGATTTATTTTTTAAAATTTCTTGTGTATTGATTTTCTGAATGTTAATAAATTAGTATTATTTTATTTCAAATAAGCTTGTATGAACTAAAAAAAAGTATTTTATGACTAAACAAAAGGTCATAACAATTTATTTTGACAATAATCCTTCCACAGGTTCACCTATAAAAACCTTGTTACGACTTTTCTTTCCTCTAAATGATAAGGTTCAATGGACTTCTCACAGCATCATGGATAATGAATTGTCCACATTGCCACGATCTGAACACTTCACTAGACCATTCAATTGGAATGAGTGATAGTGGTATGTACAAGGGTAGGGATGTAGTCAATGTGAGCTGATGACTCGCACTTATTAGGAATTCCTCGTTGAAGACCAATAATTGCAATGATCTATCCCTATCATGATGAAATTTCAAAGATTAACTGGGCCTATCGACCAAGGCTATAAACTTATTGAATACATCAATGTAGTGCACGTGAGGCCCAGAACATCTAAAGGCATCATAGACTTGTACCTCAAACTTCCTTGGCCTAAATGGCCATAGTCCCCCTAAGAAGCTAGCCATGAAGGATCATCTCTGCATAGCTAATTAGCAGGTTGAGGTCTTGTTTGTTAAAGAATTATCTAAACAAATCGCTCTATCAACTAAGAACAACCATGCACCACCACCCATAGAATCAAGAAAGAGCTCTCAGTCTTTCAATCCTTACTATGTCTAGAATTAGTAAGTTTCCCCATGTTGAAACAAATTAAGCTGTAGGCTCCACCCCTATTGGTGCCCCTCCATCAATTCATTTAAGTTTCAGCCTTACGACCATACTTGTGCCAGAACCTAAAGATTTTGATTTCTCATAAGGTGCTAGCAAAATCCTAAAAGTAACATCCATCAATCCCCGGTAGGCATCATTTATGGTTGAGACTAGAATGGTATCTAATCATCTTTGAGCCCTCAACTTTCATTCTTGATTAATGAAAACATCCTTGGCAAATGCTTTCACAGTTGTTCATGTTTCATAAATCATATAATTTCACCTCTGACTATGAAATACGAATGTCCCTGATTATTCTTGTTAATCATTACTCCAATCCTAAAAGCCAACATGATAGGACCGAAATCCTATGATGTTATCCCATGCTAATGTATGCAAGTATAGACTTGCATTGGGCACTTTAATTTCTTCAAAGTAACAGCATTGAAGGAATGACCTAGCGACTTAAGGCTAGGAGTGCATCACTGATAGTAGGGATAAGTAGATGGTTGCCCATAGTGAGGTGGACCAAATGACCCAACCCTAGTTCTAACTATGAACTTTTAAATTGCAACAACTTAAATATGTGCTATTGGAGCTGAAATTACCACAATTGTTGGCACCAGACTTACCCTCTAATGGATTTTTGTTAAGGGATTTAGATAGTACTCATTCAAATTACCAAACTCTTAGAGCCCAATATTGTTATTTATTGTCACTAACTCCCCATGCTAGGATTAGGTAATTTGCATGCCTGTTGCCTTGGATGTGGTTGCCATTTCTCAAGCTCCCTTTCTAGAATCAAACCCTAAGTCACCACCATAGTAGGCCACTATCCTATCATTGAAAGTTAATAGGGCAGAAATTTGAATGATGCATCCTTGGCACAAAGCTTGTGCAATCCATCAAGTTATCATCAATCATAAGAGCAATGAACCAAGCCTATGTCAAACTTTTATCTATTAAATGCATCACTTCTAGAAGGTGTGGTTTGTTGTAAGTATTAACACTATAATTACTATGGTTATCCGAGTAATAGATACCATCAAACAAACTATAACTAATTTAATGAGCCATTCACAATTTCATAGTGTGAATTATTTCATTCTTACACATGCATGGCTTAATCTTTAAGACAAGCATATGACTACTAGTAGGATCAACCAGGTAACTTTCTTTCGAGATGTTGGCATTACATAGACCTTAACGCATCAATTGAGTAGTAGATAAGGCCAACATAGAGCACAAGTGTCATGCATGTTGAGCACATAAAATGCATAGCATCAAACAAATAAGGGTCAAAAGCTAGTGCCCACAAAACATTTTACATTCGAGAGCATGATCGAACACTAGTGCACCAAGGCAGCCATGGAGGTTTGGGTGTCACTCTTGGGACACGGGGCACAATTGAGGTTCAACCCATAGCCTCTAAGGACACGAGATGGATGAGGGATGGCAAGACATCTAGTTTCCATCAGTTTAGGCATGAAGCATAAGATCCTAATTATGCCCTCACAGTATGATGACCACTTGGATGGGAAGATTGAAAAGGATGATAGGTCAACAGTTCGATGCATCAAGCATAGAGCCTGCTAACATGCACAACCATAGTACCACTCATATGTCCATTGCGTACAAGTAGCAGCATCCATGCATATCAATGCACAACTCACCCATTTAATTACTTAAAGAGTGAGCATAAGAAATGAAGTAAGAGGCTTTGCCACAATCGCTTGGCAAAGGAAAAACACAAGCAAGGATCATGAGACTGCCTCTACCATCCAATAAGCAATAACAGCATGACAACACCAATGCTTGATCTACTTAGGGCTGCACACAAAAACTCCACTATCACCACCCCAGGGTGACATTGCTCGATTCAAAAACTTGTTCCTGGGGTCTTGGTAGCATCAACTATTTGCACAGTCTTGGCCAAGCCAAGGCATTTTTCTAATTGATGATAAGGGACCACAAGACTACCAAATACTTCAGGGACTTGGCCAAACCAAGCCTATGACCACAGCTTCTACTTGCACTAACCTAGAGAGCTATTGCTTGATTTAGGGATTTGGTTTAAGGTATGGGGTAGCATCAACAGTAGGTGTCATTTTACAGGGGCTTAAGCCTAGCACCCATGCAGCTTTAAGGTAAAAACAACCATCCATGTGCCTAAGTTAGCCTCTTTTCCAACTTTATGCTGAATGCTTATGTCATGCATTCCATTGGCTTAATTTTGTGATCCACCTTTCTCTTTGGTCATAGCCTCTTGGGCAATTTAATGGGCATCATGTTTTTGAATGACTCTAGCACCTCTAGTACTTCCAAGAGGTAGTCAACACCGTTCTACTTAGACTTTTCCATCTTCAAGGCTACAAGAAAAATGTCTTTTTTTTTCTACTCACTCCTCTAGGCAATTGTATGGCAAATAGCATCTTGGGCCTTGACCTTGATCTTGTCTCATTAGCGTGATGCATAGGTATTAACTATCCAATACGTAAATACAAATGGCAAAAGACACCACAAATGCACTAATATGGTCAAGAAATTCTAAACCAACAACAAGATCATAATCATCTAAAGAAATTTCTCGATTGATTCCTTGCCTTTCCACTCCCTAAGTTATAGCTTCACTCCATGTGCTATGTCAATTGTTGGATCTTTTTAGAGTTAATTATTTTGTCATAATAGCCCTTTTTTGTACCTTAGGTTTAACTTTTGGGTTGTATCTCCAAATATGAACAAATGAGATACTCTTGTGTCCATAAGTGCATTTAGTTTCTTGCCTTTAATTATCATGTCTACAAACATCAATCCTTTCTACTTGCGATACCTTTTAGCCTAGATTGAATTTATCACTGTCAGGCTAAGCTTCATGGTTTCCTTCCTTACCTCATCACCATCCTCCTTGTTGATGGTAGATAGCTTGGTTTTCTTAGGGTAACTCTTGACAAGTGCGGACCTTCACAAATGTAACAAGTCAATGGCTCACGATCTTTGTTGTTCCACTGTCTTGGCTTTCACTTTCCATTTGGTGGCTTGCCTTGACCATTCTTGGTCTTTTGACCTTTGTCCCCATCCTTGGACTATTGGTCTTTGTCTTTCTCCTTGACTATTGGTCTCTGCCATCACATTTTGGCTTGAATGACTCAAACTTCTTTTATGGCCAAATCTCTACCAAGGATTTAGTAGCTATCATGGCTTTGGCCAGATCTTTGACACCCTTTCATTGTAACTCATTCTTGGCCCATGATTTGAGTCCATCCATGAAACAAAAGAGACCTTTCTCTTCTCTAAGGTTTGAAATTTGAAGCATTATTTCTAAAAACTCTCAAACATACTTCCATACCTTACCTATTTTACTAAGCTTATAAATTTTCACCTTTGACTCATCATTAGCATACTCAGGGTAGAACTACTACTTAAACTTTGCCTTGAACTCCTCCTAAGTCTAGACAACAGTATCTCTATAGCTTGCATCATTACACCTACATCTCTACCACAACAATGCAATGTCAACCAAATATATAGAGGCTATACTTACCTTAGTGGCATCCTCATCAATGCCCATGGCTTGAAAACATTACTCAATTCCCTATAGAATGTTTTCCATATCTTTTATGGACCTAGCTCTCTTACACTCCTTTGGCTTAGGAATTGCCACTTAAGCCTTAGTTGTTACAGCTAACACACCATTCCCAATGGCTGCCTTGCATGTTGTGAGCTCTTCATTGAGCTCATTCATCTTTTTGTACATCACCTTAACCATGAACTCTAAGGATTCATTCTTCTGGGTGAACATGTTGATGGTTTTGTTGAGCTCACCATGAAATCCTTCTTCTATCTCCTTTTTAGTTTCCTCGAACCTTTCCTTAAGGTTTGACACTATCACCTTCAACTTGGCTAAATGGCCAATCATGGTTGACATCATGTCTTTCAAGGTAGCTTTTTTACCCTTTCCATAGGTTGGCTCTTAGACCTCTAGTTGTTAGCTACCAACATATCTTTGAGATGCCATTTCCTTGAACACTTTGAGTGTGAACTAAACATAACCTTGAAGTAAATCTTGCTTTAATATCAACTATCTTGGGTTAAGACTCATGCTTCGACTCGTGCAACTCTAAGACTCGAGAATGGACTCATTCGGTGTCTTAGATTAGCCTTCAATTGAACTAATGCACAAACACTCAATACTCTAGGGCCAACCACCCAAGTTACTGCTAGACAAAGCTACACATAAGGTGTTTAATGGAAAGTTAAAGAGAACAATAGAGATAGAAAAGAGAAAACTTATATTATTCAAGTTATGGTGTATACATCAAATGAGGGTGGGAAGGCCCTCTATTTCTAGTTGAAGCCCCTATGAATCAATGGCTAGGATTGACTTAATCCAATGGCTATTATAAAGTCCAAGATTACAAAGAGATTACATGAGATATATATCAAGAGTTCAAATTGTACAGGGAACTATACTATCCCTAGTAGTCTCCAAATCCTTTTAAAAAATTCTATCTGTTATGTCTGTTTGGGCCAATGCTCTGTTGGGTCTACTAGGGATTTCATCACTCAGTTAAATCAGTTGCAGTGGAGAACACCATTCATCCCTAACCCCAAAAGTGTGTGGTGTAAAAAAATCAAGTGAGAGGACTTTGATGGGTGTGATAGGAGGAGGAATGAATTGAAGTGACAAAAGGTTGAATCTTAGTGGATTGTGGTAGCAAGGCCACTCTACCCCTTACAATACCCCGTTACATATTTAAGTCATTTGCAAAGGATTCTACCCATTGCTTGATGGGAATTGAGCTCAAAGAGTCCTACATGGCCTGTATGCCATAAGGGCTGCACCTACAACATTTGTTCTTTGGTCCATGGGCCCTTACTATAGGTTGGCAATTGAGTGATGGGCATGTGCATTGCTTCTAGCCTAGATTCTTACTTAAAAGCATTTAGTCATAATCCAAAGCTTGGTAGCTTCATGCCATTAGCTTTTCAATCGAGTGCGATGACCAATTGTGTGAATCAATGGTTTTTCTCATATTAGGTTGAATTACTATTATGACACTACCATCAATAAGGTAAAACTAACCTATCTCATGACAATCTAAACCCAACTTATGTTCCCTATTGTTGTGTGAACAATCTAATATTTGGTGAATTATGCTTCATAATGATAAGAAGAGCAGACATCTAAGGATCAAAAAGCAATGTCGCTATGAACACTTGGCTACCACAAGCTAGTTATGCCTGTGTTAACTTTTTTGACACCTCTAGCTTCAAATTTCAAATGATTGATAGGCCATGTTTTCATAGTTTATATTCATACTGGAAATTAGAATCAAACAAGCTTTTACCCTTTTGTTCCATATGAGATTTCTATTCTCATTAAGTTTATTTTAGGACATTTGCATTATCTTTTAATAGATGTGCTACCCCAGCCAATCTACCCACCTAACATTGGATACAATTGCTTGCACCAACCAAGGGCCAGATATTGTCGATGGTATTTAAGGCAACAACCTGGACCAAGGGCTAGGGTGTGCCGATAGAGTTCAAGGCAAGTGCTCGCACCAAGGGCAAGCCCATGACTGTAAGAAATACCAAGGGCATTTAGTTGTCATGTACTTGATGCTCAAGGGAGGAATGTCATCACCTGACTAAATCAATTGCAATGGAAAACACCATTCATCCCTAACATTAGAGAGGTATGGTGTAAAAGAATCAAGTGGGAGGACTTTAATAAGTGTCTTGGGGGGAGGGATGAATCAAAGTGACAAAGGGTTGAATCTCAATGGATTGTGGTTGCAAGGCCACTTGGTTGCTTACAACACCCTATCACATATTTAAGTCATTTGCAAAAACCACACTTTCTGTTCTAGTTGAGTTCATCTTAGGGCACTTGCGTTATCTTTTAACAAATGTGCCACCCTAGCCAAACTCCTCACCTGACAATGTCTTTTGCTCGTATTGATTGATTGAGGCTGACCTTGGGTCTAAAAGAAAAGGTTATGCCTAGCCTTCGATTCATGAAATATGTAAAATAACATTAAAAGTAGTTGTATTTCAATTTTTCCTAAGGGATCCCGATTATACTACACCTTTTAAGTCATTCAGAAAGTCAGATTAAAGTCAAGCTCAACATGGTCTTTTCTTCCAGTAGATTTTGCCAAGCCCATTCCATTGGCTATGGTTTCACTAGATAGTAGATAGGGATAGTGGGAATCTTGTTAATCCATTCATGTACATCACTAATTAGATGACAAGGCATTTGGCTACCTTAAGAGAGTCATAGTTACTCCCACCATTTAGCCGCATTTGGTTGAATTTCTTTGTTTTAACATTCATAGTATTGGGTAGAAATTACATTTTGTGAGCATCTGTAGGGACCATCACAATGCTTTATTTTAATAAAATAGTTAGATTCCCCTTACCTGTAATAGTTCTGAGTCGATTGTTTGTCACTCGATGAGTAGCTCAAGTAGTGCACCAGTAGTCATTGGGTTTGAGACTAGGACCCCTATGCCTAGCCGTCAGACCTAATCTTTTTCCCAAGGTTATGAATCCATTTTGCTAACTTCCCTTGCCTACATTGTTTTAACTACCAAAGGTTGTTCACCTTGGAGACCTGATGCTGTTATGAGTATGATAGGGCATGAACAACACTTACTCCTCCAAATTTTCATGGGCCACCAATGGTGTACTAGATACCCCATGATGTGCGGTGCTCTTCCAGCTACTAGACCTTACCTTTGGTTGAGCTATTTTAAGGGTAGTTCATTAAATAAAAAAGATAACTCTTGCCAAGGCCTCTATCAACATCTTTAGACTTTTTAACATTATTGTAAGCTGTTGTGTCCCAATTCAAAAATTTTAATCTAATTCCCTTTCGAAGCTTGCACTGGACACACTATCATATGGGCTTTCCCCATCTTTTAGGTTTGACTAACCCATGTGCAAGTGTTGTTCACTTGGAACCTTTCCCCTTTTTGGCCTACAAAGTTGTCATTTGAATATTGACTACTACCACCAAGATTTGCACTGATGGCTATTCCATCTATGCTCACACCTTGGGTTTTGTGATAGTTTTACTGTCTTAACAACCAACACCCTTTGTGGATTCTAGGTTAGCATGCAATTAGGCACCATAACCTGGCTTTTGATTAATCCTGCATCACCAATTTTGCTTACCAAAATTGGCTCCCTTTGAGCTCTCAATTTCATGGCATGGCTCAACGAAGCAGCTGTGCTATTCTACCTATTTAAAGTTTGAGAATATGTCAAGGGCATTCTGCACTTGATGCCTCTAATAATTGGTTTTTCCTAATAGAATTCACCAAAGGCTCCAGCTATCTTGAAGGAAACTTTGGAAGGAAATAACTACTAGATAGTTTGATTAGTCTTTTGTCCCTATACTCAAGTTAGCTGAACAATTTACATGTTAGTATCACTATAGGCCTCCATTAGAGTTTCCTTTGGCTTTGTCTTACTCAAGCATAGTTCACCATATTTTGGGTCTTAACAGGCATGTTCACACTCAAACCTTTCTCTGAAGATCAAGGTCAATTGGTAGTGCACCCGTAAGGGATCTTGCCAATCAGCTTTCTTTGCCTTATAGGTTTTCTAGCCCATTGACCCACACACATATCAGACTCCTTGGCTTGTGTTTCAAGATGGGCTGGATGGGAAGCTCGTAGGCCAATGTCAAGAGCACATAAGTGATGAGGTATGTCAAGATGGCGCATGTTGCATTCCATGATCGTAGTGACATTGTCTTTGTGGGCATATCAAAACTCTGAGCTTAGGCCACCATCGTGACTTGCATTAGTCCATACCTAGAGCCAATTAGTGGACCAGCTCTTACCTTTCCACATCTAATTAGGGTGCATCATTGGCTCTTATCCATTTCCCTTATAACAATTTCAAGCACTCTTTGACTTTTTTTTCAAAGTCCTTTTCATCTTTCCCTAATAGTACTTGTTTGCTATCGATCTCTCACCAATATTTAGCCTTGGATAAAATTTACTGCTTGATTGGGGTTGCATTCTTAAATAACCTAACTCATTGATAGTGCCTTTTGGTACGATAACGTCTAGGCACAACGGGGCTTTCACCATCTCTGACATCCCTTTCTAAAAGACTTGGGCCTAGTCCACTGGTGAGAATGCTTCTCTATACTACAATTCGGATGTCATGAGTACCTAATTCTTAAGCTGGTCTTTTCCTAATTTGCTCATCATTTCTAGGAGAATCTTGGTAGGTTTCTTTTCCTCAACTTATTGATATGCTTAAACTTACTGTGTAATCCTGCTTAACCTAGGGTCACGATACAAGCATTGATCGAAAGATGTAGGGGGTCTGATGGGGTCAAATGGACAAGAAGCACACATCACCAGAGACGAGGCACCTCAAGAGCTTTACCATCAATGGTCACAGTGCTATCATAGTTGGGGACTTACTTTTAGGCCAACTATGACCAATGAGATCACGGAAGGCTATTTTTCACCCCTCTCACCAAAGCCTGATGGGTGAGGGGCTGGAAGGGGAGACGATGCATGACACCCAGGCAAACATGCCTTCAGCCTGATGGCTCGAGTGCAACTTGTGTTCAAAGACTTGATGGTTTATAAGATTCTACAATTGATCACATTTTGTTACATTTTTCCTCAATACAAAAGCTAAGATATCCATTGTAGACACCTTATTTTATCTAGGGTTCTTTGTCAATCGAGAATAATCTAAGCTTAATTGTAGGGAATTTTATTTATTTTTATTTTAGATTTTTTTTATTTTTGTATTTATCATTTTTATTTTTTTATGGTCTATCTAATATTTAATTTCTTTTTCTTTCTCCATTATCTAATTAATATTAAAAAAAAAGAAAAGCTAAAAGAATGAGATTAGGATTGGTGCTAATTTTTAGCTTTGGGTGATAATCAGAATTGCACTAAAACTCAATCACATAGTTTTATAAATGATTGCAATTTACAGCAAGAAGGACGGCAACAGCAACAGGGGAATAATGAGGGTTAAGTGACCAAAGAAGAAACCTAAACACAAACCAAGAAAAAAAAAAGGTATGAGTGAAAAAAATTTGGAAGAATGGGATGCGAGTTTCCTAGAAGAACTTATCCAAATTGAAAAAATCACTCTTTCTGGTTCTGCTGTTAACTAAAACAACCCTCATTCTTCCTTTTATTTACCATCTTTGCCACGGCCACCACCACCAACATCGTCACATCATAAACACCTACATTTTCTGTCGTCATCTCGCACTGATTCCTTTAATTCCTCACCTCTCAAAGAACTCTCCTAGAGAATCATCGATTTCAATGGGGCCCTGAATTCCAATGGCATTTTTGCTAAATGCGCTACTCTTTTGACTCTTGTGCAGCTAGTTTACAATTTTAAAAATGCTAAGAATCTCAAAATTGAGTACTTAAAGAAAGAGCTGGGACACATTTCAAAGCAGCTAGTAGACCTGGAATGAGAGTGTTCATAGCTTAAGAAGGAAAAAAATAAGGAGGATTAGCTTGCATTTATGGATTCAAAGAATGAGGTGAACATTGCTAATTTTCATGGGTCGAGGATTGCAAACTTAGAACATGGAATCCCTATTGTAGCTCATCATGAGGTTATCCAAGAATTTCCAAATACAAAAGCTTTTGTTGATCAGGTGGCCTAAATACAGCCAAGGCAAGTTGTAAGGAAATTGGAGTTCAAATAGATCTAAATGCTTGTCTTAATCTTTCTAAGAAGTTGCATGACATCTAGGATTTGCCAAGTGACTAAAAGTTTTGAAGAAATCTGATAGCCAAGTTGTTTGCAATTTGTTCCATAGATATTGACATCCTATTTGGGTTCATTAATATAAGCTCACCTTTCAAAACAATGGAACCACTGGTATTCAAGTGCTCTTTCAATAAGGCTTTGCAGAGCTCTGTGCATCGTATTCTTAGTTTTGAAGCTACAAAAGTATCTTGTTTCTACTCTTCTTTGACTAAGATCAGCAATGGAATGCTGCAATTAAACGCTCTATTTGAGTCGTTGTTTAATCTTTGTAGTGTTGAAAATACAGTTATTGCTTATAGATCGCTCCATATACTACATGTCTTGCTAAAACATCTTTTGACTTTTGAAAGGAATCTCGAAGCAAGCAATAAAAAAATGGGAACAAGAGTACAAAGATTAGGGAAGGATCACAGGAATAAAAAAATTGAAATCCACAGCACCACCAATTCCCACCAAGCTAATTTTGCTATCGTATCCACCTTGCCATCCTTTCATCATTGACAATTCACCTTAAAATGGTTCATTTCATCTTCTAACCAATCTCTTTTCGTTGAATGGTATTAAGATCTTCAATCCATATGGCTCGTAAAAAGATCAGAGAGTACGATTCTAAGAGACTTTTGAAAGAGCACCTTAAATGCCTAGCTAATATTCATCTCTAGATTTGCTATGCCCAAATGACACAATCCATTAATGTCACTTAGTTTGCAAACCAAGAACCATGGTTTCCATCCACCAAATTGGTTGTCAAGCCAGATATGTTGTTTGGGAAACGTGGAAAAAGTGGCTTGGTTGCTCTTAATTTAGATCTTGCTCAAGTTGCTAAATTCATCAAAGCACGCCTTGGCGTTAAAGTTGAGATGGGTGGTTGTGAAGCTCTTATAACCACTTTCATTGTTGACCCTTTTTTCCCCCATGAACAAGAGTATTACCTTTCAATAGTCTCTGAAAGGCTTGGCTCAACCATTAGCTTTTCAGAATGTGGAGGCATCGAAATTGAAAAGAACTGGGATAAGGTTAAGACCATTTTCCTTTCATCTGAGAAACCTATGACCCTCGAGATGTGCATGCCATTGATAGCTACATTCTCTTTTGAAGTTTGAGGGAAGATTGGTGACTTCATCATGGTTGTCTTTTCTGTCTTTCAAGATCTCAATTTCAACTTTCTGGAGATGAATCCATTTACGCTGGTGAATGGAGAACCATACCCACTAGATATGAGGGGAGAGTTGGATGACACTGCTACATTCAAGAACTTCTATAAGTGGGGTAACATAGAGTTTCCTCTGCCTTTTGAAAGAGCCTTGAGCCCAACAGAAAGCTTCATTCATTCATTCATTGGATGAAAAGATGAGTGCATCGCTGAAATTCACTATTTTGAATCCAAAAGGGCATATCTGGACAATGGTTGATGGAGGTGGGGCTAGTATCATATATGCTGACACTTTGAGCTACCGAGTCAAGCTGAGCCATATCTACAAAGCCGTTCCTTTCAGTTGATTTATGTGTTTGGAGCTGAGCCACGTCAACCATCAACCGAACCATTTCAATTTTTTTTGGTATTTTTTTATTTTTTTTATTTATGTGTTTGTTTATTTTTTTGGAATATTTTTTGCATGAATAAATAAAAAAAAGAATAAAAAAATATAAAATAAAATTTTCAAGAATAATATTTTTGAGAAAAAGTTGGAAGTATCAATTTTTCTTGTACAAAAGCATTGAGTTTTTGAAGAGAAAAGGATTTATATCAAAGATTGAATCATTTTATTTATTTCTTTCTTTTCTTGAATTTTTTTTGTTAAATAATCCAATGATAGAGCCTCTGCTAGTGAAACAATAGTCTCCTTGTATACTATGAGGTGAGGGAATTTTTTGAATTTTCTGCTAAAAGTATTAGAGCCAATTGAGAATAATTTTCAATAATTAATTACTTGGTAAATTTCTAAGGCTTATTGGATAACACAAAATTAAGCTGGTACCATCTTTTGATGGGTGTTGTGAGGGTGCTATAACTTTCCTCACACGTAACCGTACTCCCAAACCCTGTTCTGGCCAACAGACCTGAATCTATTCTTTTAGGGATCCTTACGTTTAGGTGTTCCTTGAAAGGATAGATTCTTTAGGTGGCCAATCCCACCTAAATAAAAAAGATTGGTGGCGACTCCTTCAAGTCAATGTCTAGCGATAGATCCTTGGATTTATATATTATGACAGTTTGGCGACTTCGCTGAGGACGTCTGAGAGTCAAGCTAGCAAAATAATTTGTGTTATCCAAAAGCCTAATAAAATTAAACCTTTTGTATAGATTTTTTAATTCATTCATGTTTATTTACTTTATTAGTTATGTCATTCATATGCATATGCATAACATGAGCTCTATACCCAAGCTTCGTCCCTCTAAGAAGGAGTAAAGTACCTATTGCTTTCATGAGGTTTAATGCCTCCGTAGTGGCTAGCGAAATACTCCCACTTAAATTGAACCTTTTTTGCTTGTAACCTATAATGGGTGAGGATTGTGGTGCCTTACTAGTCTGTGACGCACAATGATGTAAAGAGCAATTTGAAAACCTTTAGACTTTAGCCTTGAATGACATACAGTGTACACTTAAGAAGCTGACCTAAGATAGAGCGCTTCCTACCCAATGATAGATATACCCTGAAACTAGGACGCAAGAAGAATGTTTATCTAATTATTTTGATTGTTTGACTTTGTGCATCATTTTCATTATCATATGTAACATTATGCGTTGGCATCACTTTCATTTCATTTGTGAAACTAACCATGTTGCTTGTCTGATTTTGTGCATCTGTATTATTTTCATAATCATGTTTTAACATTATCATTTGCATCCATTTCATATTAGATTTCATCCATGAAAATGTACATTTCATTCGTGCATCAACGTATCATACATAAAGCATAGCATAGCATTTCTAATCATAATTGTGGCATTAAGGTTCAAGGATAGCTCCACCAAGCAACCTCACCCACCGATATAACACAAGAGCTAGAGCTAGACAAATGAGCAAGAAAACTCTCATTGATTTGAAAAATTGGAAAAAGCATAGGAAAAGATTGAGAATGAATTGAGCAAGATTCTGGATGCTCTTAATAAGCTAAACAAGGGAAAAAGAATAGAAGAAAATACAAGCCAACAAGGCCCCCCATCACAAGAAATGACTGACCCTCTATATCCTTTAGGTTTTAATCCACAACAAGCCCAGTCCACACAGGATATACCACCACAGCAGTTCATATATCCTGTATACCCTAGAATGCTATCAATTTCAAATGCAGAGCATTACCATAGCTATGTAAATCTTATCTTTACTGAAAAGGTAATAGAACCAATCTAAGCTCCCGATCTAGATGACTTGAAAGAGAAAGAGAAAGAAAAGGTAAAGTTGGTGGAACCTCAAAAAGATTAAAAAATTAGTATGCTTGAACAAAGGTTACAAGTAGTGGAAGGAGTGGGTTTTTATGGTTTTATTGATGCTGCTAGACTCTGTTTAGTCCCAGATGTGGTTATCCCTCTAAAGTTTAAAGTACCAAAGTTCAAGAAATATGATGGTACAAAATGTTCAAAGACTCAAATTACTATGTACTATCAAAAAATGGCTGCCTATGCCAATAATGAAAAGCTCTTGATGCATGTCTTTCAAGACAACCTCACTTGCTCTGCTAAAAGGTGGTATGTCCAGCTAGACAGAAATCGTATTCGTTCTTGGAGTGATATGGCCCATGACTTTATCATTTAATATCGGCATATCATAGACTTAGCTCCTGATCGCCTTTTGTTGCAAAATATGGAAAAGAAGGTGATTGAAACATTCAAAGAATATGCCTAGAGGTGGAAGAACATAGCTACTCAGGTGCAACCTCTTTTGATTGAAAAAGAGACCACTGTATTTTTTGTCAGTACTTTGAAATCCTTCTATTATGAAAAAATGATAGGAAATGCCACAAAAAATTTCACTGACATGGTGATTTCAAGCGAAATCATAAAAAATGCCATTAAAAATGGCAAGCTGAAAGGAGGAGAAACTAAGAAGGTACCCAAGAAGAAAGAGACTGAAGCTCAAGCTATAGGTTTTAACAGATAGTTCAGGGGATATCAACCCTATCCATCCTAAGGTTACTCTCTATACTATCCTGCTGTGAATAATGCTTCATCTTATCCATACCAACCAGCCCCACAACTACCTAATCCATCCACATACCAACCCATTTTTATCCCCTAAGCTCCCACATATAGCCTTAACATTCAAACTCCTGTAAAACCCCAAATTGATCCTGTTAGCCTGGTAAGTGGTTTACGAAAGCAACAAATTACCTGAGAAAAACCCATATTCGATCTAATCCCCAAGACTTATACGGAGTTATATCGAGAGCTCTATAACAGCCATTTGATTGCCTCCAGCCATGTGAAGCCATTCAAGCCACCCTATCCTAAGTGGTATGATCCTAAAGCTCACTATGACTACCACTATGGAATTGCTGGCCATTCCACTAAAAATTGCACTGCTCTAAAGCATAAGGTGCAACAGTTAATCAAAGATGGAATGGTAAGTTTTGATCAAGAAAGAGCAACAATAGCTAATGTTAGTGGCAATCCATTGCCAAATCACAATGTCAATGGTCTAAGCGAGAATCAAGAACATGTTGATCTGAAAAGGCTTAGAGAGTTGTAGTGAATTAAGAGGGTAAAATGTCAATAAAGATCCTTCACCTACACAAGGGCATAATTTTGGGAGAGTGATGATAAGGCTGGCTGAAAGTTTCTTATTATTTTAGGATTTGTTATAAAATAATGTTAGGATTTCTTTTATGCAATAGGATTTTATCTGCTATCATTTTAATAAAAGGCAAGGATAATGCATTTCATTACATTTTCTTTTTCATTCAACCATTGTTCCATACTTTGTCACTTTTCATAACTTTTCATTCCCATTCCCATTCCTATTCTCAATGATGAATGTTTAGACAGTGATGTTAACAATAATTCCGGGATTTAATTTTGAGAACTTTATCCACATTAATATGAGGAGATGATTTGAGCAAAAAAGTAAACTATTACTAGAGGTGAAATAGATATGTCTTGAAGATGTGCAATCTTTTACACAGGTACATGAGCTTTGTTCAATAGATGATGTTTAAGAACAGTATTCATAATTAAGATGAAAAATGGACATCTTTCTTTTACCATTCGAAAAACCATTTATTGCTACCCCTTTAAGCCTATTATGATTTCTTTTTCTAAAGAACACAACCAAGGATCACCCTCTATACTGGTGGGCAATTTTTGAAAAAACAAAATCATAAAAGGTCTCAAAGTTGGAAAGAGAAAGAAAAGCAAAAGAAAAAAAAATGCCACACATGATTTGGGGTAAAATAATAAGAATCCTTTGTGTGAGGAAAGAAAAAAGTAGTGAAATGATGTGGGGGCAAAATGCCAAGTTGCATCAAATGATCCTTTACTTTTGAGCCTATTATATCCATTTCTTTTATGACCCCTCTCCTTGACCTACAGTACAACCTTGAAAAGTCGATTTGGATCAAATGTGAATGCTCAAATTGAAATATCATATGTTAGGCAAAGGCATGCTCATGATGGAACAATGGGATCATGCTACATTGCTCTAAAGTTTGATGTGTGGAAGATATCAACAATGGATGAAAAATGAGAAAAAAGAGAAAAAGATGAAAAAAAATAGAGCAAAAAAAATAAGTAAAAAGAAAAAATGAGAAAATGAGAAAATGAAAAAAAAAAGATTCAAATTAAAAACCTGAAAGGGTGATTTGGGAAGAAAAAGATCTAGGTCAAATGGTTCACATGGATGGAAGATCAAAGACATCTGAAGATCCCTCAAAGACTGGGGCAAAGTTCACCAAGCTAAAAATGACTTCAACAGTAAATGGAATGAGTTTTTGAAAAAGAATCCTAGATTAATGTTTAGAATTGTTTGAATATTCATCGTTTGGACATACCATCATCCCAATGACATGTATCCAATTTATTTCCTTTTTCATTTATTTTGTACCAAAATAGATCTTCATTGATTATCTTTACCATAATTCACCTTGTGTTCTCTTATTGTTACATTCCTATAATAAATCAAGAAAATGTATGAGCACATTATATTTGTCAAGAATTGAAATGATGATGAATGAATGATAATGTGCATAAAAAAGGTCTTGCATTCCTTTAAAGAGAAATCTAAGATGATGGTGGTAACAAAATGAAAAAATGGTAGAAACCTAAAAGAGATGATTTGAAAGGACATATAATGTGACCAAATGGAGAATATGATGATGGATTGGACAATAAAATGAAGATGGGGCAAATCTTGAAAAGTGGTATAATCAAATGATGAATATGGGGATGTATTGGTTGATATAACCTACGAGTTATGATTAAATGATGAAAATGATATGGGGCAATAGACGAAACTGGTGCTGAGAAGCTTATGAACGATGACCAAGTGACAAATGATGAAATTTGTTTTGAAATGGCTAGTATTGAGAAGCTTATGAATGATGACCAAGTGATAGAAGATGGAATTTATTTTAAAATGGTTAGTGCTGATAAGCTTGGCATGTGAGGTAGTAGGTAAAATTTGTTGGTGCTGAGAAACCTCTAGATGGTGATCAAGTAATGGAAACAATGATGATCAATTGATGAAGCTTGTTCCAAAATGTTGAGAAGCTAAATAAGGGGAGAATATGAGATGGTAGGGTCTTGAGGACCATATTCCACAATTATTTAGGATTTCATGACATTATTGGCATTCGCATTACATGCAACATGTTGGCATCATTGCTTAAATAGTACATTCACATAATTTGATGTTTGGACATGCATGGCATTATAAGAATCTAGGTTGTTGCATTTGCATCATTAAGAAGGCATATGCATCTTTGATCATAACATTCATTTATGCAAAATTTTGGGTCATTTGGAAAGAAATTATGAACCTTTTGATTAAAATTTTTAAATTTCAAATAAGAATCTTTGAATTTTAAAGAAAAATCTTAAAGTTTTAAGTTCCAAAGGAAAATCTTTAATATGTGAAACTCCAAGGTTTCTTGAATGTGAATCTTTAAACTCGAATGAAAATCCTTGAGTTTCAAATGAGAATCTAGGTTGTTGCATTTGCATCATTAAGAAGGTATTTGCATATTTGATCATGACATTCATTCATGCAAAATTTTTGGTCACCTGAAAGGAAATTGTGAACCTTTTGATGAGAATCTTTGAATTTCAAATGAGAATCTTTGAATTTCAAAGAAAAATCTTGGAGCTTTAAGTTTTAAATGAGAATCTTTGAGATATGAAACTTTAAGGTTTATTGAATGAGAACTTTTGAGCTTGAATGAGAAGCTTTGAATTTTTGGATGAAAATCTCCAAAATTCAAATAAGAATCTTTAGAATGTAGATACGAGTCTTATAATTTGCAACAACAAATCTTAAGATCTTGCAAATTTGAATTCTTATGAAACTAAAATTTTGAGAATCAAATTTCAGTGAATTCTTGTGAAGCTGAAAGGTTCTTGCAAATCTGAACCTTTGATTTGCAAACTCAAATTATAAATCTTTGAGTTTCCATCAGATATGATTTATGACTCCTTCATAAATGATTTTCAATGAGCCATTTATTTTTTCGAAAGTTCTGTTGCCTCTATTTAAAGGAGCCAGTGATTTTTCAAAAGTTCTGTTGCCTCTGTTTAGAAGAGCAATTTATTTTGTACAGTTGTGGTGCCTCTGTTTAGAGGAGCATTTATTTTTCAAAGTTGTTAAGCCTCTATTTAGAGGAGCTTTGTTTATTGTCCAAAGTTGTTGAGCCTCTATTGAAAGGAGCTTTATTTATTTTTCCAAAAGTTGTTGAGCCTCTGATTAGAGGAGCCATTTATTTTCCAAAGTCGTTAAGCCTCTGATTAGAAGAGCTATTTATTTTCCAAAAGTTGTTGAGCCTCTAATTAGAATAACCATTTATTCCAAAGTCATTGAGCCTCTGATTAGGGGAGCCATTTATTTTCCAAAGTTGTTAAGCCTCTGATTAGGGGAGCTATTTATTTTCAAGGTTGTGGGGCCTCTGTTTAGAGAAGCTTTGTTTATTTTTCAAAGTCATTGAGCTTCTGTTTAGAGGAGCTTTATTTATTTTTCGAAAGTTGTTGAGCCTTTATTTAAAGGAGCTTTGTTTATTTTTTTGAAGTTGTTAAGCCTCTGCTTAGAGGAGCCTTTATTTATTTTTCCAAAGTTGTTGAGTCTCTATCATTGAGCCTCTACTTAGAGGAGCTTTGATCAAAATTTTAACAAAAAAAAGAAAAAAAAGCAAAAAACAAATGTCAAGTTGAGTATTAAATGGGTGTCTACGTCTTTACACAATTCCTGTTTCATAAAAAATATGCAAAAAAGGGCAGCTGTAGACACCCTATTATGTCTGGGGTTCTTTGTCAATCGAGACTAATCTAAGCTTGGTTGTAGGGATTTTTATTCATTTTTATTTTAGATTTTTTTATTTTTGTATTTACCTTTTTTATTTTTTTATGGTCTATTTATTGTTTAATTTATTTTTCTTTCTCCATTATCTGATTAATTTAAAAAAAAAAAGAAAAGCTGAAAGAATGAGATTAGGATTAGTTCTAATTTTTAGCTTTGGGTGATAATCAGAATTGCACTAAAACTCAATCACATAGTTTTATAAATGATTGCAATTTATAGCAAGAAGGACAGCAACAGCAACAGAGGACAGATAAGGGTTAAATGACTAAAGAAGAAACCCAAACATAAACCAAGAAAAAAAAAGGTATGAACGAAGAAAATTTGGAAGAATGGGACGCGAGTTTCTTGGAGGAACTTATCTAAGTTGAAGAAATTGCTCTTTCTTGTTCTTCTGTTAACCAAAACAACCTTCATTCTTCCTTCTATTTACCACCTTCGCCACGGCTGCCACCACCAACATCATCACATCAGCAACACCTACATTTTTCGTCGTCATCTCACACTAATTCCCTCAGTTACTCGCCTCTCAAAAAATTGTCGATTTTGGTGGGGCCTTGAATTCTAATGGAAGTTTTGCTAAATGTGCTACTTCTTCGACTCCTATGCGGCTAGTTCGTGGTTCTAAAAATGCTAAGATTCTTAAGATTGAGTGCTTAAAGAATGAGCTATGACATATTTGAAAGCAACTAACAGACCTAGAAAAAGAGTGTTCATAGTTTAAGAAGGAAAGAAATAAGGAGGATTAGCTTACTTTTGTGGATTCAAAGAATGAGGTGAACATTGCTAATTTTCATGGGTCAAGGATTGCAAACTTAGAACATGGAATCCCTATTACAGCTCATCATGAGGCTATCCAAGAATTTTCAAATGCTAAAAGCTTTTGATGGTTAGATTGGCCTGAATATAGCCAAGTCAAGTTGTAAGGAAATTAGAGTTCAGACAGATCTAAGTGCTTGTCTAGATCTTTCTAAGAAGTTGCATGGCATCTGGGATTTGTCAAGTGACCAAAAGTTGAGAAAAAATCTGATAGCCAAGTTGTTTGTAGTTTGTTCCATAGATATTGATGTCCTATTTGGGTTCATTAATATGAGCTCACCTTCCAAAACAATGGAACCATTGGTATTCAAGAGCTCTTTTAATAAGGCTTTGCAGAGCTTTGTGCATCCTGTTCTTAGTTCTGAAGCTATAAAAGTATCTTTTTTCTACCTTTCTTTGACTAAGATCAGTAGTGGACTGTTGCAATTGAAGGCTCTATTTGAGTCATTGTTTGATCTCTGTAGTGTTGAAAATGCAGTTATTACTTATAGATCGCTCTATATACTACATGTCTTGCTGAAGCATCTTTTGACTTTTGAAAGGAATCTTGAAGCAAGCAAGAAAAAGATGGCAACAAGAGTACAGAGATTAGGGAAGGATCATCGAAATAAAAAAAAACTAAAATCCACGGCACCACCAGTTCTCACCAAGCTAATTTTGTTGTCATCTCCACCTTACCATCCTTCCATCATTGACAATTCACCTTGAAGTGGTTCATTTCATCTCCTAACCAATCTCTTTTCTTTAAATGGTATTAAGATCTTCAATCCAAATGGCTTGTAAGAAGATCAGAGAGTACGATTCCAAGAGACTTTTAAAAGAGCACCTCAAATGCCTAGCTAATATTCATCTCCAGATTTGCTCTGCCTAGGTGACACAATCCGTTGATTTCACTCAGTTAGCAAACCAAGAACCATAGTTTCCATCCACCAGATTGGTTGTCAAGCCAGATATGTTGTTTGGGAAATGTGGAAAGAGTGGCTTGGTTGCTCTCAAGTTAGATCTTGCTAAAGTTGTTGAATTCGTCAAAGCACGCCTTGGCATTGAAGTTGAGATGGGTGGTTGCAAAGCTCCTATAACCACCTTCATTGTTGAGCCTTTTGTCCCCCATGAACAAGAGTATTACCTTTCAATAGTCTCTGAAAGGCTTGGCTCAACCATTAGCTTTTCAGAATGTGGAGGCATCAAAATTGAAGAGAATTGGATAAGGTTAAGACCATTTTCCTTTCATTTGAGAAACCTATGACCTTCGAGACGTGCGCATCATTGATAGATACATTCCCTTTTGAAGTTCGAGGGAATATTGGTGACTTCATCATGGTTGTCTTTTCTGTCTTTCAAGATCTTGATTTTAGCTTTCTGGAGATAAATCCATTTACGTTGGTGAATGGAGAACCATACCCACTGGATATGAGGGGAGAGTTGGATGACACTGCTGCATTCAAGAACTTCAATAAGTGGGGTAACATAGAGTTTCATCTACCTTTTGGAAGAGCCTTGAGCCCAACAGAAAGTTTCATTCATTCATTGGATGAAAAGATGAGTGCATCCCTGAAATTCATTATTTTGAATCCAAAAAGGCGTATCTGGACAATGGTTGCTAAATGTGGCGCTAGTATCATATATGCTGACACTTTGAGCTACCAAGTTTGGTATTTTTTTTATTTTTATTTTCTTTTTTTTGTAGTTTTTTTATTTTTTTTATTTATGTGTTTGTTTATTTTTTTGGAATATTTTTTGCATGACTAAATAAAATAAAATAATATAAAATAAAATTTTTAAGAATAATATTTTTAAGGAAAAGTTGAAAGTATCAATTTTCCTTGTACAAAAGCATTGAGTTTTTGAAGAGAAAAAGATTTATATCAAAGATTGAATCATTATTCTTTTTTTATTTATTTCTTTTTTTCTTGAATTTTTTTTGTTAAATAATCCGACGATAGAGCCTTTACATGTGAAACAGTAGTCTCCTTACATACTCTTGAGGTGAGGAAATTTTTTCAATTTTCTGCTAAAAGTATTAGAGTCAATTGAGAATAATTTTCAATAATTAATTACTTGGTAAATTTTTAAGGCTTGTTGGATAACACAAAATTAAGCTAGTACCGTCTTTCGATGGGCGTTGTGAGAGATCTATAACCTTTCTCACACATAATCGTACTCCCAAACCCTGCTCTAATCAACAGATCTGAATCTATTCTTTTAGGGACCCTTATGTTTAGGTATTCCTTGGAATGATAGATTCCTTAGGTGGCCAATCGCACCTAAATAAAAAAGATTGGTGGCGACTCCTTCAAGTCAATGTCTAGCGATAGATCCCCAGATGTATATGTTATGACATCCATTACTAAAAGTCATTTTGGTTTTTTAGGACAAAAGGAGTCATGGTGTCACCTACACACACATTATGAATAAGATGTTGATGGCACATGCTCTCTTTTTTGTTTCAATTTCATGGTGCGATTCGTGTTAGGGGTTTGTTATTTAGCTACAAGTGATGATACTAATCATTTCACCTTCCTAGGAGGCTAAACAAATCAATCGTCATGCATGCCCAGGGTCAAAAGGGGTTTAAGGCACAAAAGCACCCTCGCCCATTTAGTATTTTGTTAACGTATTTGTGGGTTGTTCATTGAGTAAGTTTATACAATGATCTTTCTGCAGGTTCACCTAAAGAAACCTTGTTATGACTTCTCCTTCCTCTAAATGATAAGGTTCAGTAGACTTCTTATAACATTATGAGCAATGAACCATCCACATTTCCACGATCCAAACACTTCACTGAACCATTCAATTAGTAAGAGCGATGGGTGATGTGTACAAAGGGTAAAGACATAGTCAACATGAGCTAGTGACTTATGCTTACTAAGAATTCCTTGTTCAAGACCAACAATTACAATGATCTATCCCCATCATGATGAAATTTCAAAGATTACCTCTCATTGAATACATCAGTCTAGCGTGCATGCAGCCCAGAACATCTAACGGCATCACAAACCTATTATTGCCTCAAACTTCCTTGGCCTAAGTGGCTATAGTCATTCTAAGAAGCTATCCACAAAGGATCACCTCTGTGTAGCTAGTTAGCAAGTTGAAGTTTCATTCATTAATAGAATTAACAAGACAAATCACTCTACCAACTAAGAATGGCCATGTAACACCACCCATAAAATTAAGAAAGATCTTTCGATCTATCAATCCTTGCTATGTATGGACCTAGTAAGTTTCCTTGTGTTGAGTCAAATTAAGCTACAAGCTCCACTTTTGGTGGTGCCCTTCCATCAATTCCTTTAAGTTTCAGCCTTGCAACCATACTCCTTTCGAAACCCAAAGACTTTGATTTTTCATAAGGTGTCGGTAGAGTCCTAAAAGTAACATCCATCAATCCATAGTCAGCATCATTTATGGTTGACACTAGAATGGTATTTGATCTTCTTCAAGCTCCCAACTTTAATTCTTTATTAATGAAAACATCATTGGCAAATGCTTTCATAGTTGTTCATCTTTCATAAATCCAAGAATTTCACCTCTGACTGTGAAATATGAATGCCCTTGACTATCCCTATTAATCATTACTCCGATCTCAAAGGCCAACACAATAGGATTAAAATCCTATGATGTTACCCTATGCTAATGTATACAAGTGTAGGCTTACTTGAGCACTTTGAGTTTTTTCAAAGTAACAGCGCCAAAGGAATGACTCGATCAAATAAGGCCAAGATCACATTATTGATAATAGGGATGAGTAAATCATTGCTCATCGTGACCGAGCTAGATGACCCAATCCTCGTTCCAACTATGAGCTTTTTAACTACAACAACTTAAATATACACTATTGGAGCTAGAATTACCATAGTTGCTGGCACTAGACTTGCTTTCCCACAGATCCTCACTAAGGGATTTAGGTTATACTCATTCTAATTGCCAAACTCATAGAGCCCAGTATTGTTATTTATTGTCACTACTTTCCTATTTTTGAACACTTTACCAGAACATTCAGTTGGTAGGAGCAATGAGTGATGTGTACAAAGGGTAGGGATATAATCAATGCAAGGTGATGACTCATGCTCACTAGGAAATTTTAAATCTCTTACATATTAATTTTTTAGTATGAATAAATTCATTTTATTTTATTCCAAATAAGTTAGTGTGAATTGAAAAAATTGTTTTATGACAAAACAAAAATGATTTAAAATAAATAAAGGTTCATATAGTCTTAACTATTTGAACTAGTTTAGCAAATAAATTTATTTTCTAAATCTCTCAGTTATTAATTTTTGGAATATTTTTATATTAGTATTATTTTATTTTGAATAAGCTTGTATAAACAGAAATAATTGTTTTATGATAGAACAAAAGGTTATAACTATTTGAAGTATACATTTATTCAAATAGTTAACTATTTAAACTGGTTCAATAAATAAATTTATTTTTTAAATCTCTTATTAATTTTTGAGAGATTAATAAATTACTATTATTTTATTATGAATAAACCTTGTATAATAAAAAACAATTATTATATAACCAAACAAAAGGTTATAACGATTTAAAATAGATAATTGTTGATATAGCCATAATTATTTGAACTAATTTGGTAAACCAATTTACTTTTTAAATCGCTTACTTATTAATTTTTGAAATATTAGTAAATTAGTATTATTTTTATTTTGAATAAGCTTTTATGAATTGAAACAATTGTTTTATGATAAAACAAAAGGTCATAATGATTTTAAATAGACAATTGTTCAAATAAGCATAACTATTTGAATTTGTTTGGTAAACTAATTTATTTTTTTAAACTATTGCTTATTAATTTTTGAAATATTAAGAAATTAGTATTCTTTTATTTTGGATAAGCTTTTGTAAACTGAAATAATTGTTTTATATCAAAACAAAAGGTCATAATGATTTTAAATAAATAATTGTTCAAATAGTAATCACTATTTGAACTTGTTTGATAAATAGATTTATTTTTTCAAACTTTTCCTTATTAAATTTTCAAATGTTAATAAATTTGGATTATTTTATTTCGAATAAGATTGTAAGATATGAAACAAATATTTTCTAACTAAACAAAAGGTTAGAATGATTTAAAATATATAATTATTTTAATAGTTTTAACTATTTGAACTGGTTCAACAAACACATTTATTTTTTAAATCTCTTACTTATTAATTTTTGAAATATTATTAAATTAGTATTATTTTTAACTAAATAAGCTTTATGATTAGAAACAATTGTTTTATGACAAAACAAAGATCTTAACGAATTGGATTGATAATTGCTTAAATAGTCATAATTATTTGAACTAATTCGATAAACAGATTTATTTTTTAAATCTCTTACTTATTAATTTTTGAAATATTAATAAATTAGTATTATTTTATTTCGAATAAGCTTGTATGATAAAAAACAATTGTTTTATGACAAAACAAAAGGTCATAATGATTTGAAATAGATAATCATTCATATAGTCTTACTATTTGAAATGGTTTAGCAATTTGATTTATTTTTTAATTTTCTTGGTTATTAAGTGTCAAAATATTGTTAAATTAGTATTATTTTATTTTGACTAATAGTATGAGTAGAACCAATTGTTTGATGACAAAATAAATGGTTATAATGAATTGGAATAGATAATTATTCAAATAGTCAAAACTATTTGAAAAGGTTTGGTAAACAGTTTTACTTTTTAAATCTCTTACTGATTAATTTTCTAAATATTAATAAAAGGTTAGAATAATTTGAAATAGATAATTATTTTAATGGTCTTAACTATTTGAACTAGTTCGGCAAATACATTTATTTTTTAAATCTTTCACTAATTTTTGGAATATTATTAAATTAATATTATTTTTTATTCAAATAAGCTTGTATGATCAGAAACAATTATTTTATGAGAAAACAAAAATCATAAAGATTTGAGAATGATATTTGTTCAAATAGTCATAACTATTTGAACTAGTTCAGAAAATAACTTTAGTTTTAAATCTCTTACTTATTAATTTTTGAAATATTAATAAAGTAGTATTATTTTATTTTGAATAAGTTTTTATAAAATGAAACAATTGTTTTATTACAAAACAAAAGGTTATAACAACTTTAAATAGATAATTATTCAAATAGTCAAATTTATTTGAACTTGTTTGATAAATAGATTTATTTTTTTTAAATCTCTTGCTCATTAATTTTTCAAATATTAATAAATTACAATTATTTTATTATGAATAAGCTTGAATGAACTGAAATAATTGTTACATGAATAAACAAAAGGTAAGAATGATTTGAAATAGATAATTGTTCTAATAGTCTTACCTATTTGAATTGGTTCAATTAACACATTTATTTTTTAAAGCTCTTATTAATTTTTGGAATATTATTAATTTAGCAATATTTTACTCATAATAAGTTTGTATGAACAGAAGCATTTGTTTTATTACAAAACAAATATCATAATAATTTGAGATGGATAATTGTTCAAATAGCCATAAGTATTTGAATTGGTTCGATAAACAGATTTAACTCTTAAATTTCTTATTAATTTTTGAAATATTATTTTATTCTGAATAATTTTGTATGAATAGAAACAATCATTTTATGACAAAACAAAATGTCATAAAGATTTGAAATAGATAATAATTCAAATAGACATGACTATTTGAACTTGTTCAGTAAACATATTTATTTTTTAAATCTCCAACTTATTAATTTTAGAATATTAATAAATTAATATTATTTTATTTTAAATAAAGTTGTATGAATAGAAACAATTGTTTTATGACAAAACTAAAGATCAAAATGATTTGAAATAAATAATTATTTAAATGGTCATAACTATTCGAACTCGCTCAGTAAACAAATTTATTTTTTAAATCTTTTACTTATTAATTTTTTGAATTGTAATAAATTAGTATTATTTTGTTCTGAATAAGCTTTTATGAATGAAACAATTGGCTTATGACAAAAGTAAAGGTCATAACAATTTGAACGTGTTCAAAAAACATATTTATTTTTTAAATTTTTACTTATTAATTTTTAGAATATTAATAAATTTATATTATTTTATTCAAAATAAGCTTGGACGAACAGAACCAATTGTTTTATGCCAAAACAAAAGGTCATAATGTTTTGAAATAGATAATTGTTCAGATAATCATAACTATTTGAACATGATTGGTAAATAGATTAATTTTTTAATCTCTTACTCATTAATTTTTAGAATATTAATAAATTAGTATTATTTTATTTCAAATAAGCTTATATAAATTGAAACAATTGTTTTATTACAAAACAAAAGGTCACAATGATTTGAAATAATTAATTATTTAAATACTCATGACCATTTGAACTTGTTCGATAAACATATTTATCTTTTAAATCTTTTACTTATTACTTGTCAAAATATTAATAAATTAATATTTTTTAATTCAAATAAGCTTGTATGAACATAAATAATTGTTTTATGACAAAACAAAAGATCATAACAATTTGAAATAAATAATTGTTTAAATAGTCATAAAGATTTGAGCTTGGTCGGGTAGATTTATTAGATCTTTTACTTATTAATTGTCTTAATATTAATAAATTTGTATTATTTTATTCAAAATAAGCTTGTATGAATAGAAAAAAAATCATTTTATGACAAAACAAAAGGTTATAATGATTTCAAATAGATAATTATTCAAATAGTCATAATTATTTAAACTTGTTCGTTAAACAAATTCATTTTTTAAATCTCTTAATTATTAATTTTTACAATATTGATAACTTAATATTATTTTATTTTGAATAAGCTTATATGAACCTAAATGATTTTTTTATTACAAAACAAAAGGTCATAATGATTTGAAATAGATAATTATTCAAATAGTCATGACTATTTGATCTAGTTCGGTAAGAATATTTATGTTTTAAATTTTTTAGTTATTAATTATTGAAATATTAATAAATTGGTATTATTTTAATCCAAATAAGCTTTTATGAATAGAAACTATTGTTTTATAACATAATAAAAAGTCATAACAATTTGAAATAAATAAATGCTCAAATAGTCATAACTATTTGAACTGGTTTGATAAATATTAATAAATTAGTATTATTTTATTTTGAACAAACTTATATTAACAAAAAAAATATTGTTTTATTACAAAATAAAAACTAATAATGATTTGAAATAGATAATTGTTTAAACAATTATAATTATTTGAATTGGTTCTGTAATATAGAATTATTTTCTAAATCTCTTATAAATTTGTGAAATATTAATAAATTAGTTTTACTCTATTCCGAATAAATTTCTACAAGCTAAAATAATTATTTTATGATAAAACAAAAGGTCATAACAATTTGAGTTAAATAATTGTTCATATAGTCTTAACTGTTTGAATTGGTTCAGCAAACATATTTATTTTTTAAATTTTTTAGTTATTTTCATAATATTACTAAATTAGTGTTATTTTTTTCGAATAAGCTTGTATGAATAGAAACAACTGTTTTATTATAGAATAAAATGTTATAACAATATGAAATAGATAATTGTTCAAATAGTTATAACTATTTGAACTGGTTTGGTAAAAAGATTTATTTTTTAAAAACAATTGTTTTATGATAGACAAAAGGTAATAATAATTTGAAATAAATAGTTGTTTAAATGGCCATAATTATTTGAACTTATTTAGTGAACTGATTTATTTTTTAAATCTCTTAGTTATTAACTTTGGAAATAATAATAAAGTAGTACTATTTTCTTTTGGATAAGCTTTTATGAACTAAAACAATTGTTTATGACAAAACAAAATGTCATAATGATTTTAAATTGATAATTGTTCAAATAGTCATAACTCTTTGAACTTATTCGATAAACACATTTATCTTTTCGAATCTCTTGCTTATTAATTTTTGGAATGTTAATAAATTAGTATTATTTTATTTCGAATAAGCATGTATAAACTGAAACAATTATTATAGGACTAAATAAAAGGTTAGAATGATTTGAAATAGATAATTATTCTAATAGTCTTAACTATTTGAACTGGTTCAACAAATATATTTATTTTTAAAATCTCTCACTAATTTTTGGAATATTATTAAATTAGTATTATTTTGTCCATATAACCTTGTATGATCAAAAAAGATTGTTTTATGAAAAAACAAAGATCATAATGATTTGAGATTAATATTTGTTCAAATATTCATAACTATTTGAACTAGTTCCAAAAAACAACTTTAGTTTTAAATCTTTTGTTTATTAATTTTTTAAATATTAATAAAGTAGTATTATTTTATTTCAAATAAGTTTTTATGAAATGAAACAATTGTTTTGTGACAAAAAAAAAAGGTCATAATGACTTTAAATATACAATTGTTCAAATAGTCAAATATATTTGAACTTGTTTCATAAATAAATTTATATTTTTTAAATCTCTTGCTCATTAATTTTTCAAATGTTAATAAATTACAATTATTTTATTCTGAATAAGTTTGTATGAACTGAAATAATTGTTTTATAACTAAACAAAATGTCATAACGATTTGAAATAGATAATTGTTATAATAGTCTTAACTATTTAAACCGATTCAACAAACACATTTATTTTTCAAAGCTCTTATTAATTTTTGGAATATTATTAAACTAGTATTATTTTAATCAGAATAAGCTTGTATGAAAAGAAACAATTGTTTTATGACAAAATAAACATCATAACGATTTGAGATAGATAATCATTCAAATAGTAATAACTATTTAAACTATTTTGGTAAATAGATTTAGTATTTAAATCTTTTATTAATTTTCAAAATATTAATAAATTAGTATTATTTTATTTTGAATAATTTTGCATGAATAGAAACAATTATTTTATGACAAAACAAAAGGTCATAACATTTTGAAATAGATAATTATTTATATAGATATGACTATTTGAACTTATTCGATAAACAAATTTATTTTTTAAATCTCCTACCTATTAATTTTCAAAATATTAATAAATTAGTATTATTTTATTTTGAATAAACTTGCATGAATAGAAACAATTGTTTTATGATAAAATAGAAGATCATAACTATTTGAAATAAATAATTGTTCAAACAAGCATAACTATTTGAACTTGCTCGATAAATAGATTTATTTTTAAATCTTTTACTTATTAATTTTGGAATATTAATAAACTAGCAGTACTTATTTTAAATACACTTGTATGAATAGAAACAATTAGTTTATAACAAAATAAAAGGTCATAATTATTTAAAATAGATAATAATTCAGATAAACATAACTATTTGAATAACATATTTTATTTTTTAAAATTTTACTTATTAATTTTTGGAATATTAACAAATTTATATTATTTTATTTGAAATAAGCTTATATGAACAGAAATAATTATTTTATGATAAAACAAAATATCATAATGATTTGAAATAGAAAATTATTCATATAGCCATAACAATTGGAACTTGTTTGGTAAATAAATTTATTAAATCTCTTACTCATTAATTTTTGAAATATTAATAAATTAGTATTATTTTATTTTGAATTAGCCTATATGAACTGATATAATTGTTTTATGATGAAATAAAAGGTCATAACAATTTGAAATAGATAATTATTCAAATAGTTATGACTATTGAAACTTGTTCAATAAACATATTTATTTTAAAAATCTGTTACTTATTAATTGTCAAAATATTAATGAATTAATATTATTTTAATTCGAATAAGCTTGTATGAAAAAAAAATTTATTTTATGACAAAACAGAAAAGTCATAATGATTTAAAATAAATAATTGTTCAAATAGTCACAACTATTGGAATTTATTCGAAAAACATAGTTATTTTTTAAATCTTTTATTTATTAATTATCTGAATATTAATAAATTTGTATTATTTTAATTGAAATAAGGTTGTATGAATAGAAAAAATTATTTTATGACAAAACAAAAGGTTATAGCTATTTGAAATAGGTAATTGTTCAAATAATCATAATTGTTTGAACTTGTTCGATAAATAGATTTAGTTTTTAAATCTCTTACTTATTAATTTTTGAAATATTAATAAATTAGAACTATGCTATTCTGAATAAGCTTGTATGAATAAAAACAATTGTTTTGTGACAAAATAGAAGGTCATAACAATTTGAAATAGATAATTGTTCAAACAAATATAACTATTTGCATTGGTCAAGCTAACAGATTCATTTTTTAAATCTGTTACTTATTAATTTTTAGAATATTAATAAAGTAGCATTATTTTATTCTAAATAAAATTGTATCAATAGAAATAATTATTTTGTGACAAAACAAATGGTCATAATGATTTAAAATAAATAATTATTCAAATTGTTATATCTAATTGAACTAGTTTGGTGAACAGATTTATATTTTAAATCTCTTAATAATTTTCAAAATATTAATAAATTAATATTATTTTATTCCAAACAAACTCATATGAACAAAAACATTTGTTTTATGACAAAACAAAAGGTCATAACGATTCGAAATAGATAATTATTCATACAACCTTTATTATTTGAACTGGTTTGGCAAACAATTTTTTTTTTTAAATCTCTTACTTATTAATTTTCATAATATTATTAGATTAGTATTATTTTATTTTGAATAAGCTTGTATGAACATAAATAATTGTTATATAACAAAAGAAAAGGTTATAATGATTTGAAATATATAATTGTTCATATAGTTATAACTATTTGAACTAGTTCGCTTAACAGATTTATTTTTTAAATCTTTTACTCATTAATTTTTGAAATATTAATAAATTAGTATTATTTCATTCTGAATAGGCTTATATGATGAAAAACAATTGTTTTATGACAAAATAAAAGTTCATAACAATTTGAAATAGATAATTGTTCAAATGGCCACAATTATTAGAATTGATTCGATAAATTGATTCATTTTTTAAACCTCCAACTTCTCAATTTTTAAAATATTAATAAAGTAATATTATTTTATTTTGGATAAGCTTTTATGAATTGAAACAAATGTTTTATTATAAAACAAAAGGCCATAATGATTTTAAATTGATAATTGTTTAAATAGTCATAACTATTTGAATTTGTTCAGCAAACATATTTATTTTCTTAATTTTTCGCTTATTAACTTTTCAAATGTTAATAAAATAATATTATTTTATTTTGAAGAAGCATGTATGAACTAAAACAATTATTTTATGACTAAGCAAAAGGTCAGAATGATAATAGATAATTGTTCCAATATTCTTAACTATTTGAACTGGTTCGACAAACACATTTACTTTTTAAATCTATTGCTTATTAATTTTAGAATATTATTAGTTTAGCAATATTTTACTTCAAATAAGCTTGTATGGATAGAAACAATTGTTTTATAACAAAACAAAGATCATAATGATTTGGGATAGATAATTATTCAAATAGTCATAATAATTTGAACTAGTTTAGTTAACAGATTTAGTTTTTAAATCTCTTATTAATTTTTAAAATATTAATAAATTAGTATTATTTTATTCTGAATAATATTGTATGAATAAAAAAATTTGTTTTACGACCAAACAAAGTGTTATAATGATTTGAAATAGATAATAGTTCAAATGGATGTGACTATTTGAACTTATTCGGTAAACATATTAATTTTTTAAGTCTCCAACTCATTAATTTTATCATATTAACAAATTAGTATTATTTTATTCCGAATAAACTTGTATGAATAGAAACAATTATTTTATGACAAATGTAGACACCCAATTTGGTCCAGGCCCAGATCAATTGGGCCTGGTCCAAATAGGTAAGTCTATGCTTTTTTTTTCCTTTTTTATTTTATTTTTATTTTTATTTTTTTGTATTTTACATTTTTATTTTATTTTTATTTTTATTATTATTATTGTTTTTATATATTTTTTTTTCTTTTATTTTTATCTTAGGTATTTACTTATTTATTAATATGTATATATCTTTACTATTATTTTTTTTTCTTCCCTGTTAATATTTATGTATATCAGATTATGTATTATCTGTTATTTAATTTTAATTTATCTGTTAATTTTCTTGATTTATCTGATTTATTTTCATTTGATTTTTTTTTATTTTTTTGATTTATCCGACTGGAAATTGGATTGGGATTCAATCAGAAGATCCATGTTGGATTCAATGATTGAATCTCGATCCAAAGAGGAATTGGGATTGATCAGAAACTCTTTTGATCAATCCCTATAAAAGGGATCCTCTGGAATAAAAAGATACACAAAAAAAATAGTGAGGAAAGAAGCTACTGGTTGAGAGAAAAGGGCATATAGAAAATTTTTGAAGGCTAAGAAAAGGTTTAGAAGTGTTAGAACAGTTGTAGGAATCGAAAAAAATTTTTGGAAATTTTTGGCGAAATTTTTTTCTAGAAATTTTTGGAAATTTTCCAGATTCCAGTGAACTTTTTGGCGAAAGTTAAATTTTTTGGCGACAATTTCAGCCAAGTTTGAAGTTTTCAACCAGCTACCCAGTTTTTGATGAAGATTCCCAGAAATCGACCAACTTTTCGGTGAACTTTCGACGAAAAATCCAGATTTCGATGAAAATTCCAGAATCTGGTGAATATTCAATCGGAGTTTTTCGGTCGTTTTAGAGAGAAGGGAAAGAAAAGAAAGGAAGAGAGAGAGAGGGGAGAAGGTTTCTACTAAAACAATGAAGGAAACAGCCTGATATACCCTCCCAAAATGATGTCATTTTTACGTTAAATAACCTAGAGGATCCGTGCGTTTTGCCAAGATCCGACCCGACCCGAGCGTCGACCCGCTTTTCGACCCGCGCATGTTCTGCTCCCCGAGCCATTAGTCGAGCCGAGCCAAGCCGATGTCTCGAGTAGCTTCTTCGAGCCGTTTTTCTTCCTTGAGTCGAGTCAAGTCGAGCCAAGCCGTGAACCGAGCCGCTCTAAGCTTTTTTTTAATTAATTAATTAATTAATTAATTTGTTTATTTTTTTTTATTATTAGATTAGGTTTATTTAATATTCTTTTATCTTTATTTTATTTTTATTTTTGTTTAACTTTTCTTTATTTTTTTTATTATTCTCACTTTTATTTTGTTTTATTTTCTTTAAATAAAAATCAAAAAAAATATTTTTGGGGAAAAGTTAAAAGTATCAATTTTCCTTAAAAATAAATTTTTAAAAAAGATTTTTGAGGAAAAGTTGAAAGTATCAATTTTTCTCGAAAATAAAAGTTTCCAAAAAATATTTTTAGGGAAAAGTTGAAAGTATCAATTTTCCTCGAAAATAAAAGTTTCCAAAAAATATTTTTGGGAAAAAGTTGAAAGTATCAATTTTCCTTAAAAATAAATTTAAAAAAAAAAGATTTTTGAGGAAAAGTTGAAAGTATCAATTTTCTTCGAAAATAAAAGTTTCCAAAAAATATTTTTGGGAAAAAGTTGAAAATATCAATTGTCCTTAAAAATAAATTAAAAAAAAAAAGATTTTTGAGGAAAAGTTGAAAATATCAATTTTCCTTAAAAATAAATTTTCAAAAAAATATTTTTGGAGAAAATTTGAAAGTATCAATTTTCCTTAAAAATAAATTTTCAAAAAATAAATTTTTAAAGAAAAGTCGAAAGTATCAATTTTCCTCAAAATTAAAGTTTCAAAAGAATATTTTTGGGAAAGTTGAAAGTATCAATTTTCCCTGCACAAAAACAATCATTCTTTTCTTTCTTTTTATTTATTTATTTAATTTTTTTAAATAATGCGACGATGGAGCCTTTGCAAGTGAAACAGTAGTTTTCTTGCATACTCCTAAGGTGAGGGAATTTTCTCAATTTTTTGCTAAAAGTATTAGAGTCAATTGAGAATAATTTTCAATAATTAATTACTTGGTAAAATTTTAAGGCTCATTGGATAACACAAATTTAAGCAGGTACCATCTTTTGATGGGTGTTATGAGGGTGCTATAACCTTCCTCACACGTAACCCAACTCCCAAACTCTGTTATAGTTAGTAGACCTGAACCTATTCTTTTAGGGACCCTTAAACTTAGGTGTTCCTTGAAAGGACAGATTCCTTAGATGGCCAATCACACCTAGATAAAAAAAGATTGGTGGCGACTCCCTAAAGTCAATGTCTAGCGATTGATCCCCGGATTTAGACGTTGTGACAGCTTGGTGACTCCACTAGGGACTTTGAGAGTCAGGCCAGCAAATAATTTGTGTTATCCAAAAGCCTAATAAAATTGAACCTTTTTGTATATATGTGTTATTATTCATTCATGTTTATTTACCTTGTTAATTATGTCATTCATATGCACGTGCATAACATGAGCTCTACACCCGAGCTCCGTCCCTCTAGGAGGGAGTAAAGTACCTATTGCTTTCGTGAGGTCTAATGCCTCCGTAGTGGCTAGCGAAATACTCCCACTCAAATTGAACCTTTTTCGCTTGTAGCTTGTAATGGGTGAGGATTAGGGTGCCTTACTAGTCTATGATGGACAAAGATGTAAGGAGCAATTTGAGGACCTTTAGACTTTGACCTTAAAACCGCATATAGTGAACCTTAAGAGCGCCTAACCTATAGATAGAGCCATCACTCTTCCCTTTTAGAATTGACCAAAAGCATAGGATTCATCCTTTTTTACTCTATGTGATGTTTAAATTTACTTAGTTATTTATTCTTTTTCTGGGTATACTAACCTTTTTCTTATTCTTTTGCACTGGTTCATACGCATATCATAAAGTTGCATAAAGAACATTTGCTTAAAAAACGGTCTTCAACAAATTTTTTCATAGACTCTATTGAACGACTAGTTTGTTCTTCATCCGTATTAGCACCTTGTGGGACACCCACGAAGTACTTCATTGAAGAAGCCAAGGCCCAGTATGAACAGATCAAACAATTTTATGGCTATAATTCTAGGATGATAAACTCAATGTAGATAAAAGTTTTTTTTTTGGAATAAATGAAATCTTTTAGTTGAATACCGTTTTTAAGGCAAATGTTCTTTGCATACATGCATTTTTCATTCATTGCATTCTCATTCATTACACTTAACAAAGTAACCATGTGATAGTCATACAAATTTACTAATTCTAAGATATGGTACTCAAGGTTCAAGGATAGCTCCATCTAGCGAGAACCCTGCCCATCGATACAACACAAGATCCAGAGCAAAGCAAATTGAGCAGGAAAATTCTCATAGATTTGAAAAGATAGAAAAGGCACAGGAGAAGATTGAAAGTGAGTTGAGCAAGATTCTGGATGCTCTCAATAGCCTGAATAAAAGAAAGGGAGTTGAAAAAAAATACAAGCCAACAAGTTCCCCCATTGCAAGAAATGGCTGACCCTTTATATCCTCCAGGTTTTGGCCCACCTCAAGCCCAGTCTGCTCAAGAGGTCCCACCACAACACTTCACATATCCAACATATCCTAGAATACCGTCAGCTTCCAACCCAAGGCATTTTAATAGCTATGTAAACCCTGTCTTTAATGAGAAAGCAGTAGAACCAATTCTTGATCTAGATGATTTAAAAGAGAAGGAGAAAGAAAAGATAAGAGTGGAAACTCAGGAAAGCTCCAAGATTAGTATGCTAGAGCAAAGGCTACGGGCTGTGGAAGGATTTAGTTTTTATGGGTCAGTTGATACTGCTAGGCTCTGCCTAGTCCCTGATGTGGTTATTCCTCATAAGTTCAAATACCAAAATTTAAAAAATATGATGGTACAAAGTACCCCAGAACTCACATCACAATGTATTGCCAGAAGATGGCAGCTCATGCTCATGATGAAAAACTTTTAATGCATGTTTTTCAGGATAGCCTTACAGGCTCTGCTGCCAGGTGGTATGTTCAGCTGGACAGAACTTGTATTCACTTTTAGAGTGATATGGCACATGATTTCATCGATCAATATCGATATATTACCGATTTGGCCCTTGATCATTTGTCTTTACAGAATCTAAAAAAAAAGGCAAACGAGTCTTTTAAAGAATATGCCCAGAGGTGGAGGGATATTACTTCTCAAGTACAACCTCTTTTGACTGAGAAAGAGACTACGATTCTATTTGTTAGTACTTTAAAACCTCCTTATTATGAAAAGATGATAGGGAATGCAACGAAAAACTTTACTGATATGGTAATTTTGGGAGAAATTATTGAGAGTGCCATCAAGAATGGCAAGCTAGAAAGAAATGAAGCATCTAGCAAGAGAGTCTCGAAGAAGAAAGAAACTGAAGCTTAGGCTATGAGTTTTAATAGACAGCAATTTGAAGGCTATCCACCCTACTCACCACCAGAATATCTGCTATATTATCCTACTGTAAATAACACTTCCCTTCACCCATACCAACCATTTGTACAATCACTATACTCCCAAACATATCAAACCCCTCACAGGCCTCAAAACACCATGTACAGTCCTAACACTCAACCTACCCAAAGACCTCAAAATCGCCCAACTAACCTCATTGGTGGCTCGCGGGAGCAACGAACTACCCGTGAAAAACCTGTGTTTGACCTGATTCTAATGACTTCTATAGAATTATATAAGGAGCTTTACAACAGTCATTTAATTACTCCAAGTAAATTGGAACCCCTCAAGCCATTTTACCCTAAGTGTTACGATCCCACAGCCCACTGCGACTACCATTATAGGATTGTTGGTCACTCCACCAAAAATTACACCACCCTGAAACACAAAGTGCAACGGTTGATCAAGGATGGGATGATTTGCTTTGATACGGGAGGGATGACTGCATCGAATGTTAGTGGCAATCCTTTATCGAATCATAATGTGATGCTATAAGTGAAGAACAGGAGAGCCATGTGAAGAAAAGAGTGGTAGATATTAAAACACCTCTCAGCCAATTGTTCGATGTTTTACAGAGGGCTGACATGATACGACTAGTAAATTCTCATAGCTATCATGGAGCATATACAGCCAGTACTAGTTGTAAGTATCATAATGGGGCAATAGGTCATTCCATTGAGACTTGTGAGCAGTTTCACCAAGAGGTGCAAAAACTCTTGGATTCACATCAGATGGAGGTCTATGAAGAAATAAAAGACTTAAAGAATGTTGAGGTGTCCATGATTGATAAGCCTGTAAAGCTGTTTCCAAAACCAGTGACAATTTAATGTGGGAACAAACCGAAGTCAATCATAGACAAACTCATCCCCAGGCCGATAACTTTTAAAGTCCCAACTCCTTTCTTGTACAAGGATGATAAAGCTGTACCCTGGAGATATGGCTATGACACTGTAGTTCAAGGGTAAAAAGAAGATGTCTCCAAAGCCGACGCTTCCAATATAATTGGTGTAGGAGGCATTACTCGAAGTGGGAGGTGTTACACTCTAGAAATGCTAGAGAAGGCTAGAAGAAAGAAGGCTAAAGAAGGAGAAAGATGAAATAATCCTGAAATAAAATTGAAAAAGATCATCCAAAGCCAATATCAGAAAGAGAGGTTTGTGAATTCCTGAAGCTAGTAAAACATAATGAGTATTCAGTTGTGAAATAGTTGAATAAAATGCCAGCTCGAATCTCATTATTATCACTGCTGTTGAACTCAGAGTCATACCGAAACATCTTGCTAAAAGTGTTGAATCAGGCATACGTGGCACATAACGTATCTGTTGAATATGTGAACCACCTGGCTGGAAATCTAGTCATCCCAAATCACATTTCATTCAGCAATGATGAGATTTCTTTGGGTGGAAAAGGAAATGCTAAGGCTCTGCATATCACAGTTAAGTGCAAGAGCCATATCATAGCCAAGGTCCTTATCGATAATGGCTCTGCTATCAATGTCATACCTATGTCAACTTTGGCAAGGTTACCCATTGATTACTCTCATATGAAGGATAGTCAGATGATTGTGAGAGCCTTTGATGGGACCAAAAGAGAAGTCTTGAGGGATATCGAGATGCCCTTACAAATTGGGCCATGCACCTTCAATGTAAAGTTTTAAGTGATAGATATCTCTCTATCTTACAGCTATTTATTAGGAAGACCATGGATTCACATGGTAGGAGTTGTGCCCTCTACTTTGCACCAGAAGATCAAGGTCAATGTAAAAGGTCAATTAGTAGTGGTAGTTGGGGAGGAAGACATGCTAGTGACCCAACCATTGAACACTCCATATGTAGAGGTTGTCGAAGAAGCATTGGAATGCTCCTATTGATCTTTTGAATTGGTTAATTCTGTAGGTGAAGGATTTCAAAATCAACCTTTTTCAAAGATAGTGATGAGCCAAGTCATCAACAAGGGCTGGTATCCAGGACTAGGGCTAGGCAAAAACTTTTAGGGAATAAAAGAACCTCTAACAATAATAGACAATAACAACAGGGTAGGCCTAGGCTATGAGATAGCAGAATGGAAGGTCAAAAAAAGGCCATTAGGAAAGACAACAAGACTAATGGTTATCCCGTACCTGTATGAAACTTTCAGACCTGAAGGATTCATGTACCCAGATACAAGAAAAAGTGTGGAAGATGCTTTTACCCAGTTAGCCATTAATGCTGTTGAAGATGAAGTGGGGCTTAATCAAGAGGAGTGGGTTCGCCTTTGTCCACCAAATTATGAGCTGAATAATTGGAGTGCCATCAAGATGCCTATAACTTTTGATTTTGATACAATGTAATTGTAACATCTCAATAGCTATTGCCCAAGGCATTGGGGTGATCTTTTTTGTTTGGGCCATTTGTCTTTTATTATTTTTTAATAAAAATAAGAATGATGCATTTTCATTCATTTCTTCTTGTGTCTTCATTATTTCCATCTTTCCAAGCACATCTTGCCAACATATCCCATTTCATTCAATTTCAAGTCTTTAAATGAACATGAAGATAATCATGATAACAATCAAGAGGTTAGCTTTGAGAATTCAATTAACACTGATGAACTTGACAATGAAGAGAATTCTGAAGAATATGTTATGCCTCCAGACCTAATAAGATTGATTGAACAAGAAAATAAGCCAATTGAGTCTCATCAGGAGGTAGTGGACTTAGTGAATTTGAAAGATGAAGAGAATAAGAAAGAGGTCAAAATGGGCACTTCACTTTCATTTGGAGATAGGCAACGATTGGCAGACCTACTTTGAGAATTTGTAGATATATTTGCTTGGTCTTACCAAGATATGCAAAGGCTGAGCATAGAGATAGTAGAGCACAGATTGCCCCTAAAGCCAAAATGTAAGCCAGTTCAGCAGAAACTGAGACGGATGAAGCCCGAAATACTACTAAAGATTAAAGAAAAGGTAAAAAAATAATTTGATGCAGATTTTCTATAAGTGGCTAAGTATCCAGAGTGGGTAGCCAATATAGTCTCAGTTCCTAAGAAAAATGGGAAGGTATAAATATGTGTAGACTATCGAGACTTGAATAAGGCTAGCCCAAAGGATAACTTTCCTTTACCTCATATCGACACACTGGTAGATAACAAGGCTAAGCATTCGATTTTCTCTTTTATGGATGGTTTCTTAGGGTATAATCAGATAAAAATGGCTATAGATGATATGGAAAAGACTACTTTTGTGACTATGTGAGGAACCTTTTGCTACAAAGTCATGCCCTTTGGGTTAAAAAATGCTGGGGCAACATATCAAAGGACCATGGTAACACTCTTCCATGACATGATGCACAAAGAGATCGAGGTGTATGTAGATGATATGATTGCAAAGTCTTATGAGGATAAAGATCATGTCACTAGCCTCAGAAAGTTATTTGAGAGGTTGAGAAAATTTCAGCTCAAATTAAACCCAGCCAAGTGCACCTTTGGGGTAAAGTCAGGGAAGTTGCTAGGCTTTGTGGTCAATGAAAGAGGAATTGAAGTCAATCCAGATAAGATACAGGCCATTCAAAATCTGTCACCTCCCAGCACACTCAGCACACTCAAAGAAGTTTGAGGCTTTTTGGGGAGATTGAACGACATTTCTCGGTTTATCTCTCAGCTTACTTACAAATGTGATCTCATATTTAAGCTTCTCCGTAAGAATAATCCTGGGAAATGGAATAAAGAATGTTAAGAGGCGTTTGATAAAATTAAGCAATATTTATCGAACCCTCCAGTATTGGTGCCACCTGTTCTAGGGAAACCTTTAATTTTATACTTAACTGTATGTGAAAATTCAATGGGATGTGTGCTGGGGCAACATGAGGCTAGCCGAAAGAAGAGAGCTATTTACTATCTGAGTAAAAAGTTCACGGAATATGAATCCAAGTATTCTTCGTTGGAGAAAATATGTTGTGAATTAGCGTGGACTGCCAAAAAACTCAAACAGTATATGCTCTATCATACTACATGGCTTATAGCAAAATTGGATCCAATTAAGTACATCTTCGAGAAGCCTTCTTTGTCTGAAAGAATTGCTAGATGGCAAGTAATGCTCTCGAAATATGATATTATATACGTGAGCCAAAAAGTAATAAAAGAGCGCACTATAGCAAAATTTCTTGCAGATCGTGCTACTAAAGAGTATGAGCCAATGAAGCTGAAATTCCCTGATGAAGACCTAATGACTATTTCCCAACTAGAGGAAGGGGAGCATGGAGAGAAATGTTGGAGAATGTACTTTGATGGAGCTACTAATGCCTTGAGGCATGGAATTGGGGTAATTTTGATCTCTCCAGAAGAACAATACTACCCTGTAATAGCAAGGTTAAATTTCAATTGCACAAATAACATCGCTGAATATGAGGCATGTGTCATGGGCTTACAAGCTGCTATAGATAAAAGAGTGAAAGCACTGAAAGTGTTTGGAGACTCAGCTCTAGTTATATATCAGTTGAAAGGAGAATGAGAGACGAGAGATTTAAAACTCGTTCCATATCATAAGTATATTTTAGAGTTGACGAAATAATTTAAAGATATCCAGTTTGACCACTTACCTTGAGAAGAGAATTTGATTGCTGATGCATTGGCTACTCTAGCTGTAATGATTCGAATTAATGACAATACTGACATTCAACCCATCAAGCTAGATGTTAAGGATATACCAACTTATTGCTTTAATGTAGAGGAAGAAAAAGATGGAAAGCCCTGGTATTATGCATCTTACGGTATATTAAGGATCAGCAGTACCCAGTGTAAGCAACAGAAAATGATAAAAGGCTCATCCGAAGATTGGCTATGAGCTTTTTCCTGGATGGGAATGTCCTGTACAAAAGAAGTAGGGATCAAGTATTATTAAGATGCATAAATAAAACTGAAGCGAGGAAAATCATTAAAGAGGTGCATGATGGAATATGTGGGGCACATACTAGTGGACATATGATGGTGAGACAGATCATGAAAATAGGATATTACTGGTCGACGATGGAGAATGATTGCATTGACTATGCTCGTAAATGCCATAAATGCTAGATATATGCTGATAAGATCCATGCTCTGCCATCTACTTTACATGTTATGGCACCACCATGGCCATTCTCAATGTGGGGCATGGATGTCATCAGTCCAATCACTCCAAAGGCTTTTAACGGGCACAGATTCATTTTTGTGATGATAGATTACTTCATAAAATGGGTAGAGGTAGCATCATATGCAAGTGTGAGACGATCTGTGGTTTACAAATTCATAAAGAGAAAGATCATCTATAGATATAGGCTTCCAAAGAGAATTATTTCAGACAATGCCAAGAATCAAAATAGTAAGATGATGCAAGAAATATGTGCTCAATACAAGATCAAGCATCATAACTCGACACCATATCATCCGAAAATGAATGGGGTAGTTGAGGCAGCCAATAAGAACATAAAAAGGATTTTAGAAAAGATGATCGAGACTTACAAAGATTGGCATGAGAAGTTATCATTTGCATTACTTGTATATCGAACGTCAGTTCACACCTCTACTAGGGCAACCTCATTTTCTTTGGTTTATGGGATGGAAGCTGTACTACCAGTGGAAGTAGAAATCCCCTCTTTAAGAGTTCTAAAAGAAGTTGAGTTAGAAGAAGCTGAATGGATTCGAGAACGTTATGAGCAGTTAAATTTCATAGAAGAAAAGAGATTGACTGCACTATGCCATGGGCAGCTATATCAAATAAGAATGATGAGGGCTCATGATAAGAAGATTCGACCCCGTTGCTTTCAAGAAGGAGAGTTGATCTTGAAAAGAATTCTCTCAATCCAGCACGATAGTAGAGGAAAATGGACTTTGAATTGTGAAGGGTCATATGTGGTGAAACAAGCTTTTCAGGTGAAGCGCTGATACTGACTAAGATGGATGGAAATGATTTACCCCATCCTATAAATTCTGATGCTGTGAAGAAATACTATGCTTAAAAAAATGAAAAAATGAAAAAAATGAAAAAATGAAAAAAATGAAAAAATGAAAAATGAAAAAATGAAAAAAGAAAAAAAGTGAATGAAAAAGGAGGACTCAAGGTGAAAACCTTAAAAGGGCGGTTGAGTCATAGGGGGTTTGTCTAAGTTAAAAACCTGCAAAGGCAACTTAGATAAGGAGAATACAGCATCGAATTTAAAAGTTCACTGACATGAAAGCTAGCAAATTCAAAAGAGTTCCAAGTTGTTAAATACATCAGAGGGTTGGGCTTTCAGAAAAAACTTTGAGAGGTGTTATCATGATTATCTGATTGTTTATTTTAGGCTTTATCCCCATACTTATCCTTGTAATTCTCCCTTGGTCAAAATTAGCCAACATTTTGCTAATAAGAGACATTCTATTTCATTCTTTATGTCTTTTTTTTTATGACTGTTTCTCAACCATTCGTATTCCTTTCTTCTTAATACCCCACCATGGAAGAAATGTGCAAATGCATTCTTACTTTTTGAGTTTGAAATAATGATTGATGAATGAATAACAACATGAAAGATTTTTACATTACATTGAATAAATCAAGAGTGATAAAGGCAGAATCGAGATGTTCAGCTCCTAATTAGGACATTGAATTTGGGAAGAGATTTCTTACAGAAAGAATGTGAATGAAAAAGACAATTAAGAGCTACACTGGCTCGATCTTAGAAGAGCAGTGTAATTGGATCTTTGAAGAATCAAAAGGCTTGATGCTCGAGAAAAAAGCTTGAGAAACTTGAGTACCATACATTGAATAGGTATTAATTAGCCAACATTTACGTAGCATGCATTGAAATTCATATGCATTGCATAGCATACATTGCTTTCAGAAAAGTATAGTGTACAAATTCAAGAAGCAGGGGTGTTCCAAGATCCCACATAGAAAAGATAGATGTTAAGACATTTTCAAAATTTTAAAAAAAAGCTTGTCAGGTAAGTTCCTAATCCTTGAAATATCAAAAAACACAACTTTCAACTCCTTTGGACATGATTGTCAATGAGCAATTTACTTTTCAAACTTGTGGTGCCTCTGTTTAGAGGAGCAATTTACTTTCCAAAGTCGTAGGCCTCTGTTTAGAAGAGCAATTTACTTTTCAAAGTCGTGGCACCTCTGTTTAAAGGAGCAATTTATTTTTCAAAGGCGTGGTGCCTCTGTTGAGAGAAGCAATTTACTTTTCAAAGTCGTAGTGCCTCTGTTTAGAAGAGCAATTTACTTTCCAAAAGTCGTGGTGCCTCTGTTTAGAGGAGCAATTTATTTTTCTAAAGTTGTTAAGCCTCTAATTAGATGAGCCATTTATTTTTCCAAAGTCGTTGAGCCTCTGATTAGAGGAGCCATTTATGTTTCTCATAGTCGTTGAGCCTCTGTTTAGAGGAGCTTTAATCAAAAACAAAAAAAACAAAAAACAAAAAAACAAAAAGTAAAAAGATCGAGTTGAGTCTTGATTGGGTGTCTACGTCTTTGCGTAATTTCTGTTTCACAGAAAATGTGCAAAGAGGGGCAGCTGTAGACACCCAATTTAGTCTAGGCTCGGATCAATTGGGCTTGGTCCAAATAGGTAAGTCTATACTTTTTTTTTCTTCATTTTATTTTTATTTTTATTTTTTTTGTATTTTACATTTTTATTTTATTTCTATTTTATTTTTATTTTTATTATTATTATTGTTTTTATATATTTTTTTCTTTTATTTTTATCTTAGGTATTTACTTATTTATTAATATGTATATATCTTTACTATTATTTTTTTTCTTCCCTGTTAATATTTATGTATATCGGATTATGTATTATTTGTTATTTAATTTTAATTTATCTGTTAATTTTCTTGATTTATTTGATTTATTTTATTTTTTTATTTATTTGACTGGAAATTGGATTGGGATTCAATAAGAAGAGTCCATGTTGGATTCAATGATTGAATCCCGATCCAAAGAGAAATTGGGATTGATCAGAAACTCTTCTGATCAATCCCTATAAAAGGGATCCTCTGGAACAGAAGAATACATAGAAAAAAACAGTGAGGAAAGAAGCTATTGGTTGAGAGAAAAGGGCATATAGAAGATTTTTGAAGGCTAAGAAAAGGTTTAGAAATGTTAGAACAGCTGTAGAATCGAAAAAAAATTTTGGAGATTTTTGGTGAAATTTTTTTCTGAAAATTTTTGGAAAATTTCTAGATTTCGATGAACTTTCCGACGAAAGTTAAATTTTTCGGTGACAATTCCGGCCAAGTTTGAAGTTTTCGGCTAGCTGCCTAGTTTTTGGTGAAGATTCCCAAAAACCGACCAACTTTTCGACGAACTTTCGTAAAAAACCTAAATTTTGACAAAAATTCCGGAATCCGATGAATATTCAACCGGAGTTCTTCGATCGTTTTAGAGAGGATGTAGAGAAAAGGAAGGAAGAGAGAGAGAGGGAAGAAGGTTTCTGCCAAAAAAACAAAGGAAACAGCCTTATATACCATCCCAAAATGATACCGTTTTTACGTTAAATAACCCAGAGGATCCGCATGTTTTGCTAAGATCCAACCCGACCCGAGCGTCGACCCGTTTTTTGACCCGCACGTGTTCTGCTCCCCGAGCTGTTAGCCGAGCCGAGCCGACGTCCTGAGCCATTTTTCTTCCTTGAACCGAGTCGAGCCGAGCGTGAACCGAGTCGCTCCAGGCTTTTTTTTTAAAATTAATTAATTAATTTTTTTTTATTATTATATTAGGTTTATTTAATATTCTTTTATCTTTATTTTATTTTTATTTTTGTTTTACTTTTCTTTATTTTTTTATTATTCTCACTTTTATTTTGTTTTATTTTCTTTAAATAAAAATAAAAAAAAATATTTTTGGGGAAAAGTTGAAAGTATCAATTTTCCTTAAAAATAAATTTTTAAAAAAGATTTTTGAGGAAAAGTTGAAAGTACCAATTTTCCTTAAAAATAAATTTTTGAAGAAAAGACTTTTGAGGAAAAGTTGAAAGTATCAATTTTCCTCAAAAAGTATATATTTTCCTCGAAAATAAAAGTTTCCAAAAAATATTTTTGGGGAAAAGTTGAAAGTATCAATTTTCCTTAAAAATAAATTAAAAAAAAAAAGATTTTTAAGGAAAAGTTGAAAGTGTTGAAAGTATCAATTTTCCTCGAAAATAAAAGTTTTAAAAAAATATTTTTGGGGAAAAGTTGAAAGTATCAATTTTCCTTAAAAATAAATTTAAAAAAAAAGATTTTTGAGGAAAAGTTGAAAGTATCAATTTTCCTCGAAAATAAAAGTTTCCAAAAAATATTTTTGGGAAAAAGTTGAAAATATCAATTTTCTTCAAAAATAAATTTAAAAAAAAAGATTTTTGAGGAAAAGTTGAAAGTATCAATTTTCCTCGAAATTAAAAGTTTCAAAAAAATATTTTTGGGGAAAATTTGAAAGTATCAATTTTCCTTAAAAATAAATTTTCAAAAAAATATTTTTAGGGAAAAGTTGAAAGTATCAATTTTCCTTAAAAATAAATTTTCAAAAAATAAATTTTTAAGGAAAAGTCGAAAGTATCAATTTTCCCTACACAAAAACAATCATTCTTTTCTTTCTTTTTATTTTTTTTATTTTTTATTTTTTTAATGTTAAATAATCTGATGATGGAGCCTCTGCAAGTGAAACAGTAGTTTTCTTGCATACTCTTGAGGTGAGGGAATTTTCTCAATTTTCTGCTAAAAGTATTAGAGTCAATTGAGAATAATTTCCAATAATTAATTACTTGGTAAAATTTTAAGGCTCATTGGATAACACAAATTTAAGCTGGTACCATCTTTTGATGGGCGTTGTGAGGGTGCTATAACCTTCCTCACACGTAACCGAACTCCCGAACTCTGTTCTAGTTAGTAGACTTGAACCTATTCTTTTAGGGACCTTTAAACCTAGGTGTTCCCTGAAAGGATAGATTCTTTAGGTGGCCAATCGCACCTAGATAAAAAAAGATTGGTGGCGACTCCCTCAAGTCAATGTCTAGCGATAGATCCCCAGATCTAGACGTTATGACAACAAAAACAAAAGTTTATAATGATTTGAAATAAATAACTGTTCAAATAGTTATAACTATTTAAACTTCTCTGGTAAACAAATTTATTTTTAAAATTTTTTACTTATTAACTTTTGAAATTTTAATAAATTAATATTATTTTATTATGAATAAGCTTGTATGAATAGAAACAATTGGTTTATGACAAAACAAAGGGTCATAACAATTTGAAATAAATAATTATTCAAAAAGTCATAAATTTTTAAACAAGTTAAGAAAATAGATTTATTTTTAAAATTTTAACTGATTAATTTCTAAAATATTAATAAATTTATATTATTTTATCGAAATAAGCTTACATGAACAGAACCAATTGTTTTAAAATAAAACAAAAGGCCATAATGTTTTGAAATAGGTAATTGTTTAGATAGTCATAACTATTTGATCTTATTTGATAAACAGATTCCTTTTTCAATTTTCTTACTCATTAATTTTAAAAATATTAATAAATCAATATTATTTTACTTCAAATAAGCTCATATGAACTAAAACAATTATTTTATTACAAAAGAAAAGGTCATAATGATTTGAAATAGATAATTATTCAAATAGTCATGACTATTTAAACTTGTTCGATAAACATATTTATTTTTTAAATCTTTTACTTACTAATTGTCAAAATATTAATAAATTAAAATTATTTTAATCTGAATAAGTTTGAATGAATGGAAACAATTATTTTATGATAAAACAAAAAGTCATAATAAGTTGAAATAAATAATTGCTCAAATAGTCATAATGATTTGAACTTATTCGATAAACATATTTATTTTTTAAATCTTTGACTAATTAATTATCTTAATATTAATAAATTTATATTATTTTATTTGAAATAAGCTTGTATTAACAGAAAAATTGTTTTATGGCAAGTCAAAAGGTTTTAAAGCTTCTAAATAGGCAATTGTTCAAATTGTAATAACTATTTGAACTTTTTTGATAAATAGATTTATTTTTTTAAATCTCTTTCTTATTAATTTTTTGAATGTTAATAAATTAGTGTTAATTTATTCTAAATAAGCTTATATAAATTGTAACAATTGTTTTATTACTAAACAAAAGATCAAAACAATTTGAAATAGATAATTATTCTAATAGTCTTAACCATTTGAGCTATTTTGGTAAACAAATTTATTTTTTAAATCTCTTATTTATTTTTGAACTATTATTAAATTATTATTATTTTAATCCGAATTAGCTTGTACAAACAAAATAATTATTTTACGAGAAAACAAAAGGTCATAATGATTTGAAATAAATAATCATTCATTTAGTCTTAACTATTTGAACTTGTTTGGCTATTAGATTATTTTTTAATTTTCTTAGTTATTAAGTTTCAAAATATTATTAAATTATTATTATTTTATTTCAAATAAAATAGTATCAACAAAACCAATTGTTTGTTGACAAAATAAAAGGTTATAATGATTTGGAATAAATAATTATTCAAATAGTTAAAACTATTTAAAATGGTTTAGTAAATAGATTTACTTTTTAAATCTCTTATTGATTAATTTTCTAAATATTAATAAATTAGTAATAGTGATTTGAAATTGATAATTGTTCAAATAGTCATAATCATTTGAACTGGTTCAGTAAATAAAATTATTTTCTAAATCTCTTACAAAATTTTGAACAATTAATAAATTAGTTTTATTCTATTTTGAATAAGCTTGTATAAGCTGAAATAATTGCTTTATGACAACAAAAGGTCATAACAATTTGAAATAAATAATTGTACATATAGTCTTAACTGTTTGAACTAGTTTGGCAAATAGATTTATTTTTTAAAATCTCTTAGTTATTAATTTTTAGCATACTACTAAATTAGTATTATTTTATTTCGAAGAAGCCTATAGGAACAAAAATAATTGTTTTATGATAGAACAAAAGGTTATAACAATTTGAAATAGATAATTATTCAAATAGTCAAAACTATTTGAACTTGTTTGGTAAATAGATTTACTTTTTAAATCTCTTATTAATTCTTGAAATATTAATAAATTAGTTTTATTTTATTTTGAATAAGCTTGAACATTGAAAAACAATTGTTTTAAGATAAAACAAAAGGTAATAACAATTCGAAATAGGTAGTTGTTCAAATGGCCATACTTATTTGAACTATTTCGGTAAACTGATTTATTTTTTAAAACCCTTGTTAACTTTTGAAATATTAATAAAGTAATATTATTTTTTTGGGGATAAGCTTATATGAGCTTAAATAATTATTTTATAATAAAGCAAAAGGTCATAACAATTTGAAATAAATAATTGTTTATATAGTCTTAATTGTTTGAACTCATTGGGTAAATAGATTTATTTTTAAATCTCTTACTTATTAATTTTATGAATATTACTAAATTAGTATCATTTTATTCTAAATAAGTCTGTATAAACAGAAATAATTATTTTATGATAAAACAATAGGTTATAACAAATTGAAATAGATAATTGTTCAAATAGTCATAACTATTTAAACTAGTTCGGTAAATAGATTTATTTTTTAAATCTTTTATTAATTAGTGAAATATTAATAAATTAGTTTTATTTTATTTCAAATAAGATTGTATATTGAAAAAAAAATTTTTTAAGACAAAATAAAAAGCAATAACGATTTGAAATAGGTAGTTGTTCAAATGGCCATAATTATTTGAATTATTTTGGTAAATTGATTTATTTTTTAAATCTCTTATTAACTTTTAAAATATTAATAAAATATTTTTATTTTATTTTGGATAAGCTTTTATGAACTAAAACAATGGTTTTATGACAAAATAAAAAGGTCATAATGATTTTAAATAGATAATTGTTTAAATAGTCATAACTATTTAAACTTGTTTAGTAAACAGATTTAATTTTTAAAATTTTTTGCCTATTAATTTTTTGAATATTAATAAATTAGTATTATTTTATTTCAATTAAGCTTGCATAAACTGAAGTATTTATTATATGACTAAACCAAAGGCAAAACGATTTGAAATAGATAATTATTCTAGTAGTCTTAACTATTTGAACTGGTTCGACAAACATATATTTTTTTAATCTCTTATTAATTTTTGGAATATTATTAAATTAATATTATTTTTATCTAAAACACCTTATATGATTAGAAACAATTGTTTATGACAAAATAAGGATCATAACTATTTAAGATTGATATTTGTTCAAATAGTCATAACTATTTGAATTGCTGTGAAAAATAGCTTTAGTTTTTAAATCTCTTGCTTACTAATTTTCAAAATATTAGTGAAGTAGTATTATTTGATTTTGGATAAGTTTTTTTTGAACTGAAACAAATGTTTTATGACAAAACAAAAGGTCATAATGACTTTAAATAGATAATTGTTTAAATAGTCAAATCTATTTCAACTTGTTTGATAAACATTTTTTTTACTCTCTTACCATTAATTTTTCAAATGTTAATAAATTGCTATTATTTTGTTTTGAATAAGCTTGTATGAACTGAAATAATTATTTTATGACTAAACAAAAGGTCATAATAGTTTGAAATAAATAATTGTTGTAATAGTCTTAACTATTTGAGTTGGTTCGACATGCACATTTATTTTTTAAATCTTTTATTAATTTTTGGAATATTATTAAATTAATATTATTTTAATCTGAATAAGCTTGTATAAAAAGAAACAAACTATTTTAAGACAAAACAAAGATCAAAATTATTTAAGATAATAATTGTTTAAATAATCATAATTGTTTGAACTATTTCCATTAACATATTTAGTTTTTAAATCTCTTATTATTTTTCCAAATATTAATATATTAGTATTATTTTATTCTAATAGATACAATTGTTTTATGACAAAACAAAAGATGATAATGATTTTAAATAGATAATTGATCAAATGGACATAATTATTTGAACTTGTTCAGTAAACATATTTATTTTTTAAATCTTTTATTAATTTTTAGAATATTAATAAATTAGTATTTTTTTATTCCCAATAAACTTATATGAATAGAAATAATTGTTTTATGACAAAACGAAAGAACATAACTATTTTAAATAAACAATCGTTCAAACAATCATAACTATTTGAAGTTGCTCGATAAACAAATTTATTTTTTAAATCTTTTACTTATCAATTTTTGGAATATTAATAAACTAGTATTATTTTATTTCAAATAGGCTTGTATGAACAGAAACAATTGGTTTCTAACAAAATAAAAGGTCATAGCTATTTGAAATAGATAATTAATCAAATAATCATAACTAATTGAATGTGTTCAAAAAATTTTTTTTTTTTATTTTTACTCATTAATTTTTGGAATATTAAAAAAATTGTATTATTTTATTTAAAATAAGCTTGTATGAATAAAAAATTTCTTTTATAACAAAACAAAATGTTATAGCAATTTGATATCGATAATTGTTCAAACAATCATAACTATTTGAATTTGTTCAGTAAACAAATTCATTTTTTAAATCTCTTGCTTATTAATTTTTGGAATATTAATAAATTAAAATTATCTTACTTTAGATAAGCTTGTATGAATAGAAACAATTATTTTGCAATAAAACAAATGGTCATAACAATTTGAAATAGATAATTGTTCAAACAGTCATAACTATTTGCACTCGTCAGGCTAACAAATTCATTTTTTAAATCTATTACTTTTTAATTTTTAGAATGTTAATAAATTAGCATTACTTTATTTCGAATAAGACTATATGAATAGAAACAATTTTTTTATGACAAAACAAATAGTCATCACGATTTAAAGTAAATAATGGTTCAAATAGTTATAACTAATTGAACTGGTTTAGTAAACAAATTTATTTTATAAATCTCTTACTTCTTAATTTTTAAAATATTAATAAATTAATATTATTTTATTCCAAATAAACTTATATGAACAAAAGCATTTGTTTTATGACAAAATAAAATGTAATAATGATTTGAAATAGATAATTGTTCAAATAGTCATAATTATTTGAATTGATTCGGCAAACATAATTATTTTTTAAATCTCTTACTAATATTTAAAAATTAATAAATTTGTTTTTTTTACTTTGAATAAGTTACTAAAAATTGAAAAAATTGTTTTACGATAAAACAAAAAGTCCTAATGATTTAAAATAAAGAATTGTTCATATAGTCTTAATTATTTGAACTGGTTTGGTAAATACATTTATTTTTTAAATCTCTTAGTTGTTAGTTTTTTGAATATTATTACATTAGTATTATTTTATTTTAAATAAACTTTTATGAACAAAAATAATTGTTTTATGATATAACAAAAGCTTATAACAATTTGAAATATATTTTTATTCAAATAGTCATAACTATTTGAATTGGTTCAGTAAACAGATCAATTTTTTACATCTCTTACTTATTAATTTTTAAAATATTAGTAAATTAGTATTATTTTATACCAAATAGGCTTGTATGATGAAAAATAATTATTTTATGATAAAACAAAAATTCATAATGATTTAAAATAGATAATTATTCAAATGGCCAACATTATTTGAATTGATTCTATAAACTAATTTATTTTTTAAATCTCTAACTTATCAAATTTTGAAATATTAATAAGTAATATTATTTTATTTTGGATAAGCTTTTATGTACTGAAACAATTGTTTTACAATAAAAATAAAAGGTCATAATAATTTTAAATAGACAATTGTTCAAATAGTCATAACTATTTAAACTTTTTGGTAAACATATTTATTTTTTTAATTTCTTACTTATTAATTTTCTAAATGTTAATAAGTTAGTATTATTTTATTTCGAATAAGCATGTATACATTAAAACAATTATCTTATGACTAAACAAAAGGTCAAAATGATTTGAAATAGATAATTGTTCTCATAGGCTTAATTATTTGAACTAGTTTAGTAAACGCATTTATTTTTTAAATCCTTATTAATTTTTGAAATAGTAATAAATTAGTATTATTTTATTCTAAATAATTTTGTATGAATACCAATTATTTTGAATAATTGATATTATTTTATGATAAAACAAAATGTCATAACAGTTCGAAATAGATGATAGTTCAAATAGGCATGACTATTTGAACTTCTTCGGTAAACAAATTTATTCTTTAAATCTCTAACTTATTAATTTTTATAATATTAATAAATTAATATTATTTTATTCCAAATATACTTTTATGAATAGAAACAATTGTTTTATGATAAAACAAAAGATCATAATTATTTGAAATAAATAATTATTCAATTATTCATAGCTATTTGAACTCGCTTGGTAAAAAGATTTATTTTTTAAATCTTTTGCTTGTTAATTTTTAGAATTTTAATAAATTAGTATTATTTTATTCCAAATAAGCTGCATGAATAGAAACAATTGGTTTATGACAAAAAAATGGTCATAACGATTTGAAATAAATAACTGTTCAAATAGTCATAACTATTTGAATGTGTTCAATAAAAAATTCATTTTTCAAATTTTTTCTTATTAACTTTTGGAATATTAATTAATTTATATTATTTTATTTGAAATAAGCTTGGATGAACAAAACCAATTGTTTTCTGACAAAACAAAAGGTCATAATATTTTTAAATATATAATTGTTCAGATAGTAAACAGATTCAGTTTTCTAGTTCTCTTGCTCATTAATTTTTGGAATATTAATAAATTAGTATTATTTTACTTCAAATAAGCTTATGTTAACTGAAACAATTATTTTATTACAAAACAAAAGGTCACAATGATTTGAAATGGATAATTATTCAAATAGTCATGACTATTTGAAATTGTTTGGTAAACATATTTATGTTTTAAATCTTTTGCTTATTAATTGTCAAAATATTAATAAATTAATATTATTTTAATTTGAATAAGCTTGTATGAACAAAAATAATTATTTTATGACAAAATAAAAAGTTATAATAATTTGTTGTTCAAATAGTCATAACGATTTGAACTTTTGTGATGAACAGATTTATTTTTTAAATCTTTTACTTATTAATTATCTTGTTAGTAAAAAATTTGAATTATTTTATCTAAAATAGGCTTTGTATAAATAGATGAAATCTTTTTATGACAAAACAAAAGGTTATAGCAATTCCAAATAGATAATTGTTTAAATAGTCATAATTATTTAAACTTGTTTAGTAAATAGTTTTATTTTTTAAATCTCTTAATTATTAATTTTTAGGAATATTAACAACTTAGTATTATTTTATTTTGAATAACCTTTTTTGAACTGAAATAATTTTCTTATGACAAAACAAAAGTCATAATAATTTGAAATAGATAATTATTCAAATAGTCATGACAATTTGATCTAGTTTGGTAAACATATTTATGTTTTAAATTTTTTAATTATTAATTATCAAAATAATAATAAATTAGTATTATTTTAATCTAAATAAGCTTGTATGAATAGAAACTATTATTTCATAACGGAACAAAAAGTCAAAATGATTTGAAATAATTAATTGCTCAAATAGTTATAACTATTTGAACTAGTTTGATAAAAAGATTTATTTTTAAAATCTCTTATGAATTTTTTTAATATTAATAGATTTCTATTATTTTATTCTAAACAAACTTATATTAACAAAAGCATATTTTATGACAAAAAAAAAAGTTATAACATTTTGAAATAGATAATTATTCAAATAGTCATAATTATTAGAACTAGCTACGTAAACATAATTTTTTTTAAATCTCTTATTAATTTTTGCAATATTAATAAATTCATTGTATTTTATTTCAAATAAGCTAGTATGAATTGAAAAAATTGTTGTATAACAAAACAAAAAGTCATAACAATTTGAAATAGATAATTGTTTATATAGTCTTAACAAATTGAACTAGTTTGACAAACAAATTTAATTTTTAAATCTTTTAGTTATTAATTTTTGAAATAAGATTAGTATTATTTTATTTTGAGTAAGCATGTATGAACATAATAAATATTTTATAACAGAATAAAAGGTTTATTTTGTAAATATTTGATTTGAAGTATACAATTCTTCAAATAGTCATAACTATTTGAACTGATTCAATAAACAAAATTTTATTAAATCTCTTACTTATTAATTTTTGAAAGAGTAGGAAATTAGTATTATTTTATTCTGAATAAGCTTCTATGATATAAAAGAATTATTATATGACCAAACAAAAGGTAACAATGATTTGAAATAGATAATTATTGAAATGGCGAAAATTATTTGAACTAATTTGGTAAACATATTCACTTTTAAAATCACTTATTAATTTTTAGAATATTAATAAATTAGTATTATTTTATTTCAAATAAGCTTATAGGAACTGATGCAATTGTTTTATGATAAAACAAAAGGTCATAATGATTTTAAATAGATAATTGTTTAAATATTCATAACTATTTGAATTTGTTCGGTAAACAAATTTATTTTTTTAAACTCTTACTTATTAATTTTTAAAATATTGAGAAATTATTATTATTTTATTTTGGATATGCTTTTATGAATTGAAACAATTGTTATATGTCAAAACGAAATGTCAAAACAATTTTAAATAAATAATTGTTCAAATAATTATAACTATTTGAGCTTATTCAGTAAACAGATTTATTTTTTCAAATCTTTTGCTTTTTAATTTTCCAAATGTTAATAAATTTGGATTATGTTATTTCGAATAAGCTTGTAAGATATGAAATAAATATTTTTTGACTTAACAAAATATCAAAACAATCTGTAATAGATAATTATTCTAATGGTTTTAATTATTTAAACTAGTGCCGCAATCACATTTAACTTTTAAATCTCTTAATAATTTTTGAAATATTATTAAATTAGTATCATTTTTAATTGAATAAGCTTTTATGATAAAAAAATTTGTTTAATGACAAAATGAAGATCTTAATAATTTGAGATTGAAAATTGTTCAAATTGTTATAACTATTTGAACTGGTTTGGTAAACAGATTTACTTTTTTAAATCTCTTACTTATTAATTTTTCAAAATTAATAAATTATTGTTATTTTATTTCGAATAAGCTTGTATGATTAAAAACAATTGTTTTATGACAAAACAAAAGCTCATAACGATTTCAAATAGATAATCTTTAAAATGGCCATAATTATTTTTTACCAATTCAGTAAACAAATTTATTTTTTAAATTTTTACTTATTAATTTCAAAAATATTAATAAATTAATATTATTTTATTCTATTTAAATTTGTGCTAACGAAAACAATTGTTTTTATGACAAATCAAGTGGTTATAACGATTTTAAATAAATAATTACTCAAATAGTAATTACTATTTTAACTTGTTTAGTAAACAGATTTATTTTTTTTGAATCTCCTTTTGTAATTAATTTTTTGAATGTTAATAAATTAGTATTAATTTATTTTGAATAAGCTTGTATGAGCTGAAACAATTGTTTTATAACTAAACAAAATGTCATAACGATTTGAAATAGATAATTATTCTAATAGTCTTAACCATTTAAACTTATTCAATAAACAAATATATTTTTTAAATCTTACTTATTAATTTTTAAAACATTATTGAATTAGTATTATTTAAATCCTAATAAGCTTGTATGAATAAAACAATCGTTTTACGAGAAAACAAAAGGTTATAACAATTTGACATAGATAATCATTCTTGTAGTCTTAACTATTTGAATCGGTTCAGCAATTAGATTTATTTTTTAATTTTCTTAATTATTAAGTTTCGAAATATTATTAAATTAATATTATTTTATTCTATATAAAATAGTATGAATAGAACCAATTGTTTGATGACAAACTAAAATGTTATAATGATTAGAAATAGATAATTATTCAAATAGTCAAAACCATTTGAAATGGTTTGATAAGCAAATTTACTTTTTAATTCTCTTACTGATTAATTTTTTAAATAGTAATAAATTACTGTTATTTTCTTTCGAATAAACTTATATTAACAAAAACAATTATTTTATGACAAAACATAAAGTAGTAATGATTTGAAATAAATAATTACTCAAATAGTTTTAATTATTCAAACTAATTTGGTAAACAAAATTATTTTCTAAATCCCTTATAAATTTTTGAAATATTAAAAATTAGTTTTATTCTATTTCGAATAATATTGTATGGGCTAAACTAATTGTTTTATTACAAAACAAATGGTCATAATAATTTGAAATAAATAACTATTCATATAGTTTTAACTGTTTAAACTAGTTCAGCAAACAGATTTATTTTTTAAATATCTTAGTTATTAATTTTTAGAATATTACTAAATTAGTATTATTTTATTCTGAATAAGCTTGTATGGATAGAAACAATTGTTTTATGATAGAACAAAAGGTTATAACAATTTAAAATATGTAATTATTCATATAGTCATAACTATTTGAACTGGTTTGGTGAACATATATATTTTTTAAATCTCTTATTAATTCTTGAAATATTAATGAATTAGTATTATTTTATTTTAAATAAACTTGTATGTTGAAAACAATTGTTTTATGACAAAACAAAAGGTAATAATGATTTGAAATAGATAGTTGTTCAAATGGCCATAATTATTTGAACTGATTCGGTAAACTAATTTATTTCTTAAATCTTTTACTTATTAACTTTTGAAATATTAATAAAGTAGTATTATTTTATTTGGATATGATTTTATGAACTAAAACAACTATTTTATGATAAAACAAATGGTCAAATGATTTTAAATAAATAATTGTTTAAATAGTCATAACTATTTGAACTTGTTTGGTAAATAAATTTATATTTTCAAATCTCATGTGTATTAATTTTTTGAATGTTAATAAATTAGTATTATTTTATTCCAAATAAGCTTGTATGAATTGAAACAATTATTGTATAACTAAACAAAAGGTCAAAGCAATTTGAAATAGATAATTATTCTAATAGTCTTAACTATTTGAACTAGTTTGGTAAACACATTAATTTTTTAAATCTCTTATTAATTTTTGAAATATTATTAAATTAGTATTATTTTTATCTGAATAAGCTTATATGATAAAAAAACAGATGTTTTATGAGAAAACAAAGATCATAATGATTTGAGATTGATATTTCTTTAAATAGTCATAACTATTTAAACTGGTTTCAGAAAACAACTTTAGTTTTTAAATCTCTTGCCTATTAATTTTTGAAATATTAAAAAAATATTATTATTTTATTTCAAATAAGTTTTTATGAACTGAAACAATTGTTTTGTGACAAAACAAAAGGTCATAATAATTTTAAATAGATAATTGTTCAAATAGTCAAACCTATTTAAACTTGTTTGGTAAATAGATTTATTTTTTTAAATCTCCTACCTATTAATTTTCAAAATATTAATAAAATAGTATTATTTTAATCTGACTAAACTTGTATGAATAGAAAGAATTGTTTTATGACAAAACAAAAAATCATAACTATTTGAAATAAATAATTGTTCAAATAAGTCAGAATGATATGAACTTGTTCAATAAACAGATTTATTTTTTAAAATTTTTACTTATTAATTTTTGGAATATTAATAAAATATTATTATTTTATTTCAAATACACTTGTATGAATAGAAACAATTGGTTTATGACAAAACAAAAATTATAACTATTTGAAATAGATAATTGTTCAAGTAGTCACAACTATTTGAATATGTTTAGAAATCAAATCTGTTTTTAAAATTTTTGCTTATTAATTTTTGGAATATTAATAAATTTATATTATTTTATTTGAAATAAGCTTATATGAACATAAACAATTATTTGATGACACAACAAAAGTTCATAACGTTTGAAATAGATAATTGTTCAAATAGCCATAACCATTTGAACTTGTTCGGTAAACACATTCATATTTTAAATCTCTTACTCCTTAATTTTTGGAATATTAATAAATTAGTATTATTTTATTTCAAATAAGCCTATGTGAACTAATACAGTTGTTTTATGATGAAACAAAAGGTCATAGCAATTTGAAATAGATAATTATTCAAATATTTATGAGATTTGAAATAGATAATTATTCAAATAGTTATGACTATTTGAACTTGTTCAGTAAACATATTTATTTTGAAAACCGTTTACTTTTTAATTGTCAAAATATTAATAAATTAATATTATTTTAATCCAAATAAACTTGTGTGAACAAAATCAATTGTTTTATGACAAAATAAAAAGTCATAATGATTCAAAATAAGTAATTGTTTAAATAGTCATAATTGATTCGATAAATTGATTTATTTTTTTAAATCTCCAACTTCTCAATTTTTGAAATATTAATAAAGTAACATTATTTTATTTTGGATAAGATTTTATGAATTGAAACAATTATTTTATGTTAAAATAAAATGTCATAACAATTTTAAATAGATAATTGTATAAATTGAAACAATTATTTTATGACTAAACAATGGTCAAAATGATTTGAAATAGCTAATTATTCTAATAGTCTTAACTATTTGAACTAGTTTAATAAACATATTTATTTTTTAAATCTCTTACTTATTAATTTTTAGAATATTATTAATTTAGTAATATTTTACTTTGAATAAGCTTGTATGAATAGAAACAATTACTTTATGAGAAAAAAAAGATCATAACAATTTTAGATATATAATTGTTCAAATAGTCATAACTATTTGAATTGGTTCACTAAATAGATTTAGTTTTTTAAATCTCTTCTTAATTTTTGAAATATTAATAAATTGGTACTACTTTATTCTGAATAATTTTGTATGAATAGAAACAATTGTTTTACAACAAAGCAAAATAAAATAATGATTTGAAACAGCTAATAGTTTGAATAGACTTGACTATTTGAACTTGTTTAGTGACAAATTTATTTTTTAAATCTCCAACTTATTGATTTTTAGAATATTAATAAATTAGTATTATTCTATTTCGAATAAATTTGTATAAGTAGAAACAATTGTTTTATAAGAAGACCAAAAATCATAACGATTTGAAATAAATAATTGTTCAAATAGTCATAACTATTCAAACCCGCTAGTAAACATATTTTATTTTTTAAAATCTTTTACTTATTAATTTTTGAAATTAAAATCAATTAGTATTATTTTGTAGCAAATAAGCTTTTATGAACAAAAACAATTGGTTTATGACAAAACAAAAGATCATAACAATTTGAAATGGATAACTGTTCAAATAGATATAATTATTTGAATTTGTGTAGAAAATAGATTTATTCTTTAAAATTTTACTTATTAATTTTTGTAATATTAATCAATTTATATTATTTTATTTGAAATAAGCTTGCATGAATAGAACCAATTGTTTTATAACAAAACAAAAGTTCATAATGTTTTAAAATAGATAACTATTTAGATAGTCATAGCTATTTAACCTTATTCGGTAAAAAAATTTATTTTTTAAGTCTCTTACTCATTAATTTAAGTAATATTAATAAATTAGTATTATTTTATTTGAAATAAGTTTATTTGATTTGAAACCGTTGTTTTATTACAAAACAAAAGGTCATAATGATTTGAAATATTTAATTATTCAAATAATCATGATTATTTCAATTTGTTCGGTAAACATATTTATTTTTTTTAAATCTTTTACTTATTAATTTTCAAAATATTAATAATTAGTATTATTTTAATCTGAATAACCTTGAATGAACATAAACAATTGTTTTATGACAAAACAAAGAGTCATAACAATTTGAAATAAATAATTGTTCAAATAGTCATAACATTTGAACTGGTTTGATAAACATATTTATTTTTTAAATCTTTTACTTATTAATTGTCTTAATATTAATAATTTTGTATTATTTTATTCGAAATAAGCTTGTATGAACAGAAAATATTATTTTATGCCAAAACAAAATGTTATAGCGATTTCAAATAAATAATTGTTCAAATAGACATAATCATTTAAACTTATTTGATAAACAGATTCTTTTTTAAATCTCTTAATTATTAATTTTTGAAATATTAATAAACTGGTATTATTTTATTTTGAATAAGCTTATATGATCCGAAACAAATCTTTTATGACAAAAGAAAGGGTCATAACGATTTGAAATAGATAATTGTTCAAATAATCATGACCATATGTTTACTTATTCGAAATAGATAATATTTATTTTTTAAAATTTTTACTTATTAATTGTTGAAATATTAATAAATTAATATTATTTTAATCTGAATAAGCATGTATGAAAAGAAACAAATGTTTTATAATCAGACAAAAAGTTAGAATGATTTGAAATAAATAATTTATCAAATAGTCATAACTATTTGAACTAGTTTAATAAATAGATTTATTTTTTAAATCTCTTATTAATTTTTGAAATATTAATAGATTAGTATTACTTTATTATGAACAAACTTATATGAACAAAAACATTTGTTTTATGACAAAACAAAAGGTTATAATGATTTGAAATAGATAATTGTTCTAATAGTCATAATTATTTGAATTGGTTAGGTAAACAGAAATATTTTTTTAAATATCTTACTTATTAATTTTTGCAATATTAATAAATTCATTTTATTTTATTTCAAATCAGCTAGTATGAATTGAAAATTTGTTTTATGACAAAGCAAAAGGTCATAACATTTTGAAATAGATAATTGTTTATATAGTCTTAAATATTTAAACTGGTTTGTCAAACAAATTTATTTTTAATTCTGTTAGTTATTAATTTTTAGAATATTATTATATTTGTATTATTTTATTCCAAATAAGCTTGTATGAATAGAAATAATTGTTTTGTGACAAAACAAAATGTTATAACAATTTGAAGTATACAATTGTTCAAATAGTCATAATTATTTGAACTAGTTTGATGAACATATTTATTTTTTAAATCGCTTACTTATTAATTTTTGAAAGATTAATAAATTAGTATTATTGATTCTGAGTAAGCTTGAATGATCAAAAACACTTGTTATATGACCATACAAAAGGTAATAATGGTTTGAAATAGATAAAGGATGAAATGGCCATAATTATTTGAAATGATTCAGTAAATAGATTCACTTTTTAAATCACTTATTAATTTTTTGAATGTTAATAAATTTGTGTTATTTTATTTCAAATAAACTTCTATGAACTAAAACAATTTTTTTATGACAAAACAAAATTTCATAACAATTTGAAATAGATAATTATTCGTATTGTCTTAACAATTTAAACTGCTTCGACAAAAAAATTTTATTTTTTAAATCCCTTAGTTATTAATTTTCATAATATTTTTAAATTAGTATTATTTTATTTCAAATAAGCTTGTATGAACTGAAACAATTATTTAGAATAGAATAAAAGTTATGATGATTTGAAACAGGTAATTATCCAAATAAGAACTGCTTCGATAAATAGATTTATTTTTTAAATATTTTACTTATAAATTTTTGAAATATTAATAAATTAGTATTATTTTATTCCAAATAGGCTTGTATGATGAAAAACAATTGTTTTATGACAAAAAAATGTTCATAATGATTTGAAATAGATAATTATTGAAATAGCCATAATTATTTGAATTGATTTGGTAAACAGATTCACTTTTTAAATCACTTATTAATTTTTGAAATATTAATAAATTATTGTTATTTTATTTCAAATAAGCTTTAATGAATTGAAACAATTGTTTTATGATAAAACAAAATATCATAGTGATTTTAAATATACAATTGTTCAAATAGTCAGAGCTATTTGAATTTATTCAGAAAACACATTTATTTTTTTAAATCTCTTGCTTATTAAATTTTAAAATATTAAAAAATTGGTATTATTTTATTTTGGATAACCTTTTATGAACTGAAGCAATTGTTTTATGACAAAACAAAAGATCATAACGATTTTAAATATTAATATTTCATATAGTCATAACTACTTGAGCTTATTTGGTAAACAAATTTATTTTTTCAAATCTCCTGCTTATTAATTTTTCAAATATTAATATATTAGGATTATTTTGTTCTAAATAAGCTTGTATGATATGAAACAAATATTTTATGACTAAAAATAGGCTAGAACAATTTAAAATAGATAATTATTCGTGTAGTTTTAACTATTTGAACTGGTTTGACAAGCACATTTATTTTTTAAATCTCTTACTTATTAATTTTTGAAATATTAATAAATTAATATTATTTTATTTTGAATAAGCTTGTATGATAAAAAAAATAATTATTTTATAACAAAACAAATGGTTATAGCAATTTGAATTAGATAATTGTTTAAATTACCATAATTATTTAACTAATTTGATAAATAAATTTATTTTTTAAATCTCTTACTTATTAATAAATTTGTATTAACTAAAACAATTGTTTTATGAAAAAACAAAAGGTCATAGCAATTTTAAATAGACAATTGTTCAAATAGTTATAACTATTTGAACCTTTTCAGTAAATAGATTTATTTTCTTAAATCTCTTTCTTTTTAATTTTTTGAATGTTAATAAATTAGTATTAATTTATTTCGAGTAAGCTTGTATAAACTGAAACAATTGCTTTTATGACAAAACAAAAGGTCAAAATGATTTCAAATAGATAATTGTTCTAATAGTCTTAACTATTTAAACTAGATTAGCAAAACACATTTATTTTTTATTATTAAATTTTTATTATCTTAATCTAAATAAGCTTATATGAAAAGAAACAATTGTTTTATGACAAAATAAAGATCATAACGATTTGAGATAGATAATTGTTCAAGTAGCCATAACTATTTGAATTGATTCAGTAAACAGATTTAATTTTTAAATCCCTAATTAATTTTTAAAACATTAATAAAGTAGTATTATTTTATTCTAAATAATTTTGTATGAAGAGAAACAATTGTTTTATGACAAAAAAAATTCTCATAATGATTTGAAATAGATAATTATTCAAAGGGACATAACTATTTGAACTTGTTTGGTAAATAGATTTATTTTTTAAATCTCCAACCTATTAATTTTTAGAATATTAATAAATTAGTATTATTTTATTTCAAATAAAATTGTATGAATAGAAACAATTCTTTTATGACAGAACAAAATATCATAACTATTTAAAATAAATAATTATTCAAACAATCATAACTATTTAAGTTTGCTTAATAAACAGATTTATTTTTTAAATCTTTTACTTATTAATTTTTGGAATACTAATAAATTAGTATTATTTTGTTTCAAATAAGCTTGTATGAATAGAAACAATTGGTTTATGACAAAACAAAAAGTCATAACTATTTGAAATAAATAATTATTCAAATAGTCATAACTATTTGAACGTGTTTAGAAAATAGATTTATTTTTTAAATTTCCACTTATTAATTTTTTAAATATTAATAAGTTTATATTATATTATTTGGAATAACCGTATATGAACAGAAACAATTGTTTTATGACAAACAAAAGGTCAAAACAATTTGAAATAGATAATTGTTCAAATAGTAAGAACTATTTAAACTTGTTTGGTAAACTAATTCATTTTTTAAATCTCTTACTCATTAATTTTAGGAATATTAACAAATTAGTATTATTTTATTTCAAATAAGCCTCTATGAACTGATACAATTATTTTAAAATCAAACAAAAGGCCATAACAATTTGAAATAGATAATTATTCAAATAGTTATGGTTATTTGGACTTTTTGGGTAAACATATTTATTTTTAAAAATTTTTACTTATTATTTTAGGAAATAATAATAAATTAATATTATTTTAATCTAAATAAGGTTGTATGAACAAAAACAATTTTTTATAAAAAAAAGTCATAATGGTTTAAAATAAATAATTATTCAGTAGTCATAACTATTTAAACTTATTCGATAAACAGATTTATTTTTTAAATCTTTTATTTTTTTAATTGTTTAAATATTAATAAATTTATGTTATTTTATTTGAAATAAGATTGTATGAATAGCAAAAATTGTTTTAAGACAAAACAAAAGGTTATAGCGATTTGAAATTGATAATTGATAAATAGTCATAACTATTTTAACTTGTTCAACAAATAGATTCATTTTTTAAATCTCTTACTTATTAATTTTTGGAATATTAATAAACTAGAATTATGTTATTTCAAATAAACTTGTATGAATAGAAATAATTGATTTGTGATAGCACAAAAGATTATAACGATTAGAAATAGATAATTATTCAAACAATCATAAATATTTGCACTAGGCAAGCTAACAAATTCATTTTTGAAATTCATTAGTTATTAATTTTTAGAATATTAATAAATTAGCATTATTTTATTTTGAATAATGTTGTATGACTAGAAACATTTGTTTTATGATAAAACAAATGGTCATAACAATTTGAAATAAATAAGTGTTCAACTAGTTAAACTAATTGAACTGGTTTAATAAACAAATTTATTTTTTTAACTCTCTTACTTATTAATTTTCAAAATATTAATAAATTAATATTATTTTATTTTGAGCAAACTTATTTGAAAGAAAACATTTGTTTTATGACAAAACAAAAGGTTATAACGATATGAAATCGATAATTATTTAAATAGTCATAATTTTTTGAACTGGTTCGACAAACAAAATTATTTTTTAAATCTCTTGCTGATTATTTTTGAAATATTAATAGATTTGTTTTATTTTATTTCGAATAAGTTACTAAGAACTAAAAAAATTGTTTTGCGATAAAACAAAAGGTCATAACGATTTGAAATAAAGAATTGTTCATATAGCCTTAACTATTTGAACTGGTTCAAATAAATTTATTGGAATCTCTTAGTTATTAATTTTCATAATATTATTACATTAGTATTATTTTATTCTAAATAAGCTTGTAGAAATAGAAATAATTATTTTATGACAGAACACAAGGTTATAACAATTTGAAATATATAATTGCTCAAATAGTCATAACCTTTTGAACTAATTCGGTAAACAAATTTATTTTTAAATCTCCTACTTATTAATTTTTAAAATATTAATAAATTACTATTATTTTATTTTAAATAGGTTTGTATGATGAAAAAAATTATTTTGTGACAAAACAAAAGTTCATAACATTTAAAATAGATAATTATTCAAATGGCCATAATTATTTGAACTGATTCGATAAATTGATTTATTTTTTAAATCTCCAACTTATCAATTTTTAAAATATTAATAAAGTAATATTATTTTATTTTGGATAAGCTTTTATAAGCTAAAACAATTGTTTTATGATAAAATAAAATGTCATAACAGTTTTGAACTTGTTTGATAAACACATTTATTTTTTTAATTTCTTACTTATTAATTTTTTGAATGTTAATAAAATAGTATTATTTTATTTTGAATAAGCATATATGAACTGAAATAATTATTTTATGACTAAACAAAAGGTCAGAACGATTTGAAATAGATAATTGTTCTAATAGTCTTAACTATTTGAACTGTTAGGCAAACACATCTTTTTTTTAAATCCTTATTAATTTTTAGAATATTATTAATTTAGTAGTATTTTATTTTGAACAAGCATCTATGAATAGAAATAAATGTTTTAGGATAAAACAAAGATCATACCAATTTTAGATAAATAATTCTTCAAATAGTTATAACTATTTGAACTGATTCGGTAAAGAGATTTAGTTTTTAAATCTCTTATTAATTTTTGAAATAGTAATAGATTAATATTATTTTTTTGTGAATAATTTTGTATGAATAAAAATAATTGTTTTACAATAAAATAAAATATCATAACAATTTCAAATAGATAATAGTTTAAATAGACATGACTATTTGAACTTGTTCTGTAAATAGATTAATTTTTTAAATCTTCAACTTATTAATTTTTAAAACATTAATAAATTAGTATTATTATATTCTGAATAAACTTGTATGAATAGAAACAATTGTTTTATGATAAAACAAAAGAGCATAATGATTTGAAATAAATAATTGTTTAAATAGACATAACAATTTAAACTCACTCGGTAAACAAATTTAGTTTTAAAAGTTTTACTTATTAATTTTGGAATATTAATAAATTAGTATTATTTTATTCAAAATAAGCTTGTTTGAAAAGAAAAAATTCATTAATGACAAAACAAATGGTCATAATGATTTGAAATAGATAATTGTTCAAATAGTCATAATTATTTACACATGTTCAAAAAATTGATTTATTTTTAAAATTTTTAATTATTAATTTTTGGAATATTAATAAATTTATATTATTTTATTTGAAATAAGCTTGCATGAACAAAACCAATTGTTTTACAACAAGACAAAATGTCATAATATTTTGAAATAGATAATTGTTTAGATAGTCATAAGTATTTGAACTTGTTTAGTAAATAGATTCATTTTTTTAATTCTCTTACTCTTTGATTTTTGGAATATTAATAAATTTGTATTATTTTATTTAAAATAAGTTTATATGAATTGAAACAATTATTTTATTACAAAACAAAAAGTCACAATGATTTGAAATCGATAATTATTCAAATAATCATGACTATTTGAACTTTTTTTGTAAACATATTTATTTTTTAAATCTTGTACTTATTATTTGTTGAAATATTAATAAATTAATATTATTTTAATCTAAATAAGCTTGTATGAATAAAAATAATTACTTTATGACAAAACAAAAATATCACAACAATTTGAAATAAATAATTGTTCAAATAGTCATAATGATTCAAACTTGTTCGATAAATAGATTTATTTTTTAAATCTTTTACTTATTAATTATTTCAATATTAATAATTTTATATTATTTTATTTAAAATAAGCTTGTATGAACAAAAAAGTCATTTTATAACAAAACAGACAGTTATAGTGATTCCAAATAAATAATTGTTTAAATAGTCATAATTACTTAAACTTGTTCGATAAACAGATTCATTTTTGAAATCTCTTAATTATTAATTTTCATAATATTAATAACATAGTATTATTTTATTTCAAATAAGTTCATATGAACTGAAATAATTTTTTGACAAAACAAAAGGTCATAATAATTTAAAATAGATAATTATTCAAATAGTCATTACAATTTGATGTAGTTCGGTAAACATATTTATTTTTTAAGATTTTTACTTATTAATTTTTAAAATTTTAATAAATTAATATTATTTTAATCTGAATAAGCTTGTATGAATAAAAACTATTGTTTTATAGCAAAACAAAAATCCATAATGATTTGAAATAAATAATTATTTAGATAGTCATAACTATTTGAACAACTTTGATAAATAGATTTATTTTTGAAATCTCTTATTAATTTATGAAATATTAATAGATTAGTATTATTTTGTTTTGAACAAACTTATTGAACATAAACCTTTGTTTTATGACAAAACAAAAGTTTATAACAATTTGAAATAGATAATTGTTCACACAGTCATAATTATTTGAACTGATTAGGTAAATAGAATTATTTTTTTAATCTTTTACTTATTAATTTTTTAAATATTAATAAATTCATTTTATTTTATTCTTAATAAGCTACTATGAATTGAAAATTATTGTTTTATGACAAGACAAAAGGTCATAACAATTTGAAATAGATAATTGTTCATATAGTCTTAACTATTTAATGGGTTCGGTAAAAAAAATTTTGGAATATTATTAAATTAGTATTATTTTATTTTGTATAAGCTTGTATGAATATAAATAATTGTTTTATGACAGAACAAAAGGTTATAACGATTTGAAGTATACAATTATTCAAATAATCATAACTATTTGAATTGGTTCGGTAAACATATTTATTTTTTAAATCTCTTATTAAATTTTGAAAGATTAATATTAGTATTATTTTATTCGGAATAAGCTTGTATGATAAAAAAATAATTGTTATATGACCAAACAAAAGGTAATAACAATTTGAAATGGATAATTGTTGAAATGGCCATAATTATTTAAATTGATTTTATAAATAGATTCATTTTTTAAATCACTTATTAATTTTTGGAATATTAATAAATTAGCATTACTTTATTTCAAGTAAGCTTATATGAACTAAAACAATTGTTTTATGACAAAATAAAAGGTCATAACAATTTTAAATAGATAATTGTTCAAATAGTCATAACTATTTGAATTTGTTCGGTAAACAAATTTATTTTTTTAAACTCTTACTTATTAATTTTTGAAATATTAAGAAATTAGTATTATTTTAATTTGGATAACCTTTAATGAATTGGAATAATTGTTTTATGTCATAACAATTTTAAATAAATAATTGTCTAGGTAGTCATAACTATTTAAACTTATTCGGTAAGCAGATTTATTTTTTCAAACTTTTGCTTAGTAATTTTCTGAATGTCAATAAATTTAGATTATTTTATTCCAAATAAGCTTGTAAGATATAAAACAAATATTTTATAACTAAACAAAAGGTCAAAATAATTTGAAATAAATAATTATTCTAATAGTTTTAACTATTTGAACTAGTTTGGCAAACACATTTATTTTTTAAATCTCTTACTTATTAATTTTTCAAATATTATTATATTAGTATTATTTTTAACCAAATAAGCTTTTATAATTAGAACCAACTATTTTATGACAAAATAAAGGTTTTAATGATTTGAGATTGACAATTGTTCAAATGGTCATAACTATTTAAACTGGTTCGATAAATAGATTTATTGTTTAAATCTGTTACTTATTAATTTTTGAAATATTAATCAATTAGTATTATTTTATTTTGAATAACCTTGTATAATAAAAAACAATTGTTTTATGACAAGACAAAAGGTCATAATAATTTGAAATAGATAATCATTCAAATGGCCATAATTATTTTAACTAATTCGGTAAACTGGTTTATTTTTTAAATTTCTTGCTTATTAATTTAGGAAATATTAATAAATTAGTATTATTTTATTCTTTCTAAGCTTGTATTAATTGAAACAATTGTTTTATGACTAATCATAAAGTTATAATGATTTTAAATAGATGATTCTTAAAATAATAATAATTATTTGAACTTATTCAGCAAATAGATTTATTTTTTTAATCACTTTCTTATTAATTTTCCAAATGTTAATAAATTAGTATTAATTTATTCTAAATAAGCTTGTATAAACTGAAACAATTGTTTTGACTCAATAAAAGGTCAAAACGATTTGAAATAGATAATTATTTTAATAGTCTTAACCATTTGAACTAATTCGATAAACAAGTTTATTTTTAAATCTTGTACTTAATAATTTTTAATTTTTTTTAAATTAGTATTATTTTAATTTGAATAAGCTTGTATAAACAAAACAATTGTTTTACGACAAAGAAAAGGTCATAATGATTTGAAATAGATAATCGTTCATATAGTCTTAACTATTTGAACTAGTTGGGCGATTAGATTTATTTTTTAATTTTCTTGGTTATTAAGTTTTGAAATATTATTAAATTAGTATTATTTTATTTCGAATAAAATAGTATGAATAGAACTAATTGTTTGCTAACAAAATAAAAGGTTATAATGATTTGAATAGACAATTATTCAAATAGTCAAAACTATTTGAAATAGTTTGGCAAGTAGATTTGCTTAAATCTCTTACTGATTAATTTTCTAAATATTAATAAATTAGTACAATTTTATTTCAAACAAATTTATATTAACAAAAAAAATTGTTTTATGACAAAATAAAAGGTAATAACGATTTGAAATAGATAATTGTTCAAATAGTTATAATCATTTGAACTAGTTCAGTAAATAGAATTATTTTATAAATCTCTTATAAATTTTAGAAATATTAATAAATTAATTTTATTCTATTTCAAATATTTTATGATAAAACAAAAGGTCATAAATCTTAGTTATTAATTTTTAGAATATTATTAAATTAGGATTATTTTATTCTGAATAAGCTTTTATGAACAACAACAAATTTTTATAATAGAAAAAAAGAGTTATAACAATTTGAAATAGATAATTGTTCAAATAGTCATAACTATTTGAACTAGTTTAGCAAATAGATTTATTTTTTAAATGTCTTATTAATTCTTGAAATATTAATAAATTAGTATTATTTTATTTCAAAAAAGCTTGCATGTTGAAATAAATAATTGCTCAAATAGGTAAAACTATTTGAATTAGTTTGATAAATAGATTTAATTTTTAAATCACTTATTAATTTTTGAAATATTAATATATTAGTATTACTTTATTCTGAACAAACTTATATGAACAAATACATTTATTTTATGACAAAAGAAAAGTTAATAACGATTTGAAATAGATAATTATTCAATTAGTCATAATTATTTGAACTGGTTACGTAAACATAATTATTTTTTAAATCTCTTACTTATTAATTTTTGAAATATTAATAAATTCATTTTATTTTATTCTAAATAATCTAGTATGAATTAAAAAAAAACTTATTTTATGACAAAACAAAAGGTCATAATGATTTGAAATAGATAATTATTTTATAGTTTTAAATATTTGAATTGGTTCGACAAAGAAATTTTTTTTTTAATTCTCTTAGTTATTAATTTTTGGAATATTATTAGATCAGTGTTATTTTATTCCAAATAAACTTGTATGAATAAAAATAATTATTTTATGACAAAATAAAATGTTATAATGATTTCAAGTTTATAATTGTTCAAATAGTCAAAACTATTTGAACTAAATCAGTAAACAGATTTATTTTTTAAATCTCTTACTTATTAATTTTTGAAAGATTAGTAAATTAGTATTATTTTATTCTAAATAAGATTGAACTTTCAAATAAAATTGTTATATGATGAAGCAAAAGGTAATAATGATTTGAAATAGATAATTATTGACATGGCCATAATTATTTGAATAGATTCGACAAAAAAATTCACCTTTTAAATCACTTACTTATTAAATTTTGAAATATTAATAAATTAGTTTTATTTTATTTCAAATAAGCTTGTATGAACTGAAACAATTGTTCTATGACAAAACCAAAGGTCATAACGATTTGAAACAGATAATTGTTCATATAGTCCTAACTGTTAGAACTACTTCAGCAAACAAATTTATTTTTTAAATCTTTTAGTTATTAATTTTTAGAATATTATTAAATTAGTATTATTTTATTTTGAATATGCTTATATAAACTAAAACATTATTTTATAACATAAGAACAGGTTATAGCAATTGAAATAGATAATTATTCAAATAGAAACTGATTTAGTAAATGAATTTATTTTTTAAATCTCCTATTTATTAATTTTTGAAATATTAATAAATTAGTATTATTTTATCCCGAATAGGCCTATATGATGAAAAACAATTGTTTTATGACAAAAGAAAAGTTTATAATGATTTGAAATAGATAATTATTCAAATGGCTACAATTATTTGAATCAATTTGATAAACTGACTTAATTTTTAAATATCTAACTCATCAATTTTTGAAATTTTAATAAAATAATATTATTTTATCTCAAATAAGCTTTTTCAAACTGAAACAATTGTTTTATGATAAAACAAAAGGTTATATTTATTTTAAATAGATAATTGTTTAAATCGTCATTACTATTTAAACTTGTTTGATAAATAGATTTATTTTTTAAAATTTCTTGTGTTTTGATGTTCTACATGTTAATAAATTAGTATCATTTTATTTCAAATAAGCATGTATGAGCTAAAAAAATTATTTTATGACTAAACAAAAGGTTAGAATGGTTTGAAATAGATAATTGTTCTAATAGTCTTAACTATTTAAACTGGTTCTATAAGTGTATTTATTTTTTAAATCTCTTATTAATATTTAGAATATTATTAATTTAGTAATATTTTACTCCAAATAAGCCAGTGTGAATAGAAACAATTGTTTTATGACCAAATGAAGATCATAATGTTTTGAGATAGATAATTGTTCAAATACTCATAACTATTTGAATTGGTTCGATAAATAGATTTTGTTTTTAAATCTCTTATTAATTTTTGAAATATTAATAAATTAGTATTATTTTATTCTGAATAGTTTTGTATGAATAGAAACAATTGTTTGATGATAAAACAAAGTGTCATAACTATTTGAAATAGATAATAGTTCAAATGGATATGACCATTTGAACTTGTTTTGTGAACAAATTTAGTTTTTAAATCTCCAACTTATTAATTTTTAGAATATTAATAAATTAGTATTATTTTATTTTGAATAAATTTGTATTATTGGAAACAACTGTTTTATGACAAAACAAAATATCATAACAATTCGAAATAAATAATTATTCAAATAGTCATAACTATTTGAACCCCTAGGTAAACAAATTTATTTTTTAAATCTATTACTTATTAATTTTTGGTCTTTTAAGAAATTAGTATTATTTTATTCCGAATAAGCTTTTATGAACAGAAACAATTGATTTATGACAAAACAAAAGGACATAAAAAGGTTATAACGATTTGAAATAGATAATTATCCAAATAGTTAAAACTATTTGAAATGGTTTGGTAAACAGATTCACTTTTTAAATCTCTTACTAATTAATTTTCTAAATATTAATAAATTAGTATTATTTTATTTTGAACAAACTTATATTAACAAAAACAATTGTTTTATGACCAAAAAAAGTATTAATGATTTGAAATAGATAATTGTTCAAATAGTTATAATTATTTGAACTGGTTTGGTAATAGAATTATTTTCTAAATCTCTTATAAAATTTTGAAATATTAATAAATTAGTTTTATTCTATTCCAAATGCGCTTGTATGAGCTGAAATAAAAGTCATAGCACTTTGAATAAATAATTGTTCATATAGTCTTAACTATTTGAACAAAAAGTTATAACTATTTGAAATAAATAAATGCTAATAAATTAGTATTATTTTATTTCGAATAAGTTTGTATGAACTAAAACAATTATTATATGATTAAACAAATGATTAAAATGATTTGAAATAGATAATTATTCTAATAGTCTTAATTATTCGAACTGGTTCAGTAAACATATTTATTTTTTAAATCTCTTTTTAATTTTTAAAATATTATTAAAATATTATTATTTTATCCAAATAAGCATGATCAGAAACAATTATTTTAAGAGAAAACAAAGCTCATAATGATTTGAGAATGATATTTATTTAAATAGTCATAACTATTTAAATTGATTCGAAAAATAGTTTTAGTTTTTAAATGTCTTACTTATTAATTTTTGAAATATTAGTAAAGTAGTATTATTTTATTTTGGATAAGTTTCTATGAGCTGAAACATTATTTTATAATGGAAGAAAAGGTCATAATGACTTTAAATAGTTAGATTGATTGTTCAAATAGTCCAATCTATTTAAATTTGTTCAATAAATAGATTTTATCTTTTTAAATCTCTTGCTTATTAATTTTTTGAATGTTAATAAATTAGTATTATTTTGTTCTAAATAAACTTGTACGAATTGAAATAATTGCTTTATGATTAAACAAAAGGTCAGAACAATTTGAAATAGATAATTGTTCTAATAGTGTTAACTATTTGAATTGTTTCAGCAAACATATTTATTTTTTAAATCTTTTACTTATTAATTTTTGTAATATTATTAAATTAGTATTATTTTAATTTGAATAAGGTTGTATTAAAGGAAACAATTGTTTTATAAAAAAATAAAGATCATAACGATTTGAGATAGATAATAGTTCAAATAGTCATAACTATTTGAATTGTTTCAAAAAATAGATTAAGTTTTAAATCTCTTATTAATTTTCAAAAAATTAATAGATAAATATTATTTTATTCTAAAATAATTTTGTATAAATAGAAATAATTGTTTTATAACAAAACAAAAGGTCATAACAACTTGAAATACATAATTGTTCAAATGGACATGACTATTTGAACTTGTTTGATAAACAAATTTATTTTGTAAATCTCCTACCTATTAATTTTTAGAATATTAATAAATTAGTATTCTTTTATTCCAAATAAACTTGTATGAATAGAAATAATTGTTTTATGACAAAACAAAAGATCAAAACTATTTGAAACAAATACTTGTTCATCCAGTCATAACTATTTGAACTTGCTCAGTAAATAGATTTATTTTTTTAAAATCTTTTACTTATTAATTTTTGGAATATGAATAAACTAGCATTATTTTATTTTGAATACACATGTTTGAACAGAAACAATTGGTTTATGACAAAACAAAAGGTCATAACTACTTGAAATAAATAATTGTTTAACTAATAATAACTATTTGAATGTGTTTTATGACAAAATAGTCTTAACTATTTGAGCTAGTATGGCAAACACATTTATTTTTTAAATCTCTTACTTATTAATTTTTGAAATATTATTAAATTAGTATTATTTTAATCTAAATAAGCTGGTACAAAAAGAAACAATTGTTTTATGACAAAATGAAAAGCATAACGATTTAAGATAGATAATTATTCAAATAGTCATAACTATTTGAACTGTTTCAGTAAATAGATTTAGTTTTTAAATCTGTTATTAATTTTCAAAATATTAGTAGATTAGTAATTATTTTATTTTGAATAATTTTGCATGAACAGAAACAATTGTTTTATGACAAAACAAAAGGTGATAACAATTATAAACAAATAATTATTCAAACGGACATGATTATTTGAACTTGTTCGGTAAGCAAATTTATTTTTTAAATCTCCTACCTATTAATTTTTAGAATATTAATAAATTAGTATTATTTTATTTTGAATAAACTTATGTGAATAGAAACAATTGCTTTATGACAAAACAAAAGATCATAACTATTTGAAATAAATGATTGCTCAAATAGTTATAACTATTTGAACTTACGCAGTAAATAGATTTATTTTTTAAATATTTTACTTATTAATTTTTGGAATATTAATAAAATAGCATTATTTTATTTCAGATATGCTTGTATGAACAAAAACAATTGGTTTATGATAAAACAAAAGGTTATGACAATTTGAAATAGATAATTGTTTAAATAGTCATAATTATTTGAATGTGTTCAAAAAATAGATTTATTTTTAAAATTTTTACTTATTAATTTTTGGAATATTAATAAATTTATATTATTTTATTCAATATAAGCTTGTATGAACAAAAACAATTATTTTATGACAAAACAAAAAGTCATAATGATTTGAAATAGATAAATTTTTAAATAGTCATAACTATTTGAACTTGTTCAATAAATAGATTCATTTTTTAAATCTCTTTCTCGTTAATTTTTAGAGTATTAATAAATTAGTATGATTTTATTTTAGATAAGCCTATATGAAATGATACAATTGTTTATGATGAAACAAAAGGTCATAGCAATTTGAAATAGATTATTATTCAAATAATTATAACTATTTAAACTTATTCAGTAAACATATTTATTTTTAAAATCTTTTACTTATTAACTATCAAAATATTAATAAACTAATATTATTTTAATCCGAATAAGCTTGTATGAACAAAAACAATTGTTTTATGGCAAAACAAAAAGGTCATAATATTTGAAATAGCTAATTATTCAAATAGTCATAACTATTTAAACTTATTTGGTAAACAGATTTATTTTTTAAATCTTTTTCTTTTTAATTGTCTGAATGATAATAACCTTGTATTATTTTAATTGAAATAAGCTTATAAGAATAGCAAAAATTATGTTATGATAAAATAAAAGGTTATGGCGATTTGAAATAGGTAATTATTCAAATAGTCATAACTATTTAAACTTGTTCGATAAACAAATTCAATTTTTAAATCTCTTATTTATTAATTTTTAGAATATTAATAAATTAGAATTTTGTTATTCTAAATAAGCTTGTATGAACAAAAATAATTGTTTTATGACAAAATAAAAAGGTCATAATGATTTGAAATAGATAATTATTCAAACAGTCATAACTATTTGCACTGGTCAAGCCAACAGATTGATTATTTAAATCTGTTACTTATTAATTTTTAGAATATTAATAAATTAGCATTACTTTATTCCAAATAAGACTGTATCAATAGAAATAATTATTTTATGACAAAACAAATGGTCATAACGATATGAAATAAATAATTGTTTAAATTGTTATAACTAATTGAACTAGTTTGGTAAACAAATTTATTTTTTAAATCTCATTAATTTTCAAAATATTAATAAATTAATATTATTTTATTCTAAACAAACTTATATGAACAAAAACATTTGTTTTATGACAAAACAAAAGTACATAATTATTTGAAATGGATAATTATTCATATAGCTTTAACTATTTGAACTGGTTCAACAAACAAATTTATTTTCAAATCTCATAATTATTAACTTTCATAATATTATTAGATTAATATTATTTTATTTCGAATAAGCTTGTATGAACATAAAAAATTATTTTATGACAAAAAAAAAGTTATAATGACTTGAAATATATAATTGTTCAAATAGTCATAATTATTTGAACTGGTTTAGCAAACAAATAATCTCCTACATATTAATTTTTGAAATATTAATAAATTGGTATTTTTTTATTCTAAATAGGCTTGTATGATGAAAAACAATTGTTTTATGACAAAACAAAAGTTCAAAATGATTTGAAATAGATAATTGTTCAAATGGCTATAACTATTTAAATTGATTGAATAAATTGATTTCTGTTTTAAATTTTCAAATTTTCAATTTTTGTAATATTAATAAAGTAATATTATTTTATTTTGGATAAGGTTTTATGAAATGAAACAATTATTTTATGATAAAACAAAAGGTCATAACGATTTTAAAATGATAATTGTTCAAACAGTCATAATTATTTTAACTTGTTTGGTTAACAGATTTATGTTTTTAAATTGCTTGCTTATTAATTTTCTGAATGTTAATAAAATAATATTATTTTATTTCAAATAAGTATGTATGAATTCAAACAATTATTTTATAACTAAACAAAAGGTCAAAACGATTTGAAATAGATAATTGTTCTAATAGTCTTAACTATTTGAACTAATTCGACAAATATATTTATTTTTTAAATTTCTTACTTATAAATTTTTAAAATATTATTAGTTTGACAATATTTTACTCCGAATAAGTTTGTATAGATAGAAACAATTGTTTAATGACAAAACAAAGATCATACCAATTTGAGATAGATAATTATTCAAATACTTATAACTATTTAAATTGTCTAGTAAACATATTTAGTTTTTAAATCTCTTATTAATTTTCAAAATATTAATAAATTAGTGTTATTTTATTCTGAATAATTTTGTATAAATAGAAACAATTGTTTTATGACAAAATAAAAGATCATAACGATTTAAAACAAATAATTATTTAAATATTCATAACTATTTGAACTCACTAGTTAAACAAATTTATTTTTTAATCTTTTACTTATTAATTTTTGGAATTTTAATAAATTATTATTTTATTTTTATAAGCTTTTACAAATAAAACAATTGTTTTCTGGTAAAATAAAAAGTCATCATGATTTATAATAGATAATTGTTCAAATAGCCATAACTATTTCAACGTGTTCAAAAAATATATTTATTTTTTATATTTTTACTTATTAATCTTTGGAATATTAGTAAATTCATATTATTTTATTTGAAATAAGCTTGTATGAATAGAAACAATTATTTTATGGCAAAACAAAAGGTCATAATGATTTGAAATAGATAATTGTTCAAATAGTCATAACTATTGAACTTGTTTAGTAAACAGATTCATTTTTTAAATCTCTTACTCATTAATTTTTGAAATAGTAATAAGTTAGTATTATTTTATTTCGAATAAGCCTATATGAATTGATACAATTATTTTATGACAAAACAAAAGGTCATAATGACTTGAAATAGATAATTATTCAAATAGTTATTACTATTTGAACTTTTTCGGTAAACATATTTATTTTTTTTTATATCTTTTACTTATTAATTTTTAAAATATTAACAAATTAATATTATTTTAATTTGAATAAGCTAGTGTGAACAAAAATAATTGTTTTATGACAAAACAAAAGGTCATAACAATTTGAAATAAATAATTGTTCAAATAATCATAACTATTTGAAATTATTCAGTAAATAGATTTGAGATAAGCTTGTATGAATAGACAAAATTGTTTTATGACAATACAAAAGGTTATAGCAAATTGAAATAGATATTTGTTCAAATAGCCATAACTATTTGAACTTGTTCAATAAACAGATTCATTTTTTAAATCTCTTATTAATTTTTGCAATATTAATAAATTTGAATAATGTTATTCCAAATAAGCTTGTATGAACAGAAACAATTATTTTGTGACAAAACAAAAGGTCATTATGATTTGAAATAGATAATTGCTCAAACAATCATAATTATTTTCATTGGTCAGGCCAACAGATACATTTTCTAAATCCGTTACTTATTAATTTTCAAAATATTAATAAATTAGCATTACTTTATTTGAATAAGACTGTATGAACAAAAACAATTGTTTTATGATAAAACAAATGGTCATAACGATTTGAAATAAATAATTATTCAAATAGTTATAACTAATTGAATTGGTTTGGCAAGCAGATTTATTTTTTAAATCTCTTACGTATTAATTTTTGAAATATTAATAAATTAATATTATTTTATTCTGAACAAACTTATATGAACAAAAACATTTTTTTTATGAAAAAACAAAGGGTAATAACAATTTGAAATAGATAATTATTCAAATAGTCATAATTATTTGAAATAGTTTTGCAAACAGAATTGCTATGATTTTTTATTTTGTCATAAAACAATTGTTTTTGTTCATACAAACTTATTCAAATTAAAATAATATTAATTTATTAATATTTTGACAATTAATAAGTAAAAGATTTAAAAAAATAAATATGTTTATTGAACAAGTTCAAATAATCATGACTATTTGAATAATTATCTATTTCAAATCATTGTAACCTTTTATTTTGTATTAAACAATTGTTTTAGTTAATATAAGCATGAGTAAGAGAATTTAAAAAATAAATTTGTTTACCAAAAAAGTTCAATTAGTTATGACTATCAAAATAATTATCTATTTCAAAACAATATAACCATTTGTTTTGTCATAAAATAATTGGTTTTGTTCATGCAAGCTTATTTCGAATAAAATAATATAAATTTATTAAAATTCTAAAAATTAATAAGTAAAAATTTAAAACATAAATACATTTTCTAAACATGTTCAAATAGTTATGACTATTTGAACAATTATTTATTTCAAATCGTTAAAAAAATTTATTTAGTTATAAACCAATTGTTTCTATTCATACAAGCTTATTTAGAATAAAATAATGCTAATTTATTAATATTTCTAAAATTAATAAATAAAAGATTTAAATAATAAATCTATTTATCGAGCAAGTTCAAATAGTTATGACTATTTGAATAGTTATATATTTTAAATTGTTATGATATTTTGTTTTATCATAAAACAATTGTTTTTATTCATACAAGTTTATGTGGAATAAAATAATACTAATTTATTATTATTCTAAAAATTAATAAGTTAGAGATTTAAAAAATAAATTTATTTATCAAACAAGTTCAAATAGTCATGTCCATTTGAACTGTTATCTATTTCAAATTGTTATGACATTTTGTTTTGTCGTAAAATAATTTTTTCTATTTATACAGAATTATTCAGAATAAAATAATACCAATTTATAACTATTTTGAAAATCAATGGGGATTTAAAAATAAATGTGTTGTCCAAACCATTTCAAATAGATAAGACTATTAGAACAGCTATCTATTCCAAATTGTTTTGATCTTTTGTTTAGTCAAAAAATAATTGTTTCAATTCATACATGCTTATTCAAAATATAATAATACTAATTTATTAACATTAATAAAATTAATAAGAAATTTGAAAAAATTTATTTATCGAATAAGTTCAAATAGGTAAGACTATTTACATAATTATCTATTTAAAATCGTTATGACATTTTGTTTTATCTGATATAAAATAATATTACTATCTAAAATAACTATTTCAGTACACAAAAGTTTATCCGATATAAAATAATATTACTTTATTAATATTTCAAAAATTGATAAGTTAGAGACTTAAAAAATAAATCAATTTATCAAATTAGTTTAAATAATTATGGCCATTTGAACAAGTATCTATTTCAAATCATTAAGAACTTTTGTTTTGTCATAAAACAATTGTTTTTGATCATACAAGCTTATTCAGAATAAAATAATACTAATTTACTAATATTTCAAAAATTAATAAGTAAGAGATTTAAAAAGTTAATCTGTTTACCGAACTAATTCAAATAGTTATGACTATTTGAATAATTATATATTTCAAATTGTTATAACCTTTTGTTATCTCATAAAATGATTATTTTTGTTCACACAAGTTTATTCGAAATAAAATAATACTAATGTAATAATATTCTGAAAATTAATAACTAAAAGACTTAAAAAATAAATTTGTTTGCTAAACTAGTTCAAATAGTTAAGGCTATATGAACATTTCTTTATTTCAAATCATTATGACCTTTTATTTTGTCGTAAATTTTTTTTTCAATTCTTAGTGATTTATTTAAAATAAAATAAAATAATTTATTAATATTTCAAATCTCAATAAGTAAGAGATTTAAAAAACAATTATGTTTGCATAACTAGTTCAAATAATTATGACTATTTAAACAATTATCTATTTCAAATCTTTATGACCTTTTGTTTTGTCATAAAACAAATGTTTTTGTTCATATAAGTTTGTTTGGAATAAAATAATATTAATTTATTAATATTTTGTAAATTAAGAAGTAAGAAATTTAAAAAATAAATATGTTTACTAAACCAGTTTAGTTAGTTATAACTATTTCAACAATTATTTATTTCAAATCATTATGACAATTTGTTTTGTGATAAAACAATTATTTTTGTTTATATAGTCTTATTAGAAATAAAGTAATGCTAATTTATTAATATTTTGAAAGCTAATAAGTAACGGATTTGAGGAATGAAACTGTTGGCTTGACCAGTGCAAATAGTTATGATTGTTTGAACAATTATCTATTTTAAATCATTATAACCTTCTGTTTTATCACAAAACAATTGATTCTATTCATACAAGCTTATTTGAATAACATAATTCTATTTTATTAATATTCTAAAAATTAATAAGTAAGAGATTTAAAAAATGAATTTGTTTACTGAACAAGTATAAATAATTATGCTATTTGAATAATTATCTATTTCAAATTGCTATAACCTTTTATTTTGTCATAAAACAAATTTTCTATTCATACAAGCTTATTTCAAATAAAATTACATAAATTTATTAATATGTAGACACATAATAAGTAAAAGATTTAAAAAATAAATATGTTTATCAAATAAGTTCAAATAGTTTGACTATTTGAACAATTATTTATTTCAAATAGTTATGACTTTTTGTTTTGTCATGAAACAATTGTTTTTCTTCATACAAGCCTGTTCAGATTAAAATAATATTAATTTATTAATATTTTAAAAATTAATAAGTAAAAGATTTTAAAATAAATATGTTTACTGAATAAGTTCAAATAGTCATAGCTATTTGAATAATTATCTATTTCAAATCGTTATGACCTTTTGTTTTGTCATAAAATAATTGCATCAATTCATATAAGCTTATTAAAAAAAAAATCACTAATTTATTAATATTTTGAAAATTAATTGGTAAGAGATTTAAAAAAATGAATCTGTTTATTGAACAAGTTCAAATAGTTATGACTATTTGAATAATTATCTATTTCAAATTGCTATGACCTTTTGTTTTGTCATAAGATAATTGTTTGTTCATACAAGCTTATTTTGAATAAAACAATTAAATTTATTAATATTCCAAAATTTAATAAGTAAAAATTTAAAAAATAAATTTATTTTTTGGACACATTCAAATAGTTCTAACTATTTGAATAATTATCTATTTCAAATATTTATGACTTGTTGTTTGTGATAAACCAATTGTTTCTATCCATACAAGCTTATTCGAAATAAAATAATACTAATTTATTAAAATTCCAAATATTACTAAGTAAAAGATTTAAAAAATAAATCTGTTTATTGAGTAAGCTCAAATAGGTATTATTGTTTAAACAATTTTTTATTTCAAATAGTTATGATCTTTTGTTTTATCATAAAATAATTGTTTCTATTGTACAAGTTTATTCAGAATAAAATAATACTACTTTATTAATATTTTGCAAATTAATAGGTAGGAGATTTAAAAAATAAATTTATTTACCAAACAACTTCAAATAGTCTTGTCTATTTGAACAATTATCTATTTCAAATCATTATGACCTTTTGTTTTGTCATAAAACAATTATTTCTATTCATATAGAATTATTCAAAATAAAATAATATTGATTTATTAATATTTTGAAAATTAATAAGAGATTTAAAAACTAAATCTGTTTACTGAACCAATTCATATAGTTATGACTATTTGAACAATTATCTATCTCAAATTGTAATGATCTTTATTTTGCCATACAATAATTGTTTCTTTTCACATAAGCTTATTCGATTAAAATGATACTAATTTAATAATTTTTGAAAATTAATAAGTAAGAGATTTAAAAAATAAATATGTTTGTCAAACTAGTTCAAATAGTTAAGACTATTAGAACAATTATCTATTTCAAATCATTTTAATATTTTTTTAGTCATAAAATAATTATTTCAGTTCATACAAGCTTATTTGAAATAAATAATACTATATTAACATTCGAAAAATTAATAAAGCAACATATTTAAAAAAAATAAATCTGTTTATTAAACAATTTCAATTAGATATGACTATTTGAATAATTATCTATATAAAATTGTTTTGACCTTTTATTTTGTCATAAAACAATGTATTTGCTAAACCAATCAAATAGTTAAGACTATTAGAATAATTATCTATTTCAAATCGTTCTAATCTTTTGTTTAGTCATAAAATAATTGTTTTAGTTCATACATATTTATTTGAAATAAAATAATAATATTTTGTTAACATTTAGAAATTTAAAAAGCAAGGAATTTACAAAAATAAATTTGTTTACCGAATAAGTTCAAATAATTATGGCATTTGAATAATTATCTATTTAAAATCATTATGACCTTTTGTTTTATCATAAAACAATTGTTTCATTCCATAAAAATTTATCCAAAATAAAATAATATTACATTATTAATATTTCAAAAATTGAGAAGTTGGAGACTTAAAAAATGAAGCCAGTTTATTGAATTAGTTCAAATAGTTATGGCCATTTAAACAATTATCTATTTCAAATCATTATGAACTTTTGTTCTATCATAAAACAATTGTTTTTCATCATACATGCCAATTCAAAATAAAATAATAGTAATTTATTAATATTTCAAAAATTAATAAGTAGAAGATTATTTGTTTATCGAACTAATTCAAATAATTATGACTATTTGAACAATTATATATTTCAAGTTGTTATAACCTTTTGTTTTGTCATAAAATAATTATTTATGTTCATTCAAGCTTATTCAAAATAAAATAATGCTAATCTAATAATATCATGAAAATCAATAACTTAGAGATTTAAAAAATAAATTTGTTTGTCGAACCAATTCAAATAGGTAAGGCTATATAAATAATTATTTATTTCAAATCATTATGTTCTTTTGTTTTGTCATAATCTATTAATATTTCAAAATTAATATGAGATTTAAAAATTAAATCTGTTTATTAAACTAGTTTAAATAGTTATGACTATTAGAGTAATTATTTATTTTAAATTGTTATGATTTTTTGTTCTATTATAAAACAATAGTTTATGTTCATATAAGCTCATTTGGATTAAAATTATAGTAATTTATTAAAATTTCAATAGTTAATAAATAAAAAATTTTAAAAATAAATATGTTTACTAAACTAGATCAAATAGTTATGACTTTTTGAATAAATATCTATTTCAAATCATTATGACCTTTTGTTTTGCCATAAAAAAATTATTTCAGTTAATATAAAATTATTCAAAATAAAATAATACTAAGCTATTAATATTTTAAAAATTAATAATTAAGAGATTTAAAAAATGAATCTGTTTACCGAACAAGTTTAAATAATTATGACTATTTGAACAATTATCTATTTGAAATTGTTATAACCTTTTGTTTTGTCAATAAATGATTTTTTTGTTCATACAAGCTTATTTCAATTAAAATAATATAAATATATTAATATTAAGACAATTAATAAGTAAAAGATTTAAAAAATAAATATTTTTATCGAATAAGTTCAAATCTTTTATGACTATTTGTATAATTATTTATTTTAAATTGTTATGACTTTTTATTTTGTCATAAAGCAATTGTTTCTATTTAAACAAGCTTATTCGGATTAAAATAATATTACTTGATTAATATTTCTACAAATAATGAGTAAAAGATTTTAAAAAATAAATATGTTTGCTAAACAAGTTCAAATAGTCATGACTATTTGAATAATTATCTATTTCAAATCATTGTGACCTTTCGTTTTGTAATAAAACAATTGTTTTCGTTCATATAAGCTTATTTGAAATAAAATAATACTAATTTATTAATAATGTGAAAATTAATGAGTAAGAGAATTAAAAAATGAATCTATTTACCAAATATGTTCAAATAGTTATAACTATTTGAACTATTATCTATTTCAAAACATTATGACCTTTTCTTTTGTCATAAAACAATTGGTTCTATTCATGCAAGCTTATTTCGAATAAAAAGATATAAATTTATTAATATTCCAAAAATTAATAAGTAAAAATTTTAAAAATAAATATGTTTTTTGAACACGTTCAAATATTAATGACTATTTGAACATTTATATATTTTAGATCGTTATGACCTTTTGTTTTGTCATAAACCAATTGTTTCTGTTCATAACAACTTATTTGGAATAAAATAATAGTAATTTATTAAAATTTCAAAAATTAATAAGTAAAAGATTTAAAAAATAAATATGTTTGCCGAACCAATTCAAATAGTAAAGATTATTAGAGGAATTATCTATTTTAAATCGTTATGACCTTTTGTTTAGTCATAAAATAATTTTTTTAGTTCATACAAGCTTATTTGAAATAAAATAATACTAATTTATTAACATTCAAAAAATTAATACACAAGAAATTTAAAAAAAAAATCAGTTTACGGCGTAAGTTTAAATAGTTATGACTTTTTGAATAATTATCTATTTAAAATAAATATACCTTTTGTTTTATCATAAAACAATTGTTTCAGTTCATAAAAGTTTATCTGAAATAAAATAATACTACTTTTTTAATAGTTCAAAAATTGATAAGTTAGAAATTTAAAAAATAAGTCAATTTATCAAATCGATTCAAATAACTATTACCTTTCAAATAATTATCTATTTCAAATCATTACAAACTTTTTTTTGTCATAAAACAATTAGTTTTCATCATATAAGCCTATTCAGAATAAAATAATACTAATTTATTAATATTCAAAAAGTAATTTGTAGGAGATTTAAAAAATAAATCTATTTACTATATTAGTTCCTATTTGAACATTATCTATTTCAAATCGTTATAACCTTTTATTCTATTATAAAATAATTATTCAGTTCATATAAGCATATTCAGAATAAAATAATACTAATTTAATAATATTTCAAAAATTAATAACTAAGAGATTTAAAAAATAAATCTATTTGTTGAAGCAGTTTAAACAATTAAGACTATATGAACAATTATCTATTTCAAATCATTATGACTTTTTGTTTTATCATAAAACAATTATTTCAGTTCATACAAGCTTGTTCAAAATTAAATAATACTAATTATTAATATTCTGAAAATTAACAAGTAAGTGATTTAAAAAATAAATCCGTTTATCAAATCAGTTTAAATAATTATGGCCATTTCAACAATAATCTATTTCAAAAATTGTTATTACGTTTTGTTTGTCATGTAACAATTTTTTTATCATACAAGTTTATTTGGAATAAAATAATACTAATTTATTAATCTTTAAAAATTTAATAAGTAAAAGATTTAATAAATAAATCTATTTATCAAATCAGTTGAAATAATTATAACTATTTGAATAAGTGTATACTTTAAATCATTCTAACCTTGCGTTTTGTCATAAAACCATTATTTTTGTTCATACAAGTTTATTCAAATAAAATAATACTAATATAATAATATTCTAAAGATTAATAACTACGAGATTTAAAAAATAAATTTGTTTGCCAAACTAATTCCAATAGTTAAGACTATATGAACAATTATCTATTTCAAATCACTTTTATTTTGTCATAAAACAATTTTTCAATTCAACTAGCTTATTCATAATAAAATAAAATGAATTTATTAATATTTTAGAAATTAATATGTAAAGGATTTAAAAAATAATTTTGTTTACTTAACTGGTTCAAATAATTATGAATATTTGAACAATTATCTATTTCAAATCGTTATGACCTTTTGTTTTGTCATAAAACAAATGTTTTTATTCATATAAGTTTGTTTGGAAAAAAAATACTAGTCTAATAATATTCAAAAATTAATAAGAGGTTTAAAGAAATAAATCTATTTATCGAACCACTTCAAATAGTTATGACCATTTCAGCAATTATTTCTTTCAAATTGTTATGAATTTTTTTTGTTATAAAATAATAGTTTTTATTCATAAAAGCTTGTTCGGAGTAAAATAATACTAATTTATTAATATTTCAATAATTAATAACTAAAAAATTTTTAAAATAAATATGTTTATCGAACTAGATCAAACAATTGTGATTATTTGAATACATATCTATTTCAAATCGTTATGACCTTTTGTTTTGTCATAAAAAAATTATTTCAGTTCATATAAGCTTATTCAAAATAAAATAATATTAAGTTATTAATATTCCAAAAATTAATAATTAAGAGATTTAAAAAAATGAATTGTTTACTGAACAAGTTTAAAATAATTATAATTATTTCAACAATTTATCTATTTGAAGCTACTATAACCATTTGTTTTGTTGTAAAATGATTTTTTCTATTCATAGAAGCTTATTTCGAATAAAATAATACTAATTTATTAATATTAAGACAATTAATAAGCAAAATATTTAAAAAATAAATATGTTTACCAAACAAGTTCAAATCTTTATGACAATGTGAACAATTATTTATTTCAAATTGTTATGACTCTTTGTTTTGTCCTAAAATAATTTTTTTTGTTCATACAAGCTTATTTGAAATAAAATAATATTAATTTATTAATATTTCAACAATTAATAAGTAAAAGTTTAAAAAATAAATATATTTTTTGAACAAGTTCAAATAGTCATGACTATTTGAATAATTATGTATTTCAAATCATTGTAACCTTTTGTTTTATAATAAAACAATTGTTTCAGTTCATATATGTTTATTTGAAATAAAATAATACTAATTTATAAATATTCCAAAAATTAATGAGTAAGAGAATTAAAAAATGAATTTATTTATTGAATATGTTCAAATAGTTATGACTATCTGAACAATTATCTATTTCAAAACATTATTACCTTTTTGTTTTTTCATAAAATAATTGGTTATGTTCATGCGAGCTTATTTTAAATAAAATAATATAAATTTATTAATATTTCAAAAATTAATAAGTAAAAATTTAAAAAATAAATATGTTTTCTGAACACTTTTAAATAATTATGACTATTTGAAGAATTATCTATTTCAAATCGTTATGACCTTTTGTTTTGTCATAAATCAATTGCTTTTGTTCATAAAAGCTTATTCGAAATAAATTATACTAATTTATTAAAATTTCAAAAATTATTAAATAAAAGATTTAAAAAATAAATATTTTTACTAAGAGAGTTTAAATAGTTATGACTATTTGAATAATTATTTATTTCAAATCGTTATAATCTTTTGTTTTGTCATAAAACAATTGTTTCTACTCATACAAATTTATTTGAAATAAAATAATACTAATTTATTAATATTCTAAAAATTAATAAGTTGGACATTGAAAAATAAATCTGTTAATTGAATAAGTTCAACTAGTCATATCCATTTGAACTATCATTTGTTTCAAATTGTTATGACATTTTGTTTTGTCATAAAACAATTGTTGATTCATACAAAATTATTCAAAATAAAATAATACTAATTTTTTAATATTTCAAAATTTAATAAGAGATTCAAAAACTAATATGTTTATTGAACCAATTCAAATTATTGTGATCTTTGTTTTGTCATTAAGCAATTGTTTCTATTCATACAAGCTTATTTAGAGTAAAATATTGGTAAATTAATAATATTTTAAAAATTAATAAGAGATTTAAAATATAAATGTGTTCGACAAACCAATTCAAATAGTTAAGACTATTAAAACAATTATCTATTTCAAATTGTTCTAACCTTTTATTTAGTCATAAAATAATTTTTTCAGTTCATATATACTTATTTGAAATAAAATAATGCTAATTTATTAACATTTAGAAAATAATACATAAGAAATTAAAAAAAATAAATCTATTTATCGAACAAGTTCAAATAGTTATGACTGTTTGAACAATTATCTATTTAAAATAAATATGACCTTTTTTTTTGTCATAAAACCATTATTCCAATTCATAAAAGCTCATTTGAAATAAAATAATATTACTTTATTAATATTTCAAAAATTGATAAGTTAGAGATTTACAAAATAAGTTAGTTTGTCAAATTGGTTGAAATAATTATGGCCATTTGAACAATTATTTATTTCAAATTGTTATGAAAATTTTGTTTTGTCATAAAACAATTGCTTTTATCATACACACCTATTTGAAATAAAATAATATTAATTTATTAATATTTCAAACATTTATAAATAGGAGATTTAGAAAATAAATCTGTTTATCGAACCAGTACTTGTTTGAAAAATTATCTATTTCAAATTGTTATAACCTTTCACTCTATTATAAAATAATTGTTTCAGTTCATATAAGCTTATTCGGAATAAAATAATACTAATTTAATAATATTCCAAAATTAATAACTAAGAGATTTAAGAAATAAATTTGTTTGCTGAAGTGGTTCAAAACAATTATATATTTCAAATTGTTATTACTTTTTGTTTATTCAAAATAAAATAAAACTAATTTATTAATATTTCAAAAATTAATAAGTAAGAGATTCAAAAAATAAATCTATTTACCAAACTAATTCAAATAGTTATGACTATTTGAACAATTGTAAACTTCAAATCATTATAACCTTTTGGTTTGTCATAAAACAATTATTTTTGTTCATACAAGGTTATTTGAAATAAAATAAAACTAATCTAATAATATTCCAAAAGTTAATAACTAAGAGAATTAAAAAATAAATTTGTTTGCTGAGCCAGTTCAAATATTTAAAACTATATGAACAATTATCTATTTCAAATCGTTATGACTTTTGTTTGTCATAAAAGAGGTTTGTTTGGATTCATACTAGCCTATTTGGAATAAAATAAAATGAATTTACTAATATTTCAAAAAATAATAAATAAGATATTTAAAAAATAATTCTATTTACCTAACTAATTCAAATAATTATGACTATTTGAAGAATTATATATTTCAAATCGTTATGACCTTTTGTTTTGTTTACCTAATCATCTTGGTTTGTTTGAAATAAAGTAATAATAGTCTATTAATATTTCAAAAATTAATAAGTGATTTAAAAAATAAATCTATTTATCAAACTAGTTTAAATAGTTATGACTATTTGAGCAATTATTTATTTAAATCGTTATGACTTTTTGTTCTATTATAAAACAATTGTTTCTATTCATACAAGCTTATTTGGATTAAAATAATACTAATTTATTAATATTTCAAAAATTAATAAGTCAAAAATTTTAAAAATAAATATATTTATTGAACTAGACCAAATAATCATGACTATTTGAATAATTATCTATTTCATATCGTTATGACTTTTTGTTTTGTCATAAAAGAATTATTTCAATTCATATAAGCTTATTCAAAATAAAATAATACTAATTTATTAATAATCCAAAAATTAATAATAAACAAATTTAAAAAATGAATTTGTTTACTAAACATACTTAAATAATTATAATCGTTTGAATAATTATCTATTTGAAATAGCATAACCTTTTGTTTTGTTAAAAAAAAATTTCTGTTCATCCAAGCTTATTTCAAATAAAATAATATAAATTTGTTAATATTAAGACAATTAATAAGTAAAAGATTTTAAAAAATAAATTTGTTTACTAAATAAGTTCAAATCATTATGACTATTTGAGTAATTATTTATTTTAACTTGTTATGATTTTTTGTTTTGTTATAGAAAATTATTTATGTTCATACAAGTTTATTCGGATTAAAATAATATTAATTTGCAAATATTTTGACAATTAATAAGTAAAAAATTTAAAAATTAAATATATTTACTGAATAATTTCAAATAGTCATGACTATTTGAATAATTATCTATTTCAAATCATTATGACCTTTTCTTTTGCAATAAAACACTTGTTTCAGTTCATATAAGCTTATTTGCAGTAAGATAATACTAATTTATTAATATTCCAAAAATTAATGAGTAAGAGAATTAAATAAAATATATGTTTACCGAATAAGTTCAAATAGTTATGATTATCTGAATAATTATCTATTTCAAAACATTATAACCTTTTTGTTTTGTCATAAAACAATTGGTTCTATTCATGCAAGCTTATTTCAAATAAAATATTTTAAATTTATTAACAATCCAAAAATTAATAAGTAAAATTTTAAAAAATAAATATGTTTTCTGAATATGTTCAAATAGTTATGATTATTTGAAGAATTATCTATTTCAAATTGTTATGACCCTTTTTTTGGTCATAAACCAATTGTTTCTATTTGTAAAACCTTTTTTTTATATAAAATAATACAAATTTATTAAAATTCCAAAAATTAATAAGTAAAAGATTAAAAAAATAAATTTATTTGCCTAGCAAGTTCAAACAGTTATGACTATTTGAACAATTATTTATTTTAAATTGCTATGATCTTTTGTTTTTTCATAAAACAATTGTTTCTATTCATACAAATTTATTTGAAATAAAATAAAACTAATTTATTAGTATTCTAAAAATTAATAAGTTTGAGATTTAAAAAATAAATCTGTTTACCAAACAAGTTCAAATAGTCATGTCCATTTGAACTATTATCTTTTTCAAATCATAATGACATTGTTTTGTTGTAAAATAATTGTTCTGTTCATGCAAAATTATTCAAAATAAAATAATACTTATATATTAAGATTTTGATAATTAAAAAGAGATTTAAAAACAAAATCTATTTACCAAAACAATTCAAATATTTATGACTATTTGAACACTTATCTATCTCAAATCTTTATGATCTTTATTTTGTCAAAAAACAATTGTTTCCTTTCTTACAAGCTTATTTAGATTAAAATAATACTAATTAAATAATATTCCAAAAGTTAGTAAGTAAGAAATTTAAAAAATAAATGTATTTGTCAAACTAGTTCAAGTAGTTAAGACTATTAGAATAAAACAATTATTTCAGTTCATACAAGCTTATTCAAAATAAAACAATACTAATTTATTAACATTCGAAAAAGTAATGAGCAATACATTTAAAAAAAATAAAATATGTTTGCCAAACAAGTTGAAATAGATTTGACTATTTGAACAATTATCTATTTAAAGTCATTATGACTTTTTGTTTTATCATAAAACAATTGTTTAAGTTCATAAAAACTTATCTAAAATAAAATAATATTACTTTATTAATATTTCAAAAGTAATAAGCAAGATATTTAAAAACTGAAGTTGTTTTTTGAACCACTTCAAATAGTTATGACTATTTGAACAAATATCAATCTCAAATCATTATGATCTTTCTTTTTTCTCATAAAACAATTGTTTTTTATCATACAAGCTTATTCAAATAAAAATAATACTAATTTAATAATATTCTAAAATTAATAAGAGATTTAAAAAATAAATGTGTTTGCCAAATCAGTTCAAATAGTTACAACTATTAGAATAGTTATCTATTTCAAATCATTTTGAACTTTTTAGTTATATAATAATCATTTCAATTCATACAAGTTTATTTAGAATAAAATAATACTAATTTATTAACATTCAAAAAATTAATAAGCATGATATTTGAGAAAATAATCTGTTTACCAAACAAGTTCAAATAGTTATGACTATTTCAACAATTATCTATTTAAAATAATTATGACATTTGTTTTAGTTCATAAAAGCTTATCCAAAATAAAATAATACTACTTTATTAATATTTCAAAAATTAATAAGCAAGAAATTTAAAAAATAAATTAGTTTATCGAATCAGTTCAAATAATCATGGCCATTTAAATAACTATCTATTTTAAATCATTATTACCTTTTATTTTATCATAAAATAATTGTTTTCAACATACAAGCTTTTTCTAAATAAAATAATACTAATTTATTAATATTTCAAGAATTAATAAGAAATTTAAAAAGAAAATAAATTTGTTAAACTAATTTAAATAGTTATGACTATTTGAACAATTATCTGTTTCAAATTTTTATAACCTTTGTTCTATCATAAAATAATTTTTTGCTCATACAAGCTTATTCAAAATAAAATAATAATAATTTAGTGATATTCTAAAAATTAATAACTATAAGATTTAAAAAATAAATTCATTTTTCCATCCAGTTCAAATAGTTAAGACTATATGAACAATTATTTATTTCAAATTGTTATAAACTTTTGTTTTGTCATAAAATAATTATTTCAGCTCATACAAGCTTATTCAGAATAGAATAAAATTAATTTATTAATATTTCAAAATTTTATAAGTAAGGGATTTAGAAAATAATTCTATTTACAAAACCAGTTCAAAAAATTATAACTATTTGCACAATTATCTATTTCAAATTGTTATTATTTTTTGTTTTGTCATAAAACAATTGTTTTTGTTAATATAAGTTTGTTCAAAATAAAATAATACTAATTTATTAATATTTAAAAAATTAATCAGTAAGAGATTTAAAAAGCAAATCTGCTTGCCAAACAATTTCAAATAGTTTTTACTATTTGAATAATTATCTATTTCAAATCATTATAACCTTTTATTTTGTCATCAAACAGTTGGTTCTATTTATACTATTTCATTAGAAATAAAATAATGCAAATTTAATAATATTTCAAAACTTAATAACCAAGAAAATTAAAAAATAAATTTAATTACCGAACCAATTCAAATAGTTAAGACATATGAGTGATTATCTATTTCAAATCGTTATGACCTCTTCTTTTGTCATAAAACAATTATTTTGTTTGTACAAGCTTATTTGGATTAAAATAATACTAATTTCATAATATTTCAACTAATAAGTAAGAGATTAAAAAAATAAATTTGTTTACTGAATCATTTCAAATAGTTTAGACTATTAGAATAATTATATACTTCAAATCGTTTTGACTTTTTGTTTAGTCATAAAACAATTGTTTCATTTCATACAAGCTTATTCAGAATAAATTAATATTAATTTATTAACATTTAAAAAATTAATAAGAAAGAGATTTAAAAAATAAATCTGTTTGCTGAGCAAGTTCAAATAGTTATTATTATTATTTGAACAATTATCCATTTAAAATCATTATAACATTTTAATTTTTCATAAAATAATTGTTTCAATTAATACAAGCTTAAATGGAATAAAATAATATTAATTTATTAATATTTCCTAAATTAATAAGAAATTTAAAAAATAAATATGTTTACCAAATCAATTAAAATAATTATGGCCATTTGAATAATTATTTATTTCAAATCATTATGACCTTTTATTTTGTCATAAAACAATTGTTTTTGATCATACAAGCTTATTCAAAATAAAATAATACTAATTGATTAATATTTTGAAAATTAATAGGTAATAGATTTAAACAATAAATCTGTTTACTGAACCAATTCAAATAGTTATGACTAGTTAAACAATTATCAATCTCAAATTCTTAAAATCTTTGTTTTGTCATAAAACAATTGTTTCTAATCATAGAAGTTTATTCGGTTAAAAGTAATACTAATTTAATAATATTCCAAAAATTAATAAGAGATTAAAAAAATGTATTTGCTGAACCAGTTCAAATAGTTAAAACTATTAGAATAATTATCTATTTCAAAATGTTCAAACCTTTTGTTTAGTCACAAAATATTTGTTTCATGTCTTAGAAGCTTATTCGAAATAAAATAGTCCAAATTTATGAACATTTGGAAAATTAATAAGCAAAAGATTTAAAAAATTAATCTATTTATTGAACAAGCACTACAACAAATTTGGTCATTAGTGATGCATCAAATAATGTCACTAAATATTTGTTTTTCGTCACCCTATATATTTCATGATAAAAAATTAAACATCATGACATTCGTCACATTTGCACCGTTGTTAAAGGTCTAATATGATGAAAGCAAAATATCATCACCTACTGTGAATCTTCCATGATGATAAAATAAAATGTCACCCTATGTTTTTTTTTTTTTTTGTGATGTTAGTTTTCTTTAGCTATTTATGGAAAAAAAAAAGTCATTGAAGGCTATAATTGTCACAAAATAAATGATAAAATCTGATATGTTTACGATGAAAGGTAAATCATTATAGTATTTGTGACATAATTATCATCACCAATGATTATAAGATTTTGTCAAATGTGATAATAAAATTACACATCACCTTATGCTTTTTTTATGATGTTAGTTTTTGTTAGTTATTTATGAAGAAAAACATCATTGAAATCTATAACCATCACAAAATAAATGATAAAATCTAATATATTAGTGACAAAAGATAAATTGTCACAATATTGGTGACACAATTATTGTAAGATAATGTCAAATGTCACAATAAAATCAAATGTCACCTTATGCTTTTTTTGTGACATTAGATTCATTAGCTATATATAAAAAAAAAGTCATTAAATGATTTAATCATAACTAAATAAATGATAAAATTATATTAGTAATGAAAGATAAATTGTCACAGTATTAGTGACACAATTAACATCATTAAATATTATATATAAAATAAAATTGTAATAGTCATTTTGGTAGAATAATCTAATGTAGTGTTCTTACAAATCCACCAAATATTTGAATTAGTTTTAAAATGTAGTGCATTCTCTAAAGTCTACCCTAAAATCATATAGAAATAATATTGTTTAAAAACCAAAAAGTCTTAAAACTATGAAATAGGTAGTCATCGTAGTCTTACCTTCAAGCTCTCAATCCAAATCTTGTGCTAAAGGTGATTGTGTTGATAGTGAATTTGGGTCACTTGAAGCTACAATAATAAATAATTAATAGCAAATATCAAAACAAACCATAATATATACAATAAGATCAAAACAAATAAAAAAACAAACTAATCCATTTTATGCATATCAAATTTTTAAATAAGGCCCTACCTTATCTTAAAGAATAGGCCTTGTCAAGAAATTGACAAGTTAACTTCATAAAGCTCAGTAAATAAATAAAAATCAATCGATTTTTAAAAATTGAGTAACAAAAAAAGTACAAATTCTCACTTTTGAATTAGGTATCGGACAAAGCGTAGATAAAGATCATAACGATTTGAGATGGATAATTGTTTAAATAGTCATAACTATTTCAACCGTTTCCATAAACAAATTTAGTTTTTAAATCTCTTATTAATTTTTAAAATATTAATAAATCAATATTATATTATTCTGAAAATTTTTTGACAAATAGAAACAATTTTCTAATGACAAAAGAAAATGTTATAACAATTTCAAATAGATAATTGTTCAAATGGCCATAACTATTTGAACTTGTTCAGTAAACAGATTTATTTTTTAAATCTCTTACCTATTAATTTTTAAAATATTAATAAATTAGTAATTTTTATTCCAAATAAACTTGTTTGAATAGAAAAAATTGTTTTATGACAAAACAAAAGATCATAACTATTTTAAATAAACAATTGTTCAAACAATCATAACTATTTGAACTTGCTCGGTAAATAGATTTATTTTTTAAATCTTTTACTTATCAATTTTTGGAATATTAATAAACTAGTATTATTTTGTTTCAAATATGCTTGTATGAATAGAAACAATTTGTTTATGGCAAAACAAAAGGTCACAACTATTTGAAATAGATAATTGATCAAATTGTCATAACTATTTGAATGTGCTCAGAAAACTTTTTTTTAATTTTTACTTATTAATTTTTTGAATATTAACAAATTTGTATTATTTTATTTAAAATAAGCTCGTATGAATAGAAAAAATTGTTTTATGACAAAACAAAAATTTGTAGCAATTTGATATAGATACTTGCTCAAATAGTCATAACTATTTGAACTTGTTCAGTAAACAAATTCATTTTTTAAATCTCTTACATATTAATTTTTGGAATATTAATAAATTAGAATTATCTTATTTTAGATAAGTTTGTATGAATAGAAACAATTGTTTTTTGATAAAACAAAAGGTCATAATGATTTGAAATAGATAATTATTCTAACAGTCATAACTATTTGCACTAGTCCAACAAATTCATTTTTTAAATTCGTTACTTATTAATTTTTCGAATGTTAATAAAGTAGCATTACTTTATTCTAAATAAGGCTGTATGAATAGAAATAATTCTTTTATGACAAAACAAATGGTCATCACAATTTAAAATAAATAATGGTTCAAATAGTTATAACTAATTGAATTGTTTAGTAAACAAATTTATATTTTAAATCTCTTTTTTTTATTTTCAAAATATTAATAAATTAATATTATTTTACTTCAAATAAACTTATATGAACAAAAACATTTGTTTTATGAGGAAACAAAGGGTAATAACGATTTGAAATAGATAATTGTTCAAATAGTCATAATTATCTGAACTAGTTTGGTAAACAAAGTTATTTTTTAAATCCCTTATTTACTAACTTTTGAAATATTAATAAATTTGTTTTATTTTATTCTGAATAAGTTACTAAGAACTAAAAAAATTATTTTACGACAAAACAAAAGGTAATAATGATTTAAAATAAAGAATTGTTCATATAGTCTTAGCTATTTAAACTAGTTTGGCAAATACATTTATTTTTAAACCTCTTAGTTATTAATTTTCAAAATATTATTACATTAGTATTATTTTATTTCGAATAAACTTGTATGAATAGAAATAATTGTTCTATAACATAACAAAAAGTTATAATAATTTGAAACATATAATTGTTCAAATAGTCATAACTATTTGAACTAGTTTAGCAAAGAGATTTATTTTTTACATCTCCTACTTATTAATTTTTTAAATATTAGTAAATTAGTATTATAAAATTTTATATCAAATGGGCTTGTATGATGAAAAATAGTTATTTTATGACAAAACAAAAGTTCATAATGATTTGAAATAATAATTATTCAAATGGCCATAATGTTTTGAACTAATTTGATAAACTAATTTATTTTTTAAATCTCTAACTTATCAATTTTTGAAATATTAATAAGTAATAGTATTTTTATTTTGGATATGCTTTACGATAAAAATAAAAGGTCATAATAATTTGAAATAGATAATTGTTCAAACAGTCATAAATATATAAACTTATTCGGTAAATAGATTTATTTTTTTTATTTCTTGCTTATTAATTTTTTGAATGTTAATAAATTAGTATTATTTTATTTTGTTTTGACCTTTTGTATAGTCATATAATAATTGTTTCAATTCGTATATGCTTATTCGAAATAAAATAATACTAATTTATTAACATTCAAAAAATTAATAAGAGATTTGAAAAAATAAATTTATTTACCGAACAAGTTCAAATGTTTATGAATATTTGAACAATTATCTATTTAAAATCATTATAACTTTTTATTTTGTCATAAAACAATTGTTTTAGTTTATAAAAGCTTATTCAAAATAAAATAATGCTACTTTATTAATTTTCAAAAGTTAATAAGTAAGAGATTTAAAAAATAAATCCGTTTACCAAATCAGTTCAAATAATTATAGCCATTTGAACAACTATCTATTTCAAATCATTATTATTTTTTATTTTGTCATATAACAATTGTTATTATAACAATTATCTATTTCAAATCATTGTGACCTTTTGTTTTGTGAAAAAACAATTATTATGTGCGTACAAGCTTATTTAGATTAAAATAATAATAATTTAATAATATTTCAAAAATTAATAAGTAAGAGATCTAAAAAATAAATTTGATTATCGAATCAGTTCAAATCATTGAGACTATTAGAACAATTATCTATTTCAAATCATATTGACCTTTTGTTTAGTCAAAAAATAATTGTTTTAGTCATACATGCTTATTCATAATAAATTAATACTAATTTATTAACATTAAAAAAATTAATAAGAAAGAGATATAAGAAATAAATCTGTTTATCAAACAAATTCAAATGGTTATTACTATGTGAACAATTGTCTATTTAGAAAAGTTATAACCTTTCGATTTGTCAAAAAATAATTGTTTTAGTTAATACTAGCTTAGATGGAATAAAATAATACTAATTTATTAATATTTCCTAAATTAATAAGTAAAAAATTTTTAAAAATAAATATGTTTACCAAATTAGTTAAAATAATTACGGCCATTTGAATGATTATGGATTTCAAATCATTATGACATTTTGTTTTGTCATAAAACAATTATTTTTTATCATACAAGTTTATTCGAAATAAAATAATAATAATTTATTAATATTTCAAAAATTAATAAGTAAGAGATTTAAAAAATAAATCTATTTACCAAACCAGTACAAATAGTTATGACTATTTGAACAATTATCAATCTTAAATTGTTAAGATCTTTGTTTTGTCATAAAACAATTGTTTTTGGTCTTAGAAGCTTATTTGGTTAAAAATAATACTAATTTAATAATATTTCAAAAATTAATAAGAGATTTAAAACATAATTGTGTTTGTTGAACCAGTTCAAATAGTTAAAACTATTGGAATAATTATCTATTTCAAATCGTTTTAACCTTTTGTTTAGTCATAAAATATTTGTTTCATATCTTACAAGCTTATGTAGAATAAAATAATCCAAATTTATTAGCTTTAAAAAATTAATAAGTAAAAGATTTGAAAAAAAATAAATATGTTTATCAAGCAAGTTAAATAGTTATGACTGTTTGAACAATTATTTATTTAAAATCATTATAACCTTTGGTTTTGACAAAACAATTGTTTGGGTTCATAAAATCTTATCCAAAATAAAATAATACTAATTTCTTAATATTTCAAAAATTAATAAGGAAGAGTTTTAAACAATAATTTGTTTACCAAATAAATTTAAATAGTTTGACTATTTGAACAATTATTTATTTAAAATTGTTATGACCTTTTCTTTTGTCATAAAACATTTGTATCAATTCATACAAGCTTATTCAAAATAAAATAATACTAATTTATTAATATTTTGAAAATTAATAAGTAAATGATTTAAAAAGTGAATATGTTTACCGAATCAGCTCAAATAATTATGGCCATTTCAGTAATTATCTATTTCAAATCGTTATTAGCTTTTGTTTGGTCATATAACAATTGTTTTTTATCATACATGTTTAATCGAAATAAAATAATACTAATTTATTAATCTTTTAAAAATTAATGAGTAAGAGATTTTAAAAAATAAATCTGCTTACCAAACCAATTTAAATAGTTTTGACTATTTAAACAATTGTATACTTGAAATCATTATAACTTTTTGTTTTGTCATAAAATAATTACTTTTGTTCATACTAGCTTATTCAAAACAAAATAATACTAATTTAATAACTAAGAGATTTAAAAAATAATTTTTTTTTGTTGAACATGTTCAAATAGTTAAGACTATATGACCAATTATCTATTTCAAATCATTATGACCTTTTGTTTTGACATAAAACTAATTTTTTCAATTTATACTAGCTTATTTGGAATAAAATAAAATGAATTTATTAATATTTTAAAAATTAATAATTAAGAGATTTAAAAAATAATTTCGTTTACCTAACCAGTTCAAATACTTATGATTATTTGAACAATTATCTATTTAAAATTGTTATGACCTTCTGTTTTGTCATAAAATAAATGTTTTTGTTCATATAAGTTTTGTTCGAAATAAAATAATACTAATTTATTAATATTTTAAAAATTAATAGGTAGGAGATTTAAAAAATAAATATATTTATTGAACAAGTTCAAATAGTCATGTATGTTTGAAAAATTATCTATTTGAAATCGTCATGACCTTTTGTTTTGTCATAAAACAAACTGGTCATTCAAAATTATTTAGAATAAAACAATACTAATATATTAATATTTTGAAAATTAATAAGAGATTTAAAAACTAAATCTATTCAAGAAAACATTTCAAATAGTTATAACTATTTAAATAATTATCTATCTCAAATCGTTATGATCTTTATTTTATCATAAAACAATTGTTTCTTTTCATACAAGCTTATTTAGATTAAAACAATACTAATTTAATAATATTTCAAAAATTAATAAGTAAAAGATTTAAAATAATAAATGTGTTTGCCAAACTAATTCAAATAGTTAAGACTATTAGAACAATTATCAATTTCAAATAATTCTGACCTTTTGTTTAGGCATAAAATAATTATTTTAGTTCATACAAGCTTATTTAAAATAAAATAATACTAATTTATTAACATTTGAAAAATTAATGAGCAAGAGATTTAAAAAAATAAATGTGTTTACTGAAGAACAAATAGATTTGAGTATTTGAACAATTATCTATTTAAAGTTGTTTGACCTTTTGATTTGTCATAAAACAATTGTTTTATCTCATAAAAACTTATCCAAAATAAAATAATACTACTTTACTAATATTTGAAAAATTAATGAGCAAGAGATTTAAAAACTAAATCTATTTACCAAACCAGTTCAAATAGTTATGACTATTTGAACAATTATCTATCTCAAATCATTCTGATCTTTGTTTTGTCATAAAACAATTGCTTCTATTCATACAAGCATATTTGGAGTAAAATATTGCTAAACTAATAATATTCTAAAATTAATAAGTAAGAGTTTTAAAAAATAAATATGTTTGCCGAACTAATTCAAATAGTCAAGACTATTAGAATAATTATCTATTTCAAATCATTCTAACTTTTTGTTTAGTCATAAAACAATTGTTTTAGTTCATACATGCTTATTCGAAATAAAATAATACTATTTTATTAATATTCAAAAAATTAATAAGCAAAAAATTTTAAAAAATAAATTTGTTTTCTAAACAAATTCAAATAGTTAGGACTATTTGAACAATTATCTATTTAAAATCATTATGACATTTTGTTTTATAATAACATAATTGTTTCAGTTCAGAAAAGCTTATCCAAAATGAAATAATATTAATTTATTAATATTTCAAAAATTAAGAAGTTGGAGATTGAAAAATAAATCAATTTATCGAACCAGTTTAAATAATTATGGCAATTTGAACAATTATATATTTCAAATTGTTATGAACAATTGTTTTGTCATAAAACAATTGTTTTTCATCATATAGGCCTATTTAGAATAAAATAGTACTAATTTATTAATATTTCAAAAATTATTGAGTAGGAGATTTAAAAAATAAATATGTTTATTAAACTAGTTCAAATAGTTATGACTATTTGAACAATTATATATTTCAAATTGTTATAACCTTTTGTTTTGTCATAAAACAATTATGTATGTTCATACCAACTTATTCAAAATAAAATAATACTAATCAATAATATTATGAAAATTAATAACTAAGAGATTTAAAAAGTAAATTTGTTTGCCAAACCAATTCAATTAGTGAAGGCTATATGAATAATTATCTATTTCAAATGGTTATGACCTTTTTGTTTTGTAGTAAAACAAATGTTTTTGTTCATATAAGTTTGTTCATAATAAAATAATATTAATTTATTAATATTTTGAAAATTAATAAGAGATTTAAAAAATAAATTAATTTACCAAATCAGTTCAATTAGTTATAACAATTTGAACAATTATTTATTTCTAATCATTATGACTATTTGTTTTGTCGTAAAACAATTTTTTCTATCGATACAATCTTATTCAGAATAAAGTAATGTTAATTTATTAATATTCTAAAAATTAATAAGTAATGGACTTAAAAAATGAATCTATTGCCTTGACCAATGCAAACAGTTTTGACTATTTGAACAAATATCTATTTCAAATCATTATGACCTTTTGTTTTGTCACAAAGCAATTGTTTCTGTTCCTACAAGCTTATTTGGAATAACTTAATTTTAATTTATTAATATTCCAAAAATTAATAAGTAAAAGATTTAAAAATTGAATATGTTTATTGAATAAATTCAAATAGTTATGACCATTTGAGCGATTACCTATTTCAAATCGCTATAACCTTTTGTTTTGTCATAAAATAATTTTTTCTATTTATACAAGCTTATTTCAATTAAAATAATATAAATTTATTAATATTCAAACAATTAATAAGTAAAAGATTTAAAAAACAATTCTATTTACCGAATAATTCAAATAATTATGACTATTTAAATAATTATTTATTTTAAATCGTTATGACTCTTTGTTTTGTCATAAAACAATTTTTGTTCATAGAAGCTTATTTGGATTAGAGTAATGTTAATTTATTAATATTTCAACAATTAATAAGTAAAAGATTTCAAAAACAAATATGTTTAGCTAATAAGTTCAAATAATCATAACTATTTGAATAATTATCTATTTCAAATCGTTATGACCTTTTGTTTCATCATAAAACAATTGTATGAATTCATATAGGCTTATTCGAAATAAAATAATACTTATTTATTAATATTCCAAAAATTAATGGGCAAGAGATTTAAAAAATGAATTTATTTACTGAACAAGTTCGAATTATTATGATTATTTGAACAATTTTCTATTTCAAATCATTATGACATTTTTTTTGTCATAAAATAATTTTTCTGTTCGTACAAGCTTATTCCAAATAAAATAATATTAATTTATTAATATTCCAAAAAATTAATAAGAAAAAACTTAAAAAATAAATCTATTCTCTGAACATGTTTAAATAGTTACGGCTATTTGAACAATTATGTATTTCAAATAGTTATGACCTTTTGTTTGGTCATAAACCAATTGTTTCTATTCATACAAGTGTATTCGAAATAAAATAATACTAGTTTATTAATATTCCAAAAATTAATAAGATTTAAAAAAATAAATTTGTTTACTGAGTAAGTTTAAATAGTTATTATACCTATTTGAACAATTATTTTTTTCAAATAGTTATGATCTTTTATTTTGTTGTAAAACAATTGTTTCTATTCATACAAGTTTATTCAAAATAAAATAATACTATTTTATTAATATTTTGAAAATTAATAGGTAGGAGATTTAAAAATAAAATATGTTTACCAAACAAGTTCAAAAAATCATGTCCATTTGAATAATTATCTATTTCAAATCGTTATGACCTTTTATTTTTTAATAAAACAATTACTTTTGTTCATGCAAAATTATTCAAAATAAAACAATATTGATATATTAATATTTTGAAAATTAATAAGAGATTTAAAAACTAAATTTGTTTATAGAAATAGTTTAAATAGTTTTGACTATGTGAAAAATTATCTATCTCAAATCATTATGATCTTTATTTCATCATAAAACAATTGTTTCTTTTCATACAAACTTATTTAGATTAAAATAATACTAATTTAATAATATTCTAAAAATTAAAAAGTAAGAGATTAAAAAAAAAAAGTGTTTGCCAAACTAGTTCTAATAGTTAAGATTATTAGAATAATTTTATGTTTCAAATCATTTTGACCTTTTGTTTAGTCATAAAATAATTATTTTAATTTATACAAGCTTATTTAGAATAAAGTAATACTAATTTATTAACATTCAAAAATTTAATGAGTAAGAGATTTAAAAAAAATCTATTTACTGAACAAGTTCAAATAGATTTGACTATTTGAACAATTATTTATTTAAAGTCGTTAGACCTTTTATTTTGACATAAAACAATTGCTTCAATTCATCAAAAATTATCCAAAATAAAAAAAAAATACTACTTTATTATTTCAATAATTAAAAAGCATGTTATGACTATTTGAACCAATATCAATCTCAAATCATTATGATATTTGTTTTCTCATAAAACAGTTGTTTCTAATCATACAAGCTTATTTGGATAAAAATAATAGTAATTTAATAAAGTTCTAAAAATTAGTATTTGCTGAACTAGTTCAAATATTTAAGACTATTAGAATAATTTTTAATTTCAAATTATTTTGACATTTTGGTTAGTCATATAATAATTGTTTCAATTCATACAAGCTTATTCGGAATAAAATAAAACTAATTGAATAACATTCAAAAAATTAATAAGTAAGAGATTTGAAAAAATAACTTTGTTTACTAAACAAGTTCAAATAGTTATGACTCTGAATAATTATCAATTTAAAAGCATTACGACCTTTTGTTTTGTCATAAAAAATTGTTTTAGTTCACAAAAACTTATCCAAAATAAAATAATACTACTGTATTAATATTTCAAAAGTTAATAAGTAAGAGATTTAAAAAATAAATTAGTTTACTATGTTAGATAAAATAATTATGGCCATTTAAATAACTATCTATTTCAAATTGTTATTACCTTTTGTTTTCTCACAAAACAATTGCTTTTCAATATATAAGCTTATTCGAAATAAAATAATATTAATTTACTAATATTTCAAGAATTAATAAGAGATTTAAAAAATAAATCTGTATACCAAACCAGTTCAAATAGTTATGACTATTTGAACAATTATCTATTTCATATTGTTATAATTTTTTATTCTATCATAAGATAATTTTTTTCTGTTCATATAAGTTTATTCAGAATAAAATAATACTAATTTAGTAATATTTTAGAAATTAATCAATAAGAGATTTAAAACATAAATCTGTTTACTAAACCATTTAAAATTGTTTTGACTATTTGAATAATTATCTATTTCAAATCATTATAACTTTTTATTTTGTCATCAAACAATTGGTCTTGTTCATACTACTTTATTCAAAATAAAATAATACTAATTTAATAAAATTTTGAAACTTAATAACCAAGAAAATTAAAAAAATAAATCTAATTATTGAATCAGTTCAAATAGTTAAGACTATATGAATAATTATCTGTTTCAAATCATTATGACCTTTTTCTTTTATCATAAAACAATGTTTTATTCATACAAGCTTAATCTGATTAAAATAATGTTAATTTAATAATATTTCAAAAATTAATAAGTAAGATATTTAAAAAATAAATTTTTTTATCGAATTAGTTCAAATGGTTAAGATTATTAGAATAGTTATCTATTTCAAATCGTTTTGACCTTTTGTTTAGTCATAAAACAATTGTTTTAGTTTATCCAAGCTTATTCAGAATAAATTAATACTAATTTATTAACATTCAAAAAATTAATAAGAAAGAGATCTAAAAAAATCCGTTTACCAAACAAGTTCAAATAGTTATTACTATTTGAACAATTGTCTATTTAAAATCATTATAACTTTTTAATTCGTCACAAAACAATTCTTTCAGTTAAAACAAGCTTAGAAGGAATAAAATAATATAATTTGTTAATACTTACTAAAATAATAAGTAAGAGACTTAAAAAATAAATTTGTTTATCAAATTAGTTAAAATAATTATAGCCATTTAAGTGATTATCTATTTCAAATTGTTATGACTTTTTGTTGTCATAAAACAATTATTTTTCATCATACAAACTTATTCAAAATAAAATAATACTATTTTATTAATATCTCAAAAATTAATAAGTAAGAGATTTAAAAAATAAATATGTTTACCGAATCAGTTCAAATAGTTATGATTATTTGAACAATTATCAATCTCAAATCGTTAAGATCTTTGTTTTGTCATAAAACAATTGTTTCTGATCGTAGAAGCTTATTTGATTAAAAATAATACTAATTTAATAATATTCTAAAAATTAATAAGTAAGATATTTAAAAAATAAATGTGTTTGCCGAGTCAATTTAAATAGTTAGAACTATTAGAATAAATATGTATTTCAAATCATTTTGACCTTTTATTTAGTCATAAAATATTTGTTTCATATTTTACAAGCTTATTTAGAATAAAATAATTTAAATTTATTAATATTCAAAAAACTAATAAGGAAATGATTTGCAAAAATAAATCTATTTACCAAACAAGTTCAAATAGTGATGACTATTTAAATAAATATTTATTTAAAATTATTATGACCTTTTGTTTCAACATAAAACAATTGTTTCAGTTCATAAAAAGCTTATCCAAAATAAATAATACTAATTTCTTAATAATTCAAAAATTAATAACCAAGAGTTTAAAATAAATTTGTTTATCGAACAAATTCAAATAGTTATGACCATTTGAGCAATTGTCTATTTAAAATGTTATGACCTTTTTGTTTTGTCATAAAGCAATTGTTTGAATTCACACAAGCTTAGTCAAAATAAAATAATGCTAATTTATTACTATTTTGAAAATTAATGAACGATTTAAAAGGTGAATCTATTTATCGATTCAGTTCAAATAATTATGGCCATTTTAACAATTATCTATTTCAAATCATTATTACCTTTTGTTTGGTCATGTAACAATTGATTTTTATCATATATGTTTATTTGAAATAAAATAATAGTAATTTATTAATCTTTCAAAAAATAATAAGTAAGAGATTTTTTAAAAAAAATCTTTTTACCGAACTAGTTTAAATAGTTATAACTATTTGAGCAATTGTATACTTCAAATCATTATAACCTTTTGTTTTGCCATAAAACAATTATTTATGTTCATACAAGCTTATTCAAAATAAAACAATACTAATATGAAAATATTCTTAAAATTAATAATTAAGAGATTTAAAATATAAATTTATTTGCCAAACTAGTTCAAATAGTTAAGACTGTATGAACAATTATCTATTTCAAATCATTTTTGTTTTGTCATAAAATAATTTTTTTCAATTCATACTAGCTTATTTGGAAAAAAAAATTGAACTTATTAATATTTCAAAATTTAATATGTAAAAGATTTAAAAAATAATTCTGTTTACCTAACCAGTTCAAATAATTATGATTATTTGAATAATTATCTATTTCAAATCGCTATGACCTTTTGTTTGGTCATAAAATAAATGTTTTTGTTCACTTAAGTTTGTTCAAAATAAAATAATATTAATCTATTAATATTTCAAAAATTAATAATAGATTTAAAAAAATAAATCCATTTATCAAACCGGTTCAAAAAGTTATGACTATTTGAGCAATTGTTTATTTCAAATTCTTATGATTTTTTGTTATATTACAAAACAATAATTTTTGCTTGTAAAAGCTTATTTAGATTAAAATAATACTAATTTATTAATATTTTCAACAATTAATAAGTAAAAAAATTTTAAAATAAATATGTTTATTGAATAAAATCAATAGTCATAACTATTTGAATAAGTATTTATTTAAAAATTGTTAAGACCTTTTTATTTTATCATAAAAAATTATTTCAGTTCATATTAGCTGGTTTGAAAAAAATATTACTAAGTTATTAATATTCTGAAAATTAATAATTAAGAGATTTAAAAAATGAATATATTTACCAAACAAGTTTGAATAATTATAAGTATTTGAACAATTATCTATTTGAAATCGCTATAACCTTTTGTTTTGTCACCAAAAGATTTTTTCTATTCATACAAGTTTATTTTGAATAAAATAATATACTTTATTAATACTAAGACAATTAATAGTTAAAAGATTTAAAAAATAAATTTGTTTACCAAACAAGTTCAAATCTTTATGGCTAATTGAACAATTATTTATTTTAAATTGTTAGGTAGTACACTAAGTGTGGAACACATTTTTGCACAACTAGTCTTGTATTTTAGCAGGTGCGATACTCAAGCTAAATTGTACAACTAAGGATGCTCTACAATCACCATAGGTAACCTCTTCCTCCTCTCTAAAGTTTTGATCCTCTTTAGCCAGCTTCTTTTTATTTTTCTCCAAGTCTTCCTCAACTTGAGCCATAATCTTCTCATTTGGGCATTCTTAGGCAATGCGTCCAAGCCCTTGACATTTAAAACACCTTTTGGTTTATGCACTAAACTGAGACTTGCTTGTTGAGGTTTCATCTTTCTTCTGGGGCTACTTTGGAATGGGCATAAAGGGAACAATAGTCTTAGATGAGCCACCATTATTGTTATAGCCTTCTCGAGATCCAAATCTTAAGTTGCTACCATGAGCCTTCTTTTGTTGTCTTTCTACCTTAAGGGCAAGCTTACATGCATCATTGAAAGTCCAATAGGGTTATAGTTGGACCATATTAACTATCTCAATCTTCAATCCTTCAAGATACCAGGCAATAGTCTGCTTTTCCTGTCCCACCAATTCACATTTTAACATAAGGTTATCAAACTCAACTATAAACTCCTCCACTAAAAGATCTCTTTGCTTCAAGTTATAGAGCCTAAGTAAGATATCTTGCCAAAAGTCGTATGGGAGATACTTTCTCTTTAACTCTCTTTTCATCTTCTCCCAAGTTGTAAATTTTCTCCTACCTTCTCTTTCCCTTTGCTTTTTCAAAATTTTCCACCAAAAAGATACATGCTTTCTAAGTTTGATGGTCATTAGCTTCACTTTACGATGTTCAGGGGCATCATGGTATTGAAATATGCATTCCATTATATGTAGCCAATCTAAGAATTATTTAGGTTTCATCTTCCCTTTAAACTCAGGAATCTCTATCTTCGGATTGATTATGCTAAATTGAAGTTGGTTTCTGTGTAGACAGTCTCTAACTTACTGTGGGTGAGATGGGGTGCTATCATTAGAATCACTGTTGTTTCTATGGTATGGATTGGCCTCTCTTTCATCTTCTTCATTCCTCCTTCTTCGCCTCTTTATCTCCCTTTTTTTTTCTTGTATATACAATTATTGTTGTAGTTGAAGAATCTATTGCCACATTTCCTCTATGAGGGCATCCCTTGGGTGAACATTTGCAGTTGCTACAACATCAGTGTTAGCTTCAACATCTTTTACTAGTGCTTGATGATGACAACCTGCCATAACTCTGATACCAATTTGATGTTGGAAATTGATGGTTAAGATGTTGAAGAGTAACTACAAATAGAAATAGCTCACAAAGAAGAAAACTCACAAGAAGTTAAATAATGGTAGAATATGATTATTGGATTGAAAAGGATAAAAGTTCACCACCAAGACTAGACACTAAGGGATACAAAAACACCACCGTAAGAATTCTAATAAAGGATATAGAACAATAAAAGTTCACCACTCTAAGAAATCCACCTAAGAGATACAAAACTTGAAAAACAATCTAAAAGATTGCTTAAGGATAAAGAAAACTCTATTCTGCCTTCTACTAAAGAATAATAGAAAATAAATAAGCTAGGAACATCCCTCCAAGTATGGGAACTTTCAAATTGAATTGCTAGAATTATGCCTAAAATCAAGGGATTTGCATGTGAACCCATTTACTCTTATAGATTATATAATAATGAATCTGACCATAATCCATCCATCTTCATGCTATTCTTTTCTAGCTAGTGTGAACATAATCTCCTTATTCCAACTCACCTTATTTTTGCATTTATTTAGTGGATTTAGACCAAAGATAAGCCCATCTTATTTTTGGATAAGTCTTCCTTAGTCTCAACCCAAGTTGTAAGATGTGTTGACACTCTAGAGTCATAATTATTTGAAATAAATAATTGTTCAAATAGTTATAATTCTTTGAATTGGTTCGATAAATAAAATTATTTCCTAAATCTCTTATAAAGTTTTGAAATATTAATAAATTATTTCTCCTCTAATTCGAATAAGCTTGTATAAGCTGAGGTAATTGTTTTATGATAAAACAAAAGGTCATAAAAATTTGAGATAAATAATTGTTCATATAGTCATAATTGTTTGAATTGGTTCGACAAATGGATTTATTTTTTAAATCTCTTAGTTATTAATTTTCAGAATATTACTAAATTAGTATATTTTATTCTGAATAAGCTTGTATGAATAGAAATAAATGTTTTATTATAGAATAAAATGTTATAACAATTTGAAATAGATAATTGTTCAAATAGTCATAACTATTTGATTTGGTTCGGTAAACAAATTTATTTTTTAAACCTCTTTATTAAATTTTGAAATATTTGTAAATTAATATTATTTTATTTTAAATAAGCTTGTATGCTGAAAAAAAATTGTTTTATTACAAAACAAAAGGTAATAACAATATGAAACAGATAATTGTTCAAATGGCCATAATTATTTAAACTTATTTAGTAAACTGATTTATTTTTTAAATCTCTTACTTATTAACTTTCAAAATAATAATAAAGTAGCACTATTTTCTTTTGAATAAGCTTTTGTGAACTAAAATAATTATTTTATAACAAAACAAAAGGTCATAATGATTTTAAATCGATAATTGTTCAAATAATAATAACTCATTGAACTTGTTTAGTAAACAAATTTATATTTTCAAATCTCTTCCTTATTAATTTTTGGAATTTTAATAAAAGTTCACCACCAAGAGTAGACACTAAGGGATACAAAAACACCACCGTAAGAATTCTAATAAAGGATACAGAATAATAAAAGTTCACCACTCTAAGAAATCCACCTAAGAGATACAAAACTTGAAAAACAATCTAAAAGATTGCTTAAGGATAAAGAAAACTCTATTCTGCCTTTTACTAAAGAATAATAGAAAATAAATAAGCTAGGAACATCCCTCCAAGCATGTGAACTTTCAAATTGAATTGCTAGAATCATGCCTAAAATCAAGGGATTTGCATGTGAACCCATTTACTCTTATAGATTATATAATAATGAATCTGACCATAATCCATCCATCTTCATGCTCTTCTTTTCCAGCTAGTGTGGACATAATCTCCTTATTCCAACTCACCTTATTTTTGCATTTATTTAGTGGATTTAGACCAAAGATAGGCCTATCTTATTTTTGGATAAATCTTCTTTAGTCTCAACCCAAGTTGTAAGATGTGTTGACATTCTGGAGTCATAATGATTTGAAATAGATAATTGTTCAAATAGTTATAATTCTTTGAATTGGTTCGATAAATAAAATTATTTTCTAAATTTCTTATAAATTTTGAAATATTAATAAATTATTTCTACTCTATTTCGAATAAGATTGTATGAGCTAAGGTAATTGTTTTATGATAAAACAAAAGGTCATAAAAATTTGAGATAAATAATTGTTCATATAGTCATAATTGTTTGAATTGGTTCGACAAATGGATTTATTTTTTAAATCTCTTAGTTATTAATTTTCAGAATATTACTAAATTAGTATATTTTATTCTGAATAAGCTTGTATGAATAGAAATAAATGTTTTATTATAGAATAATATGCTATAACAATTTGAAATAGATAATTGTTCAAATAGTCATAACTATTTGATTTGGTTCGGTAAACAAATTTATTTTTTAAAAATCTTTATTAAATTTTGAAATATTTGTAAATTAATATTATTTTATTTTAAATAAGCTTGTATGTTGAAAAACAATTGTTTTATTACAAAACAAAAGGTAATAACAATATGAAACAGATAATTGTTCAAATGGCCATAATTATTTAAACTTATTTAGTAAACTAATTTATTTTTTAAATCTCTTACTTATTAACTTTCAAAATAATAATAAAGTAGCACTATTTTCTTTTGAATAAGCTTTTGTGAACTAAATTAATTGTTTTATAACAAAACACAAGGTCATAACGATTTTAAATTGATAAATGTTCAAATAATAATAACTCATTGAACTTGTTTAGTGAACAAATTTATATTTTCAAATCTCTTGCTTATTAATTTTTGGAATGTTAATAAAAGTTCATGACCAAGACTAGACACTAAGGGATACAAAAACACCACCGTAAGAATTCTAATAAAGGATATAAAACAATAAAAGTTCACCACTCTAAAAAATCCACCTAAGAGATACAAAACTTGAAAAACAATATAAAAGATTGCTTAAGGATAAAGAAAACTCTATTCTGCCTTCTACTAAAGAATAATAGAAAATAAATAAGCTAGGAACATCCCTCCAAGCATGGGAACTTTCAAATTGAATTGCTAGAATTATGCTTAAAATCACGGGACTTGCATGTGAACCCATTTACTCTTATAGATTATATAATAATGAATCTGACCATAATCCATCCATCTTCATGCTCTTCTTTTCCAGCTAGTGTGAACATAATCTCCTTGTTCCAACTCACCTTATTTTTGCATTTATTTAGTGGATTTGGACCAAAGATAGGCCCATCTTATTTTTGGATAAGTCTTCCTTAGTCTCAACCTAAGTTGTAAGATGTGTTGAGACTCTGGAGTCATAATGATTTGAAATAGATAATTGTTCAAATAGTTATAATTCTTTGAACTGGTTCGATAAATAAAATTATTTTCTAAATCTCTTATAAAGTTTTGAAATATTAATAAATTATTTCTACTCTATTTCGAATAAGCTTGTATGAGCTGAGCTAATTGTTTTATGATAAAACAAAAGGTCATAAAAATTTGAGATAAATAATTGTTCATATAGTCATAATTGTTTGAAATGTTCGACAAATGGATTTATTTTTTAAATCTCTTAGTTATTAATTTTTAGAATATTACTAAATTAGTATGTTTTATTCTGAACAAGCTTGTATGAATAGAAATAATTGTTTTATTATGGAATAAAATGTTATAACAATTTGAAATAGATAATTGTTCAAATAGTCATAACTATTTGATTTGGTTCAGTAAACAAATTTATTTTTTAAACCTCTTATTAAATTTTGAAATATTTGTAAATTAATATTATTTTATTTTAAATAAGCTTGTATGTTGAAAAGCAATTGTTTTATTACAAAACAAAAGGTAATAACAATATGAAACAGATAATTGTTCAAATGGCCATAATTATTTGAACTTATTTAGTAAACTGATTTATTTTTTAAATCTCTTATTAACTTTCAAAATAATAATAAAGTAGCACTATTTTCTTTTGAATAAGCTTTTGTGAACTAAAATAATTGTTTTATAACAAAACAAAAGGTCATAACAATTTTAAATCGATAATTGTTCAAATAATAATAACTCATTGAACTTGTTTAGTAAACAAATTTATATTTTCAAATCTCTTGCTTATTAATTTTTAGAATGTTAATAAATTAATATTATTTTATTCTAAACAAGCTTGTATGAACTGAAACAATTATTATAGGACTAAACAAAAGGTTAGAATGATTTGAAATATATAATTATTCTAATAGTCTTAGCTATTTGAACTAGTTTGGCAAATACATTTATTTTTAAAATCTTTCACTAATTGTTGGAATATTATTAAATTAGTATTATTTTTATCCGAATAAGCTTGTGTGATTAGAAATAATTATGTTATAAGAAAACAAAGATCATAATAATTTGAGATTAATATTTGTTCAAATAGTCATAACTATTTGAACTAGTTCAAAAAACAACTTTAGTTTTAAATCTTTTGCTTATTAATTTTTGAAATGTTAATAAAGTAGTATTATTTTATTTTGAATAAGATTTTATGAAATGAAACAATTGTTTTATGACAAAATAAAAGGTCATAACGACTTTAAATAAATAATTATTTAAATAGTCAAATATATTTGAACTTGTTTGATAAATAGATTTATTTTATTTAAATCTCTTGCTCATTAATTTTTTGAAAGTTAATAAATTACTATTATTTTATTTTGAATAATCTTGTATGAACTGAAATAATTGTTTTATGACTAAATAAAAGGTAAGAATGATTTGAAACAGATAATTGTTCTAATAGTCTTAACTATTTCAATTGGTTTGGTAAACTCATTTATTTTTTAAATCTCTTTCTTATTATTTTTTAGAATATTATTAATTTAGTGATATTTTACTTCGAATAAGCTTGTATGAACAAAAGCAATTATTTTATTACAAAACAAAGACCATAATGATTTGAGATAGATAATTATTCAAATACTCATAAGTATTTGAATTGGTTCGATAAACAGATTTAATTCTTAAATCTCTTATTAATTTACAAAATATTAATAAATTAGTATTATTTTATTCTGAATAATTTTGTATTAATAGAAACAATCATTTTATGATAAAACAAAATGTCATAATGATTTGAAATAGATAATAATTCAAATAGACATGACTATTTAAACTTGTTCAGTAGATAGATTTATTTTTTCAAAATTTCCAACTTATTAATTTTTAGAATATTCATAAATTAGTATTATTTTATTTCAAATAAAATTGTATGGATAGAAACAATTGTTTTATGACAAAAGAAAAGATCAAAATGATTTGAAATAAATAATTATTTGAAGAGTCATAACTATTTGAACTCACTCGGTAAATAGATTTATTTTTTAAATCTTTTACTTATTAATTTTTAGAATTTTAATAAATTAGTATCATTTTATTCCAAATAAGCTTTTATGAACAGAAACAATTGGTTTATGACGAAACAAAAGCTCATAACAATTTCAAATGGATAATTATTCAAATAGTTATAACTATTTGAACATGTTCAAAAAACATATTTATTTTTAAAATTTTTACTTATTAATTTTTGAAATATTAATAAATTTATATTACTTTATTCAAATATAAGCTTGCATGAATAGAACCAATTGTTTTATGACAAAACAAACAATCATAATGTTTTGAAATAGATAATTGTTTAGATAATCATAACTATTTGAACATGTTCGATAAATAGATTAATTTTTAATTTTCTTACTTATTAATTTTTAGAATATTAATAAATTAGTATTACTTTATTTCAAATAAGCTTATATGAACTAAAACAATTGTTTTATTACAAAACAAAAAGTCACAATGATTTGAAATAAATAATTATTCAAATACTCATGACCATTTGAACTTGTTCGATAAACATGTTTATTTTTTAAATCTTTTACTTATTATTTGTTGAAATATTAATAAATTAATTTTTTTTAATCTGAATAAGCTTGTATAAACATAAACAATTGTTTTATGACAAAAAAAGCTATAACAATTTGAAATAAATAACTGTTCAAATTATCATAAAGATTTGAACTTGTTTGGTAAATAGATTTATTTGTTAGATCTTTTACTTATTAATTGTCTTAATATTAATAATTTTATATTATTTTATTCGAAATAAACTTCTATGAATAGAAAAAAAATCATTTTATAACTAAACAAAAGGTTATAGCAATTTTAAATAGATAATTGTTCAAATAATCATAATTATTTAAATTTGTTCGTTAAACAGATTCATTTTTTAAATCTCTTAATTATTAATTTTCAAAATATTAATAACTTAGTATTATTTTATTTCGAATAAGCTCATTTGAATCAAAATGATTTTTTTATGACAAAACAAAAAGTCATAACAATTTGAAATAGATAATTATTCAAACAATCATGACTATTTGATCTAGTTTGGTAAGCATATTTATTTTTAAAATTTTTTATTTATTCATTGTTGAAATATTAATAAATTGGTATTAATTTAATCCAAATAAGCTTGTATGAACATAAACTATTGTTTTATAACAGAACAAAAAGTTATAACAATTTGAAATAAATAATTGCCTAAATAGTCATAACATTTTTTACTGGTTTGATAAATATTAATAAATTAGTATTATTTTATTTTAAACAAACTTATATTAACAAAATCAATTATTTTATGACAAAATAAAAAATAATAATAATTTGAAAGAGATAATTGTTCAAATAGTTATAATTATTTGAACTGGTTTAGTAAAAAGAATTATTTTCTAAATCTCTTATAATTTTTTTAAATATTAATAAATTAGTTTTACTTTATTCTGAATAAGCTTGTATGAGTTGAAATAATTGTTTTATGACAAAACAAAAGATCATAACAATTTGAGATAAATAATTGTTCATATAGTCTTAATTGTTTGAATTGGTTCGGCAAATGAATTTATTTTTTAAATCTCTTAGCTACTAATCTTTAGAATATTACTAAATTAGTATTATTTTATTCCAAATAAGCTTGTATGAATAGAAACAATTGTTTTATTATAGAACAAAATGTTACAACAATATGAAATAGATAATTGTTCAAATAGTCATAACTATTTGAACTGGTTTAGTAAACAGATTTATTTTTTAAATCTCTTATTAATTTTTGAAATATTAGTAAATTAATATTATTTTATTTCAAACAAGCTTATATGCTGAAAAACAATTGTTTTATGATAAAACAAAAGGTAATAACAAATTGAAACAAATAGATGTTCAAATGGCCATAATTATTTAAACTTATTCAGTAAACTAATTTATTTTTTAAATCTCTTACTTATTAACTTTTGAAATAATAATAAAGTAGTATTATTTTCTTTTGGATAAGCTTTTATGAACTAAAACAATTGTTTTATGACAAAACAAAAGGTCATAATGAATTTAAATCAATAATTGTTCAAATAGTCATAACTTTTTAAACTTGTTCAGTAAACAAATTTATCTTTTCAAATCTCTTGCTTATTAATTTTTGGAATGTTAATAAATTAGTATTATTCTATTCTGAATAAGCATGTATGAACTGAAACAATTATTATAGGACTAAAAAAAGGTTAGAATGATTTGAAATAGATAATTATTCTAATAGTCTTAACTATTTGAACTAGTTTGGCAAATATATATATATTTTTAAATCTCACTAATTTTTGAAATATTATTAAATTAGTATTTTTTCTCCAAATAAGCTTTTATGATAAAAAAAATTGTTTTATGAAAAGACAAATATCATAATGATTTGAGATTGATATTTGTTCAAATAGTCATAACTATTAATTTTTGAAATTTTAATAAAGTAGTATTATTTTATTTCAAATAAGTTTTTATGAAATGAAACAACTATTTTATGACAAAACAAAATGTCATAACGACTTTAAATAAATAACTATTCAAATAGTTAAATTTATTTGAACTTGTTTAATAAATAGATTTATTTTTTAAATCTTTTACTCATTAATTTTTTGAATGTTAATAAATTACTATTATTTTATTCTGAACAAGCTTGTATGAATTAAAATAATTATTTTATTACTAAACAAAATGTCAAAACAATTTGAAATAGATAATTATTTTAATAGTCTTAACTATTTGAACTAGTTTAGCAAACACATTTATTTTTCAAAGCTCTTATTAATTTTTGAAATATTATTAAATTAGTATTATTTTAATCTGAATAAGCTTGTATGAAAAGAAACAATTGTTTTATGATAAAATAAATATCACAACGATTTGAGATAGATAATTGTTCAAATATTAATAATTATTTAAACTATATCGGTAAACAGATGTAGTTTTTAAATCTCTTATTAATTTTTAAAATATTAATAAATTAGTATTATTTTATTTTGAATAATTTTGCATGAATAGAAACAATCGTTTTAGGACAAAACAAAAGGTCATAATGATTTGAAATAGATAATTGTTTAGATGGACATGACTATTTGAACTTGTTCAGTAAACAAATTTTTTTTAAAATCTTCTGCCTATTAATTTTTAGAATATTAATAAATTAGTATTATTTTATTCTGAATAAACTTGTAAGAATAGAAATAATTGTTTTACAATAAAACAAAACATCATAACTATTTGAAATAAATAATTGTTCAAACGGGCATAGCTATTTGAACTTATTCTGTAAACAGATTTATTTTTTAAATCTTTTACTTATTATTTTTGGAATATTAATAAACTAGTATTATTTTATTTTGAATATGCTTGTATGAATAGAAACAATTGGTTTATGACAAAACAAAAGGTCATAATTATTTAAAATAGATAATTGTTCAAATAGTTATAACTATTTGAACGTGCTCAAAAAACATATTTATTTTTTAAATTTTACTTATTAATTTTTAGAATATTAATAAATTTATATTATTTTATTTGCAATAAGCTTGAATGAACATAAGCAATTATTTTATTACAAAACAAAATATAATAACAATTTGGAATAAAAAATTATTTATATAGTTATACCTATTTAAACTTCTTTGGTAAGTAAATTTATTTTTTAAATCTCTTACTCATTAATTTTTGAAATATTAATAAATTAGTATTATTTTATTTCAAATAAGCCTATATGAGCTGATATAATTGTTTTATGATGAAACAAAAGGTCATAATAATTTGAAATAGATAATTATTTAAATAGTTATGATTATTTAAACTTGGCCAATAAACATATTTATTTTTAAAATCTGTTACTTATTAATTATCAAACTGTTAATAAATTAATATTATTTTAATTTGAATAAGCTTATATGAACAAAAATAATTATTTTATGACAAAATAAAAGGTCATAACAATTTGAAATAAATATTTATTTAAATAGTAATAATTTTTTGAATATATTCAGTAAACATAGTTATTTTTTAAGTCTTTTATTTATTCACTGTCTAAATATTAATAAATTTTTATTATTTTAATTAAAATAAGCTTGTATGAATAGAAAACATTATTTTATGACAAAAAAAAGGCTATAGCAATTTGAAATAGGTAATTGTTCAAATAATCATAACTATTTGTACTTGTTCAATAAACAGATTTAGTTTTTAAATCTCTTACTTATTAATTTTTTAAATATTAATAAATTAGAATTATTCTATTTTGAATAAGCTTGTATGAATAAAAATAATTGTTTTCAGACTAAATAAAAGGTCATAACGATTTGAAATATATAATTGTTCAAATAGTTATAACTGTTTGCATTGGTCAAGCCAACATATTCATTTTTTAAATCCATTACTTATTATTTTTTAGAACATTAATAAATTAGCATTATTTTTATTTCAAATAAGATTGCATCAATAGAGACAATTGTTTTATAACAAAAATATTGGTTATAACGATTGGAAATAAATAATTATTCAAATTATTATAACTAATTGTACTAGTTTGGTAAACATATATATTTTAAATCTCTTAATAATTTTCAAAATATTAATAATTTAATATTATTTTATTCCGAACAAACTTATATGAACCAAAACATTTGTTTTATGACAAAACAAAATGTCATAATGATTTGAAATAGATAGTCATTCATATAGCCTTTACTACTTCAATTGGTTTGGCAAACAAATTTTTTTTAAATCTCTTAGTTATTAATTTTCATAATATTATTAGATTAGTATTATTTTATTTCAAATAAGCTTGTATGAACATAAATAATTATTTTATTATAAAACAAAAAATTATAACGATTTGAAATATCTAATTGTTTAAATAGACATAATTATTTGAACTAGTTCGCTAAACAGATTTATTTTTTAAATCTCCTACTCATTAATTTTTGAAATACTAATAAATTAGTATTACTTTATTCCAAATAGGCTTAAATGATGAAAAGTAATTGTTTTATGACAAAACAAAAGTTCATAACAATTTGAAATAGATAATTATTTAGATGGCCACAATTATTTGAATTGATTTGATAAATTGATTTATTTTTTAAATCTTCAACTTCTCAATTTTTGAAATATTAATAAAGTAATATTATTTTATTTTTTATAACCTTTTATGTACTGAAATAATTGTTTTATTATAAAACAAAAGGTCATTATGATTTTAAAATGGTCATAATTATTAGAACTGGTTAGGTAAATGAATTATTTTTTAAATCTCTTACTTAATAATTTTTGAAATATTAATAAATTTATTTTATTTTATTTTATATCAAATAAGCAAGTATGAATTGGAAAAAAATGTTTTATGACAAAACAAAAGGTCATAACAATTTGAAATAGATAATTGTTCATAATGATTTGCAATAAATAATTATTCAAATAGTTATAACTAATTAAACTGGTTTGGCAAACATATTTATTTTTTAAATCTCTTACGTATTAATTATTGAAATATTAATAAATTAATATTATTTTATTTCGAACAAACTTAGATGAACAAAAACATTTGTTTTATGAAAAAACAAAGGGTAATAATGATTTGAAATAGACAACTGTTCAAATAGTCATAATTATTTGAAACAGTTTTGCTAACAAAATTGTTATGACTTTTTGTTTTGTTATAAAAAAATTGTTTTTGTTCATACAAGCTTATTTAGATTAAAATAATATTAATTTATTAATATTTTGACAATTAATAAGTAACATACTTAAAAAAATTATGTTTACTGAACAAGTTCAAATAATCATAACTATTTGAATAATTATCTATTTCAAATCATTGTGACCTTTTGTTTTGAATAAAACAATTGTTTCAGTTAATATAAGCTTATTTGAAATAAAATAATTCTAATTTATTAACATACTAAAAATTAATGAGAGAATTAAAAAAATGAATTTGTTTGCCAAACAAGTTCAATTAGTTATGACTATCTAAATAATTATCTATTTTAAAACATTATGACTATTTGTTTTGTCATAAAATAATTGTTTTTGTTCATGCAAGCTTATTTAGAATAAAATAATATAAATTTATTAAAATTCCAAAATTAATAAGAAAAAATTTAAAAAATAAATATGTTTTTTGAACACGTTTAAATAGTTATGACTATTTGAACAATTATCTATTTCAAATCATTATGACAATTTGTTTTGTCATAAACCAATTGTTTCTGTTCATATAAGCTTATTTAGAATAAAATAATACTAATTTATTAATATTTCTAAAATTAATAAGTAAAAGATTTAAATAATAAATCTATTTATCGAGCAAGTTCAAATAGTTATGACTATTTGAATAGTTATATATTTCAAATCGTTATGATCTTTTATTTTGTCATAAAATAGTTATTTCTATTCATACAAGTTTATTTGGAATAAAATAACACTAATTTATTATTATTCTAAAAATTAATAAGTTAGAGATTTAAAAAATAAATTTGTTTATCAAACAAGTTCAAACAATCATGTCCATTTGAACTGTTATTAATTTCAAACCATTATGACATTTTGTTTTGTCATAAAATAATTGTTTCTATTCATACAAAATTATTTAGAATAAAATAATACCAATTTATTACTATTTTGAAAATTAATAAGGATTTAAAAGTAAATGTATTTTTTGAACCAATTTAAATGGTTAAGACTGTTAGAATGATTATCTATTCCAAATTGTTTTGATCTTTTGTTTAGTAAAAAAATAATTGTTTCAATTCATACATACTTATTCGAAATATAATAATACTAATTTATTAAAATTTAAAAAATTAATTAGTAAGAAATTTTAAAAAAATTATTTATTGAATAAGTTCAAATAGTTATGACTGTTCGAACAATTATGATATTTTATTTTATCATAAAATAACTATTTCAATATATAAAGGTTTATTCAAAATTAAATAATATTACTTTTATTAATATTTCAATAATTGATAAGTTAGAGATTTAAAAAATAAATTAGTTTATCAAATTAGTTCAAATAATTATAGCTATTTAAACAATTATCTATTTCAAATCGTTATGAACTTTTGTTTTATCGTAAAACAATTGTTTTTCATCATACAAGCCTCTTTGAAATAAAATAATATTAATTTTCTAATATTTAAAAAATTAATAAGTAAGAGATTTAAAAGGTTAATCTGTTTACTAAACCAGTTCAAATAGTTATGACTATTTGAATAATTATATATTTCAAATTGTTATAACCTTTTGTTATCTCATAAAACAATTATTTCTGTTCACACAAGTTTATTCAAAATAAAATAATACTAATGCAATAATATTATGAAAATTAATAACTAAAGATTTAAAAAATAAATTTTTTTACTAAACTAGTTTAAATAGTTAAGGGTATATGAATATTTTTTATCTCAAATCATTATAACCTTTTGTTTTGTTGTAAAACAATTTTTTTAGTTCTTAGTAGCATGTTAAGAATAAAATAAAATAATTTTATTAATATTTCAAAACTTAATAAGTAAGAGATTTAAAAAACAATTATGTTTGCCTAACCAATTCAAACAATTATGATTATTTGAATAATTATCTATTTCAAATCATTATGACTTTTTGTTTAGTCATAAAACAAATGTTTTTGTTCATATAAGTTTGTTCAGAATAAAATAATAATAATTTATTAATATTTTGAAAATTAAGAAGTAAAAAATTTTAAAATAAATTTGTTTACTAAACCAGTTCAATTAGTTATAACTATTTGAACAGTCATTTATTTCAAATCATTACGACCGTTTGTTTTGTCATAAAACAATTATTCTGTTCATATAGTCTAATTTGGAATAAAGTAATGCTAATGTATTAATATTTTAAAAACTAATAAGTAACAAATTTAAAGAATGAAACTATTGGCCTAACTAGTGCAAATAGTTATGAATAATTATCTATTTCAAATCATTATGGCCTTTTGTTTTATCACAAAATAATTGTTTCTATTCATATAAGCTTATTTGAATAACATAATTCTATTTTATTAATATTCTGAAAATCAATAAGTAAGAGATTTAAAAAATGAATCTATTTATTGAACAAGTACAAATAATTATGACTACTTGAACAATTATTATTTTAAATTGCTATAACCTTTTGTTTTGTCATAAAACAAAATATTCTATTCATAAAAGCTTATTTAAAATAAAATTACATAAATTTATTAATATTTAGACACATAATAAGTAAAAGATTAAAAAAAATTTGTTTAACAAATAAGTTCAAATAGTTATGACTATTTGAACAAGTAGTTATTTCAAGTCATTAAGACTTTTTATTTTGTCATGACACAATTGTTTTTCTTCATACAAGCCTACTTGGATTAAAATATTATTAATTTATTAATATTTTAAAAGTTAATAAGTAAAAGATTTTAAAATAAACACATTTACCAAACAAGTTTAAAGAGTCATAACTATTTGAATAATTATCTATTTCAAATCGTTATGACCTTTTATTTTGTCATAAAATAATTGTGTCAATTCATATAGGCTTATTCGGAATAAAATATCATTAATTTATTAATATTTTGAAAATAAATGAGTAAGAGATATAAAAAAATGAATCTGTTTACTGAACAAGTTCAAATAGTTATGACTATTTGAACAATTATCTATTTCAAATTGTTATAACCTTTTGTTTTGTCATAAAATAATTGTTTCTGTTCATACAGGCTTATTCCAAATAAAATAATTAAATTTATTAATATTCCAAAATTTAATAAGTAAAAATTTTAAAATAAATTTTTTTCGAACACATTCAAATAGTTTTAACTATTTGAACAATCATCTATTTCAAATAGTTATGACCTTTTGTTTTATGGTAAACCAATTGCTTCTATCCATACAAGCTTATTTGAAATAAAATAATACTAATTTATTAATATTCCAAAAATTAATAAGTAAAAGATTTAAAAAATAAATTTGTTTACTGAGTAAGCTCAAATAGTTGACTGTTTGAGCAATTTTTTATTTCAAATAGTCGTGATCTTTTGTTTTGTCATAAAACAATTGTTTCTATTCATACAAGTTTATTTGAAATAAAATAATACTATTTTGTTATGATTTTGCAAATTAATAGGTAGGAGATTTAAAAAATAAATTTGTTTACCAAACAAGTTCAAATAGTCATGTTTATTTGAATAATTATTTATTTCAAATCGTTATTTTGTAGTAAAATAATTGTTTTTGTACATACAGAATTATTCAGAATAAAATAATATTGATTTATTAGTATTTTGAAAAGTAATAAGAGATTTAAAAACTAAATTTATTTATTGAACCAGTTCAAATAGTTATGACTATTTGAACAATTATCTATCACAAATCGTAATGATCTTTATTTTGTCATACAACAATTGTTTCCTTTCACATAAGCTTATTTGATTAAAATGATACTAATTTAATAATATTCTAAAAATTAATAGGTAAGAAATTTAAAAAATAAATATGCTTGTCAAACTAGTTCAAATAGTTAAGACTATTAGAACAATTATCTATTTCAAATCATTCTAACCTTTTGTTGAGTCATAAAACAATTATTCCAGTTCATACAAGCTTATTTGGAATAAAATAATGCTAATTTATTAACATTTGAATAATTAATAAGTAAGAGATTTAAAAATATATATATGTTTACTAAACAATTTCAATTAGATATGACTATGTGAACAATTATTTATTTAAAATTGTTTTAACCTTTTATTTTGTCACAAAACAATTATTTCAGTTAATAAAAACTTATCGAAATAAAATAATGCTACTTTATTAATATTTCAAAAATTATTAAGCAAGAGATTTAAAAACTAAAGCTATTTTCTGAAGCAATTCCAGTAGTTATGACTATTTGAACAAATATCAATCTCAAATCATTATGATCTTTATTTTCTCATAAAACAATTGTTTTTGATCATATAAGCTGATTCGGGTAAAAATAAAACTAATTTAAAAATATTTTGAAAATTAATAAGTAAGAGATTTAAAAAATAAATGTGTTTACCGAATGAATTCAAATAGTTAAGATTATTAGAATAATTGTCTATTTCAAATCATTTTGACTTTTGTTTAGTCATAAAATAATTATTTCAGTTCATACAAGCTATTTGAAAGAAAATAATACTAATTTATTAACTTTCAAAAAATTAATAAGCAAGAGATTTGAAAAAATAAATATGTTTACTGAACAAGCTCAAATAGCTATAACTATTTGAATAATTATCTATTTAAAATTATTATGAACTTTTGTTTTGTCATAAAACAATTGTTTCAGTTCACAAAAGTTTATCCAAAATTAAATAATACTACTTTATTAATATTTTGAAAATTAACAAGAGATTTAAAAAATAAAATTATTTTACTGAATCAGTTTAAATAATTGTGGATATTTAAACAATTATTTATTTCAAATCATTATTACCTTTCATTTTGTCATAAAAAATTTGTTTTTCAACATGCAAGCTTATTTGAAATAAAATTGTTAGTACTTTTCATTTTGTCCTAAAACAATAATTTTTGAACACACAAGTTTATTTAAAATAAAACAATACTAATTTATTAATATTTCAAGAATTAGTACGAGATTCAAAAAATAAATTTGTTTACTGAATAAGTTCAAATAGTTATGACTATTTGAATAATTATCTATTTTAAGTTGTTATAACTTTTTATTCTATCATAAAATAATTATTTTTGTTCATATAAATTTATTTGAAATAAAATAATACTAAATTAATAACATTCTAAAAATTCATAACTAAGAGATTTAAAAAGTAAATTTGTTTCTTGAAACAGTTCAAATAGTTTAAAATTATATGAATAATTATTTATTATTTCAAATTGTTACAACCTTTTGTTTTGTTATAAAACAATTATTTCAGCTCATCCAAGTTTACTTGTAATAAAATAAAATTAATTTATTAATATTTCAAAAATTTATAGAGATTTAAAAAATAATATTACTTATCTTTAAATAATTATAACTATTTGAACAATTATATATTTCAATTTGTTATAACCTTTTGTTTTTTCATAAAATAATTATTTCTATTCATAGAAGCTTATTTATAATAAAATAATACTAATCTAATAATATTTTGACTATTAATAACTAAGAGATTTAAAAAATAATTTTGTTTAACTATTTGTATAGGTAAGGCCAATAGATTCATTTTTTAAATATGTTACTTATTAATTTTTTGAATATCAATAAATTAGCGTTACTTTAATCCAAATATCAATAGAAACAATTGTTTTATGACAAAACAAATGGTCATAATGATTTGAAATAAATAATTATTTAAATTGTTATAACTACTTGAATTGGTTTGGTAAATAGATTTATTTTCTTAAATCTCTTATTAATTTTTAAAATATTAATAAATTAATATTATTGTATTTAGAACAAACTTATATGAACAAAAATATTTGTTTTATGATAAAACAAAAGGTCATAACGGATCAAAATAGATAATTACTCATATAGCCTTAACTATTTGAATTGGTTCAACAAACAAATTTATTTTTTAAATCTCTTAGTTATTGATTTTCATAATATTATTAGATTAGTATTATTTTATTCCAAATAAGCTTGTATGAACATAAATAATTGTTTTATGACAAACCAAAAGATTATAACAATTTGAAATATATAATTATTCAAATAGTAATAACTATTTAAACTAGTCCGATAACTATATTTATTTTTTAATTCTCCTACTTATTAATTTTGAAATATTAATAAATTAGTATTATTTTATTATGAATAAACTTGTATAATGAAAAACGATTGTTTTATAACAAAACAAAAGTTTATAACAATTTGAAATAGATAATTGTTCAAATGGCTATAATTATTTGAATTGGTTCGAGAAACTGATTTATTTTTTAAATCTCCAACTTCTCAATTTTTGAAATGGTAATAAAGTAATATTATTTTATTTTGGATAAGTTTTATTGAACTGAAACAATTCTTTTATGATAAAACAAAAAGGTCATAATGATTTTAAATAGATAATTGTTCAAATAGTCATAACTAATTGAACTTGTTTGATAAATAGATTTATTTTTTTTAATTTCTTGCTTATTAATTTTCTAAATGTTAATAAAATTATATTATTTTATTTCAAATTAGCTTGTAAGAGCTAAAAAAAAAATTTTTATGACAAAAAAAGGTTAGAACGTTTTGAAATAGATAATTATTCTAATAGTCTTAACTATTATAACTGGTTCGGCATATACATTTATTTTTAAATCTCTTATTAATTTTTATAATATTATTAGTTTAGTATTATTTTACTTTGAACAGGCTTGCATGAATAGAAATAAAATGTTTTATTACAAAACGAAGATCATACTATTTGAGATAAATAATTATTCAAATAGTCATAACTATTTAAACTCGTTTGGTAAAAAGATTTAGTTTTTAAATCTCTTATTAATTTTTGAAATATTAATAAATTAATATTATTTTATTTTGAATAATTTTGTATGAATAAAACAATTGTTTTACAACAAAATAAAATATCATAATAATTTGAAATAGACTATAGTTCAAATGGACATGGCTATTTGAACTTGTTCAGCAAATATATTTATTTTTTAAATCTTCAACTTATTAATTTTTAGAATTAATAAACTAATATTATTTTATTTCGAATAAACTTGCATGAATAGAAACAATTATTTTATGACAAAAAAAAGATCATAACGATTTGAAATAAATAATTGTTCAAATAGTCATAACTATTTGAACTTGCTCATTAAACAGATTTACTTTTTAAATCTTTTACTTATTAATTTTTAGAATTTTAATAAATTAGTATTATTTTTATTCTGAATAAGTTTTTATGAACAAAAACAATTAGTTTATAACAAAACAAAAAATCATATAATTTGAAATAGATAATTGTTTAAATAGTCATAACTATTTGAATGTGTTCAAAAAATATTTTTTTCTTATTAGTTTCTAGAATATTAATAAATTTATATTATTTTATTCAAAATAAGCTTGCATGAAAAAAACCAATTGTTTTGTGGCAAAACGAAATGTCATAATATTTTAAAATAGATAATTATTCAGATAGTCATAACTATTTGAACTTATTCGATAAATAGATTCTTTTTTTAGTTCTCTTAGTCATTAATTTTTGGAATATTAATAAATTAATTATATTTTACTTCAAATAAACTTATATGAACTAAAACAATTGTTTTATTACAAAAGAAAAGGTCATAATGACTTGAAATAGATAATTATTCAAATAGTCATGATTATTTGAACTTGTTTGGTAAACATATTTATTTTTTTAAAATTTTTTACTTATTAATTATTGAAATATTAATAAATTAATATTATTTTAATATGAATAAACTTTATGAACATAAACAATTGTTTTATGACAAAACAAAAAGGTATAACAAGTTGAAATAAATAATTGCATAAACAGTCATAACAATTTGAACTTGTTTGGTAAACAAATTTATTTTTTAAATCTTTTACATTTTTAACTGTCTTAATATTAATAAATTTGATTTATATTATTTGAAATAAGATTGTATGAATAGATAAAATTCTTTTATGACAAAACAAAAAGTTATAGCAATTTCAAATAGATAATTGTTCAAACAGTCATAATTATTTAAACTTTTTCAATAAACAGATTCATATTTTTAAATTTCTTTATTATTAATTTTTGGATTACTAATAAATCAGCATTATTTTATTCGAATAAGCTTATATGAACTGAAACAATTCTTTTATGATAAAACAAAAGGTCATAATGATTTGAAATAAATAATTATTAAAAAAATCATGATTATTTGATCTAGTTCAATAACATATTTGTTTTTTAAATTTTAATTATCAATTGTTGAAATATTAATAAATTAGTATTATTTTAATCCGAATAAGCATATATGAACAATTGTTTTATAACAAAACAAAAAGTCATAACGATTTGAAATAAATAATTACTAAAATAGTCAAAACTATTTGAACTAGTTTGATAAATAAATTTATTTTTAAATCTCTTATTAATATTCAAAATATTAATAGATTAGCATTACTTTATTTCGAACAAACTTATATGAACAAAAACATTTTTTTTATGACAAAACAAAAGGTCATAATGATTATATGAACAAAAACAATTGTTTTATAATAAAACAGAAGATTATAATGATTTGAAATAAATAATTGTTCAAATAGTCATAACTATTTGAACTCGCTCAATAAACAGATTTATTTTTTAAATCTTTTACTTATTAATTATTGGAATTTTAATAAGTTAGTATTATTTTATTTCAAATAAGCTTTTATGAATAGAAACGATTGGTTTATGACCAAACAAAAGGTCATAACGATTTGAAATAGATAATTATTCAAATAGTCATAACTATTTAAAAGTGTTCAAAAAATATATTTATTTTTAAATTTTTACTCATTAATTTTTGAAATATTAATAAATTTTTATTATTTTATTTGAAATAAGCTTGCATGAGTAGAACCAGATGTTTTATGAGAAAACAAAATGTCATAATGTTTTAAAATAGATAATTATTCAGATAGTCATAAAATTTGAACATGTTCAGTAACAAGATTCATTTTTTAATTCTCTTTCTCATTAATTTCTGGAATATTAGTATTATTTTATTTCAAATAAGCTTATATGAACTAAAACAATTGTTTTATTACAAAACAAAAGGTCACAATGATTTGAAATAGATAATAATTCATATAGTCATAACTATTTGAACATGTTTGGTAACAAGATTCTTTTTTTAATTCTCTTTCTCATTAATTTTTGGAATATTAATAAATTAATATTATTTTATTTCAAATAAACTTATATGAACTGAAACGATTGTTTTATTACAAAACAAAAAGGTCACAATGATTTGAAATTGATAATTATTCAAATAGTTATGACCAGTTGAACTTGTTTGGAAAACATATTTATTTTTTAAATGTTCTACTATTAATTGTTGAAATATTAAAAAATAAATATTTTGTGAATCGGAATAAACATGTATGGCATAAATAATTATTTTACGACAAAACAAAAAGTCATACCAATTTCAAATAAATAATTTTTCAAATAATCATAAAGATTTTGAAATTGTTCGATAAATAGATTTATTTTTAAATCTTTTACTTATTAATTGTCTTAATATTAATAAAGTTGTATTATTTTATTCAAAATAAACTTGTATGAATAGAAAAATCATTTTATGACAAAACAAAAGGTTATAGTAATTTTGAATAAATAATTGTCGAAATAGTCAAAATTATTTAAACTTGTTCGACAAACAGATTCCTTTTTTAAATCTATTAATTATTAATTTTCATAATATTAATAACTTAATATTATTTTATTTTGAATAAACTTACATGAATTGAAATAATTTTTTAAGACAAAACAAAAAGTCATAACGATTTAAAATAGATAATTATTCCAAATAGTCATGACTATTTGATCTAGTTCAGTAAACATATTTACTTTTTAAATTAATTACTTAACAATTGTCGAAATATTAATAAATTAGTATTATTTTAACTTGAATAAGCTTGTATGAATAGAAACAATTATTTTATAACAGAACAAAAAATCATAATGATTTAAATAAATAATTGCTCAAATAGTTAAAACTATTTGAACTATTTAAACTTGTTTGATAGATAGATTTATTTTTTAAATCTCTTATTAATTTTTGAGATAATAATATATTAATATTACTTTATTTTGAACACACGTATATGAACAAAAACATTTATTTTATGACAAAACAAAAGGTCATAATGATTTGAAATAGATAATTGTTCAAATAATCATAATTACTTGAACTAGTTAGGTAAACATAATTGTTTTTTAAATTTCTTACTTATTAATTTTTGAAATATTAATAAATTCATTTTTTTAATTTAAAATAACCTAGTATGAATTCCAAAAACTTATTTTATGACAAAACAAAAGGTCATAATGATTTGAAATATATAATTATTCATATATTCTTTTAATATTTAAACTAGTTCAGCAAACAAATTTATTTTTTAATTTTCTTAGTTATTAATTTTTGGAATATTATTATATTAGCATTATTTTATTCTGAATAAACTTGTATAAACAAAAATAATTGTTTTATGATAGAACAAAAGGTTATACCGATTTGAAGTTACAATTGTTCAAATAGTCATATATTTAAACTAGTTCAGTAAACAAATTTATTTTTTAAATCTTTTGTTAATTTTTGAAAGATTAATAAATTAGTATTATTTTATTTCAAATAAGCTGGAATGATAAAAAACAATTGTTATATGACTAAACAAAAGGCCATAATTTTTAGTAAACAAATAATTGTTCATATAGTCTTAATTGTTTGAATTGTTTTAGCAAATAGGTTTATTTTTTTGAATCTCCTTGTTATCAATTTTCAAAGTAATATTAAATTAGTATTATTTTATTCCAAATAAGCTTATATGAACTAAAACAATTATTTTATAACAGAACAAAAGGTTATAATGATTTGAAATAGATAATTGTTCAAATAGAAACTAGTTCAATAAACAAAATTATTTTTTAAACCTCCTATTTATTAATTTTTGAAATATTAATAAATTAGTATTGTTTTATTTTAATAGGCTTGTCTGATGAAAAATAATTGTTTTACGATAAAACAAAAGTTTGTAACAATTTGAAATAGATAATTATTCAAGTGACCATAATTATTTAAACCAATTTGATAAATTGACTTATTTTTTAAATCTTTAACTTATTGGTTTTTGAAATATTAATAAAGTAATATTATTTTATTTCAGATAAGCTTTTATGAACTAAGACAATTGTTTTATGATAAAACAAAAGGTCATATTTATTCTAAATAGATAATTGTTTAAATAGTTATGACAATTTGAATTATTCAATAAACAGATTTATTTTTTAAAATTTCTTGTTTATTAATTTTTTGAATGTGCATGTATGAACTAAAACAATTATTTTATGACTAAACAAAAGATAAGAATGATTTGAAATAGATAATTGTTCTAATAGTCTTAAGTATTTGAATTAGTTCAGTAAACAAATTTATTTTTTAAATCTCTTTCTTTTTTTTTAGAATATTATTAATTTAGTAATATTTTACTCTGAATAAGTTTGTATCAATAGAAGCAATTATTTTATTACAAAATAAAAAGATCATAACAATTTGAGATAGATAATTTCTCGAATAGCCATAAGTATTTGAACTAGTTCGATAAATAGATTTAATTCTTAAATCTCTTATTAATTTTTGAAATATTAATAAATTAGTATTATTTTATTCTAAATAATTTTGTAGAAATAGAAACAATCGTTTTATGACAAAACAAAATGTCATAATGATTTGAAATAGATAATAATTCAAATAGACATGACTATTTGAACTTATTCAGTAAACAAATTTATTTTTTAAATCTCCAACCTATTAATTATTAGAATAATAATAAATTAGTATTATTTTATTTAAAATAAAATTGTATGAATAGAAACAATTATTTTATGACAAAACAAAATAATTTAAAATAAATAATCATTCAAAAGGTCATAACTATTTGAACTCGCTCGGTAAATAGATATATTTTTTAAATCTTTTACTTATTAATTTTTTGAATTTTAATAAATTAGTTTTATTTTATTCTATATAAGCTTTTATGAATAGAAACAATTGGTTTATGACAAAACAAAAGGTCATAACAATTTGAAATAGATAATTATTCAAATAGTTATAACTATTTGAACGTGTTTAGAAAACATATTTATTTTTTAAATTTTTACTTATTAACTATTAGAATATTAATAAATTTATATTATTTTATTTGAAATAAACTTGCATGAACAAAACCAATTTTTTTACGATAAAACAAAAGGTCATAATGTTTTGAAATAGATAATTGTTCAGATAGTCATAACTATTTGAACATGTTCTGTAAATAGATTAATTTTTTAATTCTCTTACTCATTAATTTTTATAATATTAATAAATTAGTATTATTTTATTTCAAATAAGCTTATATGAACTAAAACAATTGTTTTATTAAAAAAAAGGTCACAATGATTTGAAATAATTAATTATTCAAATATTCATGACTATTTAAACTTGTTCGATAAACATATTTATTTTTAAAATTTTTTACTTATTATTTGTCAAAATATTAATAAATTAATATTTTTTAATCCAAATAAGCTGGTATGAATAGAAACAATTGTTTTATGACAAAACAAAAGGTCTTAAAATTTTGAAATAAATAATTGTTCAAATAGTCATAAAGATTTGAAGCTGTTTGGTAAACAGATTTATTTTTAGATCTTTTACTTATTAATTGTATTAATATTAATAAATTTATATTATTTTATTCAAAATAAGTTTGTATGAATAGAAAAAAATCATTTTATGAAAAAACAAAAGGTAATAGCAATTTCAAATAGATAATTGCTCAAATAGTCATAATTATTTAAACTTATTCATTAAATAGATTTATTTTTTGAATATCTTAATTATTAAGTTTTAGAATATTAATAACTTAGTATTATTTTATTTCGAATAAGCTTATATGAACTGAGATGATTTTTTTATGACAAAACAAAAGGTCATAACGATTTGAAATAGATAATTATTCAAATAGTCATGAATATTTGATCTAATTCGTTAAGCATATTTATTTTAAAAATTTTTTACTTATTAATTGTTGAAATATTAATAAAATGGTATTATTTTAATCAAATAAGCGTGTATGAACAAAAACTATTGTTTTATAATAGAAAAAAAAGTCATAACAATTTGAAATAAATAATTGCTCAAATAGTCATAACTATTTAAACTCATTTGATGAACAGATTTATTTTTTAAATTTCTTATTAATTTTTGAAATATTAATAGATTAGTATTCTTTTATTCCGAACAAAATTATATGAACAAAAATATTTGTTTTATGACAAAACGAAAGGTCATAGCTATTTGAAAAATATAATTGTTCAAATAGTCATAATTATTTGAACTGGTTAGGCAAACATAATTATTTTTTAAACCTCTTACATATTAATTTTTTTAGTATGAATAAATTCATTTTATTTTATTTTGAATAAGTTAGTGTGAATTGAAAATTTGTTTTATGACAAAAAAAAATGATTTGAAATAAATAACGGTTCATATAGTCTTAACTATTTAAAGTAGTTTAGCAAACAAATTTATTTTTTTGAATCTCTCAGTTATAAATTTTTGGAATATTTTTATATTAGTATTATTTTATTTTGAATAAGCTTGTATGAACAGAAATAATTGTTTTATGACAAAGCAAAAGGTTATAACTATTTGAAGTATACAACTATTCAAATAGTCATAATTATTTAAATTGTTTAGTAAATAGATTTATTTTTTAATCTCTTACTTATTAATTTTTAAAGGATTAATAAAATACTATTATTTTATTCTGAATAAACTTGTATAATAAAAAACAATTGTTATATGACCAAACAAAAGGTAGCAACAATTTGAAATAGATAATTGTTGAAATGGCCATAATTATTTAAGCTGATTTGGTAAACTGATTTACTTTTTAAATCACTTATTAATTTCAGAATATTAATAAATTAGTATTATTTTATTTTGAATAAGCTTGTATGAATCGAAACAATTGTTTTATGACAAAACAAAAGGTCATAATGATTTTAGATAGACAATTATTCAAATAGTTGTAACTATTTGAATTTGTTCGGTAAACTAATTTATTTTTTTAAACTCTTGCTTATTAATTTTTGAAATATTAAGAAATTAGTATTATTTTATTTTGGATAAGCTTTTATGAACTGAAATAATTGTTTTATATCAAAACAAAAGGTTATAATGATTTTAAATAAATAATTGTTCAAATAGTCATCACTATTTGAATTTGTTCGATAAACAGATTTATTTTTTCAAATCTTTTGCTTATTAATTTTTCAAATGTTAATAAATTTGGATTATTTTATTCCAAATAAGATTGTAAGATATGAAACAAATATTTTCTAACTAGACAAAAGGTCAAAATGATTTAAAATATATAATTATTCTAATAGTTTTAACTATTTAAACTAGTTTGACAAACATATTTATTTTTTAAATCTCTTACTTATTAATTTTTGGAATATTATTAAATTAGTAGTATTTTTAACCAAATAAGCTCTATGATCAGAAACAATTGTTTTATGACAAAACAATGATCTTAATGATTTGAGATTGATAACTGTTCAAATAGTCATAATTATTTGAACTGGTTCGGTAAACAGATTTATTTTTTAAATCTCTTACTTATTAATTTTTGAAATATTAATAAATTGATATTATTTTATTTTGAATAAGCATGTATGATCAAAAACAATTGTTTTATGACAAAAGAAAAGTTCATAATGATTTGAAATAGATAATCGTTCATATAGTCTTACTATTTGAAAGGGTTTGACAATTAGATTTATTTTTTAATTTTCTTAGTTATTAAGTGTTGGAATATTATTAAATTAGCATTATTTTATTCTGAATAAAAATAGTACGAATAGAACTAATTGTTTGATGACAAAATAAAAGGTTATAACAAATTGAAATGGATAATTATTCAAATAGTCAAAATTATTTGAAATGGTTTAGTAAATAGTTTTATTTTTTAAATCTCTTATTGATTAATTTTTTGAATATTAATAAAAGGTTAGAATGATTTGAAATATATAATTGTTCTAATAGTCAAAACTATTTGAATTCGTTTAACAAATACATTTATTTTTTAAATCTTTCACTATTTTTTGGAATATTATTAAATTAATATTATTTTTATTCAAATAAGCTTGTATGATCAGAAACAATTATTTTATAAGAAAAAAAGATCATATTGATTTGAGATTGATATTTGTTCAAATAGTCATAACTATTTGAACTAGTTCAAAAAACAACTTTAGTTTTAAAATCTCTTACTTATTAATTTTTGAAATATTAATAAAGTAGTATTATTTTATTTCGAATAAGTTTTTATGGAATGAAACAATTGTTTTATGACAAAATAAAAGGTCATGACAACTTTAAATAGATAACTGTTCAAATAGTCAAATCTATTTGAACTTGTTTGGTAAATAGATTTATTTTATTTAAATCTTTTGCTCATTAATTTTTTGAAAGTTAATAAATTACTATTATTTTATTCTAAATAAGCTTGTATGAACTAAACTAATTGTTTTATGACTAAAAAAAAGGTAGGAATAATTTGAAATTGATAATTGTTCTAATAGTCTTAATTATTTGAACTGGTTCAATTAACGATTTATTTTTCAAAGCTTTTATTAATTTTTGGAATATTATTAATTTAGCAATATTTTAATTCGAATAAGTTTGTATAAATAGAAGCAATTGTTTTATTACGAAACAAAGATCATAATGATTTGAGATAGATAATTGTTCAAATAGTCATAAGTATTTGAATTGGTTTGATAAATAGATTTAATTCTTAAATCTCTTATTAATTTTTGAAATATTAATAAATTAGTATTATTTTATTCTTAATAATTTTGTATGAATAGAAACAATCATTTTACGACAAACAAAATGTCATAATGATTTGAAATAGATAATAATTCAAATAGAAATAACTATTTGAATTTATTCAGTAATTAGATTTATTTTTTAAATCTCCAACTTATTAATTTTAGAATATTAATAAATTAGTATTATTTTATTGCAAATAAAATTGTATGAATAGACACAATTATTTTATGAGAAAACAAAAGATCAAAATGATTTGAAATAAATAATTATTCAAAGGGTCATAACTATTCAAACTTGCTTAGTAAACATATTTTATTTTTTTAATCTTTTACTTATTATTTTTTGAAATTTTAATAAATTAGTATTATTTTATTCTGAATAAGCTTTTATGAATAGAAACAATTAGTTTATGACAAAACAAAAGGTCATAACAATTTGAAATAGATAATTGTTTAAATAGTCATAACTATTTGAATGTGTTCAGAAAACATAGTTATTTTTTAAATTTTTACTTATTAATTTTTGAAATATAAATAAATTTATATTATTTTATTCGAAACAAGCTTGCATGAATAGAACCAACTGTTTTATGACAAAATAAAAGTCATAATGTTTTGAAATAGATAATTATTCAGATAGCATAACTATTTAAACATGTTTGGTAAATAGATTAATTTTTTAATTCTCTTACTCATTAATTTTTAGAATATTAATAAATTAGTATTATTTTATTTCAAATAAGCTTATATGAACTAAAACAATTGTTTTATTACAAAGAAAAAGGTCACATCGATTTGAAATAATTAATTACTCAAATAGTCATGACCATTTGAACTTGTTTGATAAATATATTTATTTTTTAAATCTTTACTTATTATTTGCCAAAATATTAATAAATTAATATTTTTTAATCCGAATAAGCTTGTATGAATAGAAACAATTAGTTTATGACAAAACAAAGGGTCATAACAATTAGAAATAAATAATTGTTCAAATAGTCATAAAGGTTTGAACTTGTTTGGAAAATGGATTTATTTGTTAGATCTTTTACTTATTAATTGTCTTAATATTAATAAATTTGTATTATTTTATTCAAAATATGCTTGTATGAATAGAAAAAACATCATTTTATGACAAAACAAAATGTTATAGCTATTTCAAATAGATAATTGTTCAAATAGCCATAATAATCTAAATTTATTCATTAGACATGTTCATTTTTTAAATCTCTTAATTATTAATTTTTAGAATATTGATAACTTATTATTATTTTATTTTGAATAAGCTTATCTGAATTGAAATGATTTTTTTATGACAAAATAAAAGGTTATAACGATTTGAATAGATAATTATTCAAATAGTCATGACTATTTGATCTAGTTCGATAAGCATATTTATGTTTTAAATTTTTACTTATTAATTGTTGAAATATTAATAAATTAGTGTTATTTTAATCTGAATAAGCTTGTATGAACAAAAACTATTGCTTTATAATAGAACAAAAAGTCATAACAATTTGAAATAAATAATTGCTCAAATAGTTATAACTATTTGAACTAGTTTGATAAATATTAATAAATTAGTACTATTTTATTTTGAACAAACTTATATTAACAAACAATATTTTTTTATTACAAAATAAAAACTAATAATTATTTGAAATAGATAATTGTTTAAATAGATATAATTATTTGAACTAGTTCAGTAAATAAAATTATTTTCTAAATCTCTTATAAATTTTTTTAATATTAATAAATTAGTTTTACTTTATTTAGAATGAGCTTCTATGAGCTAAAATAATTATTTTATGACAAAACAAAAGGTCAGAACAATTTAAGATAAATAATTGTTCATATAGTCTTAACTATTTCAATTGGTTCGGTAAATGGATTTATTTTTTATATCTATTAGTTATTAATTTTTAGAATATTACTAAATTAGTATTATTTTATTCTAAATAAGCTTGTATGGATAGAAACAATTGTTTTATTATAAAATAAAATGT